>NC_135659.1:63918481-64571965 GCF_964188315.1 Podarcis muralis
TGATCCAAATGGGTCATCTTTCCAATACTGAGAATCCTAACTTTGATTTTTACTGACCGTGCCAGAGGCATGGTATCATTATTTGTCTTCCCAAGCTCCACAAAAGGTGCTACTGTGAGGATAAATATATTGCCGAATGTGAAGTGCTTATATTAATTAAATGACACACACAATTACCAGACAGAGACTGATGCGCAGTTTGCTCTCCCTCCCCCCACTTTTGTTTTTTTCTGAAGTGAATTTGAACTTAATATGTGACTCCCCTCAGCACAATGGTATATGGAAAAACAATACCATCTCATCCCCATAATGGATGATAGTGGTTTTTTTTGGCACAAACACAGCTTCTATAAGGCCTTTCTGACACCATTAACTTTGCAGCTCTCACATGCCATGCTGAAACAAAGCTTAACAGTTTTGCTTCTTAACTGGTGGATTGGATGGGTAAATGAGACTTTTTCCTCCTTCAGAAACAAATGGAGATTCTGGGAAGAGCATCTTGCTAATGAATGGTTGTTTAATCCTATCACTCCTTGCCATTACCCCATTGCTAACTGGCAGTTCTCCAAAAGTTGAGGAATATTGGATGCTCCATAGAATATTGACTGTGCTGATTTGCTTTCTTACCCAACCTTTCTTTTTTTACTTCCTTTCTTTTTGAACTCATGGCTTTTCATCCTCCATCCTTGCTGCAGCTTTCATTCATAGTCAGGTTTGTTTGTGTCTATGTAGAAATAAAGGAAATGTGGATTGCCTCAATGTTCATACCAGACTGTAGTTATAGTAACTGGCAGAAAGGGTAAGCATGGAGGCAACATGAGTCGCTGTTTTGCAAAATCTCTCCTCACACCCAATTTTTCATGAGAAAGAAATGCTTAGCTTCTCACTGTTAAAGGCCAGCAGTCAGAAATATGATCCTTAACCAGAGCACACATCAAAATTTGGCTTGGGACTTTGGCTTGAATGGTTGAGGGACACTTGGGTATGTTTAGCCTGGAAAAGAGGAGACTGAGTGGAGATATGATATCCATCTTCGAAAATCTAAAGGGCTGTCACATGGAAGAGGAAGCACGCTTATTTTCTCCTGTGTCAGAGAGTAGGACCTGAATGGTAAGAGCTGTTTGACAGTGGAACGGACTCCCCCAACAGATGACGGGCTCTCCTTCACTGGAGATTTCTAAGTAGAGGTTTGATGGCCATCTGTCATGGTTGCTTTAGTTGAGATTCCTGCATTGCAGGGGGTTGGACTCGATGACCCTTAGGTTCCTTTCCAGCTCTGCAATTCTATGGTTCTATGATAGAAATGCCCAGCCTTTATATTGAAACTCTGTCTCCAATCTGTCTTTCCCAGTACTTATCCTCACTACTTCCTAATGCTTTTTCATATTATCCTAAAATACCAAGTCTGAAAGAGAAAATCAGCAAGAGGTAAAGTGGTATGTTTGTGAAGTGGATCCCTTAAACAGATTGTGTCCTGGGAATCTTGCAAGTCTCTCTTGTAGGCTTAGCTAAGGGGGTCCAAGTTCCATAAATTCAAAATAAGCACTTGGAGCTATAAGAATGCAGCCATAAGGGGGCTGAAATTATGAATTCATGGAGCTAATTATAGTTCTTTTACCGACCAACAATGCAGTGCAATGAAGATTGGATTATTCCACTAGAACAGCTGGTATCCACTATTATTTGGAACAAAATTCCACGCTGGTTTAGGAAAGCAGTGCACTAGGCTCATATGGGAGTACTAGAGTTGCTGTTAGTATAGAGAAGTATTATGAATGAACTTTTTAAGGGATGCTTTTAATTCTAGTTTCAGGCTTCCACAATACTCATTTACATTGCCAAGGCCCAACCACATGGAAGGGTTCCGAGTCGCTTTTAATGAAGCTCAAATTAGCACCCCCATTTTTATCTCAAGACAGCAGCTGGAGGGAGAGAGGTGCATTGTGGATCCTCTTTAAATATTGATCATGGCATTGTTAAAACCAAAGCCCATATACTCTGCGGTGGCCTGCCACAACCTCTACAATTTGATGACTGCTTTGCTGCAGACTAGGCAAAGCTCCTTGAGTTATGGTGTTAATAAGAGCAACACAGGAGGAATCTTTGATGTTCAGAAACCTCACGAACCATTTTCTACTGCCAGGGCTCTCTGGGTACCAGACTTTTTTTTTTTTAATGTGTTTTAGTCAGCTGTGCTGGTGAGCATCTAATATGGGGCCTTTCAAAAAGACTTGGCTACAGTGTTTTCTCTTGAGAATGTTGCCACTCATGTTTTAAAAGTGCTGCAGAGATGGTACTGCTATATATGTGCAGGTGGGATGCTAACTGCATAAGGGAACGTGCCAACTTAGAGATCCAATATTAAAAGGTGTTGATTTTGAAATGCTGGTCCTTATTAGGAATCCTGGCTTCAAGCTTTTTAAGAACTCATATCTGAAAAGGTGTTGTATACAGCCCTGTTTCTACATATTAAAAAAAATACTTCACACATTTGTGGCAGACAGTAAGTTAAGTTGGTCTCATTCAAGAATAAACATAGGAATGGGATCCAACCACTTTCAGATGCTGGTCTCTAAGGATGATATTAATTTTAAAGAGCCACGCTTTCTCCCAACCCCACCCTTTGCTTTCTCCATATCTTTGTTTTCGCTTTTTGCAAAGATTACTTAAGGCTATTTAATAAAGCCAAAAATCTCTAGTAATTTTTCAGGAATGGCTTCCAATCCACTGAGACTATCACGAGATGCTGTTTTGCTAGCTTCGCTTTCTCCAGGCTAAACACAGTTTTGCCTTCATTTTTACTGGAACAGAGTGAATATTTTATTTTATTTATTTAAAACATTTCTACGCCACAAATCATTTGTAGCACAGAGCACTTTGAAACAAGTTAGCATGCCCATCTGTGTGCATATGACTGCAAGGATGTTCCTTTTTTTAGATCACATGAAAAAGATCAGGTATTTAGGGGCTTGGTCCCCTATCCCATCCCCTCAGGCAGGATTTTCTGTTGGCTTCAAAAGGCACGGACATCCAATTAGCAATAAAGATGGACTTGGGAGGGGAAGGGGAAAAGATGTTGGCAAAGACTCCTTTCTCTTGTCCCGCATACCATTGAATTATCCTTGCCACAATCCTTTACTTGACTGTCTAGAAATTTTTAAGTGAAGCAGAGGTAATCAAAGGGTGAAATATTTCCATTTGACCTCGCAACAATTGTTCTCTATTAGGCATTTCATTGTAAACAAACACTGTCATCAAACCAAAAGTGCAGTGTGATGAAAAGAAACGAGTTCATTTTTAGATGAAAGAAAGCAACTGTCCTAGACAGGCAAGATATAGCTACAATTTGATCTGGTGCTACGAACTTTATAAAATTATGGCATGGGAAACTGAGGTGTAGAACAATCAAGTTTTACTTAATTCTCTGCAACTCGCACAATGACAGTGCAAAATGGCTGCTCTCTTAGATTTCAGTTCTCTGCTGTTGTTTCCAGAATTGTGTGTCCCCATGCATTCCATTCATCATATGACTCATATGTCCTGGGTTAAAAATTTGCTTCTTGGATTAATATGAAGGACAGGGGTGCCTAACCTGTCCCACCCCCCACCGGCCACTGAAGTTGCTGAGCTATGATGCCCATCAACCCTGACTATTGGCCATTCTGGCAAGCACTGATGGGAGCTGTACTTCAGTAACATCTGGGTGGCCACAGAGTAGCCATCCCTGATCCTGAAATTTTGCCAGAGGTTTTAGTGAAGAGACGTTGAAGGTTCACTTTGAGTGGAAAGATAATTGACACCGAACTGAGAATTTAAAAAAAACACAAGTTGTCCAATATGAGTTATCTGGTATGATACTGAGGAAATTTGGATTTGATTTGTCCTGCAGTGTGTGATTTGACTTCCTAGCTTGAGGCATCTGAAGCTATTACTTGTACAAGCATCTTTCTGCCATGCACCTGTTTCTCTGCTTTTGGCACTCAGGGGTCTGCACTGCACAGATTGATCTGAGATGGCGGTGAATGGATGACCCTGCCTCACAGATGCCTGGGTAGCTGCACTTGTAAAGTCTAGTAGGCATCTTTTATTCTGAACACAGGGCCTTTAGCTACAAGAAATTGCTAACAATGCCATAGCAACAAAACAAGCATTACGGTGAGAACTGTGGCAACAGCAGAAGCAGCCCCCCCCCAGTTTAAAAACACCTGGGAATTCATAAGTGAAAATCCTAACACTGATCAGATGTTTAACTGAATGTGATGCAAGTAAGGTGGATCATTATAGCTTACAGCCTCTACACTTACCGTAGTACTGCTTTTTATGCACATTCAGTATAGTCTGAAAATATACTGTATACTGATAAACTCTGCCCTATTTGGATGTTCCTTAGAGTGGCTGGGGAAACCCAGCCAGATGGGTGGGGTATAAATAAATTATTATTATTATTATTATTATTATTATTATTATTAGTAGTAGTAGTAGTAGTAGTAGTAGCAGCAGCAGTAGTACTAGTTGTCTCACAGTCCACACATCCATGCACACATCTTTAGCAGGCTCGGTGCAGGAAGAACTGGGGTAGGCCAGAGCAGTCGACCACGTGGTTCTTCTGCAAGAATGTATGAAAGGGGACTTACCATCTTACTTGAGATCTTCCTGCTCAATGGAAGAATGTCAGGTTGGAAGGGGCAGGACCAATGTAACTGGTCTCAATGGATATAATTAATAAATGTCTGGAAAGATTTTCCCCACCCCTGCCTCAGTTGGAGAACTTGCTGTTTCAATTATTTTCTAATTGAAATCAGATGGACATCTGTGGAAAAAAAGTTACATAGGGGGCAGGTCCAACAGCCATGCAATCCCCAGTCTCAAATCAATCCTTGGACCCCACTGATGTGATCATGCTTAATGTGACACTTTTTGTGTTGTTTGGTTCTTTGAAGCTGTGTGTTTATGGTTTGGAGATTTTTTTTTAAGCCAATAGCTGGTGTGTGTGTGTGACTTGAGGAGGAGACAGGCTTTCATCGAATTGTGACGAGCAAGGGAGAGGTCCAGTTCCTATTGGGACCACAGCAGAGGCAA
This sequence comes from Podarcis muralis, assembly GCF_964188315.1. Lineage (NCBI taxonomy): Eukaryota > Metazoa > Chordata > Lepidosauria > Squamata > Lacertidae > Podarcis > Podarcis muralis. Next base: position 63,923,561 of record NC_135659.1, read on the forward strand.
AGGGTTAGTGCCCACTTTCTCTCCTGCCATGTACCTGATCCAGCTCACTTTTCTTCACATCAGGTATTGCTAAAAAAGAAGTAGCTATGTGAGGTCAAACTATGGAGCAGATGTCATATCTACATTGCCCTCTAACTCCCCAGCCTGGCTCAGCTTCTATAATTCATGTTTTTGGCTGTAATTTTTGAGATTCCCAGTATATGGGGACAAAACACTTGCGTGTGTCCAGTTTTCTCCCTTTTAAGAAAAGAACTGGGGGGGGGGGCAGTGGAATTCACTGCACTGTGGCTCTATTGATGTGACAAGCCAGCAAGTCAAAGAACTACCAGCCATATACACCTGCCCACCCCTACACAAATATCCTAGCAGGTTTGCCCAATGACTGTTTTTTTGTATCTCTCATTGCCCTCAATTTACATTTTCCCACTTTACATGAAAGAAAGGAAACACAAAGCAGCCCACAGTCCACACTTGGATGGCACAGGGGGCATCTATGTCCCTTAAACAAGAATTATCATTCAAGCCATGACAAATCTGCATCCTGTTTGTTTACTTGACATGGATGCTCAACAGGGAACAGATTGCTGATGTGAAGGTTTTATGAAACACATTTCCTGAGGGCTGTGCCTTGGAACATTATTCTTGTTGGAGGAAAGTGAGTTACTTATCTGCCTGAGAGATGGCTGGATCTATAAAGCCAGGGGCAGAATTGCACAGGGGTGATATTATGCATTCAGAACAGCAAAAACAGGCTGTAAAAAGTGTGTGTGTGCCCACATGCACACACACGCACACACATTGTCTTCAAACAGGAAACCAGGTGTCTCATTAGCCCCAAAACATGATCCACAACACCCAGAGATTTTTTTTGGGTGGGAGGTAGCAGGCTACACCTCCAGTTTATACTTTAAATTAGATATATTAGATAATCTGAAAAGAACTCGGTGCTTACAAACTGTATTCATGGGCACTCTCTTCAGATCCTCTAATGAATGCACAAAGATTGGGGTGGGATCTGCTACTAAGATATTACACCTATATTCATTATTTCTTGACTGAATGACAAAAAATAGTTCACATATGTGTTTGTTTGTTTTTTTGAAACTTATAAAACAAAATCAAACCACCTTTATTATAAAACCATTAAACATGTCCAATACAACTCACACTTGGACGTTTGAAAATCTAAGCAACTAACTACAACAAAATTAAAGAGACATCACAACTCCTCAAAGTTTACAATCTACACCCACTGCACACGCATAACAGCTTCAAATGTGCGCTGATCAAACACATCATGCATTCTGACGATCTGATCCATCATAGCTGTTGTTGAATTTTGAAAACTGTTTTGTGCATCATTAGCGTCTGTAAAGACACTAGCAGGCATGTCTTGTGATTTGCCATCCTTTGCATGGTCAGCGAAAGACAGCGACCCACGTAACTGTTGAAACTTTCTAGCCCAGTCTCCTAAAGCCTCACAAACAAAGTATCCCTCACCAGGAAACCTCCTATCTCTTGCATAAGGACATGTGGTGTCAATCCCATTAATCACTGTCAGCGCTTGCTGTCTAGCCTCTTTGACTGTCCAATTAATACACCTAACTTGTCTCAGTGCCCTCATTAAGTCTGTAACACTGTACCAGTTGGCCTCCTGCAAGATGTAAACCCTCCCATGAAACCCATCATAATGATTGGCCATTGGCAATCTCCAATCCTTTCTGTTCGAGCTCTGTCTAGCTCGACCAACCTCAGATCTTGAAACAGCAAGGGCACGTGTAAAATCAAAGTCCACAGCGTCAAAGAATTCCTCAGATATTTCTAACTCCAGCTTCAATCTTTGCACTCACAACGCACTCAAACGAAACCAAATCTGTGCGTGAGTTGCTCAGATTACATCTAGACTGAAACTGCCTCAAAAATTTACAGCTGTTCTCCCATCACTCAGCATTTGTGCCAACCCAATTTCCTCAGTATAAGTCTTGATCTTAGCTTCCCACTGCTCCTTATCTATGTGCGCAAAACTCTCAATCACATTTAGTGCATGTTCCATTTCAGAGTAACCGCAATCCTGCAAATCTGCATTAGCAGCATTAACGAACCCAGTGTTTCGTGTTTTCAATGCAGCCAGCCAGTCTCTCAACGCAGATTGGTACTCACACCAGTGTTCGTAGTTCCTAAACCTATGACCTGCGATTTCATTCAACTGTCTAGGAATGCATGGCACACACTTACTACCTACCATTGCAATGCCACAGAACTCTGCACCTTTACCAATATGCACCTTTAGATTGATATTACAGGCACTTGCCACCTCACGTACATGATCTTGGTTTATTCTCAGGTTGCACTGTCTCTTACAAAAGTCATCACCTTTATAGACTATTCTCAATAAATAATTGCTAATGATTTTTGACACAACACCATTATTCACCAAGGTGCCTGGCTCACCACTAGTTTTCTGGTAGCCAGCTTTTCCCACTCCAAATGGTGACACAATCTTATAGTGCCACCTAAAAGAATAATAATGGTCCAGAAATGTTTCACACAACCCAAACCTCTTCCAATACCCACGCTCAATGGCTTGTGTAAACTGGTTCTGGTTAGCATCAAAAGTCTCAGCATCAGTTATTCCATTCATGCACACACTAGGGAACTCATTGAATCTTTTCTCCACTTTATCCATAAACACTGCGTCTGTCAGATATGAGTCTGTTAAAACACAATCTGCCTCACTCTTGGCCACTAATGTTGTTAAAAGTCTGAACACTGTGCAAAACATAGCGCAAGCATCTGTACTCCAAGCAGATATACCTTGGCCAACCTTGGCTACATCATAATCAAACTTTGGTTTAAAAATGCCCTTCAACTGAAACCTCACCCAACGCGCTGTTGGGTTATCAAACCCACCAGCGCCCTCAAAACTTTGCATATAGTGTTTAGCAGTAACATGTTTCATAAATCCAGTAAACACTTCCTGTATCTCAGCATCATCAAATAAATTGATTTGGTAAACTGAATTGACACATTCCTTAAACCACAGATCCACCATTCTTTTAACCAACTTACTCTGACTGTCTCCAAATGAGAAATACGGCACCTTATTCAAATATCTCTTATTGAGCACTGCAAGTACCTGCATAGGGAACTTGGGTTCATAATTATTGCCTGCCCCAGCTCCAAACGCAAAGAATGTTATTTGCATTTTCTGTGGGTGGCCACGTTTATTGATCGGTAGAACCAAATTTTCAGCACTAGTCTTCCCACTAGCAAACTGCCCTTTAAAAATTTGACTGGCTTCCAAGTTAACACTGCTACACTCACCACCAACCAACATCTTTGGGAGAAATGTATCCAATAAATGATAACTATCATTTGGTGCATGTGGCTCTTTTAAAACTAGTTGCAACTGGCCTGAGTGGCTCCTCAGGGTTTGCTAACCATGTCTGCAAATGTGTGTAAAAGTCTTCATTTATGTCTAGTTTACCAAGCAATGTAACAGCAGATTCCGAGTTGTCATTCACCAAATAAATCTTTTCAGTATGTCTAGTCATGGCTACAATTTGCAACTCCTCAACACTTGTCAGCAATCCATCAGCCCCGTTTAAATACACTACACTGACCTTGCAAGTGCCACCTTGGTTTGCCCGTACTGTTGCACGCTCATCCTCACATAACAATGCAGGCAATGTTGGGAGCTTGTCTATTTCGAGCACCTCAATACTTTTCTCCACATCTGAGTTTGCAATCATAGAATACCCAAACGTCTTATTCATCAATGCCACAATGTCTTTTGGATTTCTGAAATTCACTAACAATTTATGGCAACTTAGCTTTGGAATGTCAACATAGTTTCCAATATACAACCCCTCATCAGGCTCCTGAACCTTACACTGCTTTGTATCTCCCACTAAGAAAACCTCCTCAGCTGAGTTGTTGTAGACAATACACGCTAATATTTCATAAGGTAAACTTGTAAATTCGTCAACAAAAATTCTCCTATGTCCGACCTCTGACAACGCCCGATGTGTGGTTTTAAACAACAAGTCATATTTATCACCGTCTGACCCAACCAAGCCCTCATAGTCAGGTTTCAATTTAGTAAAAGGCGCAACCACTAAATCATTTGTGGTGGCCAATTGTCTGATTGCATAGCTTTTACCGCAACCTGGTCCTGCCTCAATATAATAAACCTTTGCCATTGCACTAAACCCAACTTTAGGTATCACAGTTGCAGCTCTCTCTTTCACAGTCTTCAATCCCACCGGATCTGTGTCATTGTCTATTAATTTGGTGTGCAAGTCCTTAACCTGGTCATCACTTAACTTGAAAATCACTTCACTGTCAATATGTTCACACTTTACTACCTGCTTGCCCAATTTTCCACTTAACTCAAAGCAAATCGGGCAGGTTGGTACATTCTCCTCATTTGCATTGTCAGCATAAAGTCCCACATTCAATTTACCACGATTCTCCTTACTTGCACATGAGACCTTTGCCATCTGCAAAATGTCCTGATTTGGATGTAAAACTATCCTTTTGGTCAAGTGCTCAGCCATCAACCAATCCAACAACAAAGCTATTGGGTAAAACACAACTCTACCCACAACCTTAGCCCAATGCAAAAAAATTTCAGTTATTGAACTGGGTGCAATGTTCTCAAACATAGTCTCATCAATCTCTCTACACACCTTAACCAAAAGTGTAACAGCCAAACAAAAATCTCTCACTCTGCTAGACGGCAAATCCCACGACACCAAAAGTTCTTTGTTCACAAGTGACATGCCCCCCATCCTTCTCCGGACATAGGCAACACAATTCTCTATCCTTACAGACTTGTTATCCAGTGTTATCATATAATTGAACGTTTCCCAAAACTCATTTTCTCTTACAGAAAAATACTTAAGCGGAGTGTTTGTCTTACCAGTCCTCTTATTTATACTACTCATAATGTCCAAAACTCTGACATAACGTTCCTTTGGCTTTAAGCTAACCTGCCTAACAACATGCTCATCGAGCGCCGTGGTCTTCAATATCTTAAACACCGACAGTGGACCAATTCTAGAAACAATCTCCACCATCAGACTAAACTCATTTCCGTTTATAACAGGACTGGCCAACAACGTTCGCCAACTGGACAACTTATGCCTATACCCATTACAATACCCATACTTAAATGTCAAAATACCATCCCCATTTAGTTCAGAAAAATTGTAAAGTCCGTTCTCTGGCAAGTCATCATACAGCAGCTCCATAGGCAATAGGGCATAACCATACGCCACTGAAGCGCCAGTACGTATAAACATTTCCAACAAGTCATGCACTCCAAAATTATATATTGAATCCTCAAAAAGCATTACATTACATTCTATCGGTTCCATATGTATAGTGCTCGGTAACTTGTGCAGTACCATGTAATCCTCTAAGACTTGTTTCATTTCAAAGTACCTCTTAACACAAGGTCGTTCACGAGAGAAATCCAAATCCACATCCGCTGGCAAAAATATTTTTCTGTTCTTCTTCGAGGCCTTTCTCCGAAGGGCGTTACAGATGTCAGTCAACGCCGGACGCACCACTCTATCGTAATTCTTGCTCTCACCCCCATACACATAATAGTGTATGTGCGGATTACAACTATACTTCCTAATTTCTCAGGCAGCCGCCCCAACGACCAAAGCCCCGGTCAGTCATAGTGCTAACTTGAAAATTCACCTCAAAGATGTGCCTACAAAGATCTCTAGCTGCCACAAGCACAGGATGGTCATTTGTAACGACATTGCTGCCCATAAACAGCAATGGAAAGTCACACATGCTAGTTAAAGCTGATCTTTGAGCATGTGTCAAGCTGACATTTACCTTTAGGCTATTTTTTACTTGGTTCCTAAAACACTGTGAAGCCTCACCTTGCCCAAGGGTGGTGGCGTTGGCAGCGATTGCGGTGTCAATTACTGTCTGTGCGTCCATAACCAGAAAACCAAACCTGCACCAGTGAGCTACCTGCTTCAGACGCCGTTCCCAAAGGTCTATATCAAAGCCCCCGTGAAAAAGCTAAGTCTACACTGAGCTCCGATCCTTACCCTCAGTCCCTTTGTCTTGTGTCAGGAATGCTGCTAATTTTATTTGTGGCTGGCGCAAGTTCACATATGTGTTTTAGTTCTGATTTTGACACACTTTGTACCCACCCAAGAGGTACACTAGCACTTTTCCTCCTCTAGTGTGTCTCTTCCCACCCCCAAACCTGAGTAAGCACATTTTACTTGCAGCATATGGTAGGTGTAGGGGTAGGTGGCCTGGGTAATGGGTAACCAATAATCATTTTACTCCTGCAATGGCATTAGAAGCTGCACAGCTTTCCCCCTTTAACCCTTCTTTGTGACTAAATATTGTAATGGAAACAATATGGTTACTGTTGCCAAATCCCCCCCATGCAAGATAAATTTTAATTCCTTACAATAAGGTCTGAAGCATGCAATGTCTCCAGGAAATATCCCAAGCATAGTATTGTTCATTCCACCACCAAATCAGTGCTTTCATCAATACACACATAAGCTGGTGCCCATTGGAACTGGTAGGGTGAAAGCCAGGGAGACCAAAAGTAGGTGAAGCCAAAGCTAATGGCAGGAAACGCCAACTGTCCCCGTCCTCCTCCCTGTTGTGTTCTCCAAGGGCAACACTGAAACCAAGGAGGAGGAGGCCAACAGGCAGTGCCATCCCCTGAACTGGTTGTAAGCAATGAGGCAGGACGATGAGGCCTGACTGAGGGTAGACTGAGGTTAGTGGGCGAGTGATCCATTTGCCCTAATAAGACCAGCTGCCATTGCCTGTAAGATATAGGCTCACGGGGATTGCAGAGCCCAGTCATGAATGTGGTTAGTAGGTGGTGTAGTGTCATGGACCAACCCCAGAAGCAATGAGGTCAGAGCTGTGCAGCAGCAGAGTCGTCTGTGCAGGCCTCACCTTGCTTCTGTCCTGCCCCAATCCAGCACTTTCCAAGCAAGCTGTAGTGACGCTGGTGTCAGGAGGGTGGCTTCACAGTTCTGCCCCACTATACTGGTCATTACTGAGTGGTGCAGTCAGATAATTCCTAATATCTGGTAAAAATCCAGAGTTTGAATCGGTTACCACCATCTTTAGTGTGTTGTCCTCAGCATTTTGCCAGTATATACAGTGATCCTTCAGAAGCTCAACAACTAAGAGGGAGTCTTGGTAAGATATTTGAAACTGCCATTTTGCACAGTATGGATACCAAATATTGTCGTCTCCGTGGGCGGGGGTCTTATTTTCTAAACTTCTTGTGTGATGGATGAAGATTTGTGGTCCTTACTGAGCTATATATATAGTAAGCAGAGGATGAGAAATTTGAATAACACATAAGCCTTATTGTGCACATCACCACCTGCTTAAGCTTCCAATCTTCTGAGGCTTATTTCACAAATGTCACTGGGCTTCCACCAACCCATTGACTGTCTTTCCATGCTGCATTCTCTTAAAGGTATATATACACATCACCAGCCATTAAAATATCTTATTAAGAGAACAAGCTGGTGCTGTCATCCTTAGTATATCATATATACTGATAAAATCTCAATTCTCTAGCAGCTTGTCCTTGCATAGCCAAAGCAGTACCATCCATGTCCAATGAAAATAGGGATGTCCTATTTCATTATACTGGGTTGCCTAACCACCCTGGGAAACTTCCAACATATATTAAAACATAACAAAACATTAAACATTATAAAACTTTCCAGCCTTCAGGTATCTTCTAAAGGTTGAATAGTTACTTACCTCCTTGGTTTGAGGAGTGCCTAATTTCATACCCTCCAACATTTCTCCAATGGAAATAGAGACGTCCTCAGGAAATGTGGGACATTCTGGGATCAAATCAGAAACTGGAATGGCTTCTGTAAATCATGGACTGTCCCTGGAAAACAGGGACACTGAAGGTCTGGTATTGCAGAAGTACAAAAAAAGTTAGGAAAAATCCCTCAGGGGAAAACCCCAAAACAGTCCTGAGAATGGTCAGTGGGTTTGGAATGCAGTTTATAACAACAACAACAACAACAACAGAATTAATTAAAATAACGATTAAAAAGTTATAAAACATCAGACAATGATGTTTGGTTGTTTGGAGGGAGCACTGAAGGGGAATGGAATATGGTGCTGAAATCCTGAACTGAAGCACTCCACACCATACATTTTCCATTTATTTTATTTATTTTATAATATTTTTTATTGCGTTTCTTTTCATAATTTTGTACATTCCAAACCATACAGAATAAATCAAATTCAAGAAACAATTTTTTGTTTTTTTTTTACAGAGGAAAACATTATACTTCCCCACACCTTCCAGATCTGCATTCTTTGCAATAACAATATCAGCAATTTGTTACCTTATTTCAAACCTTGTTACCACTTTCAATTATTATGTAACCGTTATTCAATAAATTATATCTCAAATTTAATACCTTTAAAATAAACATAATATGGTTGATTCACTTTGTCTTCTTTTCTCTTTTATCACTTATTTTGCCATTTACTTAATCATATTTGCTAAAGCATAACATTTCCAATAACATGCACTATCTTAGGATTCATACAACTTATAATATTTTTGCAAATAGTCTTTAATTTTTTTCCAGTCCGCCTCAACCGATTCTTCCTCCAAGTCTCGGATTCTGCCGGTCATTTCAGCTAATTCCATGTAGTCCATCAACTGCGTCTGCCATTCTTCCAACGTGGGTAAATCTTGTGTCTTCCAATTCTTTGCGATGAGAATTCTTCCTGCTGTTGTAGCATACATAAACAACGTTCTGTCTTTCTTTAGCACTTTCTGGTCCACCATGCCCAGCAGGAAGGCCTCTGGTTTCTTAGGGAAGGTATACCTAAATACCTTTTTCAATTCATTATAAATCATTTCCCAGAAAGCCTTCACTTTTGGGCAGGTCCACCAGAGATGATAAAATGTACCTTCTGCCTCCTTACATTTCCAACATTTATTATCAGACAGGTGGTAAATCTTAGCTAGCTTGACTGGGGTCATGTACCACCGGTATATCATTTTCATAATGTTTTCTTTCAGGGCAGTACATGCCGTGAATTTTATTCCGGTGTTCCATAACCTTTCCCAGTCTTCAAACATAATGTTATGTCCAACATCCTGTGCCCATTTTATCATGGCAGATTTAACTGTCTCATCCTGTGTATTCCATTTAAGCAGCAAGTTATACATTCTTGATAATATCTTAGTTTTTGGTTCTAACAATTCTGTCTCCAAATTCGATTTTTCCACTTGGAACCCAACTTTTTTATCCATTTTAAAAACCTCTTGAATTTGAGCATAGTGTAACCAGTCTCGCACCTTATTTTTTAATTTGTCCTGGCTCTGCAGCTTCCAATTGTCTCCAGTTTTTTCAATTATTTCCCAATACTTTGGCCAATAAGCCTCCATATTGGGCCTTTTTCTGGCCTTGGCCTCCATCGGTGATAGCCACCTCGGGGTTTTGTTCTCTAATAAGTCTTTATATTTCATCCAGACTGCAAAAATTGCTTTTCTGACAATATGGTTCTTGAACAGTTTATGAACTTTGACCTTGTCATACCACAAATATGCATGCCAACCAAAAGCATTATCAAAACCTTCCAGATCTAGGACATCAGTGTTTTCTAGCACAAACCAATCCTTCAACCAGCAGAAGGCTGCAGCTTCATAATATAACCTCAAGTCCGGCAGGGCAAACCCTCCTCTTTCTTTCGAGTCAGTTAATATTTTAAACTTTATTCGAGGCTTTTTGCCCTGCCAGACAAACTTAGATATATCCTTCTGCCATTTTCCAAAACATTCCACTCTGTCCACGATCTGTAGGGTTTGGAACAAAAATAACATTTTCGGCAATACATTCATCTTTATAGCTGCGATTCTGCCCAACAAGGAAAGTTTCAATCTTGACCAAATTTCTAAATCCTTTTTAATTTCCAGCCAACATTTTTCATAGTTATCTTTAAATAAATTCAAGTTTTTGGAAGACAAGTGGATCCCTAGGTATTTCACTTTTTTAACCACATTTAGTTCTGTTTCTCTCTGGAACCCCTCTGCTTCTGTAGATGTCAAATTTTTGGTCAAAACCTTTGTTTTTTGTTTGTTTAACTTAAATCCCGCCACCCGACCAAACTCTGCTATAAGTTCTAAAACTCTCTTTGTACTGGGTTCTGGCTCCTGTAATGTCAAAACTAAGTCATCTGCAAAAGCTTTCAATTTATATTGTTTCACTCCGACCTCTATCCCTTGTACCAACCGGTCCTCCCTAATCATGTTCAGTAGCACCTCCAGGACTGAAATAAATAAAAGAGGGGATAGAGGGCACCCTTGTCGTGTCCCTTTTTCAATTTTAAATTCCTCCGTCACCACATTGTTCACTATTAATTTAGCTTTCTGTTCTGAATAAATAGCATCTATTCCATTTTCAAACCCCCGTCCCACTCCCATCCCTTCCAAGTTTTTCTTCATAAACATCCAAGATATGTTGTCAAAAGCTTTCTCCGCATCAATAAAAATTAACACCGCCCTTGTGTTCCTATTGGTTTGCAAAAGTTCCAAAATGTCAATGATGTTTCTGGTGTTTTCATATAAATGTCTACCAGGGAGAAAGCCTGCTTGGTCCTTATGAATAACTTCATTCAAAACCCTTTTAAGTCTGCTTGCCAAAATGTCTGCAAATATTTTGTAATCCACATTCAGGAGTGAGATGGGACGGTAGTTCTTAAGCTGCGTCTTTTCGGATTCTGACTTAGGTATCAATGTGATGAAAGCTTCTTTCCACGTTTCTGGTGCCCTCTTCCCGTCCATAATCTGGTTGCATACCTCCATCAGAGGTTGTATCAAGTAGTCCTTCAAAGTCTTATAGTATTTGGAGGTAAGCCCATCCGGGCCTGGAGATTTGCCTAGTTGCATACTCTGAATGGCACCTTCAATTTCCTGTAAAGTTATTTTAGAGTTCAAGATTGATCTTTTATCTTGAGTTATTTTAGATAATCCATTTGACTTTAGAAATTGTTCTATCTCAAATTCTTTCTGAGGCCCCTGTGCATACAGTTCTTTAAAATATCTGTGGAAGCATTTCCTAATTTCCTCTGGTTTCTGGATCATTCTTCCTTCAATCTCTAGATTTGTAACTGTATTTAACTTTTGCCTTTTTTTCAGCTGCCAAGCTAGCAGCTTTCCACATTTATTTGCTGATTCAAACGATCTTTGCTTCATCTGTTTAATTTTCCATTCAATTTCTTGATTTATTAATTTAGAATATTGTGCTTGATGGAATTTGATTTCTCTCAGCACCTCCTTTGACTTTGGGTTGGTTCTCAATTTTTTCTCTCCTTGATGTATCTTCTCCAATATTTTCTCCTTCTTTCCATTCCAGAGCTTTTTCTTGATTGAGTTTTGCTGTATGAGAAACCCTCTCATGACCGCTTTGCCAGCGTCCCAGATCGTTCTTTTTTCTACTGTAGTGTTCAAATTTATCTCAAAGTAGTCCTTTAATGTTTTTTGGGCCTTTTTGACGATCTCTTGATCTCTTAAAAGAGTGTCATTCATCCTCCATCTGAAGGAACCGGTTTGAGTAAGTCTGAATTCTAGTTTCAAGGCGTTGTGGTCGGAGCATGTTTTTGGGCAGATTTCCACCTTTCTGGTCTTGGGTGCCAGCCCTCTAGACGTCCAAATTTGGTCGATCCGTGTCCAGGACAGGTGGGCCTCAGAGAAAAAAGTTCCTTCTTTACCTAGGGGGTTCTTTGTCCTCCATATGTCAATCAAATCCAAGTTGTCAATCAGTTCAAAAAAGGTTTTAGGCAGTCTTCCATCTGATGTTAGATTTTGATTTTGAGACTTATCCATATGTGTAGACACCACTCCATTCATGTCTCCCATCATTATGATGTTGTTATAGTCCAAATAGTCCAGCATAGTCTCATGCAGCTTCTTAAAAAATTCTGATTTCCCGTCATTTGGCGCATATATTCCCAATATCAAAATTTTTTCTCCTTGTGTCTGAATTTCAATCGCCAAAATTCTTCCTTGCTCGTCTTTAAATACAAATTTTGGTGCCAGGCTCTCCTTGGCATATATCACCACACCTCTTTTCTTGACCTTGTCAGATGAAATAAATTCTTGGCCTAGTCTTTTATTGACTAGAACTTTCCTGTGGAGCCTGGTCACATGGGTTTCTTGTAAGCAAATAATGTCCAATTGTTCTTTCTTCAATATGTGAAATATTTTCCTTCTTTTTTCCGGGGAGTTTCCGCCATTTATATTCCAACTAAGTAGCTGCAGGGACATCCTGTACTATTTTGTTGCACCTAGAGTGGTGTTTCTTCTTTGTCCTCTGGTTCCGAGGGTGTAGGGCCTGGTCCGCCTCCAGGCGGTGTCCCAGATTGTGGTAGAGGCCAATGTACTGCTGCTTCTTTTTGGAGATCTTCTCCGTGGTCATGCAGGAACTTTTGTAAGTCCTCTGGTGTTCTTATTTTTACCTTCTTCTGCTTGTAAGTAAAAGATAGACCTTGTGGAAACTCCCACCTGTAGCGAATTGTGTTAAGTCTCAGCAATCTTGCCAGTTCTGAATAGGTGGTTCTCAAGTCCAATAACTGTTTTGGTATGTCTCTGTAAATTTGCACCCTTTTATCCTGTATCTCCAGTGCGTTTGCAAAGTGTAGGCCTAATATTTTGTCTCTCTCTTCCCTTGATCTCAGAATTATCAGGCAATCTCTGGATCTGTCCTTCCTTACCAATCTTCCCAGTCGAAAAGCTGAAGTTATTTTGAAATCGCTTTCTTCCTTTATGTTCCAGAATTTTGAAATTTCTGTTGTCAAAAATCCAATCAAATCTTCTTGTTCAATTTCTGGAATAGCTCTTAATCTGAGGTTCTTCTCCCGATTTTTCAATTCCACCAAAGAAAGATAGGCTTGCTGTTCACCAATTTGTTTATGCAGAGGCCTGACTTCTCCTTTAACCTCCTCGACCTCTTTTTTTGCTGCCGTTGCAATTTGAATAGCTTCCCCAGCTAAGTTACGATTTTCAGCTGTAGCTCCTTGCAATTTTTCAATTGCTTGTGTGTGCTGAGAAACCTGATCAGTCAATTTCTGGATTGAGGATGTAGCTTGGTCTATTTTTAGTGATTGGTTATCAACCTTTTGATTTAGGGCTGCCAGTTGCTCCAAAATTTGTTTCAAAACTCCCTCAGATCCTCCTGCTGCCATATCTTCCTCTGCAGGATTTTTAGGCTTTTCGACTTCTGCCTTTTGTAGGCCCAGCACTGCTGGGACCGAAGATCTGCGTCCCTGAGTCAGAGTTGTTTGTAGAAGCTGTGCCTGCTTTTTTTCTTTCTCTTTTTCCTTCTCTTTGGCTTCCTTGGCTTTAGCTGCTCTTGTCTTTCCTGTACCACTCATCAGTCAATGTTCAAGGTCAAATTTTTATTGTCCCATGGGAAAGACAGATTCAGTTCCAAAACAATCCAGTAAGAGAGAGTAAACATACAAAGCTGTTCCCAGGCCTTTATAATCCCAAAGTCCTCTAGGGGGAGTACCACCAAAAGTCAGAGAGAAGAAGGCAACTTTTCCGCCATTAAAGTCCCTGTTATATTAAAACACACAATAGTCCCAGAAACAATAGTAGAAAAAAGTCCTGCAGAGTACTTTTGACTTTTAACAAAGTTTCAGAAAGGTGCGTGCCACTTGTATCAACTCCAACTTGTTTAAGCTCAAAAGTAACACTTTCATCTGATAAAAGTTTAGTAACAGTTCCGCAGTTAAAACAGTTTCCCCTCCGGCAGCCCAGCAATTTGGAGATTAACTTTCAATAGTCCTTAACCGAGGGGGGTCTCTCCCAATTTCCTCTTAAAAATTTACTCACAAGTAGTCTGTCTTTCCTTTTCTGCAATCACTTCTGAGAGTGCATGAAAGGCTCTCTTTAAAACTTCCCTTTTCCGCTGCTTTACGCTTGGCAGATCTTTTGCTTTGATCTTGTAAGCAGTACCGGAAGGCGGACTTCCTTTTTATCGTCTCCCGGTTTCAGCCAATTTAAAAGCAATTTGTTCTCTGAATTTAATGTCTTTACTCACGGGTTTGTTGTCCCAGCCAGATCTTTAAAGGAAGAAAGGTCGGCGCTCATCTGTGACAGCCGCGCGGCTTCGCTTCCGCAGAAAGAGCGATGAACTCACAGCACCGCTACCCCTCCTTCGCTCCGGAGCCCCTTACGGGGTCCCTTCTACGATTTCGGGGTCGCTCCAGGTGCCCGCCGAGTCCCACGGCCACGGGCTCACTCTACCCGTGGTTTTTCTTAATGGGTCGTCGCTGTGCCGTGGCGAAACGACCCTTTCCTGCGGAGCCCCTCTTCAGAGATCGAAGAGGACCGCCATCACTGTTTCGCGCCGCCTCCGGATACATTTTCCATTTAGAATAGCTCTTTTGTTCCAGTAAAATAACATTAGTGAATTGTTGCAAATTTTGTTAAGTGATTTAAAAATAGATTTTCTATAAAGTGCTGAATTATATTTACCTCTGACGTGCAAAGACCCATTAACAAAAAGGTATCACTATGCAGTGATTTAACAAAATTGGTGCAAATTTTACACAACTATGTCCAAAGTGGTAAAGAGTAGTTACATAACCATAGTCATTTTAGCTAACTCATAGTAGGTTATGGAGTTCACTTCAGCTTAATTCATAATGGTAGAACTCATTATTTTTGTGCAGAAGGGCTCAAGGGTACTTTCTTTTATTTCTGGGCCTAGGGAAGACCAGGAATCGTAGACAGGTTTTTTGTCTACTTCACACTGAATAGTGGGACAGAGTGTTAGATGGACTGCTGTGTTTTTTAAATAGGTTAACCTTCTGGATTTGGTCACTTTGGGCAGTTTAGGTGCGGGAAAAGAAATAGTTTGGTTTAGCCAGGTGATGGGTTGGCCCCAAGGTTCACTTCTCAAACTCAGAGGGTGAGATAGGGGCCCCCTTTTAGGCCAAACTCCCTTATCCATCGGGGGTTCTGCAGTCCTGGGGGTGGTGACAAGGTAAGGCCTCCCTTCTCAGCTTCAGGGTGTGGCCTGGGAATTGGGGCAGGCTAGGAAACCATGCCCTAATTCCTTAGGCAAGGGCTATAGTTATACATTGAAGTTAGTTCCACCACATGGTCATCCCCCTATGCTGATTTTAATTTGAGGTTTAAATAAAAGTGGCCCAGTTTAATCCCAGTTTATGTGTCTGTCTCTTTATTTGCCTATCGGGACGCAAATTGTATCATGTATGCAGGATATAATAGTTGTAGCAATGGACAGGAATAATATTGCAGAGAAACATGTGTATGTGTGATGATGATGATGATGATGATGATTATTATTTATATTTATATTCCGCCCTATACCTGGAGGTCTCAGGGTGTTTGAATGCACACACTTTAATCATTATGCTTAGAGCTATGTGCAATGTTTTGGGAGCTTCAGAGCTCTTTTACGCATTATAGAAATTAGTTGGTACCTGTCTGCATACAGAATACTCCCTCCCCCGTTTTTTGTTTAAACAGATGGCTTTGGCTATTATTGTGGGACAGGGATTATCAGTATATAAGTATGTGCCTGCAAATTTCTGTAATTCAATTTTTGTTTCCTAACATGTTCTGATTTGCCTTCTGGTTAACTATGACACACCATCACTTCAATTAATCACTTTATATTAACCAATCATAATTTGCATTTTGTAATTTCAGCCATTTATTTTGAATAGTTGTTGATTTGCTCTGGTGAATTGCTCAACCATTTAACTTGATAAATTTCCACAATAAGAAACCTGGCAGAATCAGGGATTTTATTTTCCTCTCTGACTTGGACCTTAATCGGAAAAGTTTGTGTATATTACAAAACTTTAACTTTGGTCAAATACACCCTGCATTTTAATTCATTCCAGAAACCTTTTTCTCTATTTTGTTACTTTGTTTGTTTGTTTGGGTTCTTCGCCAGCCTGAATCCATTTTGGTTTATGATTGATAACATTGTTTAAATGAAAAATCACACCCTGGTTTCTGAGGAGTTAGACAAGTGACAGCTTTCCTAACACTCCCAAAATATTGCTAAGAAGCACCGTGTGTTTTGACTTTATGTGCGAGAATCAACATAGCAGGCAGATCTCATATCTCCTTTTGCAATGCAAAAAACACCATGAAGATGCAGTGATGCTTCTTGCTTTGACAGCCCACTAAATGAACAAGCCAGCTATAACAAACTGCTTCTTTGTACATGGAAATAGAACCTGTACTTCCATAGGCATTCACTGACCATTATAGTGCAGTTATTGCAGATAATGCTCTTCAAGTGTAATGCCTTATCACTGTTTTAACACCCTGACACACAATCACCCTGTATTATCACTTCAGTCAAGCCATTAAGCAACTAAAGGTTTCCAGTAGCTGGATGCATGAGCAGTAAATGAGGCAATCTTTCCTACAGTTAATCCAGGGAATGCCTCATTTTAATAATAATAATAATAATAATAATAATAATAATAATAATAATAATAATAATAATATAAAAAAATAAAAATAAAAATAAACTACTCTCTTAAGACCCAGGGTATATTAGGTGATTTATTGCTGGTCAATATGATATGGCTCAAGAAAGAAGACAAATGTTCTAGCCTAGCAACAACCTATACACATTTATTATGGACATCTTCAAATGAGCATTTTAGCACATGGCAGCCATGGAAAAAAGACTTCCTTGCAAAAAAGAAAGGAAAAAAAGTAGCAAGATTCTTCCAATGGTGATTACTCAAGAATGTGTTTGCTGATACAGATGTATGGAACTAGCGACAGATGTAGGGGATCTCCTCCCAGCTCTTTTAAAATATCTTGATGTGCTCTTTGGACCAAACTAATGGACCAGAGTAATGCTGGAAAAATGAAAACATGTTGAGGTTGAAAATATGGTGAGGTAGCAAAATATCAATTGACAGACTGGAGCGTCTCTGCTCATATGGGAAAAAACAAAAACAAAAACCCAGGAAAGTTGCAGTGATGTGACTGAAATAAGAGCTTTAGCTTGATTTAACTATGCAGGTAGAAAAATGTCTCTCTATAAAATTCAGGGTTTACAAAATCTCCAGAAACATTTCCTGTCCATCACATGAATTTTGCATGAAATCTTCCCCAAGAGTTCAGATGTCCATTTGCACCAGTCACGCTCTATCTTTTTTAGCATTGCCTTTCTCCTCTGAGTTCTCCATGTCAGGGGGGAGGAAAACATAATGCTAAATAGCAGACCCTAGTCCAAGTGTCCCTATTTTCCAGGGGAATCCCTGATTTAGAGACGCCTTCCCAGTTTCTGATTTAATTCTGGAATGTTCCACTTTTCCTTAGGATGTCCCTATTTTCATTTGAGAAATGTTGGAGGGTATGGAGTTATCCGACCCCTGAGCTGTCTGAAGGTAATCCTGTATAGGGAACCTTTTTAATGTTTAATGCTTTATTATGTTTTTATATACAGTCAAACCTCTACCCACCACCACCTCTTCTTATGGTCATTCCAAGTTGCGACCGCGGCAAACCCAGAAGTAACCAGCGGGTTTGCTGCCATTCGCGCATCCACAGAAGCAGGCAATCGCTGCCCATGCCTGTGCATAACGGCACCTCTCCCAGCCACCCGTTTCGACCTCTGGACGGACCTCTGGAATGGATTATGGTTGCAAATAGAGGTTCCACTGTATGTTGGAAGTTGCCCAACATGGCTGGGACAACCCAGTGAGTCGTGTAGGGTATAAATAGTAAAATTATCATTATGGAATGGGACATCCCTATTTTCATCGGAGAAATGTTGGAGCGTATGAAATAGTAACCACAGTGTGTGTGAGTGACGATTATCACGATCATGGCAAATAAGAGGCAGTTTCACCTTCTAATACTCTTTTGGTCCTAGTAAAAACCCTTTTCTGAAGCTGCTATTTGCGTTAAGTAGGGTTGCCATACATTCAGAATTTTCTGAACCTACCCAGAATACTGCAGTCAGAAGCAGTGTTTGGGCAGAAAGTCGTTTTTGCCAATTTCCCTTCAAAATAGCCAAAAGGGATTCCTTCCGGTGCAAATACCAGCAGAGGAGTGATTTCATCAGTGTAACATATGCATTATCAGGTAAATATCTAGCAAGTGGTCCATTTAAGATATAATGCTATGACCCCAGAGACTTAGCTCATGCATAGCTGAATCAGAGGTGTGGCCTAGCTGAATAAGTTTATTGCCACTCTGTGCAGGTTCCCAGGCCTCTTAATAAATAAAGTTTGTTAATCAGCTTGTAGTGAGTTTCTACATAAACAGCTGAAGACAACACACTCAAGACCCAGTAGGTGATGAAACTGTTAAATCTGCCTATCCCATCTGCTGTGATTGTGATAATTATCAGCTTCCCCCCAACAGCTTGTTGTTTGCATTGTTTAAAATGTGCATATTAAATGCAGAGAGATCCATTTCTCAAAGCAGGACAGGAATGTATAAGACCTGCAGGAGGAATTCCATTTTGAAATGAGTTTCCCTCAACCCAGTCAAAGGATTTCCAAGGAAAAGCCACCTGCCTTTTCAACTTTCCACCTTGTCCAACATGTTCTGCCATATTTCCAATATTATCAATTTCTCATTTCATTTACAGACCTTGGTTATTTTTATGAATGCTTATTTCACTCCCACCCACACTCTATTGTGAATTGCGAAGACTGGGGAAAAAAAGGAAAAAAAGATTCCCCCCCCATGGGTTTACTACTAGATTTAAAATATTGTTAAGAGCACATAATTATTATTGCCATGACACTGCTAATAAAAAAGCAACCATCTCCCGGATAAATATATTTAATGGATCTGAGAAAGGAATGCTGATTTTGTAACTGGCGGTATTTATAGAATCCTTTGTGCTTTTGAGTATACACAGTTAACAGCATCTTCTTCGTTTCCAGTCAGCCAGTTTGCAATCCTAAATTGCTTATGCAGGTGTGCATTCAATTGAAATCAATGGGACTTTGTTCCAAACAAGTTGCAATGATACAGTGACTCTGGTAAGTACACTGTTGCTTGTTAGTGGAACTAACTTCCCCATTTTTCTCCGTGAATTGGGAAAGACAATTCTTTGCCCATTCGGCAACTAATAAAAACATCCTGCATACAATGGGAAATGAAAAGGATAGAGCAGACCCAATGCACATAGAGTTCCAAGTATGCATCACATCCTTGAGGGACTGGAAGCATGACCAAGATCAGGGTGACCTCCAAAGGGTGTAGACTCCAATTCCATAGCCACTATGGTCAGTGGTCCCAAATGATGAGAACTGTAGTCATCTGTAGGGCATTGTGATGACTATCCCTTGTTTAGGGGTTTATCTCACTGTGCCAAAATATTGCCTGCCCCATTAATGTTCAGTTTTTAAATGGAGAATCTGTTGCATTGAGGGCTGTCATGACACTTCAAAGAATGCCTTGAAATCCTTGGCTGCCAGGAGGTTGTGCACCCAATGGCTATACAGGAGACAAGCGGCATTTCTGTTGCTCCTCAACCTGCTGCCATCATATAAATTGAAACAGACAGAATTACCATTGATACAAATTAAAAACAAATAAAAAGGGTACACAGAACTGATTCCTTGAGTTCAAACTCCATTACCAACTGATTTACTGTGCAGTGACCTGTGATTGTTTGCACTGAGAAAGTGCTGCGTGCGGATCCTATCAGCCTCGTGGCTACGTCTCACACCAGTCAATAAGCTATTTAACTTAATGGGAAATGGTATTGACGGGACTTGGAATCAGCTTAAAAGGGGTGGGGGAGAGAAAGTAAGATGCAGCTGCAAAAAGCAGATAAAGTCCTCAACTTGGGGGGAGAGAGGATTTCTCATTGGATATTTCCCTTTTGTTATCTCATTAATTAAAGTCCAGAGAAGCTCTTGCTAGGTTTGGGAGAGTCAAAGCATTTAGGAGAGGTGCACAATGGATGATTATTCTAGAGCAGTTGTAAAGAATCATGGATTAAACAGTGAAGCAATAATGCAAAGTACAGTGTTTTCCCTTTTCGGTGACTTCGTCCATATCGGTGCTAACGCTTCATAAGAAGAACAATGTCACATCAATCAATCAATCACTTCAATCATGCTTGAAAGGGCTAATTTTCTCCTTTCAAACTCCATACAGACTGAGGCCTGGTTTTACACAACAGGGAATCTCATTTGTAACCCTTAGGTCAGAAACTCAATTATAAGAGCTATACAGTCTAAGGCAGGCATCCCCAACCCGCGGCCCTCCAGGTGTTTTGACCTACAGCTCCCATGATCCCTAGCTCACAGGACCAGTGGTCAGAGATGATGGGAATTGTAGTCCAAAACATCTGGAGGGCCAAAGGTTGGGGATGCTTGGTCTAAGGCATCGGTAGGCAAACTAAGGCCCAGGGGCCGGATCCGGCCCAATTGCCTTCTAAATCTGGCATGTGGACAGTCTGGGAATCAGCGTGTTTTTACATGAGTAGAATGTGTCCTTTTATTTAAAATGCATCTCTGGGTTATTTGTGGGGCATAGGAATTTGTTCATCCCCCCCCTTCAAAATATAGTCCAGCCCCCCCCCCCCCAAGGTCTGAGGGATGGTGGACCGCCCCCTTGCTGAAAAAGTTTGCTAACCCCTGGTCTAAGGGCTGCCTTCTTTTCAGGATCTGTGATTAGCTGGGCAGGCCCTGTTCCTGCTAATACCACTGGGGGTTGCCCAGTTGGCAGTAACCCATGATAGAGCCTTCTGGGTGGTGGTTACCTTGTTTGTGGAATGTTTTTCTTTAGTGAGTGGTATCACTCTCCCTCACTATTAACTTTTATGGTTAATTTAAGAACATTCCTGTTCACTGATGGCTGAAATCCGGCCCCTGGCAACCTTGAAATTACTAGTTTGAGAGGAGGTGATTGTTTTTCAGAGTTTGAAATTTCTTTGAGATATTTTGATTCAGTGTTGGCACATTGGCACAACCTGGGCTTTCTTTTTTCTTTTTCTTTTTTTAGGAAAGGCAGGATATAAATGTTAATAAATATTTAACATGTAATGGTGGCCCCTCATTGGACCAAATTAAAAAAGCAAAGATAAGATAGATGGATAGCTATAGACATTCAGCTATAGACAAAATTCAGCTATAGACAAAAATTTTAAATTAATGTCATGTGTTCTGTAATCTATTCAAACAGAAACAGAAAATAGTAACCCAATATTCAGATTTGCCTGTTTGACAAACAGAATGGTATGCAATATGGGTTAATCAATATCTAGCAACATGAGTCCAAGCATGATTTTCTCAAAGCATAAGGACATTCCAGTAACATACAAGGTTGTAATAATAGGGCCAGAACAATCAACCATCTCATCCTGGAATAGCCGAAGTAAGACTATAAAGATTATAGAAATAAATTCTAACCGTAGCACATTAGTCAGTGAACATTCCTGCCATTTCCTGAATAATTGAGATAAACATGCAAATGAATAGTTCTGCTCATTAGGTGGCCTAGCATCCAATTCTGCATGCATTCTTGTTTTTATATCATACGATGGCTATACTGACGTGAGGGACTCACAATGAATCACTTGGCCAGCAGTTATCCTATGATATAAGAGATGGGCCTGTTGATAAGGAATTCTATGTGGGAAAGAAAGCTATAGAGCTTCAATTAGGTCATAAAATTCTAGAAAAGTCCAACTAATTCCTTTTTCTTTTAGTTTGGTTTTGCTAAAGCCTATAACCATTTGAACAGTTGAAGTTTGTGTAGGATGCATTTAAGAGTATTTCTTGGTTTACATAATAAATTCTACAACCAAATCTTATGCCATTTCCATCTAGTTTGATGAAGTTTCAGTTTCTAACTTTTCAGTCTGACCACACGTGGTTTTCACTTTGCCTTATCTGATATCTGCCAGAATATTTCAGAAGCAGAATTAATACTTGCTTTCCTTGTGCTTGGTCATGCAGACATGTGTCATTAAGTAGGAAGGCAGTAAGGCAGGAATGGGCAATTTATGAAAGTACTCAAGCTTACCAGAAGGGCTTGCTGGGTGGGGCAGAGCCACCACACATGCATCCTGGCAGGTGATTTGCTGTTGCTTAGTGAGAGGAGGTGGGACAAGGCAGCAAGGCGGTTGGTGAGGTGCAAACTCACCATTGGAGCTAATATGGTACATCTGCCAATGTGTTTGCACTGCACTGACCTTCACACCTCCTTGCCCTCTCCCTCCCGGTAAGCAACAGCAACCTACCAGTTGGGAAACTAGCATAGTGGGTGGTCAAGGAGAAGAAGACATGCAGAGTAAAAACAGCCACAAATTGCAGTCAAATGAACTTTATATGAAGCAACAACAACAACAAAAATGGACCCTGATATAGATATTTCTGATCTAATGAAATCATCACCATCCAATGTTCTTTTTATCTCTGCTATTTTAAAATTGGTCTATGGTGTTTGTGTCCCTGCCTTCATCTATTTCTGAGTTTTGTTTAGTGTCATACCTGCTGTGTTTAGATAACCCTCTTTCTGGATCTGCAAAGTTGCCTCTTGCTCAGTGTGTGGCTTGAACCTGGCAGGTTACTCCCCCAAAGTAAATGGCAGGGAGCTTGGCAAACATCAAGCAACAAGGTCTCAGAGCATTTTAAATCCCTGAGGGCATGAATGAACAACCCAGAGACGCTCTTGCTTCAATTTCTATGGCAACAGCATGAGTTTGAGATGAAAGTTGCATTCAGAATGTCACATGCATCTCAAAAATGTAAGGGGAGAGAAAAAAAATCCTAGTGCTCTGTGGAGATTTTTTAATTAGGTGGCGCAGCAGTGTGGCTCTGTCAAGTTGTTAATACATGTTTTTTAAAAAAATGATGGAGAGCTACATGGCTAAAAGGTGACTAAATGAAAAATGAAAAGGTGTAGCAGCATCACTATTAGAATAACAGGTAGCAAGCTGGGTTAGCTGCCATGATGTGCTTGTTTGCTGTTCTTTAGTCTTGCCCACATTGCTGCCTTGGACCACTATGATGCGCAGGCCATCATTTGGTAGAAAATCACCATAACAGACAATGAAGGAATGTTGCTGTAAGACAGTTTATTCATAATTCCCTTCCACCCACAACGTCTTCCATCAGACTACTCATGGATGAGGGGAGGTCAGCAAGTTATTTTTGACAAGGCATACATATTTGTGGAATTCACATGCAAATCCCTGAACTCAGGCTCAGCAAATTCTGAGGTCATTTTTGTATGTTGGATTTATTTCAGGCATCAAAAAATAGCACATGTTCAATAGCAAGAATATTAGAAAAGGTGTTTGACCAGGAAGAGACAGAGCTCTGATTTCACCATCAGTCTGCTCAGTGGGTAGCCACATATTGTGCGGAATGATTCCTTTCAGATAAGTACACCCTATTCTCTCTCATCAATCAGCAGGAGAGACTGTTCTGAATAACTGATAAGAGTAGAACGCAGACTACTGTGCCCAGTATGACTTATTTCTTTCCATTATATCTTTCTGACCCGCATACATCGTGATGCCTGTCCACCTGGCTTCAGTCTGTTTCTGTCCTGTTCTGCAAGGCCATATATTCTATCAACCACTCCTATAGTTTTCTTCAGTCACGTCATCTGCAAGCAACAGCCCTGGTCAAAATATTATTCTAATCTAATCTACCTTCATTAGACAAATGGGACATGCAATAAAGTGTTGCACCTTGGAGTGCTTCTGTAGAGGGTCCTAGCCAGTGAGGCACACCCTTGTACAGGATATATGCTGGTTTTCCTTCCCTCCCCTAGCCAATAATAAGCCAGCAATCTGTGGTTGGTCACTGAAGCCATGCTCAGGCATGCTGGTCTTGCCAACTCATTCCCCAAACCTGTTGAATGGGAAAGGTCTGCTTCCTCATAGGGGGTGGCTCGCCTTCTATTCGAGTGAATGTCAGTAACTCTCCTTGTATACTTTCCCCACACAGGGGCAACATACTGTACATAGGACCCCAGGAAGTGAGGCTTATATACATATCCCTGCCACTTTCCCTGCTTTTAAATATGCTGTGTTGAGACTAACACTTGAACACGGCCTGTGTATGCTCATTCCTTAGGGGGCTGTTTGGGGTTTTCTCCTCCTCACTTTAGGGTGGATTTGCTTTCTTTTTCATTTCTGTAAATCTTAGAATTCCCCCAAGCCTGCTAATACGGACCTCATGTACATGGATGGTGCTGTTTGGGATCCACCCTCAGAGAAATGAGGTTGCTGTTAGGATTGAGGATAAAGGATTCATCATTCTTTCATTGTTTCATTACACTTTTCCATCCAAAGGGAAGCCTAAAGCTACTACCGTTATACAAAAACAAGCAGAATAGCAAAAATCAAACAATATGAAATGGTATCTGACAATTCAATTAATAAACAATACAGAAAAGCCATAAAACCATCAACAAGCAAGGGGATAATCAGATCACAAACATGTTTTAATACGCACAATTCTACTCAAGCAGATAATAATATGAAGCAATTCAGATGTAATGGCAAGGGCAACAAAGCCAAGTCAGGATTTATTTCTCCAAGAGAACACAGTTTTACCACAGGAAGGTCAGACTTCTGTTTCTCCTAAAGTTTGTTGGGTTTTATTTCTTGCCACTGTCACATGCTGAGTGCAAGGTAGGGACCAATGGTGGACGAACTTCCCAGAAGGAGCACAACATGTTCCTCACCAGAGATACTGTTCCTCCCCTAACACCTTATACACCCTACATATCATAAATTCCATTTGCTAGGGTTTAGCGGCAAACCTGAAACTGGAGGATGTAGTTCCTCCATCTTGCTTTGGATTGTAGTTGGTGGGAGCTTATTTGTGGGTGGGGTTGGAAAACAGGAAGCGATGGCAGATGTGATGTGCAGACACATGTGGTGCTGATGCATGGTGTGGAAACCAGCCAAGACCTAAAAGTCACCTCCACCCTCCCTCTCAGCCTCTTCAGTTCTGGCTGGCATCCAGTCTGCTCTCTCTTGACTCATTAGACAGTTGCTGTGGTGAGTTTGAGTAGGATCTCCCCCCACCACAAACTGGAAAGCCATGTCTCATATCCCCCCACTGGCAAGCTGCCATGAGGTATCTTTAGTGTGGCTGCTGTGCATGAAACAGCAGCAAAGGATTAGAGCAGAAGCCATATTGCAGTGTGGGTGACACCAAAGCCAAAGGAGGGAACAGATTCCACACACACCCCTGCAATGGGACAAGACTTTCCAAACATACCAACTAAGTTAATAGATGTTGTGATCACTTCTATCCCATGGCAAACAACCATGGGTCACAAAACCATAAACCAGAGGCTAATGGATTTTCAACAACATGCTTCAGCCCTCTGCACATTTTTTAATTTGCTTTTAATTTGTATTGATCTTCTCTGTTCTGTTTCGGTCTCACCAGTGTCAGCAGGTTAGAAATTGCTTTGAAGAGAGTTGATGTCTACGAAATAGCAGAGAAATGAAAAGCAAACACGCTCCCATGTGTGCACACACTTTTTGAAAAATGATTAGGGGAGACTGGCAGGAGTTCTTCTAGCCGATCATACTAATTAAGGCTACCAATGTCAGGAGCCTTTGCTATGACTTGCATTTAAGAAATCATGTTGTACAGAATTCAGATTCACACTGGCGTGTGTAAATGATGTGTTTGCCTCTGTGTCTGATCCACAGAGGGTTCTTCCTATAAATTTTCTTGGTCTGATTTCCAGAACTCTTTAAATAGAAATATTTATCTGGAGTGGGTTCAGACAGTTTGCTCATAGAAGAAACCCAGCTCATCTCCCAATACGGACTACCAGCAAAGTTTTAAGTCCCTACAGTCCTATCGTTTTAAGAGAAATAAAGACAACACATCTGAAAGCAAGCAAGCAAACAAATAGATATCGTTACGAAACTGCAGTGAAGCTCTAGCATGAGAACACAAGGTCAAAGCAACTGTTGGGAATAACATGTACAACGCCTGCAGAAGTCAGAGAATGAGGTAATGAGATTGGGCAAAAAAAGAAGTTAAATTATAGCGTGGGAGAAAAGAAGATTCTGAATAGGCTCTGCTGGAAGAGTAATCCTTGCCTCCTTTTGTTCATGAAGGCTTTGCTGCTATATCATACTTTAAAGTAAATAGTCTCTTAGTGCTGGCAGATGTGCCTCAAGGCTGGTGCCTTCTAACTGCAGCACAAAGGCAGGCCAAATTTTCCCCATACCTTCCTTCCTAGCTGTTTAATTCTCTTGTTCTCTGGTGTTTGGTTTGGCAGCACAACTCTCTACTCCTGTTCAATAAAGAATGGCCAGTTGCTTGTCATTCAGATTTTCCGAGTCCTAAAATCTGCTACTATGTCAGGAACAAACCAACATCTACCACTTCTAAGCTTTCCATGTACCTGAATATTTTCAGTGGAATTCTCCAACAGGCTGAAATTCTCTAGAAGTTCATGAGATTTTAAAAAAATGCTCAGAAAGTTCCAGAGAAAATAATGTTGGCCCACTCTAGCTCCATTATAGTGTGTGGATATGAAATGTTCTAAACATGAATTGTGCTACCAACACTTCAGTAGCCAGTGTGGTGTAGTGGTTAAGAGCGGTAGTCTCGTAATCTGGGGAACCGGGTTCGCGTCTCCGCTCCTCCACATGCAGCTGCTGGGTGACCTTGGGCCAGTCACACTTCTCTGAAGTCTCTCAGCCCCACTCACCTCACAGGGTGTCCGTTGTGGGGGAGGAAGGGAAAGGAGAATGTTAGCCGCTTTGAGACTCCTTAAAGGGAGTGAAAGGCGGGATATCAAATCCAAACTCTTCTTCTTCTTCAGTAGTTGGCAATATCTCTAAGATCTAAAGCTGTTTTCACATATGGGCCTTAAATTAGTTTTTGCATTTCATACATTGGCATCTTAAATGTTAAAATCTACATTGGTTAGAAGGTACATGGCATTTAAAAGATGTCTCTGTTTAGTGTTCTGCCCTGAATTAGCAAAGTTCAGACATGCACAGTAATAATGTGAGGGAAAGTTTGCTCTCAGTCTGCACACCTACTAGGGAGTAAGTCCCACTGAAATTAGTGGTATTTTGTTGCTGTTGTTTAGTCATTTAGTCGTGTCCAACTCTTCATGACCCCATGAACCAGAGCATGCCAGGCACTCCTGTCTTCCACTACCTCCCGCAATTTAGTCAAACTCATGCTGGTAGCTTCGAGAACACTATCCAACCATCTCGTCCTCTGTCGTCCCCTTCTCCTTGTGCCCTCCATCTTTCCCAACATCAGGGTCTTTTCCAGGGAGTCTTCTCTTCTCATGAGGTGGCCAAAGTATTGGAGTCTCAGCTTCAGGATCTGTCCTTCCAGTGAGCACTCAGAGCTGATTTCCTTAAGAATGAATAGGTTTGGTCTTCTTGCAGTCCATGGGACTCTCAAGAGTCTCCTCCAGCACCATAATTCAAAAGCATCAGTTCTTCGGCGATCAGCCTTCTTTATGGTCCAGCTCTCCCTTCCATACATAACTACTGGGAAAACCATAGCTTTAACTATACGGACCTTGGTTGGCAAGGTGATGTCTCTGCTTTTTAAGATGCTGTCTAGGTTTGTCATTGCTTTTCTCCCAAGAAGCAGGCGTCTTTTAATTTCGTGGTTGCTGTCACCATCTGCAGTGATCATGGAGCCCAAGAAAGTAAAATCTCTCACTGCCTCCATTTCTTCCCCTTCTATTCGCCAGGAGGTGATGGGACCAGTGGCCATGATCTTCGTTTTTTTGATGTTGAGCTTCAAACCATATTTTGTGCTCTCCTCTTTCACCCTCATTAAAAGGTTCTTTAATTCCTCCTCACTTTCTACAATCATCTGTGTCATCTGCATATCTGAGGTTGTTGATATTTCTTCGGGCAATCTTAATTCCGACTAGGGATTCATCCAGCCCAGCCTTTTGCATGATGAATTCTGCATATAAGTTAAATAAGCAGGGAGACAATATACAGACTTGTCGTACTCCTTTCCCAATTTTGAACCAATCAGTTGTTCCATATCCAGTTCTAACTGTAGCTTCTTGTCCCACATAGAGATTTCTCAGGAGACAGATGAGGTGATCAGGCACTCCCATTTCTTTAAGAACTTGCCATAGTTTGCTGTGGTATTTACCTCGAAATAAACACAGACAGGGTTGCAAAGTGCCATGTTTGAAAAAGCTTTTTATTTATAACCATACTTCTATAGGATATAGAACAAGCTTATATATAGCATGAAAACCAGTAATTCTGGCACATTAGCAAACCAGAGCAGTTCTCTCAGCAAAGGGATAACATGTTTCCAGTAGTCTGCATGTTTTAAAATACTGGACAGGGATTGTAATGCCAGAAACAACATTTCAAATTACACACACACACACACACACACACACACACACACACACACACACACACAAATAATAATAAATAAAATAAAAACAGAAACCCTATTTAAATTGTTTCTAAACAAGAATTCAAAAGTGAATTATATTAGGCACACCAAGACATTAGCATCACATGTGAGCAGCTTCCCATCACAACTAGAACAGACCAATTTTGATTCCATGTCTTGAAGGTAAAAAAGGACTTTTATCCTATTACCTGTTCTCTGAGCCTTTCAAAGATTCCCACCTCAATTTCCCCAAGCTTGCTTTTATCACATACTAATAGTGCATTCATAAGCAATTTGCTCCAGGCAATTAGATTTCTCAATGCAAACTACTATAGATTTGCTTTTTATATTTTTATTTTTACTTGAGCTGTTATTATTTATTAATGAGAATCCAGGTTAACACACACCTCCACCCAATTTTTATTGCTCTTTAGGCAGAAGAGCTAAACTTTTCCCTGAACTCCACTGACATCAATCTGAAATACATCTATCAACTTTGCCAGATGCAATGCAAATACAAATACTGCTCCCTTTCTAAATTGTAACTTTTTTATGGCATGTCTCATCCCCTTTAATCGCCTAAACACACATTTCCATACCAATAGATTTAGAGCTGAGTTGTCAGAAGATGCTGTTCTCCATTGTATTCTACCAGATGCTTTTTACAGATAGCTAGTCTTTCTGCACAAACCAGTTAAATTTTTAAAATGGCTCTTTTCTTTCCGCACCGCACATGCACATTTACCTCTACTCTATTAAAGTGCCAGGAAATGACATTCCATGCTGAGGAAGTTATTCTCCCTCAGTGGCTTTCCTTAGTGAATTTACTCAATAAGTCAAGATGAAGCTTTTCTCTCCGTGTGAGTGTTTGTATCCCTTTAAAATGAATGTAATGTTGCAGACAGCCCTGGAGACCAAGATGCTTTATTAATCCAGAGAAGAAATACAGCAAGGGCACAGGAAAGGCCAGCCCTTCCCTCAATTTGCTCTGTTTCATTCAGCAAATTCACTTATTTTCTCATCTCCTGTTTCTGTTCCACAAAATAACCAATATTCTGCTCTGTATGCTTTCCTTCCATGTTGTGCAGTAAGCTTTACTGGAGGGACTGCATGGTTCAAGGAGATTTCTAATGCCAAGCTAGATCTTTCCACACACAGGATAAAAGTTCAAATCTTCACCACATTCAAGTTGGGGTGGATTGTTAGTGAAATATTCAGCACTTCATAATTAACCTGCAATATAATGCAAGTTAGAATGGACTTTGTGGAGAGGAGAGCCTTATAAGCCATCTTCACATATTTCACAGAAGAGTGGGAATTTTAACCCCATTCATTTAGAAGGAAGCTCAAAATGCTGATAGGAATTATTTCCAAGAAAATGAATTTATGCTAGAGGTGTGACTTGTAATACCCACTAAATTGGATGTTTGTGTGTTAAGTGTTAGGTTGTTCTTTGAGGATGTTCTTAAGCAATGATTTCAAAATATGCCTTGTTACCCATGAGGAATAATGAAAAGGGGCAGAATATTACACTTATGTAAAAACTAAAAAGGGCTTTTCTTTTTTGCAAAGAAATGTATATAAAGAAGCAACAATTAATATGCATCTCATCAGTTAACAGAATGTACAAAGGCTTAAAGAGTAAATATTATTTCAACATATCTACAGATCAGAGGCCAAAGAGAAATCACCTCCAGTGCCGAAACATAGTGTGCTGTGGGCCTCCTTTAGATACCATCTTTCTCTTTCAAAAATACTGATGTCTGAGTGGGGCAGAACCTGGTCAGCTGGAAGGAGCACTACTTAGCACAGAAATATATTTGTGTGCTGTTGCTCCTGTGGCTGGTGTTGGCAAATACAGTGGTCTTAGCCTGGGCTTAGGTTCTCGTGCTGGCTGAAGGAGCAATGATGGTAGGTACCAAAGCGATTCTCAAGCTTCATCTACTACCAAGTCACCACATTCCTCTGGTTCCACTCATCCTTTATCACTTCACCTTACTAGGCTCAACAGAGCCTACAGAAAGTGCCTAGAGAGGAAACATGAACTGCACAGCAAGCATTTAGGTTTGTGCAATTAAAATGAATTGACGTGCTCCATCACCACCAATCCACTTCTTTATTTTTTTTAAAGGACATTTTGCAGTTAGGAAAGTAATGGGGGAAAGTGCGAGATAAATGACTGATTAATGGGAGTGCCATTTCTAGGGTGCACATTAAAAAGTACATGAAAGCCAACTGACCTCCACTGATTATGGGCAACTGCACTGCTATTTGTATTTGGAAGATAAACCTCAGTACACTTTAATTCAGGCTACAGCATATCTAAACCTGGGCAAGTAAGATCTTGGGCAGAGTAGAGCCTGTTACATCTGTAACAGGTCCAGTGCCTGCTAGACAAATACACACACACTTGGAAAACTAATTTTGTGTGTGCCAATGGCTCAGAATTTTTATGAATCTAGTTTTTAATTTGTTACCCCTCAGTTTCATTTTATCCCTTCTATAATTTATTGCTGTCACATACAATGCTTTATCTGTGTAACACTCTCTTTTATATCTGTCTTGTGCTTCCTTAAGTGAAGGCTCTAGGAACTGAGGCCAAGAACTCACATTTATGACACGACTGGGGTGGATAGGATCCAGCCGTATGACAGTTTCTGAATTTCAGTTCTGCCAGCTTTGCAGACCTGGAATACAACAGAGACACCATGAAAGCATTGCTGATTTTATTAACCAGTGCATTAGATTTTTACATTTCTACTCTTTGCATAGAGATTCAGGATTGATTTAATGCAGAAAGCCCTAATTTTCTTCTGCTGGGAAGCGTTTGTTTGCCTTCTGTCTACATAAGCTTACACATGAGCTGCATTTAAAGGTTATGCATGTGCTTCATTCAATCTGTCCAACTAAGATGAAAATGTGTACTGTCCTGATAACCTCTCTGAAATGGCTTTATTGGCTAGTACATCCTAGTTGAAAGACTTATTAATCACCAACATAGAGGATGAACTTTTATCAGCACAAGCATCTAGAATACTTTCCCTTATCACTCCTGTCCTGAACAGGGGATAACAATCTTGGGTCCTGGTAAATTAATTAGAAACTCTGATATGTAATTAAAAAATAAATAAACAGGGAAACTGTGGGACAGTTTTATTGATGGCAAAGCTGAAAGATCACTGGAAACAACCCACCGCTTCCCCTTTGTTGACTACAGCTTGAGGGATAAAGAGTCACTGACATTTAGCTGCCCAGTGATAAACCTTCTGGATGTGACATGAACCACACATGCACAGCACCATACATTGGAGATAGGAGAAAGCAATCTAAATTGCACAAAGAAGAAAGGGTCAAATTCAGTTGAAATGATTCTGTAGGCCAGGGACAGGGAAGTTTTGGGCTACAAGTCCCATCACCCCTGACCATTGGCTATGCTGACTGGGACGGATGGGAGTTGGGATCCAGCAACATTGGGAGGGTCAAAGCTTCCTTAGAAGGCAAAAATTAATAGATGGTTAAGAGTCTGGAAACATGTGTTCATTTTCTTTCTCCTAGACTTTGAGACTGTTGGGTTTCTCACACAGCCTGAAATAAAAAGGCAAGATGCAAATATGGGGTAACCAATGGCCATGACTCTTTAACTGTAACAAGCATACAACTACGATAACAACCTGAATAACTAGCTTTCTCATTCATAGTTCATAGAGTTTACATACATCCTAATCTTAGGAGCTTTTACATATATCTACTTCGAGCATTTATAATTAATACTTTTGGCAGTAGGTATACTGATTTAGGACAGAAGGGCCTTCTGGGTCCGTTGTCAACTAAACCTTTGTCAAAGAGTGAAACTCCTAGTGGGTGAAAAGCCTTTTTATTTTGAATTTGAGAGGCCTACAACAAAGCAAAAGTGCCTCAGTTTCCCCAATATGATAAAGGCCCTACCTAGTTAGGATGACTTTTACAGAGCACACTTGAACAAAATCAAAACAGTGATAGTTCCTTATTTTCTTCCTTATTTTCTTCCTTTTTATTATAAAACATATATTCCTTTTCATTTAATAAAACAGGGTAGATTAGAAAGGTCAAAAGTAAGAAAGTATGAATAAAACTGCAGTTCATAAAAATATAATCAATTCATTTATTCAGGATAACAGTTTTGCTTTTCACAGAAGTGGATGAAATTTGCAGGCATACCAAACCTTCCAGAGTGGATAAAGCTAGACAATCCACAGGCAAATGGATCTAGGGGCTTTGGGTACTGGGCACCTTTAAAAAATGATTTTTTTAAAGAAGAAAATTAAAAAGCCACACATTTATAACTTTTTACTTTGGGGCAGAAATGAATGGACTTTACAGGTAGAGCAACTCAGGGGACATGAATCTTGCCAAATTTCAGCAAGATAGCTGCAGTGATTTCCCCACAAAGGCTCTAGTATAGCTTTTTGTGGTTAAAAAAAAGGGAATTATTTTGTATCATGTAATGTTCTGTGAGCAATTGGTCTGAAAATTGTATGCATGAGATAGCTGTCCCTTGATAATAAATCTGACAAATTGCAAATAAATAGGTATCCAGGGACTCAACTGGTTTGGTCAACCCCTGAGAGGGGGTTGTGCCCATGCCTGAGTCTAGGGGAGCATCTGGGTGGTGAACATAGTCTGTTCCTAGCTTTTCGCCTACCCAGGTGTTCACCCTTGGCTGACCTATGCTGGTGCCAAGAACAGACCTCCAGAACGAATTAAGTTCTTAACCCGAGGTACCACTGTACTAATCTTCATACATGGTTTATAAAATGCAAAACAGCAATCTTAACTAAAATAATTAAGCAATCTATTTCAAAACATCCTAATTCTGATGGCCACAACCTCTCTGATCTGGATAGTCCTTGTAGAGCAACTATCCAGTGAGGCTAGAAGAAGAAGATATTAGAAGAAAGAGAACTTCTGAAATTTATAGACTCTCAAGAACCTAGCACCAGGGCTTTTTTCCAGCTGGAACTCACTTTTTTGTTGCATTCCGGCACCTCTTTTTCTAGAAAAAAAAGCCTTACCTAGCACTCGTATAAAATGTTATTTTTCTTAGAAAATGAAGCAAGTCTTTTGCACATACTACATTCCTTAAAATTATCCATCCTAAGTGTTCTCAATATTGTCATCTTGGCTCCCAGTTTCCATCTGAAATCCCAGCTGTGTTGCTGAGTAAGGCAGAAGCTGACATATTTAACTAAGCAGCTGCAGATATAACTCTGTTTTGTTATTCACTTATTTTTCATCTAGAGTTACTTAGAGTGTAATCCCATGCATATCTGCTCAAAATGGAGTCCTATTAAGTTCAGTGAGAATTACTCTCAGATAGGGACGTATAGGATTTGACAATATCTGTCTAGCCTACTTGTTTGCAGTGCTGTTCATTGTGTGTCTCTTTGCATAATGAGTAAAGAAAGTATTTTTTGGGGGGAAATGTTGAGGTGGAGAGACTTCAGAGATTTTCACCTCCGAACCTAGAGTGAAGAGATAGAGTTCTGTCACCATGGTAACTGGGTAACAGGTGTCTCCTGAGCTGAAACTGTCATTCACAGTAAATTGGGCTGAATCATCTGTCTTGGTTTAGTGACATGGATAAGACATGGCTAACATAGTCCATGGAGGAATATGTCATGCCTATTCATGATTACAATTCATAATAGCTAAAAGTTTGGTTCATTTGTGAACAGGGCATGTTCAAGACTATTTGGTATAATTCCAGTAACAAATGATGGCAACCTTCCTTTTAATGGAACCCAAAATCTGCCACCTGAAGCATCCGCTTCACCATGGGAATAGTCAGGGCAGTGCAGGGGGGGCAGCTTCCCACCCTAAATCAAGTAAATAAATAAAAATACTTAACTAACTGACCAATTGCATCACAGATAACTGAGTCCTGCTCCCCCCAATAAATCTTGGCTATGCTCCTAATGGTAGAGTGCCCTGCAAGCAACTTCAACAGAAATGCTTAGGTTATTGCACCTCCCTTTCCTGCAAGTTCTCCCTTTTTTGCCTCTGAAGAGAGGTTTGAAAAGTCCAAATCCCATGATCCCTGACTGGAAATGGCACTCTAGCCATCATTTCCAAATATGGCTACACACTATACCATTAAAGAACAGACTTCTCTTGAAGTATTCTGGGCACTGTAGATTGTTAAGGGTTGCCGGGAATTAGAACACTTTGAGGGGTAAACTACACTGCCCACGGGAGACTGAAGGTACATGGATCCACATGTGGTGGAGCTGTAAAATGATCAGACAATTTTGGGAAACGATTTATAAGGAGCTTAAGAAAATGTTCAAATGTTCCTTCCCTAAAAAACCCTGAAGCCTTACTGCTAGGAATTATGGGAAATGAAATCCTAATAAAGTACAGGAGAGTCTTTATGTATGTTACAGTTGCTGCCAGAATTCTAATAGCAAAAGGTTGGAAGGGAGAGGATATCCTATCCAAATCAGACTGGAAAAATAAAATAAGAGAATACGCTGAACTGGCGAGGTTATCAGCAAGGTTAAGAGACACTACAGATGAAAAATTCTCCAGAGAATGGGATATTTATAGAGTTTATGTAAAAGAACATTTTCAAAAGATCAATCCGTTGGCAGGTCTTGATTGAACTTCAGTGTGTAAATAGCATAATGGTACAAAACAAAATTTATAGTAAGGCAAATAATATGGAGAAAGTAAAGTTTAAGGAATTTACATTGGGAATGCAGGGAAAGATTGGAGGTCTTGACAAATTTAATCACAAATGGATGTACAAAGCAAGCATTAGTTATATAATGAATAACTGTTTATATTTATTTCTCATTTTGCCTATAATATCTATTGTATACTTCTGTTATAATGTTTTCAATCTATAAAGCACTCAAAATAAAAAATAAAAAAATAAAAAACACACTGCCCAGAACCATTTGAAGGAAATAATGTTTTTCAAATCTGCCTTACAGATAATAGTGTGCACACAACATCAGAAGAGACCTCAAAGGCCTATTCAGTGTGGTGGCAAGCCCTCAGGACCATCTGTTCCTTCCTTCTCCCTACCAATGTTTTTGTTTGTTTGTTTGTTGTTTCTTTGTTTGCAGAAGATAGAAAGGGGAAACTTTCAGGAAAAGCTTGCTACTGTTAGGGGTAAGGTATGAGCCTTATTTTTATTCAGCACAATTTGAAAGGCTCTAGGCCAAACTTCTCAACTTGCATCTGAAGCTCCCCTCATTCAAATACTATGCAATACCTAGTACAAATTAGATGCTTTGTATATAATAAACAATTACAATGACATTTCACACTGGGCCTGGTTCTGTCCCATACCACTTTGGCACCATTTATGCTTGTGAAAAGGAGTGTCAAACTGTGAAATGTAGCTAGCTTTATGTTTAAAGAAATGGAGGAGGCATTTAACCTTGGTTTTTCTGAATGGTAGCCCCGGAAGTTGTCTCCTTGAGACAAGAACTGCATTAAAAATCATTCTCCTGCAATATATATCGCTTGCAACTCGCTAACTTTTCTTCGTAATACTTACTGCAACCTCTGTCCCACGTTCACATGTATGTCTTTCAAGTGTCGCCACCTCATTAAACTTGCAGCTTCCTATCTCCCAACAGTTGTTGGATCCTGCTATAGCTCTTCATGAATTATGCAACAGCTGCTTTGTGCCTATTCAATCTGTTAGGAAAGAACTCCAGGAGAGAGAGAAATTGCTGGTTTTAAGAGTAGCTTTCCCAATGTCATTTGCTTTGGGCTCCTGGAACTTTGTGAGCTAGCCAAGAAATTCAGCTTCATTCAGAGAAGGGGTGGGGGTGGAGGTTCTTACAGATCAAAAAGGAGTGCATTGCTTAGAGCTTTAGTTTTATTTACCATATTTTTCACTCTATAAGACGCACCAGACCACAAGACGCACCTAGTTTTTGGAGGAAGAAAACAAGAAAAAAAATATCTGAATCTCAGAAGCCAGAACAGCAAGAGGGATCGCTGTGCAGTGAAAGCAGCAATCCCTCTTGCTGTTCTGGTTTCTGGGATAGCTGAGCAGACTGCATTCGCTCCAGTGGCGTAGCGTGGGGGGTGCAGGGGGGGCTGGCCGCACCGGGCGCAACATCTGGGATTAGGGCAAATCCACAGGTTAGGGGGCGCAAATCCACGGGTTAGGGGGCGCAAATTACTTGCCTTGCCCCAGGTGCTGACAACCCACGCTACGCCACTGATTCGCTCCATAAAATGCACACACATTTCCTTACTTTTTAGGAGGGAAAAAGTGAGTCTTATAGAGCAAAAAATACAGTATTTACTTACACCATTTAACTACAATAACCTCTAAGTGATGTACAAGGAATAGAATACAAAGGAAATAAAAGTCAGTTAAAACTATACAATCAAATTTCAGCTGAAGTGCTTATGAGAATAAAGAAGTCTTCTGCATAATTTCTACATGCGGGGCTCTGTCTGATGTCAGTTGGGAGCTGCATAAAAATGGGCTCACAATACTGAACGCACAGCTCTTGGTGGATACAAGCTATGCCTCCAAATCACGGGGGGAGACCACAAACAGTGATCTCCCGCAAACCTCAGTAATCGAGCAAGGGATATAACAGACCAAGCAGTCTTTCAGAAGGTATCTTTGCATATCTTCCAACCTTTTCTGATGCAAAAACAGGATGCACACCTTCTGGGATGCGCTCTTAGGTGAGCTGCATCACCCCGGTCTTGCTCTAGCCCTGAAAAAAAGTACTTGAGGGTGGGGATCTTGCACAGAGCCTAAAAATGCACACTTTGGGGCAGTATGTGAGATCACAGCTCTGAAAAAGAGCTTTTTTCAGGGAGAGTGCAGCACGAGAGCGCGGCACCCAAAATGGCTGCTGAGATCTTACAAGAAAAAAGGGGATGTCCCATTCTTTTTCCAGGGCACTTGGAAGGCATGTCCTTGACCCTAGTTGTTAATGGCCTTGTAAGTTAATTCAATGATGTTTCCCCAGAGTGACTGGGGAAATCCAGCCGGAAGAGCGGGGTATAAATAATAAATATGATGATGATGATGATGATGAAGAAACTGGCCCAGTAGTGTAAGGGCAGCCAGTGCCATATTTCGAGCACCAAAGTTAAGTGCTGGTGACAATCTGTCCTCTTCAGCAGTCTATCTGCAGCATTTTACGTCATCTGGAGTCTCTGGACCAGGTGGAAGAGTAACCCCATATAGAGCACATTGCCATAATGAAATATATTATTTTATTCTATTTATTTTTAAGTGCCAAATTCAACAAAGAAGAAAACAAACACAGATTTTTAAAAGGACACAATACCACGCTTGATAACAACACACACACTCAGTTCACACTAGAAATACAACAGCAATCAGTACGCCACCCTAAGATTAAACATATAAGGTGGTATAAAACCTCCAGATGTTCAAACAGGTATCAACATGAAATTGGTGTGTGTGTGTGTGTGTTTGTGTGTGCATGCGTTCAAATGTACCATTGTATAATGTTACAGATAGGTAGCCGTGTTGGTCTGCCATAGTCAAAACAAAAAAAATTCCTTCCAGTAGCACCTTAAAGACCAACTAAGTTAGTTCTTAGTATGAGCTTTCGTGTGCATGCACACTTCTTCAGATACCTGATGGACTTCCATTTCATGCGGCTCAATGTGGTGCCTTCCATAGTTCCAGTTACAGATAGGTAGCCGTGTTGGTCTGCCATAATCAAAACAAAAAAAATTCCTTCCAGTAGCACCTTAAAGACCAACTAAGTTAGTTCTTGGTATGAGCTTTTGTGTGCATGCACACTTTTTCAGATCTGAAGAAGTGTGCATGCACACGAAAGCTCATACCAAGAACTAACTTAGTTGGTCTTTAAGGTGCTACTGGAAGGAATTTTTTTTGTCATTGTATAATGGTGAGTATTTACCCTTCCAGGCTTGAAGTATAAATCTCTTGGCACACACAAGGGCTCACAACATCCATTTTTGTTGTCCTGCCGTTAATCCCCACACTATAGGAATATAGTTTCAAAACACTTTAACACCTGTAAATATCAAAGAGAACTTCAAACCAAAAAGAATATATCACTGGAAATGCCTTTTCAATTAGGCCTTTT
Source organism: Podarcis muralis (assembly GCF_964188315.1). Lineage (NCBI taxonomy): Eukaryota > Metazoa > Chordata > Lepidosauria > Squamata > Lacertidae > Podarcis > Podarcis muralis. The sequence continues at coordinate 63,962,101 of NC_135659.1, forward strand.
CAGCTTTAAACCTCCAGCATGCCTCTGTATTAGACAGTGCTATTTTGGGCAAACATTGTAGAGTCCAGAACTCTCAAAACAATTTTTGTCTGAAAAGTCTTATTTTCAAATCTAGAGAAATGTTCCAAACAGATTCTATAGCAATCCCTCATTGTTTAGGTTATATAGCACATTCTAATTCCCCACTCCACAACTATCTACCTTCACTTCACAAAGCTCCAATAAGCATTTATAAACAGCAGTCATGGATTTATCTTTGCGTATTTATACATCTTACAATTGTTTTGTAGTTTTTTGTTCTTTTTAAAAAAGAATCCTGCCTTTTGAAGTTGGAAAAAATGTCTCTCAGTAGAAGTAGGTTTGGGGTGTCACAAGCTCCCAGCCAATCAGTGCAGTACACAGCAAGTTCTTCTGCAGACAGAAATAACTGGTTATGATTGAGGACAATCAGGCAAAAGTCCTTCCAAGAAGTAGTGATTTCTGTCGTTAAGCATGTGTGTACTCTCTTATTGCTGTCCTATTCCTTTAGACCATATTTTCATGTCTGACTCATCACACCATCCCTGTGGTTTTAGATCTTATTTAAAATCACATGGGGTACTTGAAGCAGCATACCCTCCAACATTTCTCCGATGAAAATAGGGACGTCCCATTCCATAATTATTATTTTACTATTTATACCCCACACATCTTACTGGGTTTTCCCATCACTCTGGAAAGCTTCCAACATATATATATAAAACATAATTAAACACCAAACATTAAAAAAACACACTTCCCTATACAGGATTGCCTTCAGATGGCTCGGAGGTCTGATAACTCCATAACCTTCAACATTTCTCCAATGAAAATAGGGACATCCTAAGGAAAAGAGGGATATTCTAGGATCAAATCAGAAACTGGGACAGCGTCTGTAAATCAGGGACATCCCTGGAAAATAGGGACACTTGGAGGTTATGCAGCTGTTCCCAATTCAACCTGAGTGTCCTGGTTTCAGATGACTGCCCTAAGTGTTTGCAGCCTCGTATGTCCATAGAGCTGTGGTGGGTGACTCTGAGATGGGCTGTGTGGCTTATTCTATATATGGAAACGGTGCAGGAGTGTTGACATATGTGAGTAGGTGGCCAGATACAGATAATCAAAATAGGAGGAAATGCATCAACAAAAAGGAGTATGGAAAAGGACACACAAAAGCTGCCCATGTTAATTTGTATTATAGATGGGAATTTAGAAATATTTAATTAAAAATGAAATACAGTTGTCCAGACTCAACTAACTGGTCCCACTAGTTGATGCAGGCACCAAGACTTCTGCCAATGCTATGGGGCTTTTGCCCTCCTACTCCCATGTGTGCCCCATACCTGCCCTTTCATTAGCTCTGGCTTTTAATGGTTATTTATCTCTAAATCAGACATTGCAGAAATGGCATTGTCAACAGAGAACACCTTCTAATAGCATCATTCCTCTGTAAAGCTGGACACATGGCCACTGTATATGAAAGTGGCCATATTCCATTTCTCACAATATCCCCAGCCATGTGACTCCAGCACACACTCTTCCCAAAAAAACTAAACCCTGCTGCACTAACCCCGACTTGCTTACCATGTTGGGAAGTAATGAGTGTTTAACCACCTAGAGAACTCATGTGACAAGTGGCAGGAACCATCTCAAAAACATGTGTATGTGAGTGATTGTGAACAGAGATCGGAATGCAAAATTGGACCAATATCCTAATCTTATGAGCCATGTGCATAATTCATAGGCCATAGATTGTATCTATCTTATTCATGAAATTTTAAACAGGTCTGTTATTACTGTTGACCATTAAAAAGCTATTTTTCTTCTGTATGTGCATATTGACATTCCCACACGCTTGAGAAAAAAGTCTTAGATCTCCTTAAGCCATCTGGTTTTTACATCTCCAACATATGTGCAGCCTGTGCATGCTTACTTCGCGACAAGTTTACTCCTAAGTGTGTGCATAGCACTGCAGACTTCAATTGTGAGAGAGATCAGATGAGCAAATGCACTGGCTTTTTAAAATAGTCTAGATGATTTTATGACTGTGGTTAATTTGCACCTATATTGGGACCAGGGATGAAATCTTCTGAAAACCTTGGTGTCACACTTAGGCACATGGATTTTTTCTAATTCCTACCTCATTCCTTAATCTCAGTGAGAAGCAAGACCATCCACCCTGGTTCTGTATGAGCAGCACAGACATAGGCAAGTGTTGGGCACAGGTCAATCCGGTCGTAACCACCAAGACTCATGTATACAGCCATTTAAAATACATTCCTCCTTTATGCCTAACTGAGGCACAGAGAATTGTCTGAAGGCTCCTTGTGTAACTCCAGATCTGAAGTTAATCAGGCCTGGGCATCACCTGTATGGCATCAGGATGAGAAGCTGCTTGAACATTCCTCCTATCCTGAAGACCTTGGCTGAAGAGGAAAATGTCAATGTGAAAAGCACATGCCACATCTGATGCTCTGCATCACATAATGGTAAACAGGAAAAGAGAAGGAATTATACAGAGAGTGGAATATTCTAGTACAATCCCAGTAGTGTTCATATGCATCTTTCTATTGCTTTCTGCCTCCGAGGCAATGTCAATACACAAAGTACATCTCTCTGTAGGACTTTGCTATTTCTGATCTAAAGCAGGGAAGCAGTAAGACACTTCATGCAGAGTCTTGAAAACAAGACTTAATAAAATAACTTTGGTACAAACATTGATAGTTAGGCAAAGTCTGGCCAGTGAAGAGAACAGAGTCTTGGTTAACTCCACCCAACCCAACACATTTAACCAACAGCAAATATACAAAACACCATTCTTGACTAATAGGTCATTTTTTAAAAAAAGAATTAGGCGTTGTGATCAAATAAATCCACTACATATTACCACACTGGTAAACTTATCAGTCTTAAACTAAATCAGTCATCATTAAAGACCAACATACTGTTTTATATACATCATACTCACATGAAACACATGACACACTACCAAATCATAAGTTCTTTCCTCCATGTGGCTAGAGCAATGGGCAATTTTCTTTGGATTTTTAAGGAATGAAGAAGGCCTGACCCCTAATCCTGGACTGGGGCTACTTCAGAAGATGGCATCATAAACTGACTACTTTGTGCAGTCTTAGAAACCTGGGGACCAATTTCATGCAGGACTGGGCTCATAGCCTAGGTGGAATGTGCCATTTGAATACCTCAACTAGTGGTCCACCCTCAGCTGCAGTTGCTAACAATGCAGATCCTTTTTGCTCCTCACTTGCATACTCATTCAGTTGTCTCCTTTTTTCCAGTTTGCTGCCAGAGGGTGTTGACCACTGGGTAGCTGTTTGCTAGATGCAGGAGGTCTTCATGTTTTCAAGAGAAATGGTTGTACAGAGGCACACCCAGAAGGGAAAATGACATGCCTATAGTTTGAAGCATCACAATGAAGACTTTTAAATATTTGTCTTGCTCTCAGCCTATCTTTCATCATTTTTTAAAGCCATTACTGCCTAGACTTGTCCAGAAAAAGGAATAAATATGTATTTCTTCACAGGCATTTATTTATAAGCTTATCTTAAAAAATCGACCCCTCAGACAGTTTGCAAGAATTAAAATATATTTAACGTTGCTAAATTTTATGTTTTTTACTGTGCCATTCCATATCTTCTTGTCTGGGAATAAGGCCTGCTGAGGTGACTTGGACTTTAGCTGGAGTAAACATTCGATTGCACTGTGAGCCAATTAATAGTATTCTTGGGGGCTGATCCCCCTGCCCCTGTTTATGATTTTGAGTCATAAATTCTAATATCATAAACACTGTAATGTGACATGTTTAGGCAAGAAAGTCATGGGCCGCATGTTCAGATGAATGTCACCTTCTTATGAAAATATATATGAAATGATATGAAGTTTGGGTAGCTCTATCCATGTTTCTATAATGAACGAGGAAGCCTCTCATTCCTATTAACAACTAATGGAACAAACACCACCAGAGGTTACAAGAGATGGGAAATACGACCAAGAACCTTGGGATTTCCCCCATGGGCCTTCATCTTTGATGCAAAGTAGTCTTAATGCTGCCTCATATGAACTGACAAACAAAGCGATAAGGAAAACATCCTTACTGCTTAACTCCATTGCTTCAGTTGTATTTAGAACTAATTACAAGGCCTTTTCCAGATTTGCTCTTATTTGTTTCTTGGTAAAGAGGCTGTACAATTGGGTGATGCTTATTTTCATGTAGTGCAGACCATCGTGCTTTCCTCTTTTTCTCACTCATTAAAAGGTTAGAGAGAAAGAGGAGCAAAGTCATGCCTGGGAAATGTGGAGAAGGGAGTGCACTTGATAAATAATTGGGAGAATTTCGAAAGGAAGGGTGAAATGAATAGACATTGAGAAGTTATATTAAGTTCCTTCTTGTGCAGATAGGAAGATCAAATCATTCTGCATTTGATGTTTACAGGGGAGAATCAAGAACAAGTGTGAACTGGACATTGCTGACTGTACTAGATAAAAAGACAATTACAAGCAGAAAATAGAGTTGCTGATAACATGCAGCTTCTGCATGGGATGCTCAGCTAATGGGGGTGGGGTGGGAAGAAAGAGAGAGAGAGAGAGAAAGAAAGAAAGAAAGAAAGAAAGAAAGAAAGAAAGAAAGAAAGAAAGAAAGAGGAAGACAATATCTAAGAATGGAGAGGAAGCTAAACCCCTGCCAGCCTCAGTCTCTTACTACAGTCCTGCTGACTCAAACATAGCACAGCTCCTCAAAGACATATGTAGAAATGTTCAAGAAGCTTATTTTGAGTCATTTGCTCTTCACTTCCCAGCTCTCATTAAAATAATCTGTTCAGATTGTCTGTGGGAGTTATTTTTTGCTCTCTTAAGTGGTTCAGAAGAGAACATAGAGAGGAACAGATGAACTGCTAAACCTGAAAGTTTACTTTTCTGCTGCGATCGGATTTGCAGTCCATAGCCACAGGAGGCTATACATCAAAAACACAAAAACAAAGAAACCAATGGGCATGTGCTGAGTAGACTGAATTTATGGTCTAGCTACTCCAGAGCCAGATACCAAGGCTGATAATTCTGTAACATTAGTATCCTACACACCTCCAGCAGCACGTTCAAAACCACAAGAACAGCTTTAGAATCAACACCAGACGCCATTCTCATTGCATCTCTCTCACCATCTAACAACTGTGGCCACGTTCACCACTGTCCATGTATAGAAAGAACCAATCAACATGCAACAATTCCCCACAATGTCGATATATAGATTCCAAGTTATATATAGCGGTAGTAACAATACCCAGTGGTAGCCATTGAATCCTTTCCAGTGTGCAATGATATGTCCAAGAAGAATCCACACAGAGTCTACATGTAATGAGGAGAGTGAAGATCCCTGTCAAGTCCCTGAAAGAATTATTTTAATTCGTCAGTCTCCCTTCAGAAAATATGCACAAAACTGAACAGGATAGATTTGTATTGGTTTCTTTGTGATGGAATCAACCACTGTGCAAGGGATGAGGGAGAACCGAAGGAACAAACTCTTAAACACACACACCTACACCTACAAATGAAACGTTTCAGAAGACAAAACTGATTTGGCTGGCACCCTAATAGAAAATATACTTCCATTAGGGAGTAAGAGCTGCTGGTTGTATTGCGTGTTGAGTCCCACAGTGCCACCCCCCAAAAATTCACACTTCACACTTCAATTTTTGTTTAAGGTTTTTGGCATAATTTTGGCCACAACTTTATTCAAATACAAAAAATGTGAGTGGTTGCTTAGGCATTGGTTTGACTATCTGTCCTTGCCCCCCAAGGACAGAGCTGGCACTTCCGGACACCACCGGAAGCCAGCGTGGGAAACAAGTATTGGGTGAGAAATGAAGCTGGGGCACAGACCCACACCTCTCACCCTCATGTTCCGTTGGGGCTTGCACGGCCCAAGTCCGGCTCCATGGACAAGGACGAAAGAATGGCAAGCCCCTGGATTCCTTTAACGGAATTCCCTTTCCGCATCATTTGGAGGGATAGGCACTTACCCCTCCAAGAACCAATTTAACCAATGCCTAACCGCCAACCTTACAAGTTGTGACGATTTGCTACGCAGTAGGCAAAAACCAAATGGCAACAGCCAATCAGCCAAATGGCAAAATTCCTACCAGGCCCCCGCTCAAAGGCGGACGACCCCATGACAGGCATAGCAAGGTCAAGTGAACCAAAGAACCACCCTATAAAAAGGGAGGGGGGGCGGGTGATCCGGTGCAAAACAGCCAAGAGGACGTCCCATCATCTGGCTCCTATATTTATAGCCTCTGACCCCTCCTCCGAATTGGCAACACTCAAAAATCCCCAGCAACCCAATTAACCCTTTACAGGTTTGGGTTCCACCAAATTTGTCTAGTCATGACACAGTGGCCTGTTCCCCCAACCGCAACACGTGCTCTCTGTTAGGGAGAACACGCTTTCCTGCTACAAGAATATGTCAGTGTCAAAAGGAAAGAGTAATTTTGAATGGAAAGGGCAGTGTCAACAGGTTTAGAACTCAGGCTTCCACTACAGAACACCATTGGGTTTTCAGTCACTAATTACAGCTGTTGAGAAATCTTTGCCTGATATCTATAACTTACTTAAATTATTAACTAGATATGTATTTTTATTTTGCTTATGGAAACTAAGTGGGGGGGATGGGAAATGATTCTTTCCTTTTCCTTCTCCTCTCCAAAAGATAAAGCGCCCAACTGTGACATTTACAGTTATTCGTTTCTGGTAAAGACTGAAGACACCACCATCTTTCTGAGTAGCTAAGAAATATCACGGTAAATGGTGTTTATTAATCCAGATGCACAGCTCATCTTACGTTTCTCTTCCTACGTGCTAATCTGTTCCATTCTGGTAAACTGGATTTTCATGATAATCTTTTTGGTAATGCCCCAATTTATATGAAAATAATTTCTGGGAAGGCTAAATGTGTCATCTTAGTAGTCAAAAGTGAAATTTATGATGCTTTGTTCTGACCTTTATTAATAATTTAACAGGTTAGGCTCTCTTTTCTTCTTGGCCAATGAGAGGGAAAGGATGTTAACATGCTAATTCCTTCCCCAGTCACAGCTTCCTTTGCTCATCCTCTCTACCCCTCCCCTTGCAAAATTGCTGTATTTTAGTATTGTGTAGATGTACATGCTCCCGTTAGTCATACTTTTGAAGTTGTTGCAGAAAATTTTAATTGCTGAAATGCAGCTTGCCATAACAATTGGGCAATGGACCATCTGTTAGCATATGTAATATTTAGTTGGAGATTCAGAGAAGGACACCATTACCACCATATTCAGAGCTGATGACTTATTATTTTTCAAGAGTGCCCCCTGACATCTTATGTACTTTTGTAGGGATGCGCAGGAAGAGTAAAGTTCACAGATCATCAACATGAAGGGACAGTTTTTGCCTTACTGTATAATTCAAGCCACAGGCTTTTCATCTATCCTTAGGTCATAGGGCTTCCAGACCAAAAGTGTAAACTTTTGGAAGCAACTTTTCTCATTTTTTCACAAATGAGCTTTCTGTATTTTTTAAAAACTATTATTCCAACAGTTTTTCCGTGCTTTACAATTCTTTTATTTTTGCTCTCAGCAATCCTTTGAGGTCCACCAGAGAACACTGGTGTAGATTAAATGTGTTCATATGCCATGTATTATTTTCTGATGCTGAAATTTAATTACATAAGTTTGGACCTGATTATTTGTGGATCATGTGTAAAAGATTATTGCCATCAGAAGAGGGCCGCCAAGACTGCTTATGCTACTTCTGAAAAGGCATATTTCATAAGGGTATTTCAGAGCAGAATAGAAAGGGAATCTACAGATGCACTAAATTTATTCTTCCATGAGCCAGCAGTGCAACCTAATGCATATGAAAAGGCAAAGGATCAGCAAAGACTTAAGAAAAGAAAAGTGGACGCTTTTACAATGCCAGCTAGGGCAGCCATGTTTTTTCTCCAGAATCACCCCTGGGAACAATGGTATATCATGAAGCTGTGTTGGTGGGTGACCAACAGGGGCACTTGGCCCAGTATATATACCTTAAGCTGACCCAGGCGGTGTGTGTGTTTTGCCTGGGCCGGCTTAAAGTATATATACTGGGCCAAGCGCCCCTGTTTGTCACTCTTGTTCTTCTTCTTCCTGATGTTCCAATAAATGCTTTTTGAGCTGAATCTCAGTCTTGGATCATGCCTGAACCCACCTACACTTCAAACTAAGGAGAATATTGTGAGCTGAGTGAAAGTGGAAAGGTGTGTGCTGTTGCATGGTGGGATGGCATCAGTGTTTATGAGGTCAAAAGAAACTTTTGGCAGAGTGTGAGCAAGGTATTCTGAGAGAAAAGTTCTATGTGGAACAAAAAAGGGAGGGAGGGTTTATTGAGTTTAAATTCATATACACAGTCCACTCCTTTTAGGAATATTAGTCCTTAATAGCTACTGTCCATCTGGGTGGTCAATAGCCTTTCTAGCACCACAAGACGGTTGCTAGTTCTTCCTTGTGATGAATAATAGTCATTTTGTGAAATATTTCCATTTTATATCGTTAAGGCTCTTCTCGTCTAAAGCTAACCCAGTTTATGTTCCCTCATCTGTTACCTTCTGTTGGAGTCAATAAAACCTAATAATCTCTTAAGAGCGTCCAGGGTATTTGCATACACCAATCATTGGCAATAGTCTCTTTCATGAAATGAAAGGGATGATACATGAGGTTTAATGAGGATAAGATATATTTTAGGGACTTTATTGGGAACGGGGCGGGAGGAGAGCAAAAACGGAATCAGCAGCAGTCTTCTCTGCAGAAGTCACATGCATATGCAAAAGCAGCCTAATTGCCCTCTTTAGAAACTAATCATTCTGGATTTTACAAGCTACATTATATAACCTGACATGCTTGTTTCTTCTCTCCTATTATGTTTGTAAGCAGTGATCCTTCTGAAAAGAAAATCAACCCCTATTTTTATCTGGTGCAACCATCTCCTTTTTTGCCTAAGTCTCTATCTCTGCCCCCCCACCACCTCGTCTTCTATCCGCCAAATGGCACACCATTTCACTGTGTATTAATTGCTCTGTAAAATGCACTCGATGTCATTATCATTCCCCATTCAAAACTATTATCTCGGGCCATTATGCTATTGCATTATATTTATTTAAATGTGCATCTTCTGAATTAGCTCATTTTTAACAGCTAGCCATGTTTGAAGTATTTTTACACCCCAGGTTACTCACAAATCTACTTTAAAAAAACCTTTATAAAAGTTATTGGTGTTATTCTGTTCAGAATCAAAAATTTGGGCTTCAGCTGTCAGTCTTTCTTTTTCTTTCCTGGAATGAAAATATTTGGGAACCCCTGAACATGTACCAGCTCCACTCTAAAAATGAAACTCCCTACTTTTAAGAGATTCCTTAGATAGATATGAGAGGTGTGCATCATCTCTGTGTGTAACCTGACATGCTAGGCCAATTGGGGTGATTCCTGGAAGATTGTTACATTTCTGAGAAATGACATAGCTACTAGGAAAGGTGGAGACTCCCTGATCTGCTTTGATGCATCTTGTTAATGGTGCGATGTGACTCAGCTGCATGGTCTTGCCCGAAGTCACAGCAATATGCCTTGTTATTTGGGGTACACAAAGAGATGATGCACACCTCTACTGGCTATGTATCACAGTACTGTATAATTTAGTTTTGGAGAGGGGTGAGGCCTTTTCAGCTGCTGTATATTTTGACAGGAACTTCTAAGAATCACCTTGTTTTTGCATCTTGAGGTGAAACAGAACTGCTCTTGAATTTATGTCAATGGTACGTCTCTCTTCAAGATATTCCATGGCATCACTCATGTGATCTAGAAGCCATTGTCTACATGTGCTCCAGTGAACCTTGATTATGCATAAGTTATAGCTGTGCACTGGTAATTATTCTCTGGAGCCTTCCATCAAATTGCATTTCGCCTTTATGTTCCTAAGTGAAATTCTTTTTCCTATCACCCGTTCCAACTCCCAACCACTGTAATAACTGAATGAATACAGCAACTCCTTGAGGTGTTGTACCTTCCTTTGTTAAATGAAATGTGTAATTGACAGTCTCACTACAGAATTCCCTGGCTGCAAATATCTGATCCACTTCTGGTGTCTTTCATTTTGGCACTCATTATATTTATTCCCTCACAATAGGAATATTAATGCCTCTGGTTCATCAAGGAACCACCCCTTCGGTTTAACAGAAGGCCCCTCACACGAGCCAAAATGCACCACTGTGACTCCTGTTATCCCATCCTTAAAAGGATGCCATATATCAAGGAAGCTGGCTGGCAGTTCCTCCCACTGAATCACTGATGTAGGTTGCATTAACTCAGGATTCTTAATATAGTAGTTTCACTCCTTACTTTTCTTAGTGACTATGATTCGAGGTCAGATTTATAAAGAGCCTCTCAGTAAGTATCCCTGCCATTTAGCACTGACTTTGAAAGGAAACAGGAGGAGGGTTTGAAGCTGCTCTCTCCTTCTGGGGAATAAGTAATGTCTACAATGTGAGCATAGGTAAGAGAGAACAGATATGGCAAATTTGTACTACTCATATTACAGATGAAAAAGGAGCTGATTAGAGCTGAGCCTTATAAATCCTGATGTGGATTCAGAACATTACATTCAAAGCCAATGACCAGCTCTTCTGCAAAATAACAAGAATAGTACAGTCATACCTTGGGTTACAAACGCTTCAGGTTGCATGTTTTCTGGTTGCGTGCCGCACCGAACCTGGAAGTACCGGAACTAAATTGTGCTTTGCGCACGGATCACGTTCGCAACCCAATTGTCCACTGTAATAGTAATTATGTTTATAGGATTTTGTTAATTTAGGAGGATTGTCAACTTGTAATACAGTCGTACCTTGGTTCTCGAACGGAATCCGTTCTGGAAGTCCATTCGACTTCCAAAATGTTCGAAAGCTAAGGTGTGGCTTCTGATTGGCTGCAGGAGCTTCCTGCACTCAATTGGAAGTGGTGTTGGATGTTCGGCTTCCAAAAAACATTCGCAAACCAGAACACTCACGGCGTTCGGGATTGCAGTGTTCAGGAGCAAAAACATTCAACTCACAAGACATTTAAGAACCAACGTACGACTGTATGTGTTAGAACCTAAGAAGAGCCTTGCTTTGTAAGGTCTAGTCCAGCATCCTGTTCTCACAGTGGTCAATCAGCTAACTATGAGAAGCCCCCAAGTAGTATCTGAGTGCAGCAGCTCCCTCCTCAGTGGTGATTGCCATAAATTGCCTCTAATACTGGAGGTGGTACATAACCATAATGGCTAGTAGGCATTGATAGCCTCATCTTTCAAAGTCTAAGCATCTTTTAAAGCCATTGAAGATGGTGGCCTTCAATATATCTTATGCTACTCTGATAGCAAATTCCATAATTTGTCTTGAATCTTCTATAGTTTTGTCTGTACTGATTTTTCAAGTGCCCAGCTTCAGTAGATGGCTGTCGGTTCTAGTAATGACAGGACTATCCACACCATGTCTCCACACCATGTAACCTTTCCTGGTCATTATGGTTGCCCTTTTCTAAACCTTTCCCAACTCTACAAACCGTTTTGGAGGTGTGGCACCTGACCTGTACACAATGTTCCAGGTGCAGTCACACCATAGATTTGCACAATGTCATTACAGGCATGAGATTACATTCCAGACCCCTGCATGCATTGCTGGTGCCCACATAGAACATTTTGCCCCGCCCCCATTCCACCCTTTTAGTTATGTTTTGTAGGGTTGCCGTATTTGAAAAAGTACAATTCCTGACACCAGCAAAGCTTTAGGAAGATCCCAAAATTGTTGAGCTTTTTTAAAAAGAAGCCCACCAAAATTGTTGAACTTTTACCCAAATCGTTGAGCTTGTTTTGGGAAACCTCCCCCCCATAATAGCAGTTTTAAGCTTTTGGAACTGTTTCCGCTGCTTTTCCCATTACTGTACATCCCAGTTTCCCCTGGCAATTTGCCAATTCAGCAAAAATCCCACCAGACACCCCAAAACCAGGACCTGTCAGGAATTTTCCATATGGATGGCAAGCCTATGTTTTAGGTTCAGCACCATGTGCATGTGTGTTAGTCATTGCCTGTATTATGTTGGCAGTTTTCTTTTCAGTCGCTTTGGATCCAAATCCTGAATATGTCCTTTAGAAAATTCCTTATTGTTAAAACACATTGCTAGATGTTAAAACTTGCCATATCATTATGTTAATTTGCAAATGGCAAAAATGTTACAGTCTTTGAAAGTGGAATGCTGATGGAGAGTTTGCTTTGCAGGGCAATGTTTTCCTACCACCCATATGGCAATGTTTATAATATACTGAAATCCATAATAAGACAATACATTTATTAGACCGACCAACATGTTACAAAACAGTGATTGAGTTCTCCTGAACTCTTAATCATACCTAGTGTTCAGGAAATCAGGAAATGGGGAGGGAAGAGAAAAACTGGCAGTGTTTAAGCTGTAAAGTCTGCATTGGTCTCAGTCTTGCGATGGAAAGATAAATTTACATCACTTAAAGACGGCATTTATTCCCTGAGGGCTCATTCTAATGTAACTAGTACATATTACCTAGTGCAGTGCTCACCACTTACAATTAATATTGGCTTTGGTAAGATTCCCCCCCCCCAATGTTTTCCTTTACTCCTGTCCTCTACTACAAAGAACCTGTGCATTTTGCTTAAGTCTGGGGAACCACTGGACTTTACATTTTTTTAAAAATGGGGGAATTGGCCATTGTGTGGTTCTTCTTCCCAGCATCCCTGGGGTAACCTGAAACTTGCTGGCCACCCAGGAGCTTAATGTGTTGCTAACTCTTCCATCTCTCCATCTTAAGACTGAGACCAAGGTAGATTCCATGGCTTTAAACTAAGGCTGCTCACAGGATCAGCACAAGCTTGTTCGCCTCAGATCCTCTTTTCAATAAACCAGGGACACCCATGTTAGCAAACACCCTAGCCAAAATGCTTGAGGCAGCTGTATGTACTGAACTATTTTCAAGGGAGGTAAGTCTGGATGAGCATTTGAAATTGCATCACTTTGTGGATTACATCATGTTTGACCTTAATGTGATACTCCTATGTCCTTTTATTTTCTGAAACCTGGCAGCTTGTGCTAGGTAGATGATTTTATGGGTTTGTTTAACCTTAAAATGATACTGACTTGCCTCTTGTTTTCTGAAACTCTGCATGTAGTGTAATGGCTAAGAGACTGAACCATGAATCAGAAAGTCACCAGTTCTAACCTCCCTGTTGCCATGATGTCTCTAGGTGGGCTGGGACAAGTCACCTTCTCTCAACTATCAGCAACACAGGGATAATAAAACTTTCTTACTTTAAAGAGCTGTTGCAAGGATTGCAACAAGATAATTGATGTGAAGAGCTTTAAACACATGAAAGTACTATATATTGTAGATCCTGTTTTCAGTTTCTTTTTGTCACTAGATGGCAGCCTTTTAGGTCCTGTTATGATTTGATAACGTACACCAGGATACCAAGTGTTAATTAACAAGGTCGGCTTTGATCTGATGCTTATATATAAACACACCCACCCATACAGCCCCCAGCATTTTCAAGATGACAATTTTCGCTACCAGGTGATGCTTGTCATTGAAGGCTATTTAATCTCTCTTAGTCATGCAAGATACAATAATATTTAAATGCATGAGATTTCAGTGCCACTAGCCATTTTAAATGCCTAAGCCAGAGGTGTCCAAAAAATCAGGAAGGACCATGCTGGCAATTTTCCATGAGCCCCACGGGTGCACTGAAATTGCACATACATCACAGCTCAAATGTAAAGACCTAGAATTAAGTTTTCTTGTGCTCCAGGTTTCTTGACTGAATCGAAATGACTTGTGGATTCTGTTCAGTAGCAGGAGAAGCAAAGTACTGCTACCTAATAAAAGGCATAGGGGGATTGCAAGAATCTGGAGGGCATGGCCACATTTTATTGCATGAACAGAACTGCGTCTGCAGTAGAAGTTGTCTTTAAAGGTACTGGGCGAAGTGTTTGTTTTACCTAGAGACACAGAACATCCTTTTAATACAAGATGCATTGATGTTGTTACAAGCTCATTTTCATGGTAAAAGAGGAAGGCATTAGTCATGTCGCTAATGGCAAATGACAAGCATATTTTTTGCCTTCAGTGTAAGTAGCTAATTGTCGTATGAATAGAGACAACGAATTTCAGACTATGGGTGCCATTCAGCTCCATTTTGGAGTGTTTAAAGGAAAGTTTTAAGTAGATCAAAGTTCCACAGATGAAAAGCAGCATAGCTCAAAAATGTAGTGCAGCCCGTTGGATAGTTTTTAATTAGAAATATTTACTGTTGTACTTTGATACTTCCCCATTCATGTCTCCTATTTGTTGTTTCGTACAAACAACATAATTGAAGTAAACTGCATTTATGCTTAGATGCATTCTTAATGATGCTGTCAGCGGCTATGATTCCAAGTTTGAATTTGGGTTGTTTACTTGTTCCTCACATTTTTATGGCATCTTGCCTCCGTGGAAGTCTGAAATACATGCATGATGTTTCCAGACACTGTCCCAGGTACTGGGCTGCTTAGCTTTGGAGGCTGCTCCTGCATGGACCATCTGTGCTGTGCATATTAGGAGCTGAAGCACAGAATCTACCCTCAAGTGTCAACATATCCAGAGAGGCTACAATGCCGGAGTGGGTCATGCTGAACTGAAAACAGATGTGCACAGGGCCCCTAGGGTTAAATACAGTCAAATGAACATTCCAATAGCAAATGGGTTAAAAAAAGGTAAAAAAGGCATTCATGCAGAGATGAGTTCAGATGTGCTTCAGCCTGCCATTTTGCACAGGAATTAGCTCAAGAAACAAGACATTTAGCCTGAAATTTACACAAAATCATAAATATAATCCAAGTTGGAAAAAGATATCGATCTACAGATTTCACTGACATTTACAAATAAATGATGCATTGCTCTTTTCATTTTGCTGGCTGAGCTGACCCAAATGGCCTTTACATAATTTACTTTTGATTAAAGAAGTGCTTCAACAGTGAGAACTCAAAAATAAAATCAATACATTTATGACACCATTTCTGAGGGGGCGAAAAGATATGCAAGATAAGGTGAAAAATTCCTATGAAGGTACCAAAATAAAGAAACAAGGATTTTGCCTTTGTGGACAGTTCTCACACATGAGCACCGAGTTTAATGCACAAGTTTTACCATGAACTTCATGTTTGTGCACATCAGACAGTACAGGTTTTGAAGAAATGTTGTTTCTAAAGTGGGGGTGTCTGAGAAATTAGATTTGTTAATTTTGATACAACCTGGCCTGGTTTCCACATACCAGAGAATATGTGGGCAAAGCTGGGCAGTTGTGGAGTATGACAGAGCAGTGTTGCCACCTCCTCCTCCTCCTCCTCCTCCTCCTCCTCCTCCTCCTCCTTCTTCTTCTTCTTCTTCTTCTTCTTCTTCTTCTTCTTCTTCTTCTTCTTCTTCTTCTGCGATCACTCGTAGCCGAGTAAGATTGTCTTCCATAAACACGGTTTTAACAATGAGCCCGTAAGTGACTGTGGAGGCCAATTCTGAATCCACACGTCCTTCCACAGTGGGAACATTGGGTTCTGGGTGGGAGTTGATCACCACAACCACAGCCCTCCTGCTCAAGTCAGCTGGGCCAGAAGGTGAGCAGCAAGTAAAACATTGCTCCATACTACCTTAGCCTAGAGCTGGAAAAGCTATTGTGATTGAGTGATTGGAGGGATGCCATTTCAGAATCCAGTGGATGCCAGACAAGCTCAGTCCCTTCCTTTCCCTGCCCCCAGAATGCCTCATTTTGGGAGTTTTCATGGGTTACCACTAGGGATGCACAAACATATCTCAATCTCTTCCTATATTAATTCAGGGTTTCGTCTGGTATTTTTCATTCCACTGAATTTGGTTTTTGCAGAGGTTTGTATTCTATTTTATCATTTGCTGATGTGGAAACATAACTATTTTAAAATGTATGTTTAATGCTCTTTTTACATAGCTGAAATATTTTTGTCTATTGTGTGCTATCAGCAAATATGTGCATATATTTTACCTTCCTTGTGTATTCCCTGCATGTTGGCCATTTGCAGCAAGACCTGGGAAATATCTCTTCTCTTCTGTCCCAACTCTGTTACGACCCATCTTCAATAAAATGGGAATAACAGGAGCCTACATTAAAAGTGGAGTTAGGAAACAAAGCACTTTTCTGAATACATGTTCTCTGTAAATGATCAATTGTTCATGTGAATGTCCTTTAGAAATGAAAAGATGAAAACGGAACAGAGAACACTGGAAAGCTACCTATGCTCATAAACTACAGTGCAGGGAAACTTATCCTGTTACACAAAATTGGTTTTCCCATTAGCTGCCTTATTGCAATATGCTGGGAACTGAAAATGCAACAGTGAGAAAAGTGATGGTGACACTAAGATAAAGCAATGCAACTTGGTCAATGATATCCCAAAACATTCATTTCAGCTTCCCAACTGTGCGCTACACTCCGAACATGCATAATTAATGTAGATTCTGGCAATCTGGTAGAAAAAAATAAAATAAAGGCAAACTTTCTGCTCTTTCTGAAGCAATGGTATACAGTGGTACCTTGGGTTACAGACGCTTCAGGTTACAAACGCTTCTGGTTACAGACTCTGCTAACCCAGAAATAGTACCTCAGGTTCAGGATGAGAACAGAAATCGTGCAGCGGCAGCGGGAGGCCCCATTAGCTAAAGTAGTACCTCAGGTACAGGTTTCAGGTTAAGAACAGACCTCCAGAACGAATTAAGTTCTTAACCTGAGGTACCACTGTATTATTTGCGAGGTACTTTTGTAGGTACCCTGGTCTTTGTGTCCATAGCCTACTGTTCTAGAAAACTGGGAGGCTGTGTTTAGCCAAATGCACTTGCAGTCCTCCCCTTTCACTGTGTGGAAAGTTGATAATAGAATCATAGACTCATGGAATTGGATAGAACTATGAGAATCATTTAGTCCAATTCTCTACAATGCAGGAATCTTTCGCCCAACCTGGGCCTTGAACCCACGACCCTAAGACTCAGAATCTCATACTACTGCATGAGCTATCCCTGCTGATGGGAAGCAGCCTAGCATGCAGAACCATGAACCCTCGACATGCACAGATAATGGACATTTGGAAAGGGCTTATATGGAATGGCAACAGCTATCTTGCAACTTTCCTGCTTTCTTCCATGAAAATTTATGCAAAAACAGTAAATGGCAGTCATAGCATTTCCTACCCTGCAGGCAAAACCTATTTCTTATCCAAAACAGAAGGTTGCTAATCTAATAGCTGGGGGCGGCGGCATGCTGATACTGGTTGTGGGAGGCTGGGAGCCTTATCTCGGGTAACATCTTTAGGAGAAATGCAGATGTGAAACATCACAGGGTTACAGTGCTCAGTTGCCAAGTCATCATAGCCTTGCAAACTGAAAAGGAACCATGTTATCAAGATGATTGTGGGAAACAATCATAGCTCCACAAGTACATTGGAAAATAAATATAGGTTATGTTGCATACCGTTTGCATCCAGCCATACCACTCACTACTGCTGAATCTCTGTAAAAATAAAAATATAAAGAGCCATGTTGCCTGGAAATACCTGTATGAGACTCTCTACCTGTATGTGCCTGGAAAGAAATTGTTCTAATTCCTAGGTAGCTATCTATCAGTCAATCAATCAATCAATCAATTAAACAAACAAACAAACAAACAAACAAACAAACAAACAGCTAACTAAATGTACAAATAAGAAGAAGAGAGAGGAGGGGAAGCAAGTAAAGACAGCATCAGGGCCTACCCCAGTTGGACAGTCTCCTTCCTGACCCCCACAGAACCAGCTTACAGCAGGAGGCCTGTGCAAAGAAACATACGGTGCTGACTCCTGTTCCAGTGGAGTTGCTTATTTTGCATTGTGTAGACAGGTGGAGCCCCCCAAACCCTGGGCGGCCCCCATGTGGAATAACGACTCGAGACAACGTGCTATGGATTAAAATTGGCCACAACTTTATTATGTTTCAGATGTGGGTAGACCTTTGCTCAGGCATTGGGCGTTTATCCCTCCCAGTCCCCCACTAGGGATCTGGGGAACATCAGGATTATTCAGTGGGGGGGTGGGGTGGGCTGGCTCTGGAGAACATATGTTCAAGCAGAGAGAGCCCACCCCCGTTATGCTGCCGTCACAGGGGAGAGCAATGACAACCTCTAGGCGTATGACCAAAGCCTCCCCTCAAAACAACGCCTTTAACAGGGAACCCTGGAATTGCCACTGCAAAGAGAAGGGGGGCGTGGGTCACCGCTACATGCCCACCCCCATTTAGGGAAGATAGACTAAAGGATTCTGCCCAAGGCCTGATACCGCCAAAGTTGTGACATTTTGCTACAGGAAAGACAAACCTGCCAATGCAGGAGAATTCCTTTCCGGCCCTTCAACAGTGACCTTGATGTAGCAGCGCCCGCGTACCTGTGGAGAAAAGGTTAACCTGCAAAAGAAGTCTTAACTGAGGGTGGGTAGGGCGGGAGAAGCTCTGGAGCCAACTGACAATTCCCAGGTAAGATCCTCCGCCTCTTGTGTGGGCAGGTGTTCTCTCCCCCTACCTGGCCTGATCACCTTGGCAACGCCTCCCCAGGCAAGATAGGGCGACTGGCTGAGGTAGGCGGAGACCTCCAGGTATCCCACCTGGGGGAGGCAAAGCCAAGTCTGTGCTAATGGTGCTGCATAGGGTCCAGGGGGTTGCGCGCAACCACGCAAAGGGCGCCCCCCATTTAATGTGGGGAGCAGTCATTGTGGCATGTGGTTCTTGGCGTATCTGTTGTGTTTCATCAATGTATTAGTCACTAGTTGAAAAGTGGGATATAACTCTCCTCAAATAAAATATATTAAATCAACTGAGTTTTCTTACCTATCCAATAGGAAGTAGGTATAATCTGTTTTTTACAATAAGATCAAATGGAAATAAGCATTTCTCCTGTCATTTACATCAGGCAGACAGCTGATAAGTCATGTTATCAAATTACCTAAATATCTCTATCCCAAGATCAGATTCATACGGTAACTGAAGCCTTGGGCCACTGCCCTTGCTTTGCCACCATGCACAATTCCCGCTCACGAGGACTGGATGACACTGACCACACCCAACATTGTAGGCCATTTCCTCATTCATACGTACCATTCTGCTCTAGTCCCTTTTACTGTCTCAAAGATAGCAGCCAGTGGAGAAGCAGTTCAGGGTCAAGGTAGAGAGGGGTGATTTAAACATGTGCACACAAGTGTTCTTCTAGCCAGACACTAGCTATTTATGTGTTCAGGATTTGAGGAACTCAATAAAATTTTAATTAAAAAACAATTTACCAGACAGGAACTATAAATTCCACCTTGCTGAAGGGAAAACTTGGGCATTGTTAAAACAGTAAAGAACAAGAAGCCTCAGCGCCCTTTCTAAACAGAGTGGATGATTCTAACTACTCTTCTAACCACTGTATGTGGTAAGGAGTTGGAGTGACCACAATAGGTTATCCTGTTCCATAGATGTTTCCAGCAATGCATCTTGCAGTAAAACCACTAATAAAGAAAATAGCAAAGCCAGGAAGGAGGGAAGGGTGCCCATGAAGTGAAGTGGAATGAGTGCAGAGTAGAGCCAGCTTAAATAGCCAGATCTCCACCTCTTCCCTCATGGGTGAATTGCCCCACGTGTGGCCAAAGCACACCCCACACTGGAACGAACCAACTTTCCTCTTCTTGTAGGGGTGGAGGGTGCGGCAAATTCACCCCTACTCAAGAGGGGGAATGGCATTCCAGCTAAGAATGTGCACAGGAACAGGCTTTGGCTTTGTATTCACAGCTTTGGGAAGCAAGCTACTCTGTTTGGGAGCTGCTCTTTGTATTTCCAATCAATTCATGTCCGTTAATTAGATCCGTTAAAAACAGTAGCATGGATCCTCAAATAAGGCTGGCAGGGAGAAAATGTCACTCTGCCAGCAAGGAACCTTCAATCCCAAGGGTTACTGAGGGTGGTGCCCTTCTCCCCCCACCATAGGTTTTTGGATATAGCGTCTTTTCTTTGAGATTCATTGGAAAGACTAGAGTGGGGAATACATCACCTTCCCAGCAGGGACTCCATTGCCCCTAGGGTTGTTGCTGTGTGAATGTGTGGCGGGGGTAGGGTCATAGCTAAGGGGTGGTGAGGTGGGCCCCCGCCGGGGTGCAGGTGGGGGGGGGGAATCAGCTAAAAGAATGTTCATAAATATAAATATTGATTATTGCCTCATAAGAAATGGTTTTAAATAGAGGGTGAATTGAATGGGTGGGGTTGGAGGAGAGGCGGAAAGAAGAGCCAATTTGTCCATTGCTAGGGGGCACAATCTGGACAGTTCTGCCAGGGGTGCAAGATCACCTACCCACGACTCTGGGCGGGGGCTTTTGCCTTCTATGCATTTTTCAGATACAATGGAGATATATTCATTGAATAGAAGGAATACAAAGATCCACATGAAAAGCAAACACTGTTTTTAATCCTTCCTCCAAATCACTGTGATTGGAATGTCTTGGGGGAAAGCATCCAGTGTCATTAAAACTTACACCTGTCTGTCAAGATGAAACAAGTCCCCAGCTCTCCACCACTTCCCTTCTCGAGCTCTGAGAGTTTTTCCAGTCAGCTTGTTTCTCAGTAAAGAAAAAAACACACACCTGACAGTATGTTTTTTTGAACAGACAAGGCCTCCTAGTCCCACAGAAGATTAGGGAGTCCCTGATCTGACTGGTTGCACATTGTTAAAGGCGTGATCTGATTCAGAAAATGAGAACCTTTCCTGAATCACATTCATTCACCTCATAATTTGGTGTACACATGAGGCTGGTGCGCATGCCTAATTCCAGTCACTTTGTTTATTTGTGATTAGGATTTAAACTAGAGTTATACAACCATCATGCCTACCTTGATATTCACTCACCTGCCTCATCCTTCAGAGTCTCTGACTCTCCTCTGTGCTGGAGTTTTTGACAGCTTATCTACAGATTTTAGAGGCTGTCATCTCAGGAGTGTTACTGCTGCCTACATGAGCAATGAGTCCCAGCATGTTATACCCATACACATCTTGCTTTTATTTTGGATCATTTGCAGGTCACAGTGTCTCTCTCTGTGGAACTGTGAAATCCACCAGTCAAGACTAAATGTTTCTTATTGTTTATATCACAGGGTTGGGGAAACTTTGGCCTTCCAGATGTTGTTGGATTACAACTCTTACCACCCCTGGACATTGTTATGGGACTGACTGAGAGTCCCAACAACATCTGGAAGGCCACAGCTTCCACTCCTTGGTTTATATGGCTGCTTATTACAGGTTAAATAGAGAGTGTCAGGAGCTCCCAGTCTTGCCAGGGATTGTCAACTCTTTTTAATTCTCTTCATTCCTTGAACATAAATACAAACTAAAGGCGAAGGTTTGGGGAAATTATTCTAGGGTAACTAATTGTTATTCTAGTTAGCTGAGCATATCCCCAACTATACCTGTTACTCGTATTAAATCAAATTTTATTTCTTGTAAATAGACAATATAAATGCTGATTTCACAATATTCTAATAGGAATAGAGGCCATTCAGAGATTGGATGAGCCCTAAAAGATGTTTAATGACAACTTCTTTTTTACAGAGAATACAGTAATATAAAAAGCAAAATTTTAAAAAAGTAAATAAATTGAGTTCTGCCTTCCTCTTTATGGCATCTGGGAGCATCTGACCTAAAAGAGGATCATAAATGTTTTCTACCCATAATTCCATGCTTTTCTCAATGCGATATCACAAGATCATTATTTATAGCTGGAATAAAATTAATGCAAGAAGCCTATAAAATGAAGATGTTATTTTGCACAATGGGCCTGTCTGGAATTAGTTTTATCCACAGTGGTCAGATCATTTAAATTTACTATCATATTTTCCAGGGAAGGAGAGGGAAGGTAAATGCTGAAAATATCTGCTGGCTGATATTATTTATTTATTTATTTATTTATTTATTTATTTATTTATTTATTTATTTATTTTGCTAGCTGTTTCGATTGACCATCTAGCATATTGGAAACACATAAAATGATTTAAATGCTGCCATCCTTGGCTGTCCATATATCACTACACATTTCCCAAAGGACCTTTGTGGGTGACATTTTCAAGGCATGTCGCAAACCTAGGGGTCAGTGCTGGGTCAGCATCAGTACATGGCATCTTCAGGTTGCTCTCAGGGACCACTGCTGTCTAAGAATGGAGGAAAAATTTGGTCTGGTTCACATTTTAAAGTGAACACCCAGTTTGCATTTCCTGGTTTGCGTTTCCCATCTTTCAAAAATTACATTTCTCTGAATTTAGTAAAGCCATTATCCAACCTTCCCCAAAAAAGTGTGTATGTGAGACGTAATTATGTGAAAAAATGCATACTGTACATTCATTAAAAAGGCACACAAACTTGCATTCTATTTGGAGAAAATGCTTGCAAAGATTTGAAAATTAGGCAAAAAGATGTATTGGGAGAAAGGCTTACTAAAAATGCTGACAAATTTTCATGTTGTTTTTTTAAACAAAGAATCACAGCCTGATGCAAAAATGTTGAAGACTGATTTAAGATTGGAAAAATGATAAATGGAGAAAACTGGCAGTTTTATTCATCCCTACTACCATCACCTGTGCTGTTCCCCTTATTCCCTACTCCCCAAACAGCACTGGACAACTGGATCTAGATGTCATTTTCTTTTAATTTCTACATGTGACCTCTGATGTAGTGTAGTTTCCTGGTGATGCTTAGATCTTGCCTAGCGCCATTGATGCCCACCATCGATGCCACATAAGATCAGCAGGCTCTTTCACAGTGAATGGGATCCACAGGAGGACACTTTGCCCAAGGTCCTTGAAGGTCAAAGCCAGCCCTGCTTCACTGAAACTTTTTGGTACTTGTAAATCATTTTTAAATCTCTAGATTAGGGATGGATGCAGGTCTCTCTTTCCCATTTTCTCAGCTCCAAGAAATTTCTCCTTGCAACTTCAGGACATGACATGAAGGCTGGCAACATTAACCTCGCTGTATGGTAATCCGTTTCAGATGATCACAGTGCCTGGCGACAGACAGTCAGGTCATGTATCCACAGCAGTGACCAGAGGATGAATGACTGCTGGGAGGAGTGCAGAAAAAAGAAACGCCATGGTACTTCTGCAGCAGCACAACCAGGTGCCTTCATCTGCCCCACCTGAAATAAAGCATGTCTCTCCTGTATTGGTCTCTACAGCCACAGCAGGTTTGACTTGACCCCTGAAGGTGCTCTTCTCCATTTTCTCCAGAGACAGATGGATGCCAACAGCATTCGTGGTATACTGTTTTGTTGTTGTTGTTTAGTCGTGTCCGGCTCTTCGTGACCCCATGGACCAGAGCACGCCAGGCACTCCTGTCTTCCACTGCCTCCCGCAGTTTGGTCAAACTCATGCTGGTAGCTTCGAGAATACCATCCAACCATCTCGTCCTCTGTCGTCCCCTTCTCTTTGTGTCCTCCATCTTTCCCAACATCAGGGTCTTTTCCAGGGAGTCTTCTCTTCTCATGAGGTGGCCAAGTACTGGAGCCTCAGCTTCACGATCTGTCCTTCCAGTGAGCACTCAGGGCTGATTTCCTTAAGAATGGATAAGTTTGATCTTCTTGCAGTCCATGGGACTCTCAAGAGTCTCCTCCAGCACCATAATTCAAAAGCACCAATTCTTTGGCGATCAGCCTTCTTTATGGTCCAGCTCTCACTTCCATACATCACTGCTATCTATTGGCAGAGATGAAGAATACTGCACTGGGCTTGCCCATTCTGAGGGGCAGAATATTGGCCACATTCAATATGGTGGCTTGTTTTTTTTAAAGGCACATGTCTGTTCCCCTTGCAATACACTAGAGTGCATAGGGAAATTCAGTTTTGTTGCTAGTGAATGCTTGTAGATATTTGTACATTTTTTTATATATGTATATACTTTTAATTCTATTAATGTTTAATTGTTTTTAATTATTTTGTTTAGCAATTCTTGTTTTTATATGTAAATCACCTTAAGTCCTATCAAGGAAAAGGGTGGGGTATACCTAAGTATATAATAAGAATAAAAACAATGCCTTTCTGCAGCTTTCCCCCCCTGGATTGCTGAGGTATCACAAAGTATTTCAGAGCCCCCCCCCCCCCATTTCAGCTCATACCATCTTGTACTGGTGACACTTCATCTCTGACAAGCTCAAAATCCCTCTGAGCAGCCTGCTTTGACTGAAGGTTAGCAATTGTTCAAATCAAATGTTCAAATATAAATAACACCAAGAACAATAAAAAGAGATTATATTTCTTATGTGTCCTTCACCATGAGGTCCCAAGCCTCAATACAGCAACTGAAAAATACAATATTAAAATCAGTTACAAGTCGAGACTACAGTCAAGAGCATAGGGCGGGTCCTAAAATATATAACTGCTGGTCTCATGGAGCAATCTCTGTTCAGGCATTCAATACCCAAGGATAATCATGTGCAGAAAATCAGCATTTCTCAGCTGAATGTGTGAACCAAATTGTAAACGGGACTGTTATTCTGGATTTTGCTTTCAATGCCAGTAAATTATTCCACTTACTTTCAACAATGGGTATGCCCTTTAACTCCAAGGGCCTTTCTGAATGCCAGAGTTGAAAGATACCATCTTGTCCAGCAATTGTTCCAAGGGAGAATATTTGCTAAATAAAACATACCTGAAAGGAGTAAGTCTAACTTAATGTTGAAAGTGTCTAAGAAAAAATATTCCACAACCTCCCTAGGCAGTTTATGCCTTTACTGAACTGTTCTTATAATAATTCATGAATTAAAGATTGCATCAACCAAGGTGAGCAAACTCACAGTCTGTAGTTTTAGGGGCTAATGCCTTATACACTGTAGATATAATACCAAATATAATATCAAAAGGGATGTGGGTGGTGCTGTGGTCTAAACCACTGAGCCTCTTGGACTTGCCAATCAGAAGGTTGGTGGTTCAAATCCGCACAATGGGGTGAGCTCCTGTTGTTCTGTCCCAGCTCCTGCCTATGTAGCAGTTCGAAAGCATGCCAGTGCAAGTAGATAAATAGGTACCGCTGCAGTGGGAAGGCAAATGGTGTTTCCGTGCGCTCCGGTTTCCGTCACAGTGTTCCATTGTGCCAGAAGTGGTTTAGTCATGCTGGCCACATGACTTGGAAAGCTGTATATGGACAAACGCCGGCTCCCTTGGCCTGAAGCAAGATGAGTGCCGCACCCCATAGTCGACTTTGACTGGGCTTAACCATCTAGGGGTCCTGTACCTTTATTTTTACCTATATTGTAGACTAAGAGTTGAATATGTGCTATGGCATAGTCTAAAGCAACAATACTTTAATACCTTCTGTCCAACTTCTAGATGCAATATAATTTGATACCATGATGTTTACTTTAGATCAGTGTTCTTCAGCCTTGGGTCACCATATATGGTTGGAGTACAACTCCCACCATCCCTCACCATTGGTTAAAATGGCTGGGGTTGATGGGAATTGTAATCCAACAACATCTGAGGACTCAAGGTTGAAGAACACTGCTTTAGATTATCCAACAAAATGGGCTTATATCAAAGAGTCAGTGTCCATCATTCCAAAAAGAAAAAAAGGGGGGGGGAGTGCATCAAGGTATTCTTCAGATTTCCAAGGATACATTTACAGTACTATGAAAGCACAATGGTATAATTAAGCAACTAATTTGCTTGGGTATTCTTGCTTTAAGTCTCAGATGGATATGAAATATGGTCACTTGGGTTGGAGGAAACAATAAAGGGAGAACAAGTATTCCCAAAGTGCTTCTTGAAACAAGACAATATACAACCTGAACACTGGTCCAATTATAAGACTGTTAGCACTTGAAAGAAATAGGTGGAATTCTCTTCGTTCTCATTGGTGAAAAAGCTTTGGAGAAAGAGCTGTTGATTTGGCAAACTCTGTGCCAAACATCTGGCTGCCAATAGAATTGTGAGTGTAGAGGCAGCATAGATTAGAAAAGAAGCAGAAAGACATGCAATTATATCTACTATATATTTTGGAAAGCCATTTGTTCTGTATGCATTTGGATACCTCTTAAGATATCAAAACCAAAATTTGCATGTTGGTTCCTGAGACCACAAACCAGATTTCTGTCCATATTTAGATACAACTGGGTGCCATTTTGAATTAAGTTGGTGGAGTGAAACCTTCAAAAACAGCACTTATATTTTAATTCTTAGAATTCCTGGACAATGCTGGGATCAAGGCTGCCAGTGGGAAATAATTGGAACAGGTCATAAAGCATTTAAATTTTATTTGGCAGTAAGTTCATTGCAAGAGGGGGAGGAAGAGGGGAGCGCTTGACAAGTTGACTGAACAGGATATGCAAAAGGCTTAACAGCCTACATTCCTAACACTTGACTTTGTGAGTCTGTGAGTGCTGCTGGAGAGTGAGTTTAGCCTCATGTTTTGAATCCATGATGTTTACCCCAAACATGTCAGTCACAGAAGAAGTGTTCATGCACACAAAAGCTTATACCCAGAACAAACTTAGTTGGTCTCTAAGGTGCTACTGGACAATTTTTTAATTTATGTCAGTCACAGGTATTCATATATTTTTCTCCCACAATTCTCTGATTTTATAGCTGTAAATAAAAGAAAAAGACACCATAAATCTTCAGTAGCTTCTCTCATTCAAAGAAGCCTGTATCACTGCCTTTCAATTCAGCACATGGGAAAATAGTGAAAACGTGCCATTGTTTTCAGGCAAGGTCATTTAAAGATCTAGGAGGGAATATTTGTGATCTTTTCATGGAAAACTTGAATTATGGGATTAAACGAATGATTCTTGTAGCCTAGACCATATGAGTGGCCAGATCTAACATAGGGGACATGTATAACAGTCACCCACTTTCACTGTCTAGCAGTTTAAAGATTAGGAATGGGCAATATAAACTTCATAGGGTTGAACAGTTATATTCCAAATACTCTGTCTTTTGATATTCCTTTCTTTGATAGATTCACCTCGTCCTTTTAGATCTGCTGCCATTTGCCCTCTGATTTGTCATTCATTGAAATCACCTTTGCCCAAAGTTCTGCCAAGGAAGCAGCCACTCACAGCGAAGGTACAAACTGAAAGGACAAGGTCACTTATGAGCTGCTATGTGTGCAACAAAACTGAAGTGCAGCCACACAGCGCAGTGTAAGTTAACACAGGGACTTGCAGCTTATAGCTGTGCTCCTACCAGCCAGAAGAAAAGGAGATCAATTCTCTTCACTTTGAAAGCAACAGTGGAGTTGCATTTCAGTGGCTTTGGTGCGAAAGAAATAAAAACATGAATGCTTAAAGTAGGAACACATACTCTTGAAAAACTCCTCCATGCCACAGACAATAAGATGGGAAAACATCACTGGTGAGATTACAGACTGATTCTCTGTCCTTCTTGCCCTTCCCTGAACAAGAGAAAGCTCCTTTATTTACCAACAAAGGCATTTGGAGTACAGAGCGCATTACCAATGATCAATCAAGTGAAACTTACAGCAGAGACAGTCTTTTTCTCTCAACTCATCTGCAACTGCCTCAATCATATTCCTGTACATTCAAGTCTTTCCCTCTGAGGATGTGTTGCATTGTATGTTTTTTCAAATGTCAGAAACACACACACACGCTCTTTCTGAGCCAACATTGTCCTCTATAGAAATGTCTTTACTATCAAGAGCTTTACAATACTACCACAACAGATGGCAAAGTCCATCTGTGTTACACATGAGATGACCTTGGCCATAAAGTGTGACAGAGGCAGTCTCCAGCTCTTGCCTTTCCCCCCCCTGAGCCTGCCATCAATGCTAATAAATGAGACTATATTGCCCAATACCTGTAATGAAGACTCGACAATAGGAATTGGTAGAAAGCTTGCAGTTATTGAAAGGAAACGTACACCAATTTCAGATCACAAGCTCAGGTAGGTAAAACTTAAACAGGCACTGCTGGTAGTTTGGCCCTGCAGCTAAGGGCCAACCCACCCTATATAAAACTCCTTCATTCCAGCTGCCCCTGATGGAAGGCAAACAGCAATCTTCCTGTAACACAAAGTTACAGGCATGCTACCTGACAAGTGTCAGCACTTAGCAGGACCTGAGAGCACTGAATCAAGCAGCCCCCACAAAAAAAAAAAGCCATCTAACAATAGGAGGCAGTTAGTGAAGTGCCCTCTACCCAACATGTTTCAGGGTGCTGACCATCTCCTACACCACTGTCCTGACCACACTAAATGTGAAACAAACCAAACAGCCAAATAATGAGCCAGACCAATTGAATTAAGAAAGGTACAGTGGTACCTCGGGTTACAGATGCTTCAGGTTACAAACGCTTCAGGTTACAGACTCTGCTAACCCAGAAAAAGTACCTCGGGTTAAGAACTTTTCTTCAGGATGAGAATAGAAATTGTGCAGCGGCAGCCCCCATTAGCTAAAATGGTACTTCAGATTAAGAACAGTTTCAGGTTAAGAACAGAACTCTAGAACAAATTAAGTTCTTAACCCGAGGTACCACTGTATATCAAAAGGCCAATCAAGATATATCCCAAAAATTCCTATTCAGTCCCAGATAGCGATTGGCAAAGGTTACACTGCACAAAGGGTGGGATGTTGATCTGGAAGCTGCAGGAGGAAGGGGCTACCTTTTATGTCAGCCTGCTCCCCCAATTCTGTTGTCCATTCAAGGGTCATGTGATGGAGTTCCTCACATTTCCTACCAGGGGTTAGTCTCAGCTTCCTAGTTCTTTGGGGTGGAACAAACCCACCTCAAAATGATAGCTGGGAGTGTATATATAAAGCATCTGCAATAGACTGTTGGGCTTCCAGAATATGTTCTTAATAAAGAGTCTTCATTCTGGTGTGTGTGTGGGAAAAAACAGTGAATGCTACTAAGAAGAAGAAGAGTTTGGATTTGATATCCCGCCTTTCACTCCCTTTAAGGAGTCTCAAAGTGGCTAACATTCTCCTTTCCCTTCCTCCCCCACAACGGACACCCTGTGAGGTGAGTGGGGCTGAGAGACTTCAAAGAAGTGTGACTGGCCCAAGGTCACCCAGCAGCTACATGTGGAGGAGCAGAGACGCAAACCCGGTTCCCCAGATTACGAGACTACCGCTCTTAACCACTACACCACACTGGCTCTCAGGAAAAGGGGCAGGAAAATCAGTGATAGAAAAGAGAAGGAGCTATCAAATCTGAGAAGATTTTGGTTGTGTCTGACTATAAGATGTGATATTGATGAAGCTGTATGTACATATGAAGATATGTATGTTTTTTTGTGCAGGAGGCACTGCATATAGATCTGAAGAGATGGGATCAATAGCTTTCAGGACTAGACTGCTGGCCATCTGGCTAGAATAAACTTTTAATAATGTTTAATAAACTTTAAGCTCTGGCTTGCCTGGGTGCTTCACCAAATCTTTACCTCACGACACTTCTAAATAATGTAGGCTCCTTGAAGGTGTACAACAAAAGGGAGCTATTTCCAGAAGCCATTTAAAGAACTTTCTGCTCTTTCCTTGCTGGAAGCTAAATTTGCAATCAGAAATTCCTATTATTTTAATATGCTTCATGACCTGGGTAGCTGTGATGAAAATGAAGAGGGTTATGGTTTTAGGAGCTGCTATTGAGCAAACTCCATCCATTTTTATTGGGCTTTTGAAAATATCATGAAACAAACAAAACAAATATCAAGTGGAAAAGATGTGGAACATAATTTTGCAATGATTCATTTTTACAACAGCTTGGCTCATTAAAATGGCCTGTTTTCTCAATTCTCTCTCTCTAGCTTAAAGTACCACTAGCTTCAGTCCTAGCTAGTTCAATAGGGATAGCACATACTCCATCTTGAGAACTGCATTCCCTTTGTGGGAAGACTCACTCACTTTGCTTATCTTTACCATGAAATTGTCTGTGGTGTTTAATATCAGAGGGCTTTGCCCTCTATTCCTTTTTTTTAATCATAACTCAACAAAACCATCTGGATTTCTCAAATGTCAGAAAACATTTTGACTATCTGTAAACCCAACACAGACAATGTAATTATCCCTTGCATCACCCTTTCTTACACTGTCATAAAAAGGAAATACAGGTATTTCTTTACAATGTCTGTTAACCAGTGTCTTAAGGAATACTTTTGTTCAGTAGTTCTTGAAGCCATATAAAGAAAGAAAGGGGGGGGGATTTGTCTAACAGTAAAAAACAGCATTGTGGACCTGGTTGTGGCCCACCTTATATCAGTGTTCTTCTAATTCCTTTAGATGGTATGCTAAATTTGGCCATCAACACAACTGTTACACGGCAGACTTTTGAAGAAAAATCTGAAATTCAAAGGAGACTGGCAGATACCTGAGATAATAAAATGTTGTTAATCATGTTCATGCCATGGAGTAAGAATGAGGAACCATTTTGGCCAACCTGGCAGTCATTGGATGTCCTTGCATAGTGCTTCCAAAATGCCTGAAAATCAGCTGTCTTCTTGGTCCTTTCAGCCAATCCCCCTCTTTACCTGCTCCACATCTGATGTCATGTATGAAATCAGGTGTAGGGCAGGTGGGTGTGGCTTGCTGGACCAACAGGGAGGCCTGGTGAACTGGATTAGGCCTGTGGGCTAGAGGTTCCTCACCACTCCCACAAACCATGTTAAGTACATGAATACCTTTTTTCATATATGTTGCTTCAGTGATATTAACTTATGAAGAATACATTTTCCAATTCTAATTTGTGTAGTGTACTAATCCAATAATTGATCAAGAGTCAAGCCTGTAAGCCCTGTGACAACAATTTCTGTTGGTGGTCAATTTTTTGTCTGTCAGCACACTGTGTAAGTAAACATCAGCAGGGCGCACCACAACTATGACATAGAATGGAAGGTGAGAGGTAGGAAGCAAAATTTGGCATCACACAGGGTGCCACTGAAATTTGAGATCCCAAAGTCAGCCACTGTGAAGTGCCTTTTATGTACTGGTAGTGGACTAATAATAATGGCTTCAATTCAAGACTCAAATTCCTTCTTTAGAAATGATGATACTTAGGAATTCTTCTCCAGCAGAGAGAGACATTTACATATCTACAGAAATGTAAATATACGTGCTTGTGAATGTGTGTCTGCATACACACACACACACACACACACACACACACACACACACGGGAGAGAGAGAGAGATCTTCCTTAAATCAAGAAAACAGGCTCTTTTTTGTGTAGATCTGGCTGAGTTCTTTCTAGCCTTGATGCAGAATGAGCTCCTGATGTTTATTTTAGACGTAAATCTAAGTACATAATAACAATTGACCTTTCTGACAAACAATAATTTCTTCTTTGCTGCCTGCAATGTGTTAATGGGACACAAGTAGCAAAGGAGTCAAGTTCGCCCAAGGGTATCTCCATGAATACCATCAGATGACCATGCCTGCTGATCTTTTTAGTTTATTATTTCTTAGCCATAAACAAAAAGCAAGCTTTACCCTCCCCACTCTTTTTATTTTGCTACAAAAGCACTTTTTAAAGCAACAAAATCTTATCTTTCATTTTGTATAGATCAGCTTTGCTGCATCTTGAAGTATTTATAGTTTTAATACATAACCATAAATGCCCCCTAAACAAGGAATATTGCACCTTTAGATTACTATTATTGCTTTATTGCTCATCACAGCTATAAATTAACATCTTCCCCCGGCAATATGGAGAGAGTACAGAATTAGGTTACAACATGCGTAAACAAGAAGCTATTAAAGCTTTGCCGTTCCTTAAAAGTCTTTATAGTTTACTAGTGTACACCTGTAAGTGTTTCAATTAAAGAGCTACATGCTTGCCCAGTAATTGCCCTCCTATATGAGATAGGGTTTTGGCAGTCAGGAAAAGAAAAGCAAGACTAAAAGGTGGAAAATTGGAATATAAAACACAGAAAGTGAATCCGCTATAAAATAAAATCATGGATTTAAATTATGCTAATTAGCTCCTTTTACATCATGTTAGCTCTACACGCTGGCTGCTGGTGAGAAGCGGCTGTTCTGCACCTCGGGGCAAAACGTCTTTGAGTCAATGTCATACCTCAGCTTATGGCTAATCATTAACTACAACAAAAAAGTGAATATATTTTCTGAAAGGCTCCTATTGCTTCACTTCATTCCTCCTGGTTTATAGACAATCAGATTTTTGAAGAGAGAAGACAAGGTCAAAATGCAAAACCTATTGATAATTGTTGTAGCCATGGAAATAAAGAGGGTCTCCACAGGTCATGTTATATCATTATATCTTGTGAGGATACGTATAAGGAAAATAGTACCCAAGTGTGTAATGAGTGGGTGCATGGAGGGATACGGTTTGGGGGGTACGCCAGTGGAGAATTATCACTGCGGGTGGCAATGCTTTTAGTTGCTGTTGCAGGAGTTGCCGCAAAAAGTGTATTAATTCTGCACTATAATTTCCTGTGACATCATTTTACAAAGTTCGCAACAACAAAAATATTCAACAGTGTTAGAAGAGACCTGAAAGTAAAATGGTCAGTGTGAAAAATAAAATATGGACCAACTAAAGCCTGTGGGAATACTGATGTTTGAAGGAAATTCCACAGAGACCTGGAGAAGGTAGAAACAAGGGAGCTATACTGCATTGAAAGTGGATCACGTTAGGAAAGATGCAGTAGCGGTGCATCTGGTGAGATGGAGCCATGACAGCAGCATCAGTGATGTTTACTTGGACAGGTTGGTTAGGAGGTCAGGGTCCTGCAGTCCAAGGACTGCTGGATTGGCTGCTGGTGGTCCTACTGGTACAACCACCAGTCTTGACACTGCTCCATCCAGGTAAGTTGTAGTGAATGGTGCTGGTAGAGCAGCTCCACTCCAATAAACATGCCACTAATGGAAAGATGAGAGACGTCATAAGAGAGGTACTGTTGTGTTCTCTTTATTTTTCCACAGGTGAGAAGTACCCACATGGTGGTTCTGATTTCCTTTTGGAGAACTGATTTTATTTATTGACTTTATTTAGATTTGCTTCCAGAGCAGTTGACTAAATTTTAATATTTAAAGGTTGTGGGAACCATGTATTCAAAGTAACCGGGAAATAAAAACAGAACAATTAGCAATATGTTAATGTATAGAATATTTTAAATATCTGATAGAAAAGGGGTGGAAATGCCAGGTGATTTTTGCTGATCTCTCCTCCTCCTATAAATCTCGTCATACCCCAAATCTGTCCAGAAAGGTCCCTCAGTTCTATGCAGCAGAGGCTATGGGGAAGGAGGAATCATACAAAAAGCATCCCAGTCTGCTAACCAATGGCTTCCCAAGTGTTAAGGAATACATATTGTCCATTCAGCAGAAATTGTTGCATATCAATGGTGCATTTTTTTCATTAGAACTTGGAGTAAAAGATAACTCGTCAACTCATAGCACAAATGTGTGAATTCAGGGAGACTTGTGAACTGTTTGCTAGCTTCCAACAATATGTTTCTCACTCAAATTGAAGTGACTGCTTGTTTACATAGCTGGCTCTGGAATAGCCCCCCCCCCCAGCTTCCCCACCTACAGACATTCCTCAAGACTAAAATGTGAATGTTCATTTACATGCCATATTTATTCAGACAACCTGAGAATGCTTTTTCTCAGCCATGAAACTTAAATGATGCTAACATTGTCAAGTGTTGAACCCAACGGGGCCCAAATGCATTCTGTTGTGCTTGTTGCCTCCATACACACTTAATTAGTTAATTCCTCATCCCCCTCACTGCTAAAGTCTGTTCCCTTACTTTATGCAGGTTAATTAGTTGCTTGATTTTAATGGTTCTCCTTTCCCAGAAGAAAATGTCCTGCAGAAACCCAGCTTGGATACAGTGTTCACAGATTCATACAGAAATAAGGACTAGCTGAAATACGCTTTGTTCCATATCCAAAATGCACCTTTTGAACATGCCTTTTCTAGAGATGAACAGCCCCATTTTTCCCACTTCATCTAAATTTTGCATGTTCTCATTCATAAGTCCATTGCATCCTAAATCCTCATGGATTAGTGAATATTTTTTAAAAAAATTACAAGAAGTATGTAAATTAATATTTAGATTTGTATATAAAATTATATTTTATGTCAAAAAATTAATTTACAAATATATCTTTGCTAAATGCACATATTTTAAAATTATTTTATTCTGAAACACTTTTTTCAGATTTTAGTACTTTTTCCAGCTGAGAGCTGAAAATTTCAACAGCCAGACCAGTGAAGGATATTTACATTTGGATTCATGTATTTGTTCAGGAGGTACAGGGGCAAAGGCAGGAGGCAGTGGTGGGAAATGCTGTGTGCCTGGCTTTTTGTCAGTGGTTTCACTGCTCTTACCTAGAGGAGGAAGGACAAGGCAACAGAAAGATTGGTGAGCTTCAGGCACAGTGGTGGAGTCAATCTGGCACGCCTACCTCTGTGCCTGAACTGTGGCAATGTTCCTGCCACTGCGTCCCTCTCATACATTCCTGGTAAGCACAGTGACATGGCCGGTGGGAGGTCAGGTGTGTGGCAATGCCTCCCCAAGACAATCACCTCATGGGGAGGTGTGAATTAGGTCAGCTCACATAAACATTCAGACTGAACAAAATTATCCCACAGCCCTTTCCTTTCTCCATTACAGTCATACCTCGGAAGTCGAATAGAATCTGTTTTAGAAGTCCGTTCGACTTCCAAAATGTCCAGAAACCAAGGTGCAGCTTCCGATAGGCTGCAGGAAGCCACAGAACCTGCATTGAACATTCGGGTTCCAAAGAGTTCACAAACTGGAACACTCACTTCCAGGTCCGCTGCATTCGGGAGCCAAAACATTCGACTCGCAAGGCATTTGTCAACCAAGATACGATTGTATAAACAAATGGAAAGCAGAGACACCTAGGAGAACACCTGTAGTCCCTCATGAGGGTGAGGCAGGGAGAAAGAGAGATGTCCATTCCCAATATTCCACTATGCTTTCATTTATTAATTGTAGACATTATTTCTCTTACAGAAAATAAAAAATGGCTACCCTGGAAACACCAAAGGATCAGACTCCAGCTTGACCAAGGCATTATAAGGCTGCATAACATAGGGATGGGTTCAGATCTTAGGAGTTTCTTACTCATTTCTGTGGGATGAAGTAAATTCAGCATGAATTTATTTATGATTGTATAATTTATCACACTGATGTCACACTCTTCTTCTGAAGAGCTGAGAGTTAATAGTATGGAATCAAAAGAAAAAAAACACAGAGTAGCCATTCTGATATATCTGAAAATTTCCCAGTTTCCCCATGTTGTAGTAGAATCTAGCATAAAAGATGTATTCAGGGAACCTTGTGGTACAAAACACTACCTCATCATATTTTCTCTGGGAAAGCTGACATCTCCTTTAGAAGAGGGACTGCTGCTCATTGAGCAAATGTGCATTACATGACAACATCATTTAAGATTTCCTGTGTAAGGTTTTTGTTTTTGTTTTAACATTAGACATCACATGAAAGCATTGCATCTTGCCAAAGAATTGCTCATTTGGATCAATCTTAAGTGTACATTTGGCTTTCAACTGCTGTTTGGCAATAAGGGTATTTTTACAAGTGACGCTAAGGACACCTTGGGATGGTGTTCTATTCAATTTAAAGTGTGTTCTTAAAAAAATACATTAATTTAAATCAAATGCACACTCTGATCAATGCACCCATTTAATATATAAATGCGGGGCATTTAAATACTTTCTTGGTGTCACTTGTGAAAATACCTTGTTGGCACATGTTCTGTAATAGTAGTTGAAAACCAGCCACAGATAGCTTCCTTACATTTTTGTTAATTTCTAAGACTTGAGCTTTGTTTTTATCTGTTTCTCTTTGTCCTCAGCCCTAGCATAAACATCCAATATCAAATACTCCCATTTGAAAAAACAAAAAAAATTCCTTCCAGTAGCACCTTAAAGACCAACTAAGTTAGTTCTTGGTATGAGCTTTCGTGTGCATGCACACTTCTTCAGTATCTGAAGAAGTGTGCATGCACACGAAAGCTCATACCAAGAACTAACTTAGTTGGTCTTTAAGGTGCTACTGGAAGGAATTTTTTTGTTTTGACTATGGCAGACCAACACGGCTACCTATCTGTAACTCCCATTTGAAAAGTTGTCTTTGGAAACTTTGGGGGCTCCTGTCTGCTGATTCCACCAGAATTAAGAACACCACATGAATTGTCTCTCCCTTTGTGGTATTTCAACTTCACAGTTTGAATCAGGAGACACAGAGGGGAGCATGCAGTGGAATATATTGGATCCTGGAAGGTCATAGAAAGAGAATTAATGTTGGAGCTCATCATGTCATCTGCACAGAATCTGCAACTGCTGCTCATAACAGACTTGGCTCCCATGGCAAACATTATTTCATTACTAGCTTAGCAGCAGACTAGCTTAGGAAGAAGGAACTATTTGTGTGATAAAGAGCCACAGGAGGCCACTGACTCTGTGAATGCAATTTGACTTTTCACATTCCCCAGGAAGTGTTTCTGATCTGCAAGGCTGCAAGTGCCACACAGTTCTGGCAAAGAGCCGTATGCATAGAAAAACTGAGTAACACTTGATAAGCCATGTACATTAATTAATTCTGCATGACAATGGAATGCGGCTGAAATAATGTATGGCAGCCACTTGTAGGAAAAAGGGGAAATTCATCATGGCATTATACTGAGTGTCAAAGACGGCAATGATTATTTGCTACTTTCTGTATAATGTAATGTAATCTAAAAGTTATTTGGGTTGAATAGGCTTGAACACCCATATTATATACAGAGGTTGTACTGAAGACGCTGTACTGTACTACCTAAGGAAATCAGTCCTGAGTGCTCACTGGAAGGACAGATCCTGAAGCTGAGGCTCCAATACTTTGGCCACCTCATGAGAAAAGAAGACCCCCTGGAAAAGACCCTGATGTTGGGAAAGATGGAGGGCACAAGGAGAAGGGGATGGCAGAGGATGAGACGGTTGGACAGTGTTCTCGAAGCTACAAACATGAGTTTGACCAAACTGCAGGAGGCAGTGGAAGACAGGAGTGCCTGGCATGCTCTGGTCCATGAGGTCATGAAGAGTCGGACATGACTAAATGACTAACAACAACAACAAAATTTATAAACAGACATATGGTGTGATTCTACCCAGATGCAAGTCACATAGCATCCAATGTGGCTTACTCTGTAGGTTTCAAAATATATGTATAAAATCTGCTTGTAGAGTTAGTTGCTGGATAAATCCAACTTGATCTGTTTAATGTTAGATACCATTTATACTGTATTTGTACAGATCTGTCAATATCCAACTTGGGTGTATTTAGCCCATTTCATTCTTTATGTCCCAAGTCTCTTTCCCATTTCCTCATGAACCCTAGGGAAGTTAGCCTGGTTCCCTCCTTGTGCTTCTGCCAGCAGGTGAAGACTGTTTAATTCCAACAGGCCTTTGGGAACTGGGTTTTTTTTGTGTGGAAAAGGCTTTAATAGTGCTGTTCTGTTTCTTATTATCTGTATTTAAATGGATTTGTTTTTAATATTGTTTTAATTCTATTAGAGTTTAATTACCTTTTTGTATTTTAACTGTACTGTTTTGATTTTATGTAAGCCGCCTTGAGTCCTGGTCTGGGGAAAAGGCAGGATATAAATAAATATAACAACCACAACAACCAATTTAGAAGCAGGATTGAATGGACTTATGAATGAATTTGCTTCAAAAAGTGATTTAGATCAGAGACAGATCACAAATAGACAGGTCTGCCCATCCATATTTTAGATAGGGTAAGGCAAAGGTAAAGATACCCCTGCCCGTACAGGCCAGTCGTGACCGACTCTAGGGTTGCGCACTCATCTCGCTCAAGAGGCCGGGAGCCGACGCTGTCCGAAGACACTTCCGGGTCACGTGGCCAGCGTGTCGAAGCTGCAACTGGCGAGCCAGCACCAGTGCCGCATACGGAAACGCCGTTTACCTTCCTGCTATAAAACGGTACCTATTTATCTACTTGCACTTAGGGGTGCTTTCGAACTGCTAGGTTGGCAGGAGCCGGGACCAAAAGATGGGAGCTCACCCCGCCACGGGGATTCGAACCGCCGACCTTATGATTGGCAAGTCCTAGGCACTGAGGTTTTACCCACAGCACCACCCGAAACCCCAAACAGACAGTGATAAATACTCAGTAAGGTTACCTCTTCTAGAAGAATTATGGGTGTTATTAGCCTCCATTCTAACTATTCCAGGTGAGTTAACTGCTAATACCATGTAGTTAACTGCTAATTGCCAAGGTCAGTACGATTCAAAGACGGTTTCATAATTAAGAATCTTGCTACCCACTCCTTCAATGGGGTAGGCAACACAAAGCAACTTATAACCAACCAACCAGACAAAAAAAGACTCTCCGACACATTAAAACCAAGGGGGAAAAGAAATACATTACAAACATCCTACCCACTGCTAAAGGTAAAGGGACCCCTGACCATTAGGTCCAGTTGCTGATGACTCTGGGGTTGCGGCGCTCATCTCACTTTATTGGCCAAGGGAGCCGGTGTACAGCTTCCGGGTCATGTGGCCAGTATGACTAAACCGCTTCTGGCAAACCAGAGCAGCGCACAGAAACGCCGTTTACCTTCCCACCGGAGCGGTACCTATTTATCTACTTGCACTTAGGGGTGCTTTCAAACTGCTAGGTGGGCAGGAGCTGGGACCGAATGATGGGAGCTCACCCCGCCGCGGGGATTCGAACCGCCGACCTTACGATCATCAAGTCCTAGGCACTGAGGTTTTACCCACAGCGCCACCCGCGTCCCTTTAGATAGGGAGATATATAAATTCTTCCTGCTGTTCTTAAACACACATAAGTTGATCATAGATGTATTTTAATGGTTTTATTGTTAAATCAAAATACACATATGTCCAGAGAGCATAGCAACTCTACAGAATATTCCAACAAGCAGTCCTCCTGTGCCATAAAACTATCCTTTTGTACGATACTACAAATGATAGATATGATCTCCCCTCCCCCTCCTCAATTAAGTGTTTGGTTGCAATAAAAAGTCTTCAGCCATAACTGTCTCCTCAAAAGGATTTCATGGCACCTTATTAATTTATTTTGCTGCTTGATGCCACAGCTCTGGGGGCGGGGAGGGAGGGCTATGGAATCTAGTGGAAACTGCTCTGCACAATATTATTCTAACACATTGGAAGACATCATTGCAAGTTCTCTTTTGAAATAAAAGTTATAAAGGGAGATTTTAAAAGCCTATAAATCTGTATTCACAGCAGCACTATAGATGCTAATTTGGAGGAAAAAATGAAATAATGTGGAACATTTGCAATATTTTCCACCGGAGCCCCATACAGTTGTTTTAATGCTGTATTGTCAGTGTGATAAGTGTTGATTTCTCCCCCATTAATTTCACCTTACATTTATAAAGGAAAGGTGATATATGTCTCTGTTCAAATATCCTTAGTAATGATTATTATTTATTTATGCAGTGTTTAAAGTATGCAAGACATTTTGCATCCAGGCTGCGAGTCAGGAGAGTGCTAGAGCATCTTGCCATGAAGAAAAATAAGAAAAAGGGGTGAAATAGCCTCTATTTTGTTTATGTTTTATGTGTGCCCTCTAGACATTTCTGTGACTCAAACATTATTTTTAGTTTTAAAACCATACCATGTTAGATATGCATCTACACCATACACAAATACCACATGGGATGTACAACTGTGGGATTGTATTGCAAACCTCTCATCTAGCTCTAATCATGTGCAACAAGTGCTGACTCCAAAATGGGATGTGTAGGCACATCTGCATCAAAAGACATTGCTAGTCTGTTCAAAGTTGTCTAGATAAGCATCTGTAATGGCTGAAAACATGCAAAAGCTTGCTTCAGCATGCTGGTGTTCATTGATAGGTAGGATTAGGGAACTTATGTGTCATATAGTTCACTCCTGTCCATAGCTGTCAACTTTTCCCTTTTCCTGCGAGGAATCCTATTCGGAATAAGGGAATTTCCCTTAAAAAAGGGAAAACGTTGACAGCTATGCTCCTGTCCTGAGGACCATAAACTCCTTATTAGCAGGCCATGTTGGGACTATACACTAGTGGCCAAAAATGTGGAAACCTTTTGGGGAAAGTGTATTTCAGGGGTTTGATGGCTTAAAACACCACTTTTTTTTGGTGTTGTAAGGCCGTAATTAAAGCTAAAGGTTACCCAACTAAGTATTAACTGACATGGTGAGAACTTTTGTATATCTCATTTTTTCCGTGTTTCATGTTTCTTCTTTATGACTGCTATTGTAATAAATAATCCTTCATAAAAGTTATTGCATTATATTCTTCATTAAATTATCTTTCTGTTGATATATAATTTTATGGTAATACTCCAAAAAAATTGGTGTTATGAGCCAGCATACCTCCGAAATACACTTTCCCCAAAAGGTTTCCACAATTTTGGCCACTAGTGTAGTATATTGCAAACAGCTTAGAGAAGCAGCAGCAGAAGAAGAAGAGTTTGGATTTGATATCCCGCTTTATCACTACCCTAAGGAGTCTCAAAGCGGCTAACATTCTCCTTTCCCTTCCTCCCCCACAAGAAACACTCTGTGAGGTGAGTGAGGCTGAGAGACTTCAGAGAAGCGTGACTAGCCCAAGGTCACCCAGCAGCTGCATGTGGAGGGGCAGAGACGCGAACCCGGTTCCCCAGATTACGAGTCCACCGCTCTTAACCACTACACCACACTGGCTGCACAGAAGGTACTGAAGAGATATGTAAGAATGACATATTAAATGTAAGAACAATTTAGAATTGTTAAAACAAGTGAGCAACAGCATGTAACAGGCTAAAGGGCAACACTCTAAGGGCATTATCTTCTCTGACCAGAGGGGCTATACAAATTTATACAAATATTATTTGCTTGGCCAGAAGTGATCAATATGCACTCCACTAAAATTCAAAGCATAAAAGCCAAACATGCCCTTCTGAACTCAGAAACAAAGTTTCATCACTTCGCCAATAGTGCAAATAAGTGATGTCCAAAATAATGGCCAGGTTTCAAAGGAACAAGATAAAATGAAATTTGCAAAGACTTAAGTTTTTTTGCGCAAGCAGAAAGACTGTTACTTGCACAACAGAGCTTCCCCCCTCTCACTTCCTGCACCCACCTAAATCTGCACTAGAGAATGTGGAGAATCCCAGTGATGAGATTCTTTTAAGACTGGTAGGGTGGAAGGTGGGAGAGAAAAAAGGATGTGGAATCAGAGCCAATGGCAGGCAGAAACAACAAATTCCAGTTTTGTCCTTTTTCAGGCTGAGTTGTACAAGGGTAAAGCTGAGACTTCAGAGGAGGAAGCTGACATCAGGACCACCCTATGGAGTGGATGTAAGAAGGCAGGTAGAGGCTGAGGTTGGTGGAGCACTGCCCCATTTATTTTAATGGACCATTGGAGAAACCTCAGGGCAGGTTTGGGAACAGGTAGGTGAATTTGGTGTTCAAAAGTAATGGGTAAGATCCAATGCCCCAATCTGCTCTGCCAACCATCTGGAGAAGATTTTGGGTGTGTTCCAGGTGCTGCAGGAAGGAGAAGAGACAGGGTTGACCCCTTTGTACAAGTAGAAGTTCATAGTGCAAGCAGGGCACCACAACTGGATATAGAATCATAGAACTGTAGAGCTGGAAGAGATCCTGAGGATAATCATTCAGTGTATTGGAATTTTGTATTTTATTGTTTCATTTCTCCCGAGGTGTTTTA
The DNA here is from genome assembly GCF_964188315.1 of Podarcis muralis. NCBI lineage: Eukaryota > Metazoa > Chordata > Lepidosauria > Squamata > Lacertidae > Podarcis > Podarcis muralis. The sequence goes on from NC_135659.1 coordinate 64,003,996, forward strand.
ATAGCAAAATCCCAGAAAAGCAAAAGTTTTTCAGATGTCTTTGTCTGGGAAAAGGTAAAGGTAAAGGACCCCTGGATGGTTAAGTCCTGTCAAGCAAAGCCACTTCTGGGCCTGCCCCAAGAGGTGGGGTCGCGGGCATCACGCCCTCCCCATGTGAGTGGGGGCTGGTTTCAGCCCCCGCGAGAGCAGGGGAATCCCGACCGTCCACGCCTCCCAGCCAGCCAATTGGCTGGCTGGGGGGGGGCGTGGCTTACCCTATTTAGGGCCGGAGCGGAGGGGGCTCACCCTCTCTTCTCCAGCTAGCCCCCACGTTTTCCCACCCTCCCTCCCTTTTAGTTGGGCTTTAGGTAGGTCTGACTTTGCTATAGACTTCGGTCTGTCGCCGCAAGGGGCATGGTAGGAATTTTTCCCAATTGGCAATTTACAGCCTTTTGGTTTTTCGCCTACCTCGTAGCAACTCATCACAACTCTTCAGCATTGGCGGTAGGCATTGGTAAGAAGGGGTTAAGAGGATGTGGGGGGGGGAGGAACACCATCACCTCCCCCCAGTGAACGAAGGGTGGTCCGTTAAAGGACTCCGGGGGGCGTGGCCCTGTCCGAAGCCTATGGAGGTGAGGGCCAAAGGCACGCCCCAGAGCGGTGACCCGGGGGAGCTCCTAGTCGACGTGCCTCGGCGGGAGACTCCCCCGATTAGTGTTAACCCTTCCCCGTGTCTCCAGCAAATGGGCTGGAGCCGGATAGTCGATAGGACCAATGCCTAAGCCAATGCCTCTCATTCCTGAATTCAATAAAGTTGTGGCCTAATTCGCCCAATTAACCTTAATTATTGTGTCTCGTGTGTTTATTTATCTTGGTGGGGGGCGGGAACTTGCCACGCAACTATGGGGTTGCAGCATCTCACTTTTCAGGCTGAGGGAGCCGGTATTTGTCCACAGACAGCTTTCCAGATCATGTGACCAGCATGGCTAAACTGCTACTGGTGCAAGGAGGACTGTGACGAGTGCCAGAGGACATGGAAATGCCATTTACCTTGACTTTGCCTGGTACACCATCTAAAATAACTCATTCATCTCTCATTTTGCCTACTGAAAAAAAATCCAACACTGATCATTTGCATGTCATCTAGACTTACGGCCAACACTGGAAAGCAAAAGCACAGTACAATTTGGGGCTAGATGTTGAAAATTCATTCATTTTGAATTCTGTCTTGAAAAATTATCTTGTCATTTCAAAATTAACTAGAGATGATGCTTGCAAAAACAAGCATCATTTCTTTTGTGATTGCACATGTGTATTCTGTCAGCTAGAAGAAAACATCTAAATATGCTTTATAACAGTGGTAGAAAACCTCAGCCCCATGGACTTACCGGGCCTCCATAATTAGCCCATGGTGTCAGGTTCGCAGCAGGTAAAGACCTGATTCAGCCTATAGGACCCCGACAATCACCTGATTGGTGGCACTTGCAAATCCCTATGCCAAAAACTGTGAACAGGGCTTTGCAAGACCGAACCCTCAGCTGATCCTTAGATCTTGCAAAACCCTCTGGAAAGTGCTCCACAAGAACTGTGTGGGCAAAAGAGAGTCACCTGGCATAATTTTCACATCAGGTGATTGACAAGTGGGAAGTCTGTGTGCACATCTTGCTGCTTAGAGGTCCATGGCATTTAGAAGCCTGTACAGAGTGAGTGCCTCAGAACTGGGAATTTGACAGCACTAATACAGAAGACTGGACCATAAAGAAGGCTGATCGCCGAAGAATTGATGCTTTTGAATTATGGTGCTGGAGAAGACTCTTGAGAGTCCCATGGACTGGAAGAAGATCAAACGCATCCATTCTTAAGGAAATCAGCCCTGAGTGCTCACTGGAAGGACAGATCGTGAAGCTGAGGCTCCAGTACTTTGGCCACCTCATGAGAAGAGAAGACTCCCTGGAGAAGACACTGATGCTGGGAAAGATGGAGGGCACAAGGAGAAGGGGGCGACAGAGGACGAGATGGTTGGATAGTGTTTTCGAGGTTACCAGCATGAGTTTGACCAAACTGCGGGAGGTAGTGGGGGACAGAGGTGCCTGGCGTGCTCTGGTCCATGGGGTCACGAAGAGTCGGACACGACTAAACGACTAAACAACAACAACAATACAGAAGAATGTTATATTTGAGCATCACTCAAGAGGAATCATGAACTTCTCCTAAAATAAAATATTAACTGATGATTTAAAGTTGGATCTTGTGATTTGAATTTTTAAAAATGCAATATTTATTGTTCTATAGCTTTTCAAGTAACCTGATATTTAGTTGAATCAATAGTTACTTGTCACAGATAGGGTAAACACCCATTATTTTAACTACATCAATATATATTAAATTTTCAATATAATGAATTTGCATCTCTTGACATTTTCAAGGAATTTCTTCAGTTCCAACCTTTACTACCCCCCCCCCCCAAAATATTTTTTTATGTATTCTTTGAGATGCCTGCCAGGGAATTTATTTTTAAATTGTAGGGTTTTTATCTTCATTTTGACAGGGCTTCTATGATAAAAGGATGCTGAATGCTGATGGATCTCCGCTTTTGTTATACCTTTGTTACATTTGTATCTAGCAATTTCCCGCATTTCTTGCTTTCAAAGGTAGTACCATGTTTGTACCTTCAGTGGATTTCAGCCTTCTCATCCATATGCTAAGGTGAAAATAAACCTTTCAATTGAAGGCTCGTGGCTTGTTTTTAAATGTATGATGACCATATCTTGTTTTAGCGGGTGAATACAGCTGTTATCATGTCTATTATTCATGACATTATTTCCTCCTGGGCATCCTTCCCTGGTTCCACAGGAATGCAAAGATATGTAAAAATTTATTGCTTGCTTTCCTCTCCAATGTAAAGTTATGGCACTACATTGCTCACTAGCATTATCATTTGGTTTCTTTTAACCAGCGGTTGCTCTTGCTGTTACAGCTTTATTCATGCTGTTTCGTTCTCTCTCTTTTAACAAAACATCCTGTTGCTGAGAAGGTGAGCAATGCCATGCTGTTTCTAGAAAAAGATCTGGACATGGGACCTGCCAGAATTAATTGAGTCCTGGATTAATGTACCCCAAGTGGATTGGTGCGGATCAAAGTAGGGGCAGAATCCACTTCTAATACCATTACATTCTAATACCAAGATTACAAACACTGTGCTCTGTCCACCTGATTGAAGGTTAGTTGTTTTGACATTGCTTTCTTGAAGGTAAAACCTAGTTTCACTGCCTCCTGAATCACTACAGCATCTGCTCAGTTTCCTCTCCTACAGCACCTACCCTTACCCATTAAAAAAGCATTTATGGAAATCCACTAATGACACTCCTCCATCCCATTCCAGGCAGAAGCACATTTTTTGCTGGCTCCAGGAGGAAAAGAAGCCACTTCCATTCCAACAGCACCTTCACCAGCACTGTGGAGGAGTGGGGTGGGGTTGAGTGGGGACATTGAAGGTTAAACCACTTGTTCATTGAACCTTCAAGTTTCTGAGCAGCACCCAGCCCTCCCTCCCTGCATACAGTGATGGGGCCAATTTGGATTTTTGTATGTGTGCCCTCTTCTGCAATTCACTGGCTGTAGGTTTCTTTCCCACCTGCTCCACACCATAGAGAAGAGTTGAAGCAGCTAGAGATGGGAGCTAAATAAATAGGTTGATTGGTTTCATCACTTGGCAGGTGTGTACAGGAAAGGGAAGTGGTTGGCACAAATGGCGAGTACCCTGAGGTACTTTTCAGGGGAATAGTGATCCAACAGACTTGCATACAGGGCTGCGGGACCCATGGATCACTTTCAAAGCTAGCCTGTATCACCTGGAGTTGTGGGACCCTAAGGGTACATGAGTCAGGAAACCCCCCTTCACCTAAACAGGTATGGCAAGGCAAAAGAGGCGGAATTATGGTCATTTTTCCTACCTGCAGGGTGGACTCTCCCAGGTACAACTGGCTTAGGAAACTCAGAGATTTTGGAACATTTCCTACACATGGGCTTTCTTCCCCTATGCAGTTCATAAACTCACAAGTTGTAGTTAATAAAGTGTCCCTGATTGAAACCCACCCCTTGTGTCTTGCCTATTTATTTCTGATCTTGTCATACAACTATACATTAGTCCAGGGGTAGTCAATCTTTTTATACCTACCGCCCACTAATGCATCTTTCTTGATGGTAAAATTTCCTTACCACCCACCAGTGCTCGATGGAAGGAGCATTCAGCATGTGCCATAGAACCCCCTACCGCCCACCTAGAGTCCTGAAACGCCCAATAGTGGCCATAGGGACCAGGTTGACAGCCCCTCCATTAGTCATTCATACATAACCCTCACTTTATTATATTTTGGTAGATTGTTCAGATACAGTTTGTCAAAATTCTGCTTTGGGCACAAATCAGTGGAAACTATACCATAACTGTACGGTCTGAATTGTATAAAACACTTCACTTGTGGCCAGGCGGACACTATGCAAAGGGAGAGGCATAACCCTCTAGTGCGGGCTTAATCTTCTGTCACCCTGAGGAGGAGAGGAAGGCAAAGTCCTGTGTTAGCAGAAGTGTCATGGTCTGGTTTATGGGCGGTTGAAGTCCCGGCTGAGGACGTCAGGACCGGGGCAAGTTGGTGGGGTGGGAGCAGGAATGAGAGTTCAGAAGCCAGGGGTCCGAGGGTCAGGAAGCAGGGAGTCACAAAGTCAAGGGTCCAAGGGTTGAGAGGCAAGGAGTCAAGGAAGCAAGGATCAGGAAGCAAGTAGCCAAACGCAGCAAGGTGGGAAACGAGTTGCTGTGACAAAGAGCCAAAGGGAGATGCTGACCTTATATCCCTTCCCGGCTCTTGCCACCAGGTGCAGTGAGTTACCAAGCGGCCTCACCTGTGTGACCGTGCCTTGCCTCTCCAGAATAAACTTTAGGAAGGCCCGAGTCCTGCGAGGCCCTACTGGTCACAGGGCCTGGCTCCTGCACACACTCCTGTCAAGAAGTTCATTCCTCTCCCACATGGATAACTTTGTCTACAACACTCACAACCCACAGTGTAACTAAGTAACATAAGTAACTAAGATAAGGCAAAGATATAGATTCTTTGTACATAATTTTGGAGAATGAGGCAGGAATCTTGCCTTTACGGCAATCTAATCTACTGTACTCAGCACAAATCTAGATTCCTCTGGATTTTCTGCTAGTGGAACAGACCCTGTAGTATTGAGATAAAAGTTATGGCAATCCACCTTCATCTGTTGAAGAGGAAAATATATTATGTTCAACCTGCTTTGCCTCTATCTACTACTCCTATTCCTAGTTGCTGTGGGTGAGTTGAAGCAATATTACAGAGAAACCCCAATAATTGTGTGAAATAGCTCAGATATAATATTGGATGTGTTGGTGGTGTTCACGCATTCTCCTTGAATGCATCTCCTCCTCTAACATGGAAGTGTGCCTCTACAGCACCTACGCTTCAGCATGCAATACAATTCAGGATACACAAATCACTGCAGTTCCATATGGCTTTAAGCTTGTGTGGCGTATTTGCTGGTTCAGCTCATTTTCTGTTCCTCCTGGCTTATGCTTGCAAAAGAAATTCCTTACATAAATTGCAGAATTATGCAAAACCATTCTCACGCAAATGATCTGATGGTGTGTGGTGGGGGAGTAACAATTACATTTAGGATCCCTTGGAGGAGCTAACCCCAGCAAAAGAAGAAATGTAAGTAACTGTGTTATCAATAAAAACTCTGATAGTGATGTAAGCCTTACAATAACTATTGATTTTACCATATAAATGGACTGAAGCAAGCCAGCAAGAGGCCATTTTAATAAATCTTATTTAAATGAATGAAGGTGGGCTATCTTGGAGGTATTATCAGTGCATAAAGTATGATGGATGGCTTACCAATTAAGGTAACTAGGTTTCCAAAACGTTAATGGGCTCCAAACTGAGTTCTAATGAGTTTGCTCCAGGCCTAAGACTATATTTGTGGCATAATTATGCTCTGTTTACAATATGCATCTTATACACCCAGAAGCAACAAATAGACTAACTAGTGAAACCCTCATTTGGCTGAACTTTATTTTTTAAATAGATGTTAAGGCCAAAGGGGATCGTTCTTGTCAGCTGCTAATCTGACCTTCAGCAAAACACACAGATACTTTAAGTAGCAACCAGCAAGGGTTTGGGTTTGTTGTTTTGTATCTTAGCCAACAGCTTGTTTTAAGTAAAGCACACCACTGGTATATATTGCTCATTGGATACAAAACTGAATACATCTTGGTTAGAGAGAAACATATACTGAAGCCATAGCAAAAAGCAGAAGCCCAGTGAAAAACTTTTGTAGAGATATTGTGATCATAAGGGGAGAGTAGTATACCCGTGGTATTGTGCATGTGTATTTCAATGAGCTGAGTAAAGTGAAAGATTATGTCATGGGGGTGTGGGAAATGTGTATATGAACTTAATAGTGCTTAGTTCATCTTTTGGTTGCTGTTTTGTTAATGTCAGTATTGTTTTATAGATTATAAATGCTGTACTGATTTGTTAATCATATGATATGACTCTTGCTTTAATTTTTTAGCTTATTTTTAGCTTATTTTTTAGTTGTTGCTTTGTTAACAGTGTTTCATAGATTGTAATTGTTTTACTGGTGATTAGTTAGTTATTCTGTATTATTTATGCTGTATTTGTAATGCTCTATTATGTTCTAGCATGTTATTCTGACCCTGATCTGATTTTAGGATGTATTTTAAGTGATTGCCTGATTTTATGTTAATGTGTTATACATTTGATGTTAGCGGATCTGAGCCCGGTTTTGGCCGGGGAGGGTGGAGTATTATTAATAATAATAATAATTTATTGTTTGCAAGCTGCTTTGGGATTCCTTTAATGAAAAGTAGCATATAGATATATAATAAAATTAAATTAAAAAATCAAATAAAGTTCTAGTTCATCTTCATGTTTATTCCCCATCCCCATAAGTCAATTGGACATCTATAAAGAAAGTTAGAAAGCAAACCCTGAAGGCCACAAACTAAGGCTTTTTCAGCAGAGGTATTGCTGTTCCTAAGGATGTTTAGTCAATTAATTACTGTTTGCTTCACATTGCTTCCAGCTGTTTGCTTAGCATTTCCTGTATCTCCCCTGTTAAAGATATTCACTTTCTTCCCAAAGTTGAAGGAACAAAGCAAAAAAAAACAGCTGAATGGTTAGCACAAATTGAACAGGGTAAGTCTTTTTAATTATGGAAATACAGTTATGGGAAAAGCTTCACCTGCTGACATTCTGGGTGTCGCGGGGATTCGAACCACCAAGCTTCTGATCGGCAAGTCCTAGGCTCTGTGGTTTAACCCACAGCGCCACCTGCATCCCTTTCTGGGTGGCTAGCTGGCATCTAAAATCTGAAATCTGGATGATGCCCTAAAACATGATTCGGCCCTAGTAAAAAAGCACCATCTTGTTCTATCAGCTCTATGTTTACTATGTTTGGATAGTAACCTTATGGATATGATGTGGTTAGCTCACCTCATCAATATAGATCAGCCAAGTGGGTAACTTTTGAGTGTTACAAATTCCTTGTCATAACATATTTGGTCTCTAGTTATTGTTTGTTATATAAGTTCAACATATAGACATCATTTTGGATAGATGAAATCAATGTCATTATAATTTCACAATTTTTATTTATATTTATTATATGATCATTTTGGAGGGATTAAAATTGTATTTTTTAAAATACCTTTTAACAAAATTCTTATACATTTTTTTGCTCTCATTCAATTATGTGTCTTAAGTCCAAAATTTTGTCTCTTAACATTCTTTGCAGGGTTGTTTGGGATAAAATGGGGAAGAAGAGAACCATGTACATTACCTTGAGCTTCTTGGAAGAAAGGTCGGAAATAAATGCAATAAATAAATAACTTGTATGTTGTCCCTGATATACTTTTGGACCCTATACTTCACCACAACAGCTTGTGTTAACATTTTGAAGGCTATGGTGAGCTTTTCATGTACTAAAAGTTCATTTGGATGAACTTGAACTGAACTAGTTCATTTTGTAAAATGAAAAACCTGAAGGAAAACTAGTTCCTTTTGGGACAGGATGAACTTGAACTAGAATGAGTTCTTTTTTAAAAGTGAATTATTTAAGCACTTGATTGTTTGGGGGGGGGGGTGTCAGGATTGTAGCTGGGAGGGGAAAAGATAAACTTCTCATCCCCAAGTGCTTACACGACTTTTTTTTCCTGAGTGATTAACAACTATTCACATACTAATTTTCAAGAGTCTTGCTTCTGAAGTAACGTCTGCTGCAGTCTGCAGAATACTTTCTCTGGAATAATCTCATAGAAGTCTTGTGGAAGGCTATTTGATAAACAGAAAACAAAAGTAATTTGAGTGCTACAGCCTGTGTTAGTAATATTCCTGTTTATCATTGCTGCAAAACAGTGACCCTAAGGATTCAGTCTTTGGGGCTCAATAACATCCTGGCTCAGGTTTCGTTGTAGCTCTCCTGCCATGGTCAATAGCATCTTTAATTTGCCATCTGAGCAGGTCTAATTCCATTTTAGTGCTTAGTGGTATTTACTGGCATCTGGCGGCACAGTTCCGTCTGTTTCCGCCATGTGCCCTCTATGCAAATGAAGAGTCACTGAGCCCAATCCCCACTGGGAAGTGGTCTTCTACAGCTTCCACTCATTTCAATGGGGCGCTTTCCATTTTGTGTCCCCACCCAATCCCACTGTCTCCAATGCACAGCCTATAAAGGAAACAGAGGACTTTGTGTTCATAAAGGGAAATGGAAAAACCATTTACTTGTCTTTGAAAGCACTAACAAGGGCGGAAATGGCAGGTACAGCATAATTAAAGGTTATGTTGATGAGATCAGCAATAGTTGTGTGTTTTCCCCCCTTTTCATTCCAATAACCCTTTTAAATCCCTGTCATCTTTGGTCACTAGTTTTACAGCTGTGACAAGTAATTTTAACAGAAACACTATTAAGGGTTGTAAACTTTAACGATTTTTTTCTCCCTTTCTTTCTTTCTGTATCCTTGTTGTTGGTTGTTGTAATTAACCAGGTCTATGCACCTTCAAAAAGGGGGGGAAACAAATTTAATATTACTATAAAAATCAGCACGGCACTTGGCGATACAAACCTTAACAGTCCTCCAACCAAAGAGCCAGCCTGGGCTGACAACGCAAGAGGAGTCATTATTGTAACTAAATTAGACCGTTTGTTTTCTCTCCCTCAAATCGAAATGTGTAGAAGCCTGCTTTATTGCAAAACAGACATTAAAATTCCAGCAAGACCTCAGAGAGAAAGTAATTTCTATTTTATCAGTGCTGTAAAGCTGTCTTTATGTTCTGAAGCAGGAAATATTGCAAGGATATTTATAGCTTCAGCACCAAAGCCAGTTTGAATAGAAATGTTACTGCGGTCGGCAGAGCTGTCATGCTGCTCAGTGGAGCAGGGAATTTTAGTGAATTTGTGAATTACTGTTGCAGTCTTGACAAGTCTTTCAGTGAGGCTGGTGTGTGACTGGATGTTCTGTGGGACTGGGGTAATGATGAAAGCCTTGGGTTGTCTTCAAGAGGCGATTGAAATGATATTGTGGAACTAATCAATTTCATTAGTCAAACACCTCCCACCAAAGGCCAGGATTCTCGACATTTGTTGTTCGTCCATCCCCCCAATTCTAAATGCCTCATTCAGTGTGCATTACTATCCAACACACACACAACTATAGGAGTAGTTCAGTCCTGAATAGCTGGCTGTTCTCTATATCCAGTGGCTGATTTTTTCCTGTGGGAATATTTTGTATTTACTGATTACGTTATCTCACTCTTCCTATACAGGTCAGCATACATGTCCTGTCCCCAATTTTGTCCCCACAACAATCTTTGAAGGCAGAATGGGTGAACTATTGTCTTGCTAGTCATCTGCTGAGTGTCCTGGCTGAATAGAGATTTTCACTCAGGTCAGCCCAAGTCCAGCACTCTATCTACAACCTCAGACTGGCACCCTTTATGCAGAGGTGGCCAATGTGATGTGTTTCAGCTGTTAGACTCTGTCAGCTATCAACCCCTATCAGCATGGCCAGTGGTTGAACTGATGAAAGTTGTCGCCCACAACCTCTGGAGGACACCAAGTCGGCTACCTTAGTCATAGGAGCAGGACTACAGGAAAACTATTATCTATGCTATGTTTAGTACGTATATTGGATGTTTTAGCATTCTTCTCCTTGTTTTCTTAAATTATTCACTTTTTTTTTTTTACGTCAGTTCCTTAGTAGTCTGTGTGTTCTGGCAAAACTGCCACTCATGGCTAAGACCACACACAAGCACAATCTTTAAACAGGCAGATTCCAAAAAAGAGAGGGACAAACAATAGGATGACGTTGACCAGACTAAACATTGGCATATTAGAAATGCAGATTTAGAGAATAGTAAAAATCTACATAAAGCTCAAACATGCAGATCACTAAAACAACTGGACTGTCAAATTAACACTAAAAATAATTTATTTTGCTGTTGAGTCTGAAAGAGAATACTATTTTTGTTAAGTCACTGGTTTGTGTTACTAACATCATAGCAAGGATAGTTATAAACAATTATTTGTCAGCTTGGACGTACTGTGTATTCTACTCAATAATGTCTGTACCTCTTTTGCTGATGGAAATGAAAGACTACAGCAGAGCTCTGAGTTCTCTATAGGTTAAAAACCTCCCCCTACCGTTTCCTTTAGAGATTGAACTGGAAGCTTTGCAACTCTTTAATGTTCTCAGCATACAATTCAGAAATACACAAAAGGCAATACTATTAAATTTACAATAAATTGTTACCTAAAATAGCAAACATTTTTATACCATTGTCAGCAATCACAAATTACAACTTCTATTAAAACTAACTAGCAGTTTTCTTTTGGACCAATCATATATCAGCCACATCTCAGAACAGGCACTATAAGCAACAGGATCAACCATAGGGCTTCACCTGTGTTCAGTGGAACAATCTTCCTGCTGAGCTCAACTGAAGTGATTGGGGATTTTGTCCTCACAACTGCAAGACCTACCGGGAAGAGTTGCTGCGATCACTAGGCCTGTGCAGTTTTTGTTTCGTTGAATAAAGAGTTAACTTCATTGACATGTTTTATTACTGATCCACCCCTGACTGTCTCCTGACACCATCCCACAAACACAGACAGTTGTGGCATTCGCTTTCCACTGAGGTGCATCTGGTATCTTCATTATACAGTTTCTGTTGTATGCTGAAGATGTGCCTTTGACACCTGAGATGGACATTTTTAGGACCCACCCTATTCTGGTGACTGTAGTTTGTTTTAAATTATTTTTAATATTGTATTTTCTATAGTTGCAACCCACCCAGGGGCCTCATGGGGAACGATGGGTAATAAATTAGTAAAAGTCATAGTAATAATAAAAATTATTATTTGCAAGTATGTGTGATAATGTGTTTAAGCTACACTCCTATACACACTTATCTGGGTATAAGCCCCATTGAATTTCTGTAGACCTGTATAGGATTGCACTGCAAGCATTGCTTGTATGGGACACAAATTGTTTAAGCAAAGAGAAATCCATGTTTTCTCTTTTCCATTAGCGGAAAAGTAACCAAATATCTCATTTGAGTAGAAAAAGTGGCAGTGACTGAAAAGATGGGTTGCACAGATGGGCTGTGGGGGTGGCAGTGTTAAGAGCAGGAAGGGGGCACCTATTCAAGCTTCACACACTTCATTACAGAAATGAAGAACTGGAAGAAGAGGAAGAGACCAGCTGGGAGTAGAATTAGACTTGTCAAGTGTCTGATAAATCCCAAACCTGACAGTAGTTTCTTGTCCATAGGCATTTATGGCTGGCAGGGAAAGCCCCCTATTGAACTGTGAATGTCAATTCATGACATCTCCCTAGTCTTTTGGGGTTGAAGTGGATGACCCTGCAGAATTTGTGCTCTGTAGGGTTGGGATACAGGCTTCTGATAGATAGCACTCCTCAAGGCTAGAATTGTTGCACTGTTCCATCTTGATAGGATTGAACTAGTCTCTAAACTAGGTAAGGGACACAATATGAAGAAAAATTAGTCCAGATCTATTTATATGCTTACATTTACGAAGGAAATGCTCTTCCAAATTTCTCTGCCCTGCTTGAAGATTTGACCTTCCTGGTTTGTGCTGGAAGAGCAAAGTTTGTCTGAAGAAATCAGCTCTGGTGCTTGTCATTTGTCTTTCATTCTGCTTTGACACATATGTCTCAATCCTGTGAAAAGACAGGAGCTGTGACTTCTAATTTACTTACCTGACATTTCCTTAGCAACCATCCTCATTGATTGATTCATATGAGGTAGCTTTATCAGAAGTCACAGCACTTTGATTCACAGACTTTCTGGACAAATACAGCATGGACAGCTTGTGGACTGTGCTTACAATATTGGTCTATTCCAGAGCCTTTTTTCCCCCCACCTGGAACCCACTGGAACTCAGTTCCGGCACCTCTCATGTGGGCACCATTGCCATTATAAGAGAACAAGGGATGTATTCGTGGTGAGTCCTGGCAACTCTTTTTCTTGAAAAATAGCACTGGTGTATTCCCTTTGTGTGTGACAAAGAGTCATGAGCCAAAAAAAGGGCCTGGATGAGCTCCCTTACTCCTTTGCCCGCTGTGTTGATAATAAAATAAATTATCCCAATCAGAACACCTGGGACAGCAGATGAAAAACCTATAAATGATTATGCAAGAATTATTCCAGAGACAAAGGCCAATAGCTGAATTGAATAAATGCTTTCTAGCCATGCGAAGTCCCTGTTATTGATTCTATTCCAGAGATTTAAGCATGAATCAAGTGGAATTACTCTTCTACCACCACAGTTCATGATAAAGCTCTCTCTACTAGCAATCTCTCAAGTTTCCCCACAGCCTGCACATAAGCAAGACTTCAAAATTTCAAGATAATTCTCTGTCAGGCTATGTTTTTCAAACCCTTCTCTGAAAGGGCTCACTTATCAGGAAGATTGGCATATACCAAGGATGTGCACTGGCTCTGTGTGGGGAGTGAATAATGAGGCAAATCACAGTGGTCCAGGAATCTTCTCCCCTTACCAAGCAGAAACACCATGTCAATAAACTTTGACTCAGGTCAGGATCTTAACAAACTTATTGTAAAACCTTGCTGTGTGGCCACAGTGTGCAGCCATAAACATGCCCAGAAGACAGCAGGGATGGAATCCCCTCATCTATTACACTTCACCATATTTTTTATTTGGTTGATTTGGCTTAATTAGACTGGCTTGCAGATTCTCTAATTTGTTATATTTTATAAATGTAAGCTACTCCTATAATGCTGAGTCATCTTCCCAGTATGTTGGCAAGAACTATTTGTCTGCAACTTGAAAGACTTCATCCAATCTAGGGGGCCTCCTGGACTACTACATTTCATCTGCATGGCCAAAGGGGGAGAAAGTTATGGATTCCCTGTTGCAGAGAATGGGGAATCATGGAGCTTCATTATAAACTGAGTGACTTGGTGCCTGAATTACAAATTTAAGTGAGGGGAGCACAGAAGAACTCAAAAGCAAATCAGAATTTTTAATTTTTCAAAGTTAACATCAGGAATTTAGAATTTAAATTTGGGGGTTTTTTTAGTCAAAGAAGTGTGTGTGCATATGCATGCATGAACAGTGTATTGTGTAACAATCTGATTGTTGTTGTTTGGTCGTTTAGTCGTGTCCAACTCTTCGTGACCCCATGGACCAGAGCACGCCAGGCACTCCTGTCTTCCACTGCCTCTGCAGTTTGGTCAAACTCATGTTAATAGCTTCAAGAACACTGTCCAACCATCTCATCCTCTGTCGTATAATGGGATCCACTAGTATTTATCAAAGCAGCCATACTGCTGTAAGCCATGTTCGGGGCACATTACACACAGGGTGACTTTGTCCAGTGGCATGTGACTTGGAGAGTGGCAAGGGAGAGCAGAGTTCTTTCTCCATGTCTAGGCTTTTGCCTCCCACAGAGGAGTCCTTTCCATGAGATCTCAGAAGAGAGGGAAGGTGGGCAGAAGTTCAAGGCTATTTATTTCCACCCACACTTGGGTTAGATTTTTTCCCTCTCAACCTTAATTGGCTCTTGGTTGGGTTTTTTCAGCTTTCCCTCAGTGAAGCATATGTCTTTAGATTGTTAGGCATCAATAATGTTTGTTATGGATAAGGTGGAAATGACATTGGGCAAGATCAACAGAGTGAAGGGCCAACCCTTCAGGGGTCTCAGGGGATGATTGGCTATGGCATGCCCTAAGCTCATGTTGAGGTCTCTGACTGGCTGGAATCTTCACCCTAGTCACCCAATGTGACCCTGGGAGCTTGGTTTGCACCATGAAAAGGTTCAACACTGGACAATTCCCATGGCAGGAGTTTGTCGCTTCCCATCCCCAGCAAATTTCAATTCAGCAGTAGGGGGCTGAGGGGAATGATGAACTGATCCTTGCCCTACTGCCATGCCAACCCTGCCTTACGCATTGTAGTCAATAAAGATTTGGCCTGATTTTCAACTAACAAGTAATTCCTGTTTCAGTTATTTCACAGCTCTCCCAGGTTAGAGAATGCATTTGCCAGGGCAATCACGTCATTGCCCATAGCCAATTCTTAATTTCATTAGGCCACAATAGAGACATTGAAAGAATGCATGACTAATATTTAAAACTTAAGAGTCCTACTTCCAGTCTTTAAATCTTTACTCATCGTTGATTCTAAGGATTGGTTTCATTTTCATAAGTCTAGTAGCTGAAACTATTTTTAAAAACTTCCATAGATTTTCTTCAGGGCAGTTTTAAAGTTCTGATTGTAGGCACTAGATACCCTTTATGAGCTAATATGCATCCAGTACCTTTCATCTGTGATTTCCACTGCTATAAACTGATAAGAGTTTTGTGCACCATATAATTTTGATAGTGATGTAGTCTCAATTCTAATGATAACAACCAGTTATAAAATAGCCAGACCTGAATAATATGTTCTTTTTATAAGTGCTGCCTCATAGTCTTTTGCATTTTAATGCAGCTTGGTCATTTTACTGCTTAATGTACTAACAGCTAAATAATGATTTAATTAATTAGCTGCTTCAAACTCATTTGTGCTTTTCCCCACCAAGTAGACCCATCTAGTTATAACTTCTTTAGGCCTAACAATGTGATGTTGACCTAAGATTTGTGTCTCTTTGAACTCAAAAACACAGGAAGTGCTGGCTTTATCCATATTATAGCCTGGGTCCCTTCCTGTGTTTTTGAGTTCAAAGAGACACAATTGATTGTTATTTGAAGTCTAAAATATATTAATACTTCCCAAAACCAGCATCATTAAGATGCCATCTGGATTTAGGGAAAATATTCTGTGAATAGTATTAATCCATAAGAATCTATTTGTGGACAGGACATGGAGCAGCTTTACCCATAAAACTCTTCCATTCTGAAGCAACAATGATAGCCACAATGTCAAAAAGAAGCTACGGTATATAACACAGGCTCCATGACTTTCATGGTCAGGTTCTAATTGATCAACATATTTGAAGATGAGACAACAATATTGCTTGTTATATTAATATCTCACCTTCCCTCACTGCGTTATTTTTAAGTATCTCGAGCAAGTCAGGAAGAATATTCAAAGGACCATATTTCTGCCAGCTGTAAATGAGATGCAGTAGCTCTGTAAGCTGGGATGGTTTATCCTTAATTGGAATTTGTATGTACTGTATTTATCTCTCCCCCCCAATCTATAAATAAGTCTTGTGTTTTGGCAATTACTGATGTCTGCTGTCATTTCTCAAGGCTGGGCTTTTGATGAAGCACTCAGTGTTATAGGCTAATATTTCTCATTCCTATCAGCTCCTAATTCTATTTCTGTATGGAAATATAGCCAAAGCTTTTTGCATGATGATTTTCTTTTTCTTTTTCTGCCTCCTAGAGAAATAAAAAAGATGGAGATGGGAAATGATTGAGGGCTTCGGGTTCTACTCTACTCAGTTTTCTTGAAGGGAAAGGTTCCATGAGGCAAATCTTTTCCTGAGGAATCACTAAATAAAGAGATGAGTCCCCCTAGCTTCGTTTGTTGTGCCATGAAATTTTATTGCAGAAGAAGTTGGGGGAGATCTAAGCCAGCATCGTTTGAGCCTTACTCAAAGTGACTTCACTAACCCTACAACAGGCTACAATTCCATTTATAAACATGTGTTCTAGCAGGTTTCATATTTATTTTTATATTTGATATGCTCTCTAAATTGAAACAGCTTTTAACGCACCTCCTTTTTTACCTTTGCTCTATACATCTCTCTCTGTGTTGCTCTTCCTCATATCTTTCTTTAGCTTCTTAGTCTAAGTTTTAAGACTGGAATATTCAACATTCAACAAATATTATTCACATGTCTTTATACCTCATAGAGGAGATGGGCTCCATGCATTGTCAAACTAGGGATGGATGAATCTGTTACGTAATTTCAGTTTCTCTCAGTTTCTTGTTTTTTCACTCTTAAATTCAGTTCATTTCATTTCCACATCAGCTTGTGTGTTTTTTAAAGCCTGCATGAAAATATGTTCATGAAATAAAGCAAGATGAGCGCCGCAACCTCAGAGTCGGTCACGACTGGACCTAATGGTCAGCGGTCCCTTTACCTTTACCTTTATGAAAATGTGTATGCATATTTCAGTGCTTTTCACCTAATATACATTTTTTGTAAGCAATCCTTTCCTAATGATCCATTATTTTCACTAATATAATCATTTCGGTGCATGCTTTTTCCTAATATATGTTTTTCTGCACACATTTTTGGTGGCAAAAATAGCATTGTAAAATTCAAATGATAGCTGTCTTTTGGTTGGTTTGGCATGTGTGAATTAGGTACATTTGTATTAATGCAAAGTGAATTAATTCCCCCTTCATCTCTAGTCCAAACATACCATTTTAGTTTGATGAAGTTTCAACAAGTCTGATATACTGACCAAAGCACATCACCCTCAGATCTGTAATTTCATTCATAGCTTAAAGCCATGTCTTTCACACATGCAAAATAATTATTCAGCATGATGTGGGAATTATTACATGTTAAGATTGATATGAAACCTGACATTCTTGCTCTTTTTCACTATAACACTTCTTTCTGTCTCTAAATTCTGCTATGTTGATTTTCAACAAAGGACCAGTATTCCTAACTGTAAAATGTAGTAGATGCTAGAGGGCACCTGGGCTGGACCTAGACACCTCAAAGAAGTGTTTCAGTTAAACATGTTGCAAATTTTGTATGAGAAATTGGGTTGGCAAAAACGAAACTCCACAGTGCCATCTGATGTCACAGTGTTAGAATATATAAACAACACATATAAAGCGCCTTTTCTTTGTCAATGTAGCTGAGTCCTTGGTACCTGCCCTCCCCAAGCATATTTTCAGTTATAACTTGATCCATATGCTTATCCTAAGATAAATTTATGGGGTACCCCAGATTTCCCTTTTCAAGGGTAGATTGTGGGATTAATGGCAGGATAACAAGAATGAGTCTTGTGTGCCATAATGGTCACAAAGAGACTTAAAGCATAAATCTGGTTGGTTGGATAAATCTATGCTGTCTATCATGCAATGGTCCCAAAACATTAATGCCCTTGCTACATATGAACATACTTTCTATGAATACTGACTTCACTTTGATACACATATGGACATTTAAAGGGCACGTACTGATCTAGATGTGTAAGCTGAGATTGATGCACTGGTGTTGAAAGCATTGCTAATGTGAGCTGGTGGGCAGGTGTTTTACCCTTCTTTTTTCTTCTCCTTGTGTTTTTCTTCTTACTTACTTCCTTTCCCTCCCTCTTCATGATTTTGCAATAAAAACAATGTAAAAATGAAACAAACCGGTCTGCATTTATCAGGACTGGTGGTGTGGTGCCATAGAGCTATCCTCCCCACACTAGCCTTGCTGCAATACAACAGGACATTGTGGGGGCAAAGCAGGGTGGCAGCCAAGTTGGACTGTGCAGGCACACTGGCAAGAGTGCCAGATAGGCTCAACTGGTGTGCCCATGCAGCCCCAACATTGCTGCCACCCTGGTAATTGGCAGCTATGCCAGTGTCAATAGAGTGCCTCTGCAGCAGCACCCTAACATGCCAGTCTGGCATGTATTCCTTTCTGTAGGTTGACCTTCTTCTCCATTCAAATGAATGAGAATGCCTTTTGAATGAAGGGACTTCATATCTGCAGTGGGAGACAGGATTCTTAAAAAAGTTGGATACTCTAATAGTTCAAACATTTGGGTGGGGGGATATTTCCTACTCACTTGAAAGAAATAACTATTTTTGGTCCCAGGATCAAATGGGAAAATATTCAGCACTACCCTATTCATAAGATCCCACTGCAGAACTGGGTGAATTATTTGTCTTTAATTATGATGAGCAAATTTCTTTGCCTCCAGCGAGCTCAATAAGAAACCATTCCTCAGAAAGAGCTTTGAAGAATGATATATGAAAGATGCCACAAAACATCTTGAGACCAACAGCTATAATTATCCTTTGAATAATTTCCCACCATTATTCAGCCCTTGCATATTGAGCATATAAAGAGCCCTTCCAGGCCACCAAGAAGCTCTTGGGTCTCAGGATTTACAGCTCATTGTGAAGGAGTCCAATTTTGTTTGGTGCCCCCAGGAAATGTATATTTAAATTGTCAATGGGATAAAGAAAAATGTGGTACTTTATTCTTTATGTTCTTTGTCTTCTGATAATTTTGGTACATTGCATTTCTTACTAAGCCTGTGAGAGCAATAAACATGAAGGCCTACAACTTAGATACGCCCCTTCATTCACACAAACACCCTGGAATGAAGATCAAAGCATATATGGAGTGAATAAAGGGGCACAACTTTATTGTTTATTCCAATATTTATTATCTAAATCACCTTTCAAGAAATGCATTCAAGGCGGATTGCAATTTTAAAACACTAAAACAGCAAAGGGAACAAAAATATAGAACAAAAGATTTCTTTCAGGCTGATGGCAGGTGATGATGGCACAAAAACTATGGTCTAGGCTTCTTGGCTTTTGGCTTCCCTCAGAGCACATAGATCTTAACTATCTCTGGGAAAGGTAGTTCTGGACACAAGAACTAGGAGGGCACTGACTTCTTCAAAATGGTCAAGATCACCCTTGCTTCAAGCATCATATTCATGCTTTTCTTTGCTGCTCGTCCAAAGGTCTGCCAATGATGTTTTCTTTCACTGCAGCTGGTGATCTAGATAGGACAAAGCTCTCCAAATCTCACATATTATGCTGCAGGAGCTGGGACGAAGTTGTGCAGACCCACAAACATTGGACTGGAAAATGAGCTTCTAGGAATGTTATACAGAAACTTCCCCAACCTTTACTGCTATGACTTACAAAAGAAAACTAGTGGTGGGGGGAGAGGGGGGAAAACATGGGGGATGAGAAGATTCCAAGGTAACTAAGTTTCAGATCAGTGGTGATAAGTGAAACCGAAGAAGTGGTGGTCAGTGAAGAGGTGGTTCTGTTGTTTCAACAATCTCATCCACTGATGAGATTCACAGCCCTTTGTGAAAGGGTTTGAAGCTGTGAGCAAAAAAGCTCTATCAGAAGAAAGATGAAACAAATTCCCACTGCAGATGCTACCTTTCCCTAATACTAAGGCAGACTCTTTATGAGCCAAAGTAAACATGGATACCATTCATGCAATTAATTTTTTTGTGATTGGGTTTTTGAAAAGTAAATAGCAGGCGCATGGGGGTGATTTGGATAGGAAGGCTGGAGAGGACAACCCTTGTCCTATGTCTGATATTTGAAATGGAAGGAAAGATCTCTTTTGCAGCAATGGATGCTTTCCTTCTGATGCAAATAGCAAGCGCAGAGCATCAGATCTGGATCAGGACCATATTGCATGTTCTCAAGCAAAAGCAATTTATTGATTGAAACGTTACCTGTGGAATGACTTATTTAGAGTTAATACATAACTATTTAGTATAATTTGTGTAGCGCTGAACTGAGATCTTATCTGCAGTATAATTTGTCTGTACTTTGTAGGAGACACATTTGTTATCAAAAAGATGGAAAATATGTTTAAGCATTCAAGGACTTGTTACTGTTTCTCCTCTCAGCTGAATAAAAGGAATTGTGGAGTGGCAATTATCAGTTCAAGTTGCTTCTTTTCAATAAGGGATGAATTTTGAGAAGCAAAAGGGAACTGGTATTAACTTCTACTCATACTTCTAATCTTGTGCTCATAATAATCATACTTAGATCCACTGATGCCTCAGATTTTGGTCTGCATGCTTTTTATAAAACATTATTTAAGGAGCTTGAGAAATTATTTGATGAAGCAATCATATTAGTGGAGGGCTCCAGTGCTGTTTAGAATGAAGAACAAAGTAAATTTTATGGAACTGGGTCTATTTAGCACTTTTATTACCTAATTCTTTTTGAAATCAAGTTAGATAACTGAGTATAACAGAAAATATATGCACAGTTATATCCATAACTCAATGATTATACTTTTTACTCATCAGGATCATTTTTCAAGAATAAACTTTTTTATGGATGTTTAAGACACCAGAAAGGGTAGATCTGGAAAATGAGAAACCTGAAAAATAACCAAGGTCTTCTTTTGTGTTTTCTGTTGTCATTGGTGCCAGTATGAAAATAATAGGTCGAGAAGATCCCATGGTGATTGAACAATATCATTTTAAATGACCATCTTTCAGAAGGAGAATTATCAAAGAGGTTAAGATTTTCATAATAACAACACACAAAGTCCAAAATTTGGGAGGGAGGCAGAAAAGATCTCAACCAAATAGGAATTTTGTTAAAGAAATAGAAGCAATTGCCTAAAAGAAACCAAGAAACTGGAAGAAAAATATAAACTAAAGTGGAAGCATGAAGCATTTTAGGGCACAGAAAGAGGCTGTGCAACACACCCACACACACCCTTTTTTTGAGAATTTCAATGAAATATTTTTAAATGTTTTTAATCTGCTAGTAAAGTTAAAATTTGAACATTGTATATCTCCAAATTTTTTAAAAAGAAAAAATAGGAAACCATTAGCTACCATGTAACTGAAAATTGCTTCAAAGTTTAAGATTTATCATCAACAATTCTATTTACCAGACAGAGCCAGCACCTGATTCAGGGGTCTTTGGGCAAGATGTCCTCAGTGCAGAAGTGGCTCATTGGGTTGCTGTGCCAGTTTCTCATCAGGTGGGTCACTGATGCTTACTGGAAGTGAGTGTGGGAGGTAGTAGGGAAGATTGGCACAGTGCAAATGCACCGGTGGAGCCAACCGGTGGAGGCATTCCTGCTGGTGTGCCTGAGCCAACCTCCTCGCCACTTTGCCTCTACCCCTCTCCCTCCTGGTAAGCAGCAGCAACCCACCTGCTGAGAACCTAGTGTGGTGGCTCAACCCCACCTGCTGAGATGTATCTGCCTCAGTGGGTTCTCTCATCAGTACCTGCCCAGGTGCTCTGGTCCCATTCCACACCAGTGTGTATAGGGAAGAAGTAGCCAGGAAAGTGGGGGCTGCTGCTGCTTCTCCTTGATCCTGTTCTGATCTCCTTGATTGCTCACTCAGAGCTATAAGTGACAGCAAGGGGAATGAGGAGGCCTGTGCAGTGGCGACGGGGAGGGGGGAGGGGAGGCAGGCCAGGAACTCAGATGGTTAAGCTGGCTACTTTTTTGTTTGAGTATATAACTTTATTCTAACAAGACTCCCACTGCAGTGGCCTGAGAAGGAGCAATGGGCCCGGTGGCATCAGCAAGGGCCTTTGCAGACACCTGGTTATGCAAACTCCTAAAGCCAACTTTGCTAAGTATTCGTAAATCATGTGTTTCTATATCTTTTGTCAAATAGCATGGAGGTGCTTTAATTCACTCCTGAACATAAACTTTCTGTTGAATAGCCTGGTAAGCACTATCCTATCAGATGAGAATCATCCTATTGGATTCTTTTATTATTGAAACAGCATTTCGAAGTTAATTATTTTTCCTAATCATCTAAACTCTTTCATAGCTAATTATAATTATGTCAATCAGGCGGATTTATTTTGGTCAAGGGAATGACTGATTAATGTTAGGTGAGTTACTGAAACCATTTTATAGTCAAATTCAAAGCTATTCCATTTCCAGATCTTGGTCTTTTCTGTTGAGTAAAAAAAAAAAAGGCTATTGATAGATTCAATTGGAAATATATTGATTATACTGTAAATGTTTTTGAGACTGGTCTCATTAGGAGATTGATTGGGATGAATTTTATCTCACCAGAAGCTAATGCAGCCATTAATGGTTCATCGTCTAGTACGTTTTATTTGAGGAGTTGAATTTGACAGGATGTCTCTACTGCCTCTCTGGTATGCTTTATGTATAGATCTGGATGAAGTAAATTGAGTTTTGAGATATAAAAAAGTAATGATGGGCAGATCAGTCCTGTGCTGTCCCATCAGTCAACTGAAATTCTCTATACTTTGCTGTGTCTTGGAAGTGGGAAATCATTTTTTTGTGAACTGACTGATAAATTTCCTGGTTGGTGAATTATACCTTGCTATACATTGCACATAATGTGCCAAAATGAAGTTGTATGTACATTTTTAGAGCATGTCCGATTAAATTAATGTTTGGACGAGGTCCTTTGTGTGTTCTTTGTGATGACAAAACAATGTTCATGAAGAAATTACTCTATGTTGTTCATAACATGCAGAATGACATATAAATGATTTAGTTTCATGCAAGAATCAATTCCTGCATGTGCACATTTACAAGTTTAATGCTGTGAACAAGTTGTAGCATCATAATGTACAGCAAGATGTTATGCATCATTCACGTTCCCATCCGTTCTCTCACTGGCTGTTTCCACTGTGTGATCCCTCCCTATGTTGTAGGCTCTGTCCTATCCAAAAATATTGTAAAGATTGCTTTCCAGAGTTAGCTCTGCCCAGCAGTGGTTAGGGTGGTGCAGGCAGGTTGGCACTGCACACTTGGTTTCCCAATGCTGAGTGACACTGCTAGTTACTGAGGGATGGAGGGACAAGGCATGGGGAGCTCAGCAGGATGCAAGCACAGTGGCAGGAGCATCTGGTTGTATGTGCCATTGCACCTGTGCTGAGCTCCCTGTGCCTTGCCGCTTCCAGTGTCCCTCTCAGTAATCAACAGTGATGCTCTGCATTGGGAAGCCAGATGTGCAACACCACCACTGCACAACTCATGGCTGTTGGCTCTGCCTAGTCTTCCTGCTGCTACAGTCATTGTGTCTGTTTCTCACCTCTTTTGATTCTTTGTTCTGCAACCCAAAACTCCTTTTTTTTTTGCCTTTATTTCACCCTTGTCTTCTCTGAAGCGTCTTACTGCAGTATGAAAAGTACACCTTTTCTTTCACACTGGGAAACATATTCTTGTAAATAGCCAGGAATTCTTTTTCACAGTACGTATGGCCAGATCCAAGTAATGAGTCCTGCTAGTGGAAGCTTGCACCAGGACTCCCACTAACACAACAGGCCTTTTCACATCAGGCAAGCAGAATGATGGAGTGATCTCCTTAGCACTACATTGAATTCTACCCATAATATTTTATTTGGACATGTTTCCTTTAAACAATAGTACATGATTGGCTTTCAATATGTTTTTCATGCACACCCCTTGACCAGTTTACATGGTGACTGTTCTTATGTGTGAGGGATGCTCACATTGGCCCTTTGTGGCCCTTTGTTGAGCTTACATGATTTTAAACTTAATATTAAGTTAATATTAATTATTAGAACCAAAAGATCTCAGTGCACAGACATCTGACAGATCATCAATAATGTCTTTAGTGTGTTACAAACATTTTTGCATGGCTGTATACAGAAAAATGGATAAGAACATTATACATTTTTTTCAAAGCTCCATGTCCCACCCCACATCTTCATTGAGAACACCCATAACTGAGAAAAAAAGCATAAATATTAACAACAAATGAAGCTGTGTTGCCTGATCACTTTCTCTCATTTAATCCAATTTTTCCCATTCCACAGTTAAACAGATAAAGCAAATAGATCTAACTTCAACTTGCACTCAGTTCATGGGCCTTTTCGGTAGTGGTGCCCGTCCTGTGGAACACCCTCCCATCAGATGTCAAAACGATAAACAACTACCTGACATTCAGAAGACATCTTAAGGCAGCCCTGTTCAGGGAAGTTTTTAATGTATGATATTTTAGTGTTTTTTGGTTTCTATGGAAGCCGCCCAGAGTGGCTGGGGAAACCCAGCCAGATGGGCGGGGTACAAATAAATTATTATTATTATTATTATTATTATTATTATTATTATTATTATGTGTGTATGCACTGCCTCACCTTGTTTTGCTGGGCAGTTCTTCAAAGCCACTTCCGCCTTAGGAGGAGATGGAGTTGTGGGCACTCACGACCCCTTCAAGTGCACAGGGGTGTGGTCAGCCCTGCGCGATTCGGGGTATTCCTGCCTGCATCACTGCCCAGGCAACCAAGCCGATTGCCCTGGGGGTGCGGCTTGCTTGACTTAAGCAGGACGCAGCGGGAATCTCACCCCTTTTCACGCTTCCAGCTGCTCTGGTTTTCCCACCCTCCCACCCTTTAGGTTATTTCATCTCTTGACTTTGCTATGGACTCTGGTTGGTCGCTGTTGAGGGGCCTGGTAGGACTTTTTCCACTTGGCAAATTGGCTCCGCCACTTGGTTTTCACCTACCTCATAGCAAATTGTCACAACTTTGTAAGGTTTGGCAGTTAGGCATTGGAATATTGCTGGAGAAGAGAGGAGGGGAGGTAGCACCATCACCTCCCCTGCACATTGAAGGGTATTCCGTTAAAGGATTCTGGGGGTCTGGCCCTGTCCGAAGCCTGGGGAGGCTAGGACCTAAGGCATGACCCCTATCGGTGGCCCTGGGGAGCTCCTAGTTGATGTGCATCAGCAGGACTCCCCCTACTGGTGGTTAACCCTTCACAGACTCTGCACAGACGGGCGGCAGTCAGATATAGTCGGTTAGCCTAAGCCAATACCACTCACATTTCAACACTCACAATCTGCAACCAATAAAGTTGTGGCCTTTTTAAGCCCATTAACCTAAAATACTGGTGTCAAGTGTCTTTGTTCAACCTCGTGGGGGGGGGGGGGTCGGGACCTTGCCATGCAACTGTGTGGTCATGTTCTCTGCAAGCGTTCTCTATCGCCATGAGAAAATATTGTAACAAAATGTGGTGTGGCTGGGTGAGCATGATCTTTTATTTAATAAGGCTAAAGAAGAGATTAAAAGTTGTGCTACCAGTGAAAAAACCAACAGGCAGTGAAGAAGCTAACAGGATGTCATAAAACCAGCCAAATGAAAAGGCCCAGAGGAAGAATAGTGAAGACACTGGATACTTTGACCACAGAGGAACAGTTAATGGAATGCAGAAAGATGAAACCATCAGTGACAACCTGCCAGAGGTGCTTCCTAATTCAGAGACCTGGGTCATGGGAAATTCCAGTATAACTAATGACAAGATAGATCCAGTGAAGATAAATGCAACTGGATTCTGGTTAAGCTGCATAGTAAATTGATTGCCCATTCACCAAATCAACTACAGCAGGGCTGACTCCCTGATCATGTTCTAGTGTGGATAAGATTGAAACAAATCAGAGATGTTATCAATGAATAAGAACACAAAAGCAGCAACCAGCAGATCTGCAATCATATATATTTGAAGCAGAAAAAAAATAGATAAGCCACACAGCCTGGAAGCCGCAAAACTGAACAGAATGCATTGCTAGTTCAATGTTGCCCTTCAATATTATGGAAAGCAAAGGTTTTAAGAAGTTTGTAAGCACACTTTGGCTCCAATTTCGTATAACTACTAAGCAGTCAGTATATTGCTGGCCCTGTCACAAAGCACAGAACAAAAGAGGAATAGAAAATGCATTAAGGAAATCAGATGAGAAAGCAGTCTACTTCACAAGTGACTTTTGGATTGGTAACCAGATGAAATCATACCTCTGCATTGGAGTGCAACTTCATTGATTCCTGTCATTATTAACAAAAAACCAAAAACAAAATTGCAACGGTGACACTTAGATTGTTTTCTGGAACACACGATGGTGACAATATATCCAGACAGTTGCAGGAATTGATAGATGACTGGGTGACTTCATTGATTTTAGTGGAGGGCTGTATCGCTACCGATAATGGTTGCAATTTCTTTAAACCTGTGAGACTAAGCAGCACGAATCATGTGCAATGCATTGAACACTGCCCACTTCTGGGTGTTCATTCTGCTTTGCCTCTGTAAGAGTGAGAAAAGTACTAGTTAGCTAGCAAGAACAAAGCTAGCAAGAATAATCTGTGTGCACTTTAGATAGCTGCAGGCTGCAATGGAGAGCATAAGAGCAATTCAGGTATGACATGGCCTACCAGAATACTAATTCATACTTGATGTACACATGGATTCCAGACAAACTTCAGCTAATACCAGAGGAGGAGGAGGAGGAGGAGGAGGAGGAGGAGGAAGCAGCAGCGGTGGCATGGAACTTTACCAGACATGCTTCCAGTAATGACAATGATACTGGGGTGCAGGTGGGGGGCAACACTGGTGATGATGAAGGCACATTGCGTGATGAATTCTACTAGGAGGACACCACAGCAACAAGTGAAGGTATTCAAGTTGACAATACATTTTGCATGAAAATAATTGGTGGTTGTTTGCGTACCTGCCGTTAAGCTTCTCTATGGTAGTTTGTTATTTTTGAATAAAGTGTGCTAATGGTAACATTTACTTCACTGCTAATGAGTTATTCTGTGTACAAGTACTAAAATAAGCTACAGGCACAATGAATTACAACCCAACACGCAGTGCTGAACAAAAGAGTTGAATATGTGGATAGATAATATTTTGAGCCTATTCATGACCTGCACACGTCTGCAAATGGAATGATTAGTTTGAAACACTGTCTGTTATATCTTCATTGTAACATTTTATTGCTGTAAATGCATAGTATTATGTCAGATTTATACTTATACTAAGTCTTGTATTTAAGAGTGTCCCCTCTTAGATCTTTGTAAATAAAAGTACTACAATGAGGCCATTTTTGTTTTATTTCTAAACATCAGTCTCATGCTACCATAGATTCTATCACAGCATAGATGTATATAATGACATTATCACATTATGCTATCAGCAGTTTCATTTTCAATTCATTTTCTAATGATCCCAACATGGAACTTCTCTTCTTCACCACTGCATCACATTGGATCAACATCTTCCATGAGCTATTATGACCTCAAGGTCCCATTGTTTACCCTGAATTGCATTTGCAATTTTACCACCCATTCACTCAGTTTGCTTGTTTTAACAACCCTGAACAATTAAGTATCATCAGCAATGAGGCATGATGACTGTTGCAGTCCAAGAGCAGATGAAGGACCACAGATTCTTCATTTGGTTCCAGAAATTTCTGCACTGAACAGGCCTGTGATGGCCTGGGAATCTGATTCAGAATCTGAACCTGAGGAGTCCCAGCCTGCACAGGAGTACCCACCTCCAGGGCCGGCTGAGCTGGGGCAGGGGCTTGAATCTGAAGGGCCTGCACCTGTGCCGGATCCTCAGGAGCAGACACCAGATGTATCCACTCTGGCTCCGGAGGTGATTGAGGATCCATTGCCTGCAGGTGCGCCTCTCCCAGCCCTGTCAGGGGAAGGTGAAGCTGCCCCTGGGTCCAATAACCCTTCAGCCTCTCCTGAGCTGCAGAGGCTCAGGGCAGAGAGGAGGAGGGAACTAAGTTCTCTGAGGAGGAGTGCTTGCCTTAAGGCCAGGAGAGGCGGGTCACCTGTGGGCCGGGACCGCCCCTGGCCTCAGAGGGAATAAAGGCCAGTCAGCCCAGTCCCAGGTTGTGGGAGCAACGTCGTTGGAAACCTGTTTCTGCCAGCACCCAGACCTGTTCTTCCGGAGTTCCTGACCACGCCCGGCTTCCTGCTTTGGACCCCGCTTCGCCCTTGGTGGACAGTCTCCAGACCCTCGACCCAGGACCGGACTCTGACCATGCCTCATGGTAACCTCCCCCCGGGACCAGCACAAGACCATAACCAATGCTCTAGATACACCACAAAACAAGCTAAATGCATGAAGATTCACCAGCTAGCGTAAAGTAATCTTTCTGAAGATGGCTGTGAACAGGGCTATTTTTCTAGAAAAAGAGTTGCTGGAACTCACCATGAATACCTTCTTTGTTCTCTTAAAATGGCAATGGTACCCACCTGAGAGGTGCTGGTGCTGAGTTCCAGGGAGTTCCATCTGAAAAAGGCCCTGGTTGTGGAACTTATGTCGTACTGTAACATGGTGTTCTTCTCCACTGAGAGCACTGCACCCCATAGTCGCCTTTGACTGGACTTAACTGCCCAGGGATCCTTTACCTTTACCTTTACCTTACACTGACCTAATCACTTACTTCATCAAATCCATGGTGCCCTGCTTTCTTGAATAAAAGTATAAGAGGCACTGTCTCTCAAAGCTTCTGTGACACATTTATTTATTTAATCAAATTTATATACTGCTTGATTGTAAAACAACAACAACCCTTGCAACAATTTACAAAAATATAAAACAAAGCATTTAAATGATTGATAGAAACAGTTTAAAACAGGTATTTGAAAACTCTCAAAGACAATTAAAATCAACCAAAGCTAAAAAGCGATAAAAGGAGATATAACTTCTACATGTCTGGATAGGCTAGCCTAAACAAAAATGTTTCAAACTGGTTCCGAAAAGGACACAGTAAAGGTGCCTGTCTGATAACTGATGCCTGCAAGTTATGACTCCTTTCTGTGCACTGTCCCTTCAGGCTAAAACCTGCAAGAGAAAATCACACTAGGAAATGAATTTAATTGGATTCTGATTTTTTTAAAAAATATATATTTTATTTAGTTTTGTTTGAAAAGTTCACAAGAACTTTTTGGAGCTTCATAGGCAATTTTGTGTGGCTGCAACAGCAAAAAAGTGTGAATAAAGAGTCATACAAGCTCCTTAATTGGTCTTAATTCATAGGACAGAGCCTAGTGAGCTAGAAAATAGAAAAGAAAAGCAAACTAAATGTGATGAGATAGATGTGCCTGCAGTATTTCAGCTAGAGTACATTTCTGACTGATAATGGGTCACTTCCAGTGGTCAGAAAGTTCTGTTTTGTATCAAAACCACTTCAATCTGAAATCAGCTACAAATACTTCAAAGTTTTGAAATAATCTAATGAGAGGTCTGTTTCTCAAAATGAACTGCACCATAAAACACTCACAGCTTTGTAAAATGACAGTCTACATGCACCCAGGCAGACGTTTTAAAGGAAGAAAGGCAATTTGGAAGCTACTCTTGCCTCTAGTTTGAAGACAAGAACAATGGGATTCTTGATAAAACTGAAAAGCCAGCCACTTCAAGGGAAAATTCCCCTCCATATGTGTAATTAGATTGTTGAATTCACTGTCACAGGAAGTGGCAGAGGCAGTAAATTTGACAAAAAACAATTGGGGAATTTTGGGTGACAATAATAGCTGAGGACTCATTAATAGTACCAATTTGGGGTAGAGAATGAAAAAGTCTGATTCATTATGCTTTAGCAATAATAGGCATGAAGATTAGACCTATTCAGGGTCTGGTTTCCACATCTGCATGACACTGAGGGACTTACAGCTAGAGATGAGGGCATTTCACCCATTTCAGCCTGTTCCTTGGTTGTTGTGTAAGTTTTGCTTTGTCCCATTCCTCACAGATTCCTGTTCTAGAGCTGAGTCAACATTTTGAAAAAGACAAATTCCTGGGGCAATGATTCTGGAGATTTTTCTTTCTCACACCCCTTGTCCCAGAAAAATGAGACAAATTCGTTCCAAATATTCTCCACCATTTTCCCAACCCCTGACAACCCCAATGAAAAGAAAAACTTTCCTCACAAATAGGATGGACAATTTCAAAAGTTCATTTGTTCATAGCTCTATGGAAGAATTCTAAAATAAACCTCAGCAGTGGTGAAAGCAATTTGCATACTAATCCAACATTTCTCCAATGAAAATAGGGGCGTCCTATTTCCATAATAATAATTTTATTATTTATACCCCACCTATCTGACTAGGTTGCCCCAACCACTCTGGGCAGCTTCCAACATATATAAGAAAATAATAAAACATTAAACATTAAAAAAAACTTTCCTATGAAGGGCTGCCTTTGAATGGCCCGGGGGTTGGATAACTCCATTCCCTCCAACATTTCGCCAATGAAAATAGGGACATCCTAAGGAAAAGTGGGGCATTCCGGGATCAAATCAGAAACCAGGACAGCTTCTGTAAATCCAGGACTGTCCCTGGAAATTAGGGGCACTTGGAAGGTCTGAATTTGCCACATCTTTCCATTCTCTTTCCTCCTCCTAGTGTACATAAGGCAGCAGCAGATGGAAGGAAGTGGAAGAAAAAACAGCTAGCTGAAAGAGTGGGGAAAGGTACAGGTTAACATCAGGCCTCCTGCAGAAGCAGCTATGTCTAAGAGGCTGTTCTGAAAGGAATTTAATATCAGATCTAGGCCTTGTCAAGGCTGTACACTATCTGGCTAAGTGGCATCTGCTGGTCAGGACACATTCCAAACCAGCACACTTTGCACTGGTGCTGGGAAGGAGGGTGTAAGACAAGCCTGCCTGGGCAGGGGGTGCTGGTGGTCCTGAAGGAGCAATGCCAAAGGAGGGCAAAGGCAAGGACCCACCCCCTTTTCATAGCTGCATTGGGCCTGGTTTTATATTTGGCATTGTATCTTTCCCTGTGGGGTTGTGTTTTTCTCAAGGCCACTTCTAGTGTGAGAGGCTGGACAAGTTCTGAAGTGGCGTCAGCACCAGATTTAGGGTGGCAATGGGTCCCCCCCCCCACAGGGTGTCATGCCAATGGGGCACAAAACTGAGAACACCCATAACTGAGAAGTTTCATTTTGGGGCACTACATTTTAGCCTTACACAAGGCGCTATATGTCCACAGATGTCCGCCCCTGATTATGTGTGTTAATAGAAAGTGGTTTCATGCCACTGAAGTGAGAGTCTAATATTGCATGGAACAGTGCCCTTGCTAGGTGGGAGGCAGGTGACAGAGTGGTGAGTTTTTATCCTAGGTGAAAGCTGGATTACAAGTCCTGACTGATTATTTATTTATTTTTTAGTAAGTGTTGCCTGATGCTATCTTCTTCTACATGCCTGCTGTTGGTGCCAGAATGTCCTCCCACTTCCAAAATAGTGGGAATTTTTGTTCCAATAAGGAGGAGTAGGATGCTAATGAAAGCCATTTTCAACAACTCTCCAAGATAAAGATAAATGAACTTCAAAGCCTCATTTATCATGGTGATGTCTGTTATTTGTAAAGATTTAATTATGTTATGTTTTAAACACACGTTAGTTTCACCTTTTTGAAATAAAACTTGTAGATTTTTACTTGCTATAGGGACTGAAAAGTTTTCCTGGCTCTACCATGAATGAAAGAAAATCCCAGCTGTGATGAGGAAGCAGATGCTGTGGAACTAGACAACTTTTTGCACAACCTTGTGTGGACCAGTGATGATTAATGAAACTGAGGGTAAAGACTGTGAACATTTTCATTACCTATTCAGGTTCTTGATATCAGTCAAGTGGCTTTTTGGACTTTGCAAACATTATTAGATTACTAAGAAGGCTAAAACATATCATGGTAGACACAGAGGCTACCATAAAAATGAAATCTAATGATAATTATGCACACCAGGCTAGTCAACCAGAAACTCTATTAGCTAATGAGATTAGACAGCAATCCTGTCCAGTGCCAATTAATCACACACCAATGCCAATATACCTGAGTTTAAAAGGGCACCTGATTATCTGGGAGGAGGGAGAAATAACACTGCAGTATCAGAATCTTGTGGTTTATTAAAAACCCAGTGAATTAAACGTAGGGAAGAATTTCAGTTTAGAAAACAGGAAAGCAGAGGAAGGGAAACTTAGGATGTACAAAATTAAGCCTGTTATGGAAAAAGCTGAAAGGGAAAAGTCATCCCCACCATAATATTTTAGAGGAAGGGGTCACCAAATGAAGCTGAATGCTGGGAGACTCAGTTCAGACCAGAGGAAGTACTCCTTTATACAATGCATACATGCAAAAGAAAAGGACCACACAATGGAATGTGTTACCATAAAATGTATTGATGACCACCAACTTTGATGGCTTTAAAAGGGGGATGAGATGAATTAATAGAAGTTAAGGCTATTAATTGTGATAAGGCTACTAGTTGTAATGCCTTTGTTTTAGTAATTGTGAAGCAACATGGCTGAATGAAATAATGTTGAAATGAGTGCTAAAATGCACTATATCCCATTAGCTTTACATGGTGTGAAAGCTCAGTTATAAGGTAGATATTAATAGTGAGGGAAACATTGTGGAAATGGAATGTGAATGCAACCTAAGTCTGTTGAAGCAAAAAACAACAAAGAGCATTGCGTAACCTTAAATAAGGAGTGGGAAACTTGAGATCCTCCACGTGTTGTTGAACTCCAACTCCAGGCAGCCCAGCCAGCAGGATCAACGGTCATAGGAGATTAGACTTTAGGAGCATCTAGAGGGCCAGAGGTTCCCCACCCCTGACTTAAAGACTAACAAATTTATTATAATAGGTTTCACGAACTGCCACAATCCCCTTTGTTGTCATTTATGCATGTAGTTATCTGTAGGCTTCTCTTTGTAACTCTCTCCCATTAAAATGTGAGCCGCACAGATACACAGTGGGAAACCATCCAGTGTGTATCTTACCAGTATATTGAGTAAGAAAACAAATTAACCAAGGCCCTTTGATCTCAAGATTAGCTACTGGTCGTTTACCTACGGGATTTTATCTGAAATGAAGCTCTAATCACACTAGCCACATACATGGTTTAAGAAGAGATTAAAATTAAGTTTCTCAAATATGCCCTGCATTTAAATTTCATATTTCCACACAACAGGGCTCAATCCTGAATTCCTTATGCAAGCAATATTCTCAATGGAATTAAAGATTTCTCCGAATACGCATAATGGAACAGAAGATCCATGCTTGATAAGGATTAACAAGGCTTTCAGTTCCCTTTGTATGTTGGATGGATACCCATCCAAATATTTATTATACATTTAATAGCCTGGGTGATGTTATTTACATAGTCATTACATTTATCTAGGAGGGAAGAATAGTATCACAACTCCAAATGATGGCTGGTTGATTATGTAGATCTGCTCAGTGACAGATTGGTCGTCCCTAAGAATGGCAAGAGCATATGTATGCAGGAGTCAATGCTATGACATTTGTGGAAGGGGTACAAAAGATTCTACTGCAGGGCTGAAACGAATCATTTCATATGAGGTTTTAGGATCAGGCCTCTGGGGAGCAGATTATCGTGTCTCATTCTATTACAACGGTTTTGCATATTGCTTTTCAGAATTCGAATATAGATTCAGCCCCTGCAAATTAATAGTTGGTCAGAAAAAACGGGATCTTTGTGGTAGCTCAAAGTCAGCTCTAGTTAAGGATTGATTCCTATTTTGTGAGATACAGTACAAGACTCTGCTAAAAGAAAAACAGGGGTTTTGTCCATGATGTGTATGAACAGATGCTCACACATTCCTGCAACCATCAAAGAAGTGAGGAGAAGCAGCTGTGGCAGCTTCCAGGTTCCAACGAGATTACGTGGAGACTTCTGGAGGCCTCACATGACCTTAGCTTGCTGGTAAGCAAGGAGCTCTACCTCGCTTACTGGGGTCTTGGGAAGTTCACATGAACCTGGAAGCCACAGATATGTGACTCCAGTAAGCAAGGCTTCGGTGGGGGGTAGCAAGGACAGGTGTGTGGTGTATTCACAGGGTGGCACCTTCCCATTTTGCCTCCCTGGGGAGGAGAGGGGAGGGGAAATCCTAAGAGCTCTACAACTATTTCATTAAATACCTCCCTGAATTTTTTTGAATCTGTTTTATAGCTGAAGGGGAGATAAAGTGGGGAAGAAGCAAATATTATTTTAAATATATATTCTTTAAAAAAATCTGTCAGTTCCATGATAGTTTCACAGTCCATCTTCTAGACATAAAACACGCATGTCAAAGATTCAGAATTCAAGAATTCTTCTAGAATTCAAACCTGGCAGGGTTGATATTTTTAAGCTTTAGCAATGACTTAGAACCATACATGTGTACAGATCTGTAGGCGCAGACTATCCCCCGACCCAAACTAGTTCGCTAAGAAAATCCCCAAACTTGGTCCCTTGGGTGACTCTGTGTCATCTCTCTGCTGTAGCTTATATTAAAGTTTTAAGTGTCTATATGCTTATCACATTTATAAATTTTAAATTTATTGTTGTACCTTGTTTTAAATGTTTGTTTTCCTTCTAGGATTGTACCCCCAAGTGTGTTTTATAAGCTGGTCTCCGACCGTAATAAATTATCTATCTATCAGCATAATTTCCTACGAGAGCTGATGACATCTCCAAAGCAATGGTGCATCAGCCACAACACTGACTGCAATGGAGACATAATGTGTATCTGGTGCTGCCAGAGGAGGACATGCAGAAGCCAAATCACATAGCAGCCTCCCATGTTCCCCTTTGCATCATTATTCCGTGTTCCAAATGTGGCTCCTTTAGAAGTTCTTTATGATTTGTAGCTATGAAGATTGCACATGATTATTACCATCTGACATATTTGCTCTTTTCATTCCCTTGCTAATCCTGCTACAAGATATTTGTAGGTATTTCTCTTTTGTCTTTTTTTGTTCATCCTCTCTGTTCAGTTGGATGGCTGTGTTTGGTATATAGGGATATATGCCCGTGTTTTTTAGATCAGCACTTACCTTCTGCATCATACGGGGAGCTTATATGAGTAGAAGCAGTTCCTCACCTCAGACTGTTGCCCTTCAACTCATGAGGGGTGGGCAAGGACAAAGGGCAGAGTATCACACTTATTCCTGCACCGCTCCCTGCACCTGCTACTTTAATCAAGTTTTCTGAACACCTGAAGAGGACTAAAATGCAAGTCAGAAGTCACCTCATTCCGATTTTTACCAGTTCAAAGATGGTTTTGTGAATCAGTTCTTGTTCTAGAGATGTTGGCACATATCTTCTTTATTCTTCCCTGACAGCTCTCTGTCCAACCTGCAGATGGATGGAAAGAAGGGTGTGTAAATGTTTTAGAACAGGTTTCAAAGTGTGGTGGAGGAAGCATCTGGAATTAGTAGTAAGCAGAAATGATTTTGAAAAGCGAATGCTTTCCTTGTTCACAGCGAGATCCATTGCCTGCATGAAAATCAGCAAACCCATTTCTTCTCATTTGCACTCTTTATGCAGAAATAGAGAATTAAAGGTCTGTACTGGTTACTAAACTATTTCATCTCCCTGGGACAATCCTCCCGGTTGGTATTAAAAAATATCTTTGCATAAAAGCTATCATGTTATGTATATTTGGCTGGTGCTCAAAGTAAGCATATAAAGGGTGTTTGGCGAATAAAGAGATGTAGGTAGCAGCACACAAATAATATAAAAGGTAAGAAATGAACAAGGAAGCAAAAACATAACACCTAAATCCTCATAAAGAATAATCTGTTGTTACTGATAAAAGCAGAAACATATAAAGGAGTGTGATATGCAATACTTCCCATCACCTGCAAACTAAAATTAATGAGCTGAATCCAGAGTAAGCTATTTACACTTAGTTGCGACTGAAATCAGTGGGGCTTCACTTACTCATGACTAACATTTCTCATTGATTTCTGTGGGACCTAAGAGCTACTACTTGCTCTGGATCCACATAATAATATATGCCTTAGTTACAAGCAAGTTGGACTGCAGCATACTCTGTATGGGGCTACCTTTGAAGGTCTTTGGAAACTTCATTTGGTTACTAATATACGATTCAAACTGTTGGTGATTATCTTTGAAAGACCAAAAGCTTCCTAAGATCAAATGGGTGGAAACATGGCTGGGTGGGACAAGAGAGAGGACCTTCTCAGTGGCCGCACCTATATTTTTACATCAGAAGTGTGGGATATACCGTATTTTTTGCCCTATAGGATGCACTTCCCCCCCCCCAAAAATGAAGGGGAAATCTGGGTGCGTCCTATGGGGCGAATGCAGGCTTTCGCTGAAGCTTGGAGAGCGAGAAGGGTCGCTGCGCACCGACCCCTCTCGCTCTCCAGGCTTCAGGAAGACATCTGCAGCCTAGGCAGCCCTGCGGGAGGTCCCACAGGGCTGTCTAGGCTGCAGATAGCAGCCTGCTTCCCGGAGCGTTGGGCGCCCTGAAACCAGAGCGCCCGGCGCTTCGGGAAGACATCCGCAGCCTAGGCAGCCCTGCGGGAGGTCCCGCAGGGCTATCTAGGCTGCAGATAGCAGCCTGCCGCCCGGCGGGCAGAGCGCCCTCAAGCAGAGCGCCCCGCCCGCCAGACAGACATCCGCAGCATGGGGAGCTCTGCAGGAGACATCGGCCAGCCCCACAAGCTCGGGGGACAGCAGGGAGGCGCAGCGCCGTCATCCCGCTGTTCCTCGACCTGGTTCGGTTTCCCCGACCTGCTTTTGGGGGGGAAATAAAGGAAATTTTTTCCCCTTTATTTTCCCCCCAAAAAACTAGGTGCGTCCTATGGGACGGAGCGTCCTATGGGACGAAAAATACGGTAAATGTTTTAATAAAACAAATATGCATTTTAAAAAGAGATAAATACACTGCCCAAATGTATGTGCCATATACAACTAAACTTGTAACTTGACAAGGAAAAATACATGCTTCCATGCAGGGTACCTGTTGTGCACTGTGTAAATAATTACTGGAATATTCCGTCTCATTTTTTATTATGATGAATAATCAGGTCAGGACAATTTCCTCATTTTACAGCTATTTTCTGTTTTTGTAATCTAAGATGAAAGACTCTAGGATACATGTCAGAGATGGGCCATCTCTTTCTGTGTAGGTTGTAACTATTGCTTCTTATCCTGTCCACACTGGAAAGATAGGTTGAACAAATATTTCCTGATTTATCTAACATCTTTGAGGCATTTGAATTAGCTGTCAGTTAACCTATGATTAATCTTCTGGCTATGCAAAATATGGGCATTTTCTTCAGCTTGTACTCATACCATTCCCTCCCCCCCGCCTGTACATTGCTATCAATTTTTTATTATTCATTGGTAACTCTCTAGCTAATGCCTCCCAGTTTGTCAGCATTTTCTCTTCAACTGCATACCCTCCAAAATTCCTCAGATGGAAATAGGGACATTTCTCACTCCCCCCCCAACTGACCCTCCTTGACCCCCAATTTTTTTGTCTCCTCCCCACTGAGCATTTCCACCACCACTACACCAACAGGAAACGGGACACACACACTTCACTGTCCCAAGAAAAGCCCTTAATCCAGATTTTATTTAATTTTTTGGTATGTTTACAAGAAGAAACACACATGCCAATAAATGAATTTTTAGAAAGGGCCAAGATTAGACATGGATGTGCAATATATAT
The DNA here is from genome assembly GCF_964188315.1 of Podarcis muralis. Classification (NCBI taxonomy): domain Eukaryota; kingdom Metazoa; phylum Chordata; class Lepidosauria; order Squamata; family Lacertidae; genus Podarcis; species Podarcis muralis. Next base: position 64,041,508 of record NC_135659.1, read on the forward strand.
ATATATATATATATATATATATATATATATATATATATATATATCACAACTCCGCTCCATTCTGTTCCACCTTTCTTCCTGCCCAGGGTGTCCCTGCACCTCAGGGCTGTTGCATCATGCAAGGCTGGTCCTCAATGGCAGCAGCCTCTCCTCACCTGTTCTCCAGCAGCCACTACAAGCTGCCCAAGGGGGGAGGCCAGCGGCAGCAGCCATGGAGAGGCCTGTTGGAAAATGCCCTGGGGTCACCTGCAAACCCCCAGAACTCCGAGTGTCCTCCGATGTGCGCAGCACTGGAAAAGGCATCTCCCTTCTTCTCCAGGGCACTCAGCGACATATATCAGCTTGATATAGGCACACTAATCTTCTGGCATAACACAGCAAGTAAGAGTGAGACATCGTGTTGTTGTTGTTTAGTCGTTTAGTGATGTCTCTACTTTTTAGGACATCGTAGATCTAAGCTATTATTTATTTATATACTATATACAGACTACAGTGGAGGTCAGCAACCTTTTTCAGCTGTGGGCCAGTCCACCGTCCCTTAGACCATGTGGTGGGCCGGACTATTTTTTGAAAAATATATATGAACGAATTCCTATGCCCCACAAATAACCCAGAAATGCATTTTAAATAAAAGGACACATTCTACTCATGTAAAAACACGCTGATTCTCAGACCGTCCACGGGCCGGATTGAGAAGCCGAATGGGTCGCATCCGGTCCCTGGGCCTTAGGTTGCCTACCCCTGGACTACAGCATAATTGGGTCCATTCACTTCAGCTCTGAGAGACAAACCAAAGTGAAAGTATGTTACAAACTATATACAGAGGAAGAGAGATAAGGTTGTCTTCTGTTCCCACAGTCTTCTCAGACAGGCGTGTGATTCACACCAGTCACATTTGCAGCATCAGCTGCATGAGATACTAACAAGGCCACAGAGAGGCAACAGGATGCTCTCTCACAGCTGCCGCTGCTGCTGCTTCTCAGACTAATGCCAGCTCATCCTCCTCCATGAACTCAGAGGCGGCACTGGTGGGCGAAATCAGGATATTCCAGGATCAAATTGGAAGCTGGGTTGGTTTTTGTAATTCTAGGACTGTCCCTGGAAAATAAGTACACTTGGAGGGTATGTGACTGTAATGCTCACAACTGAACATAATATAAATGAAGAATGATATGGTACTACAACTTATGAAGCCTTGGAGAAAGTGACCAGGTTGATACAAATGGCATTGGGTATTTGAGTTTCATAATATAATTGAAAAGGTTTGCAAATCTGAAGAGTAGATATTCTTTTCTTTTCTTTTCTTTTCCTAAGTTGCTAAACTTCCAAACTCAGGATACCAACCGCAATTAGTCTAATTCTCAAAGAAGCTTTTTGTTGTGTTGAGGATAGTTTGGGTGCCCATTCATCTCCACCTTGCCTAATTTCCACTCACCTCAGCTCATTTGATCAAACTGCATTTAATTCCAGTTTCTTTAAAATCTCTAGGAGAATACGGACTTTTTGGTTTTCAAATACGTTAGATTTTAATAACCTGCTGGAGGATTTAAAAGAGATTTATTCTACAAAAAAGTTAATTACTGATTAGAAAATTAATTTACACAATATAAATTAATTTTATCAAGCACCAGAGCAATAAAATACTTTAAATGCTTTTGGCTCATCTGTGTTTTAAACAAAAGATGATTTGATTCACATCCTCCTTTGAAACCCTGGTTCTATACCTTGTATTCTTCCCAAGAGGGCCTCTTTATAAAGTAATTTTGTAATTAGGAATAAATTGCTTTGAAGAGTGACACTTTTTCCATTTCACAAGTATAAAAATGGCCTACCTATTTCTCTCTCTCTTTCTCTCTCTCTTTTGAGTAAGTTCCATTTGTTTTCAAAGACAGATTGGAAAGAGACTGCAGATATAATTTTGGAATAATTGCTTTTAATACGTTTGGTTACAAAAGACTGAATTATACACACTTTACCTTCCCTTTGAAGCCATTACCAATCTTCGAAACTCCCAATAGTTAAGATGACACTTTGCTGCACTGTAGAATTCAACAGAGGTTGATGCCAATGTAATAATCCAAAGCTATTGCCTACTCATTTTATACTGGTTCAGACAAGTACCCATCATGAGCATTATACTGTCTCCTATAAAGGTTAGAATTTAATTTGTTACAATTGCAAGAGGCTCGCCCTATCTCATGATAGAAATCCACACCACTCCTTCATGTTCCTTGGTAGGCCAAAATGATTACTTTGCTAGGATAGGTTCAGGACCAGGTTCCAGTAGTGGGTGGTAGGGTGGCAGCGGCAGGACATTGCAGCTCTCCCAGCTGCCAAATGCAACATGCCCTGAAACTTACTGGGAGCAGGCATGGGGAACTTGATGTTGTACAGGCACATAATAGCCAGAGTGGCGAATTAGCTCTGCCATGCTGCACTGCACAGCACCAAACCTCCCATGTCTCACCCCTCCCACCAGTAAGTGCCAGTAATACACACAATGCTTGGAAGCTGGGAGAGCAGTGGGGCCCCACCAAATCTTTCCAATTTGCAATTTTCAAATTAATATGAGAACCGACATTCAGCCATTCATCAAATAGCACATATCAGAATTTTGCAATGCACCTCTCCAGTCAGATAATATTTACAAAAAGATGCACATCGTAGCCAAAAGCGTGCATAAAAATCAATATTTTTCTGAAAATAGCAGAAAAATACATCATGTGATGTGAAAATGCTTACATTGGTTACAATTGCATGAAAAATTGTGTGAAATGTCAAAGATTTTTCATTATATATATTTTTAAAAAATAAATTCACGAATTGCAGAAGAAATCTGGGGAAATGAGTTTAGGACTGGAAATGTGAGAAACTGAGAAAACCAAAATGGACAGATTCTATCACTCCTGGTGGCGCTTCACTTATGGAACTCCTTCCCAGGGGAGCCCCTGAAAATCTCCCTGAGGCCTCAGAAAACCAGCCATGACACCACATCTATGTCTAACAACCCCAGCCATCAAAATCATTCCCCTGTAACCTTTTTTTGTGGCTGATGGAACCAATCCTTCTGTGTCCCACTTCAGGTTACCATTGTTTGATAGTTAGCAGTGGGATAAAGACCCAAAATAACAATGTTCAAAAAGATATTCAGTCACCAAAGGGATTTTAAGATGGGGTAAAACCCCCAAATTTTTATAGTAAGGTGCTCAGTGGAGAGGACAGCTGCAGTGATAAGGGTTTACTGGCTCTGGTGTAAAACAAACAGTTTGTCTTGGCAGGGATTTGGCAGGCAGAGACTGTGCCTGCTGAATTATGGGCTTATTACACACAATTATGTGTGTTTATAAAGAGCGAGTGGCAGGCACAGACAAAGCTGACTCCAACATCCATTCACTGAGCAGGTGACAGGTAGGGGAGGAGGGCAGTGCAAGTGAAGCCAGCCAGCAGTCATTAGGCTTTAAATGGGTTCATTAAAAGAGGATTCTTTAATAAGACTCGTTCACTAAAGGCCAGAAGTTGCCTGTTAAGGCACAGCCTAGCTGTAGAGGTGACAGGTAGGGCAACCACAGATGGAGAGGTCCTGCTTTAACCATGTGTCATAATGTTTATTATGTTGCTGAATTTTCATGGTGTTTTCGTGTGATGGTGTGCCCTTTCACAAGGGAATAATTCTTCACCAAATTAGTTCCCTATTTTTTAAAAAAAGAAAATGGATTTGTTTATTTCTATACTGAATGCTCTTCAGCCACTCACCATGAACTATCTCCCTGAGTCCAGGGCCACTGTATCTCTAGGAAAAGAGTCAGACCGCAGATAAAGATAGACAGCTCCAGCAGAGGAGCTGAAACCACTTATGCCGTGTTGTTCATAAAGAAGTCCCATAATAAGGGCACAAGTTCTATGTGCAACCAATCTGATACATTTAAAAAGCCCTGTTTGCTACCTTGTAAGAGTCACTTCGCGTCATGCTTCAGCAACTAAAACACATAGTCAAGTGCAAAAGGCTGCTTCAGATATAAAAAACCACAGTTTCCTGCAGGCTCCTTCTCTCTTCTTCCGCCTGCCAGATGAAACTGGAAGCATCTACTTCTGGTTTTAAACAAGCCACAATTCTTTGTAATATCCAAACTTGGGAAATTGTGGTTTGCTTAAACCAGGATCAAATGAGTTGAACTTCATGTGACCCTCAGCCTACTTTAGTGGCAAAGAGGGGGAAACAGGGAAAAGGAATGGTGAAAAAAGAATGCCCACCACTGGCTTTGCCCCCACTCGCTGCTGAGATGTGGATTCTAACAGGGTAACCCTGGCAGTACTCAAGAGGGGTATGTGTTTATCACTCTTAGCTTAATATATGGTGAGTAAAAATGACCAAGATGAAACCTGTTTATTTAAAGACCTTTTATCAAGCGCTTCAATTTATCTACCAGTACCCATAGCACTACTCATGTGAAAAAGTTTTCATTTCTTACCATTAGGCAAGCAGTAAAGAAGGTCAGAGAGATATCCCTGGGGAGTGTGTTCCATAAACCCTGTTTTTCATTTTACTTCTTATTTCACTTATTCCACTCAGGACTGCACTCCATGCATCTGATGAAGTGGTCCACAAAAGCTTATGCCATTATAAATTTGTTAGTCTTTAAGATGCCACAATTGTTTATGGGTACACTTTTATAGTCCTTGGCATCACACTTCTCTCTTTAATACTGCACACACCCAGAGGGTTGCAGCATCACCAGCTTTCACACATACAGCCCCACGTTATGCGTGATTCTGCTTTTATAACTGCTATTGGCTCTGCTTGCTAGTTTGTCTTTTTTAAGGCTATATTTTTATTTTGTACTGTGTCAATTTTGTGTAAGTTTGCCTTGTGTGCTTTCGAAGAAAAGTGGGGTGATGATGATGGTGATTCCAGAGAACTTCAAATAGAAGGTTCAACAGAGCTAGGTGTCTCTGCCCCCACTTTTCTAGACTTTTGTGTCACTTCTCCTTACAGCAGCTACAAATTTCACTTAGAATCTCCTGGGTTCCATTCATTTGAAAGATGCTCAGCTGGGCTGGAACAAAGACCTTTGCCTGAGATATCAGGAAACCAGTGCTCATCAGATCAGATGGCTCTTGGCTAGATGTGGTAACGCAAAACCAAAACCAAAACCAAACCCTGTTCTACCTGAACCATAGCAGTTGAAACACTACTACAGGATATAGCTGTCCACCAAGAGGCAAGCCCTCCTCTTTTTGTGAATCTCAATGCTACAATTTTTTAAAATTATTATTATTATTATTATTATTATTATTATTATTATTATTATTATTATTAATTTATTTATACCCCACCCATCTGGCTGGGTTTCCCCAGCCACTCTGGGTGCCTTCCAACAGAAGATTAAAAATACATTAAGGTATAGAATTGTCTCTCATAACTATGGAACTGTTGAGGCCTAACTAGACTTATTGTCCATTGACTTTAGAGGTTTGGATTGGACACATACCCTGGGCTGTACAATTTTGACAAGAATGGTACAACGTGCCTCACAATATCTTTGCAGATTCACTTTAACCTGATATTGCCACAACTGTAAATAAAGGAGACAAAATGTTTTCTGAAACGTGCATGTAACATCCAGCCCTGACCTAGCCACTGTGATCCACGCAAAGGTCACCTCCAGACTGGATTATTGTAACTCGCTCTACATGGGGCTGCCCTTGAGACTGACCCAGAAACTCCAGCGGGTGCAGAATGCTGCAGCGAGACTCCTTACGGGGTCCTCGCTGCGAGATCACATCCACCCGGTGCTATACCAGCTGCACTGGCTCCCGGTGGAGTACAGGATCAGGTTTAAGGTGCTGGTTTTAACCTTTAAAGCCCTATACGGCCTAGGACCCTTGTACCTACGGGACCGCCTCTCCTGGTATGTCCCACAGAGAAACTTAGGGTCTTCAAATAAAAACATCTTGAAGGTCCCAGGCCACAGAGAGGTTAGGCTGGCCTCAACTAGGGCCAGGGCTTTTTCAGCTGTGGCTCCGATCTGGTGGAACACTCTGTCACAAGAGACTAGGGCCCTGCGGGACTTGACATCTTTCCGCAGGGCCTGCAAGGCAGAGCTGTTCCACCAGGCCTTTGGCCAGGGCACAGCCTGACTCCGGCAATCTTCGCGGAGCCCTGGCACAATGGTTGCCATTGGCTTGATTTGAATTAATTTTATAATGAATGATTTTAGAGTGTTGTGTTGTGCTGTACTGTTGTACTGTTTTATTGTTGTTAGCTGCCCTGAGCCCGGCTTCGGCTGGGGAGGGTGGGATATAAATAAAATTTATTATTATTATTATTATTATTATTATTATTATTATTATTATTAGTTTGTTGCATTTATTTCAATAATCCAATACTTTTTCCCTAACATTTTTTTGGTGGGGCTGTTCTTCCACAGATCCATTGGCATTGTAACTCTGCCGCATACAAGGGATTAGCTATTTTCCTGGTCACTAGAGCCAAAGCCAATCATTTCAAAGTCTCCCTATAACACAAAGGGTTAGTGGTGACTGGACTTGATCTATTTTTTTCACCAGCTTGGCTAATACACAGTCCTTTTTTTTGAGAAAGTAGAACTGGCTGTGGTATTTCATCCTCCAGACTTCTTCCAGACTACTGCAATCTGTAGCCAAAGCATCTGCAAAATTTGGTTGGGCCAAACTGTTGATTTCTTATCTGAGATAGGTCCAATGGGAAGAATTTCTAGACTTAATTCAAGGTGCTGGTGGTCACTTTTAAGGCCACAAATGGCTTGGTGCCTGGGCAATCCTGGTTCCTGAACTGGAGAGGGAATTGGGCTTATCTCATTAAGTCCCTCTCCTTCTTGCCACCACAACCACTGTCTATCTCCCTGTGGGCCCAATCCACATGTTGGCATTTATTATATGAAGCTTCACCCACCTTACTGCAACTGATATGTTCAGAGCTGTGCCTTCCCATTTTATAACAGATGCTCATTTTAAGCCAGCTATTAGTCTGAAAGGATTTCAGTTTATCTCCATTTGAAAACCACATCCCCCCCCCCATCAATTCTTTGCTGCTGCAAAGGAGGACTTCATCACGGCAAAAAATTGATTACAAATGCATTAGAAGAAATATGTACTCCTCGTTTAGTAAACACCTGCTTCTAATGCCAAACCTTTAACTCTGATTGTCTATCTCTTATCCACTCTCTGAGGAACATTCATTGGCTAATAGCCAATTTTCCTCTGTGTGTCTCAGAGATATTTTTCCTTGTCTGTAACAAGGATTAAATGTGTAGCTTCAGAATGGGAATACACTTTAAAAGTTTGCATGTGGGCTTGCTATATCGATTCAAATGTAATTAAATGTCTACGCTGCAAACGTGAACTTTGCAGAAAACACACGTGTTCTAGTGACTAACAAAACAAAGTTTTTAATTTCTTATAGCAAACTGTTTTGGCTTCTGGCTTTTTCAGCTTTTCTGCTGTTAATTAAAGGATGGTATATTGAATATGGGACGCGGGTGGCGTTGTGGGTAAAAGCCTCAGCGCCTAGGGCTTGCCAATCGAAAGGTCGGCGGTTCGAATCCCCGCGGCGGGGTGCGCTCCCGTTGCTCGGTCCCAGCGCCTGCCAACCTAGCAGTTCGAAAGCACCCCCAGGTGCAAGTAGATAAATAGGGACCGCTTACTGGCGGGAAGGTAAACGGCGTTTCTGTGTGCTGCGCTGGCTCTCCAGATGCAGCTTTGTCATGCTGGCCACGTGACCCGGAAGTGTCTCCGGACAGCGCTGGCCCCTGGCCTCTTAAGTGAGATGGGCGCACAACCCCAGAGTCTGTCAAGACTGGCCTGTATGGGCAGGGGTACCTTTACCTTTATATTGAATATGGCACTTTCAGAGCACCGGGAATGGAATATTCAGGAGTGTTGCATTTACTATAGCTGAATGATGTCAAGTATCCTCCTAGTTGAAGTTATGTGGTAAAATGTCAAGTCTATAGATGAAGAAGTTTTCTATTGTTTCCAGTTTACTTAGATCAGATGGTAGGTGTGAACCAGTGTTTCTGATTGATAGTTTAAGTACAGCTGTCTTGAACGGCCTGCATAGATTTGAAGGCTGGCATAATGCTATGACAGGAGGTTTGCTGATTACATTAGCAAGATGTTTAGTGCTCACCATCAGTGAGTAGCTTTCTGTTTGTCTTGTCTATTGTTTGTTGTTGTTTCAACCATCATGGTCTTATCAACCACCGAAAAAAGCAAATGCATCCTATACAAAATATATACATTGATATAACATTAAAACACAATATCAACCTAGATTGATTGATAGATCGATAGATGATAGATAGATGGACATAAATGAATACAAATAGGTTTTTATATTTCGTTCCCAATTAAATCTTTACAGTCCACCAATGAACATTCTCCTCAATTTTTGGACGGCAACTGCAGATCTTGCTACTTTATCTGCCACAAATTTGTCAAAACCAGACAACAAACATGTGATTTTCAGCTGGTCATCTGCAGAATGCTATAACAGGAGATTTGCTGATTACATTAGCAAGATGTTCAGTGAGTAGCTTTCTGTTATTGCTAGGTGACAGGAGGTGCTGAATGAAAATATCTCATGCATGGGATATGGTGTTCCTTGTTGATTGATGCCTCACTTTCATGAAGAAGAACTTCTTTAGAAAAAGATGTATGCCCAGGGGTGTTTCAATCATTGATATGTGGAGGATACCCACTGTGCTGAAGTTATTCTTTAAGTTTTCTGGTTCCTCTTTTGCAATTTTCTTTGTTCTTCCTTATGCATTTCATTTGCTTCTCTTGAGATGTTTGAGAAGCAGGATTTCCATTTAGTTAGGTCTATTAGTAGGTTTGGTGTAAAAATCCATGACTATTTTGTTGTTCCTGGTGGACAACATCAAGGAAATGGCAGTGTGAATTTCCAATGTTGCTTTTGGATGCAAACTTGGATTGTGGAATAAATAGAATTGATGTGATATCTAATTGCTATTATTATTGCTATCATGGTTATATGGAAGCAAATCTGCTGCAATGAAAAATAAGATATAGGCATTTATAGCCTATTCCTAACCTGTTGTTTGCTTGTATGTTTTGACTAGCTGCCTTGCTTTTTATTGTTTGGAAGTAATGTGAAAAGTAGGCTTTGGACATATAAAATGTGCCACTTGTTTTCACATGGCATCATGTAGAAGATGTTCTAAAAGAACTGTAAAACAGGGTGATGTGGAGTGGTTGTCACCAGAGTGTATCATAAATCAGGGGGTTACTACATTTTAAATTGTGTCAGTGACACCCCAGCATCCAGATATATGAGCTATCTACTGTCTATATTATAAGAATCACTTCCTTCTACAGCTACAGACTGGCCGGCACCTTTCTGAGGTATGACAGAATGCCCTGGGGTCTAAGACAATTTCTGTTTGTCTTAATTAATAGCATTTCATAAGAGTCAAATGCAGTATAGCTAGCAGGTGTGAAAAATAGGAAAGACTTTATCTCTTAGACATGTCCTTAAAACATGCAAAACCCATCTGAAATGTTAGCTCTTATTCTCTGCAGAAATAAAGGAGAACACTTGCTTTTGCCTGAGGCTCTGAGAGAGAGATCACATGGAAGGACCATGAGAAGCAAGCATTTACACAATAAAAGGGGGGGGGGTGCACCGGTGGTCCCAAGCACAGTGCTGGAGGGCTCATAGCCAGCTAAGAAAGTAATATCACTTGTTCCAACCACAGAGGCCTTGAGTTGTTCTTTGGAACTGTCTGCATTTCCAGAAAAACTAAGGAGAAACTGTTTAGAGATCAAAGCCTGTGTGGACAGTCCCTTTATGTAGTTTATTCAGTAGCTTGCACTGAACTTAGTTGTTTCTGTTTTCCATCAGGTGTTTGCTGTGTCTGTTTTCTTCTTGTTGCGATGAGAGGGTAAAGTTCTCCTGTTTCATGATTGGTGTGCTCTCTAACTCTGACATGACAAGCTATAATCCACTGGTTTTCAGACTTTTTATCTTCAGAGAACTGTTTCTATGATGTTCAGTCAATCGAATAAACCTTCCACATTTGCCACAGAACCACAATGTATGGGGGGGGGGGGGGAGGCGTGAAGGATCATCATTGTTGAAGAACACCAGCCTGGTCTATCAAACTTCCCTGCTGCAGTTGGAGGTTGCAGTTGGAGGTTGCACCAAATTTTGGTAGTGGGAGACAAGCTGCCTCACCAAGAAGCTTGTCTTCCATTACTGATCACCCTGCAAAGCTTCCCAGGAATCTCTAGAGCACAGCTGGAAAACTCTTAACTATTAATGAAGGTAAAGTAAAATACTAGATACCGTTGCAGTAAGACAGCATAATCACATAGAAGCCTTCAGCACAAGATCCAAATTTAAGGATTACCTTTCCTCCACTCCTTCCAAGCTCTGCGTCCAAGGATTTATTTTTATTTTTTGCTCTGGAGCTTTCCCTGTGAAAACCCGCTCTTTAAAGCTCAACTGGGGCAAATGGCAATCTGTGGAAAACCTGAACTGATGTTTTTTTTTTTAAATAAAATTTTTATTGGTTTTACAACAATTTTTAAAGACAAACAAACACTTAAAAAGACATACAAACACGTATAGTTTCATAACATTTTTTCATGAACCTCTTTTCCGTGACTCCCCCATACCCCCCCTTTCTGCATCCCAATGCCCATGATTTTTTAACAACTTCTAAATATTCCTTTCCAACCTCTGTCATCTTAATCTCTTCTATAATCTAATCTTATATCACTGTATCCCTTTTTTCCCCTAAAAACCTCGACATACTAACATTCATTAAGTTTATAGTAGTCCTTAAGGTAGCTTTTAAATTTTCTCCATTCTTCTTCCGCCATCTCTTTTCCCTGATCACGGATTCTGCCAGTCATCTCAGCCAATGTCATATAGTCCATCACTTTCATCTGCCATTCTTCCAGAGTGGGTAGATCTTGTGTCTTCCAATACTTTGCGATGAGTATTCTTGCTGCTGTTGTAGCATACATAAAGAAAGTTCTATCCCTCTTTAACACCAATTGGCCGACGATGCCTAAGAGGAAGGCCTCTGGTTTTTTAAGAAAAGTACATTTAAGTACCTTTTTCATTTCATTATAAATCATTTCCCAGAAAGCCTTAATCTTCGGGCATGTCCACCAAAGGTGATAGAAAGTACCTTCAGTCTCTTTACATTTCCAACACTTATTGTCAGGCAAATGGTAGATTTTTGCTAACTTGACTGGGGTCATGTACGTCATTTTCATAATGTTTTCCTTTAAGGCATTACATGCCGTGAATTTAATACCGGTGTTCCACAACCACTCCCAGTCAGCAAACATAATGTTATGACCAATGTCCTGTGCCCACTTAATCATAGCTGATTTAACTGTTTCATCTTGTGTATTCCATTTCAGCAACAAGTTATACATTCTTGACAAATTCTTAGTGTTGGGATCTAGCAATTCAGTCTCTAATTTTGATTTTTCCACCTGAAAGCCAATTTTCCTGTCCTGTTTGAAAATCTCCATTATTTGGTAATATTGAAACCAGTCTGGTACTTTAGACTTCAGTTTCTCATAACTTTGTAATTTCAGTTTATCACCCTCCTGTTCCAAAATTTCCCAATACTTCGGCCATCCGACCTCCATATTGAGTTTCTTGAAAGCCTTAGCCTCCAAGGATGACAACCATCTAGGGGTTTTGTTTTCCAACAGATCTTTATATCTTATCCAAACATTAAACAATGCTTTTCTAACAATATGGTTTTTAAAGGCCCTATGCACCTTGATTTTATCATACCATAGATATGCATGCCAACCAAATGCATTATTAAACCCTTCCAAATCCAAAATGTCTGTGTTCTCGAGGAGCATCCACTCTTTCAGCCAGCAAAACGCTGCTGCTTCATAATACAATTTTAAGTCCGGCAGGGCAAATCCCCCTCTTTCCTTGGCATCTGTCAATATTTTAAATTTAATTCTGGGCTTTTTGCCCTGCCAGACAAATTTTGAGATATCTTTCTGCCACCTCTTGAAACAATCCATCTTGTCAAGAATCTGCAAAGTTTGAAACAAAAATAACATTCTAGGCAATACATTCATCTTAATCACTGCAATTCGGCCTAAAACCTGAACTGATGTTTGCTCCGATTGAGCACTAAAGCCAGTGCTATTTTTCTGGAAAAAAGTGCCAGAACTCATCCTGAATGCCTCCCTCTCAGGTGGGCCTCTCTCAGGCCCACCAGAGAGGTGCTGGAACTCACCTGAGAGGTTCCGGAACTGATTTCTGGTGAGTTCCCCCTGAAAAAAATGCCCTAGCAAAAGGTAATTGACCATTGACCATGAAATGTGCACAATGCCCTCTTCTTTGACAGATTATGTGCATATTCTCCATGATCCTGAGGTGAATATGCACATTGGCCAACTGTTATGCATATTAACAGCTCAACTTACTCAACTTACATTGCATATGTGAATCTGAATTTGGGAATTTAGTAAGTTCACAACAGCATGGTTCTCAATAAAATAGAATTGGTTCAACACAATTTGCAAAACAATGATAAAACCATTGTGTCTGCTATTTGTGCTGGAATAGAGATGGCTTGAAGAGAATGTTTAAAAGGCTTAGAGGATAACAAAGAACAACTTACAAAGCATTATTGGCAAATATTCATGCTTTTTTGACAGTTTATGTGAGTGTTTGTGGGAGGCGGGAAGAAAATACTAGTATGGAACAATGATTCCAGAACCTATCTTGTGGGAAGGGAGAGACAATGGATGAAAAAATGTTAATTTTAGTGGTGTTACCAGATAATTGCAGCCACTTTTTGAAGGGGGGAAAGTGTGTGTGTGGTGGGGGAAATAATAAAATATCCTAATGTTATAAAAAATGTGTGATTATTAGCAATTGACAAATATAATATTTATATAAATTTCTATATTTATTTTGAAAATATACGCTTCCTACAAACCAAAGTTCTTGAAGTGATAAACCTGCTGTGAGAAACCTTGTATTTCTAGACGGGGTGATTGTGTGTGGGGAAGCTGGTGCAGGGAAACTCTGGTTGAAATTTAAGTAGATGTCTAACTGCCTTTGTCTGAAAATCCCAGTCATTTTTCTCTGTGACATTCACTCTGCAATTTCACCCACAATGAAAATGTATTCAGGGTTTTTTGTTTTGTTTTTTTGTTTTAAGAAGTCAGTGGTGTCTGTACTTCCCTGCTTCCTGCAGTGGGAAATTTATCATTGCCCTGAGCACTGTGTAGCTGTCATTCCCCATCACCCCTTCTCACCAATCTTGCACGAAACAACTAAGCAATTTACTGATCGACAAAGCCTTGGGATGCCTGTGTGGCCTGCCACCAATAGCGTTTCTAATTCTGTGCTGGCTTACAGTTTTACAGTTAGCTTACCTCTGTAGCTTTCATGTGGCTTTGATAGCTTTTAGTATTTCTGTCAAAGCAGTCAGGTTCTGGTGGGAGGTGTCAGTATGTATGCAAGGATAATTCTGCCTTGTGGAATGGGTTTGATAGCATATTGCTTTCCCCCAAGATTATATTTCCCCAAGATTGTTGTTTAGTCATTTAGTCGTGTCCGACACTTCGTGACCCCATGGACCAGAGCACGCCAGGCACTCCTGTCTTCCACCGCCTCCCGCAGTTTGGTCAGGCTCATATAATCCCCAAGATATATAATCCCCAAGATTATATATATTATATTTATATCCCACCTTCCCTCCAAGAAGCTCAGGGTTCTTCTTCCTCAAAGTACATGGTTCTCCTTCCTCGCCATTTTACCATCAAAACAACCCTGTGAGGTAGATTAAGCTGGGAGACTGTGACTGGCCCCAGATAATCCAGCAAGCTTCATGACTGAGTGGCAAATTGAACCCTTGTTCCCCAGGTCCTAGTCTAACACCCTAATCACTACACCTCACTGGCACCACACCATATGTATTTAGAAGTAGTTACTAGAAGTAGACTTTTCTCCATAACGTTTGCTTCTCAACCCTTCTTTTGAACATATGGGGGGGGGGGGGAATAGCATCAGAAGGACTTGTGTGAAGTTGAAGTCAGGGTCTGCTATGTCTGCAGAATTATGAAAACTTTCAAAACTCTTTCCTTCTTTCAATCCCTTCCTCAATGTAATGCCTTCTAGATGTTTTGTACTACATCTCCTGTCAGCCCCAGCCAACATAGCTGTGCCGACTGGCGCTGATAGGAGTTGTAGTAAAAATAAATAAATCTTGAAGGCACCAGGTTGGGTAAGGCTGCCCTAAGGAATAGATGACTATGGAGATTGTCCTATTTCCGTATCCAACTCTTTCCCTACTTATGGCACCACTGAAATAGAAGTGGGGACTTCCTGCATCCTGCAGTTCAGATCACAAATGATTATTCATCAGGACCAGGATTACTATGAAGTATCAAAAGTGAGCTCAACTAAAGCATACTTGTAATTGAAACTTTTGAAGCTGAGGATCTCTGCCCTTCTCCATCTCACAATGGAATCTTGTATTCCCTGCCGCTAGTGAAACTCCAAATGGCGTTTATACTGCCCGTTAGTATCTCCTACCCATCTCCATTACAATACTCTTCTTATGTATTTTACCTCACAGAACACCTGCCTCCAGAGTCAGAAATGAGGCACCAAAGTGCTAATGATAAATCAATCACATTTCTCCTTCAGTCAAATCTATGAGAGATGAATAGAGATTCAGGATGGACAGGAAGTAGGTTTCTTGAAAATGCATACAGGTGTGTTTTACTGATTATCCCATATATCCAGCCTTGGATTACCTAGTTATACCAGGAGCTACTACTGTCTTAAGGTGCACAGTAGGTATGTGTGGCACGCAGAATAATGAAACCACCACCCACACTGGTGCAACATATAGTGGACAACCACTGTTAATAGTGTATACCTAGATGTACAAGTATTCCATGGTGAACCTATCCATCTCTGTTAGTGTTCTTTTAGCCTGTTTTCAGTGGAATATGCCTTGGATTCCACTCCCTTTGATATCTCAGTTGTTGTTACTAATTCACAGGTTGGAAAAGGAAGATTAAATAGGAACACACAGGGCGATACTATATGACAGTGGTGAACTCAAGTGACAACTGATTGTCATAATCTGTGCTGACTTCATGGCTGCAGAATTTATGATGCAAATGGACATTAATCAAATTCATACCAGTTCCCTGGTGGTGGTAATTATTATTAGTAATTATCTTTGTATAGCATGTGTGGCAAACAATTGATGTCAGCCTCGATTGTGTTTATTCTTAGCTGTTTATGATACAAATCAGGAAGTGTCTTGAAGAGAAAGTCAAACACGGTGGGTTCAATGAAGGAGCAGAGCTGAAATGATAGTTATCACCACACTATTCTATTTACTTCCTCTTGACCTTGGCTACATGAAGAATGCCCCCATCTCCTGCCACCCTTTCACCCCTAAATTGATGGCTATCTCTTTGCAGACAAAGCGGGTATCCTGAAGTCCAATTTTGAAGTCTGCTAAGAATTGCCTGCCCTTCATTTAAATTCCTTCTCCTGTCAAACTGACGGTGACATTAACAAGCATGCACAGAAGGGGGCTTTGTGCCAATTAACAATTTCTCGTTAGCTTAATTAGGGGACACATGTTTTTAATCACAGCTAAGAATGTGGAGTGATTGAAGAATTGATTCTGAGCTTTTGAAAGCGTCACTGTCGGTGCATGGAATTTAATTCGGCAGATGTGGTTAAAAAGAGCGAGGGAGCTCTTTAAGTGACTTTGCCTAAATGGCCTTAATAGTAGACTAAAGCAAAAGAAATGGCAATTATATGGAAAATGCTTCCCTGGCGTCATCATCACAGACAGAATCTCACTAGTTATAATAACTGGGATACCAACAAATGAATATGTATGGATACTTCTAAAAACCCACAAAGCTTTGAATCTTTCATTCCATTCCCTCCCCCCTTTATAATATATTTGCTAATGTGTCAGCTATGTATAGGGGTTGCACAGGAGCAGTGCTGAATAGGGTTATTGCCTCTTGTGCAGCAGATTTCAAGCTGACATGCTGAGAGTAGGGAAAGGATCTGAACTCTTTGGGAAAGCAATTTGATGACATCTGCATGTTTTATCAATCTAGCAATGGCCAAGTAATAATCTCTCTTTGTACAGCCTATCTCCTAAATCAGTGGTGGCAAACCTCCAGCCTGTGGGCCTAATTAGGCCTGCCGGGCCATGAAGGGCAAACCACCCCCACTTTTCCTGGGCTTGCTAAGAGCCATTGCTAAGAGGCAGAAGAATTGGAAGCACTCTCCAAGTGTTCCTTGGACTTGAGCTGTGCCTGCAAAGGAGGAAAGGAAGAATCAGGAGTGCTTCTAGGGTGTGTTCCCAATCCTTTCTTTTCAAACTGAGTAACCCAATGTCATGATAATATCAGATAATTGACAAGGGCAGCCCTGCCCCCCTGTCAAAGTGATTAGAGAGTTCAGGATCTGGGTCAGGTCCTGTTCCCCTCCCCTTGTTAAAAAATACATTTGCATAACATTTGCATGTGCTGATTTATGTATATAGATGCACATCTATAAATAATTAATATTACTTGAATAGAAATAAGGTAAAAGGTAAAGAACCCCTGGATGGCTAAGCCCAGTCAAAGGTGACTATGAGGTTATGGCGCTCATCTTGCTTTCAGGCCGAGGGAGCCAGTGTTTGTCCACAGACAGCTTTCTGAGTCATGTGGCCAACATAACTAAACCGCTACTAGTGCACCATGATGGAAGCCAGAGCACACGGAAATGCCGTTTACCTTCCCACCGCAGTGGTACCTATTTATCTACTTGCACTGGCGTGCTTTGAAACTGCTAGGTTGGCATGAGCTGGGACAGAGCAACGGGACTCACCTCGTCGTGGGGATTCAAGCCACTGACCTTCCGATCAGCATGCCCAAGAGGCTCAGTGGTTTAGACCACAGCGCCACCCACTTGAATTCACCCTAGCTGAGAAGACTGTGACCAGGTGATGTGTGCCTGCTCATTCTGCTGTGCAGGTGCTAACAGTTGATGGGTAACTTTGCATTGCCTGCATGTCCATCTTATGGTCCTTTATTTTTAAACCAGACTTGGACTAGGCAGCTCTTCAAACAGGGAACTGTCCTCTGTAAAGTAGCACACATGGCCAGAAAATCTACCTTTGCAAGTTACATATCTTTAACAGACTACAGCCCTTGAAACTATAGCCCTGTTTCTTTTGCAATATAGTTACCCTCTATTGAATAGGGCTTAAAATATAACTGTTTCATTGTCATTCACTAGTAACCACCTTCATGCTGACACCCCAGCTTTGGAACCGGCTATTCCTTGAAAACTGGTTACTGCCTACACTGCTGGCTTTTAGATACCAGGTGAAAACTTGCCTGTTTATGCAGATCTTTGGACACAGAAGCTGCCTTATATTGAGTCAGGCCACTGGTCCTTCTCACTCGGTATTGTCTACACTGACTGGCAGAAGCTCTCTGGGTTCAAATAGGGGTTTCTCCCAACTCAACCTGAAGATGCCAGGGATCAAACCTGGAACCATTTGCAGGTAAGGCTCTCTCACTGCTTTAACCCTTCAAATGTAGCAGTGCCACTGGCATTTGAGATTGTTTTAATTGCTGTTTCTATTTTGTTTGGCTTATTGGCCATTTTGTATTGTTGTGTTTTATGAGTTATGTGATTTTATGGAATGTAATTTTTAGGTGCCCAGAAATCACTGGATTTGGGGTGGGATAGACAAATAATCCCTGTGTCAATACCCTACTCATCAATTGTGAGGAATAAACTACTGCTTTGGTTTTAAAGGAATTAATTTCCCAGCACAGCAAAGCTCTTTTTTATTTTTGTTTCCAAAAGTTCACTTTGCACTTGTCTCTTGATGATGCTCAAGAAAGACATACAATACTCTAGAATGCTATCTATGGCTTTTAGGAAATCAGAGAGCCAATAACTAGTAACATCACTAAAATGACATGTTCGCCTTGGTAATGTTAGGCTAGGTAATCTGGAAAGGTACTGTGGGATATTGTCTGGATTAAAGGACTCTCCCCTCTTATGCCCTGGAGAAGATTGTGATGGAACTTCACTACTGCAGCTTAAGATAAAATTAGATCCTAAAGTGTCATGAAATACTGTGTTTCCTTGAAGGCATAGAATCTGTATACTATTGGCTTCTAGGCTTAGTGGCTTATAGGCTGGAGATCTCTCCTCTCCCTCCCTCTCATACTACCCTGCCTAGTTCTTCTCCTGGCTCTGAGATTGCAGTTTGAAAAATGATTGTCTCTGCTCAGCTGATTTTTATCAACTTCCACTCAAAAGCCCAGAAAGACTGACAAAACTTTTAGTCCTATATTATTCTGCTCAGTCATTGCTTTAAAGGAGATTTATGAGATTATGGCCAACACTGCCAGTGTAGGAGGTCTTATGGGAACTATATCAGTAGGGCTGCCAACTCTTTGTACTGGCCCCTGCTCCTGTGCCTTTAACAACAGTTGGATCTGCAGGCTCTTACTTCCATACCATGAAATGTTTTGCCTCCTGATTCATTATTCAGACTCCCCCATCTCCAGTTACACTTAGTAAGCCTAATTATCTATTTCCCTGTGTGTGTGTGTGTGTGTGTGTGTGTGTGTGTGTGTGTGTGTGTAACATTCAACAAATCTGAATTGTTTTTAGAAAGATCTGCAGAAGTTAGTGACCATCATCACTACCCTAACGTTTGATATTATTTGACAAGGGTTACATGGTGGTTCATCAACAAAAACTTCTAAGCAGTTTTATATAAGATCACTAGGCAATGCATACAAATACTAAATGATAAAAGGCACTGTCTGTAAGGTTACAAATCTAACATGTATTTTAAAAATGAGACAGGAGAGGAAAGGAAGGAGGCAGAAAGGAACAGTAGAGAAAGGAAAGGATGGATAAATAGGTCCATTCCTCAATGGGATAATCTATATCTTGGATAACATAAATCATAAAAGGGATTAACTTTTAAGTAGAAAAGATGTCTTCAACTTCAAACTACCAGCTGTTTGCTGTAGTTCTCTCTGTCTTCAGCTTCAAACTACCCTGTTTGCCGTAGTTCTCACTTTCATTTAGTAACATTTCTTAGCTTATTCCTTTTGTCATCTCTTTCTAACCTTGCAGTTGAAAAATGGGAATACAGCATATAGTAGTATGTGCCAGATGTGAGAAATGATGACATTTACTGGCAATAGTATATATAGCAATAAAGGCCTCAAGGTCTCCGATGGTGGTAAGAGTGTTTATGCATGTGCTACAATGTCTGTGAAGTTGCAACTAAAGCATATAAATGGAAAACCTGCCACTGTTGCTTAAAAACATGACTTCACTGGAACCTTTTGATACATTAATGTATAACGTATTACTGCTTTTACTCACAAGCATTTAGATACAGAGGCAGAGCTTTGAATGAGCGTTAGGGCTGAGCCAAAAAGGTGAGTGCTTTTTCAAAAGCTTTCAGAAATTATGAAAACTTACCCCCTGACTACAACAGTGGTGGGGAACTGTGGGTCTCCAGATGCAGGACTACAACTCCCATGAACCCTGACCAGTGGTTATGTGTGATAGAGGTGATGCGTTGGGTCAGACAACATCTGGAGGGCCACAGGTCCCCCATCCTATTCTACAAACACCTAAGGGAGAGAAAATTCATAAAACTAAATGCATTTCTCAGAGTCAAGTGTTCTCACAAATACTTTCCTGCTACCATTTTTGAAATCAAATCAATAAGAGGTTATTTTTCCTCTCAGTTTTCACATGATAGCAGACTTGTGAAACATCTCCCAAATGTAAAATGGCAAGTTACTATGTAATGAAAATCATTAACTTCCCTAAGATTTAGGATGTAAAGTCAGTACTGTAAACAAGTTGCAGAAGATATGGCTGGCAGTGTTTCAAACAAACTGTCCTTGAATGCAGAATAGACTCACATTTCCTTGGACAATTGCTAGGATCCCTCTATGACTGAGGTACATTCCAGTCAGTTTTGAATTCTCTCTCTGCTCTTTGCTGTGAATGTGCAGTGACCTTGTTATGGCTTTGTTGTTTGAACAGATTTGGCACGTATCACATAGAGTGAGGAATAGTTTCTTTTTTCTAACACATGCATGCACAAGCACCTCATTTTTCTGGGAATATATATCTTTCCAATCTAATAAGTATTGTGGATGAGTAATGAGCTAGATGAGTTGCCTTAACTATCCAACTGCAATCAGTCAAAGTACAAAGCAAGCAAACCTCAAAACTAGTCCTAATTTCAAACAGGCCCCATTTGTTATATGTGTTTGCTAACTCAATAGTATTCACACAGATATGTATCACAGAAGCAGTGTTGGACATATTAAGATATTTCTTGACAAACAAACAAATATCCAGCTATGAATTTTAAAACATAATTAGGAAAACAAAACACCAGCATGGGAGACAATGTTTGATCACATCCCACATAGCAATAATAAGCATTCAAGAGATGCTGAATTTCTAATAGGAACCTTTGCCAACAAAGCAGCAATTGCTTACTCTCATTGTACTAGTGGTGGCTGTTGCCCATTGGAACTGATTGAACAGAAGAAAAGGAGACCAACAGTAGATGGCGACAGAACAAACTGGAACAGCTTGGCCCTGATTTTAATCAGATGCAATGGTCACCATTTTGTGGCTCCAGAAGGATGGTCAAAGAAGATGGGAAAAACTTCTGAAGGGCACAATGTTGACTATCCCTGCTCAAACACAAGGTCAACAAAAAGTTACATATTTTGCACATCCATGAGTATGTAGTCAGTAGCACCACTCATATTTCTGTGGTATGAAAAGTACAGCTAAAATGTTTTTTTCTCAAGGAAGTAAACAGTAGAGGAAAATACATACTCATAATAGCTGGGTCTGGAGATTCAACTTTCTCTAGTTGATGTTACCTATTGTGTTTGTTCTCTAGAGATATTTATTATTGGCATATTGTAAAGGTTACCTGACTCAACTTCAAGAGCCTTCTCATGAGGATATAGCAAAATACCAAAATGGAGTTTGGTCAATTATACTTGTGCCCTTTCCTCCTCTCTCGGGCATTTGAAGTGAAGCAACAAAATGACTTCATAGCTAGTAACAAATAAGCACCTGGTCTTTGAGGCAAAAGTCACTGTGCATCTGTTTGGACTTTTATTTTATTTTATTTTATTGCAAGCACATCCTGCCAAGCTCAAAGCCAGCTGAGAAAATTACCTGAGACTGGGATCATCTACTTCTTCCTAGTCTCAGAAGACTTTGCCAAAAAACATTCTGCTGCAATTTGCTTTTTTGTTCACAATTTAAAGTAACCACAAAAAGGCAAGATCCCAGTGAAACTTCTCATCTAGCGCAATGAAAGGTGTAACCTTCAGACTGATGACTGCCTCTCCAAAGCTGCTGACTTTAATTGCAAATGAGAATGATGGCGCTGGTGGGAATGGCTGTTTTAGATTTCTCCTGTCGACTCTTCCTAAATTCCACTTCATTTAAAGAAGAATTTATCATTTATTTATTTGTTGCATTTATATCCCACCCTTTTTTCCAAGCTGTCCAAGGTGGCATACATGGTTCCCCTTCTCATTTAATTGGCACAAACCCCTGTGAGGTAGGTTAGGCTGAGAGGCGCTGACTGCCCAAGGGCACCCAGTGAGCTTCATAGCCTAGTGGGGATTTCAAAAATTAATGTACAACTTGAAAGCCATGGCTCTCAGTGTATTCATCTCTCTCCCACCTTCCTGTGTTAAGAATGCACACATCTGCAGTGATAAAATGCTGCTAAAATGTAGGCTTAGTGCAACTGTTTGTATAATTGAATCAATATTTTTGCACGTT
This sequence comes from Podarcis muralis, assembly GCF_964188315.1. Lineage (NCBI taxonomy): Eukaryota > Metazoa > Chordata > Lepidosauria > Squamata > Lacertidae > Podarcis > Podarcis muralis. The sequence continues at coordinate 64,063,424 of NC_135659.1, forward strand.
TTAAAACTGATGTGCTCAGGCGTTCCTTCACGATGGAACAAAAAATATTGTTACAACTGCATGAGTGATAGCCAAAGTTAGTCATACACGAGTCCATTGATTTTGATGGGTCTGCTTTGAGTATGACTGTGTCACCTATCACCTAATGTATATACAATCAAATGAATTGGTAGTTTGGAGCAGGATTTTATCAACACACTCATGTGTACATGCATTATTGCATGCAAAACTCAGCAAACTGTTTTTGGCCAGTTTTATCAATGCCCACTGGTAATTCAGAGGACACAAGAGAGAAGGCACAGAAAGAGGTGGCATGAACAGGATTCTGTACAAAATAATAATAATAATAATAATAATAATAATAATAATAATGATGGAATAATGAAGAATTTCATGTGCATTGATTGGTTCCACTTAAAAAAACAACAACCCACTACATTCAGAAATCCAAAGTCTGGAGAGAAATCCAGATAAGGAGAACTACAGATGCATTTCTAATATAACTGGGTCCTTGGTTTTACTGAAGCCACTACTGTATAGTTGTGTCATTTTGCCTTAGAGACAGAAATACTACTAGCCCCTGCATGATGCAGAATGACACTGCTGCTTATTTTGAAACAGAAAGGGGTTAGCAAAAGTGGCAAAGTTCTGACTTTATTTTTATATGACCTCTACAACCACAGATGATGTTTAAACAGTTTATTTACTCAGAAAACACTGAAAGCTTTTTTGTTCAGTGGGAACTTTTCCTCCTTGACATGTTTCTGTCATGGCAATGAAGCCCTTAGTACATCTATGACATTAACTGGAGTTGATCTTCAAGCCCAACTGCATATGATGCTGTCACTTCTGGTGTCCAATCAAGTGTGTTGGTCAGTGAAGTAATGGTCAAACGAATATATAAAATTAGGTCACAGGAAAGTATATTTGGGTAAGCCAGAAAAAGCAAAATTAATGGTGAGCTGAGCTGTTCACCATCTCCTTTCTGCAGAATCCAGGTTGTGAACAATGAGAAAAATCAGAATGATGGATCTTCGTATTAGGCCTTCTGGAATTATCCCATGTCTGTAAAGAACTTTTCCATTAGTGGACTATGCTCTGCTCACTTCTAAATTGTTTTGCAATTTGTGAGCTTTCTCAATGAGGTTTTTTTTGGGGGGGGTAGTGGGGGGGGTTTCCAAGAGTTCTCTTCCAACTCATATGTAGTTGTAGCTCACGAAGTTGTACTTCTGCTGCAATCCACATGCACCTGTACTGACCCCTGGAAAGGGGAGATCCCGTTAACCACTAAACACAGACCATAGCTCATACATGCATGCCAAAAGAAACATACTTGTGTGCAACAGAAGACTTTAGTTTTTGGTGGGAGACAGTAAATACATCAAATGTTTGCTGAAGAGGGAAGAGGACAAACTCAGCAAACAAAAGGCTGCTTGACCAGGCATATTATTCACTGCGATCAAAAGGACATTAATTGATGTTAAATAACTTTTATGCAGGTGCTACAAAGCAGTTAGTTTATTTCTTTCATAAAATTTATACACTGCTTGATTGTAAAACACACAAACACCCTCAAAGCAGTTTACAAAGAAAGATGAAAACAATGCAATTATTTTTGAAGATGCCTGAACTCAGCCATAATAATTTCTTGCCAGGGCCTAAACTTTGTTCTTGAAAACACTCTTCAAAAGCTAACTTCCCAGAAGTCAGAAAGCAGAAGTTAAAGCCACAATTTGTAACCAGCACAACCAAGGAATAGTGCCAGCAGGTTTACTCAGCCACAACCTTACATCAACTGACTAGATGGCTTAAGGAAAGCCACTGATACTTCTCAGCATCAGTATCTCATTTAAGAAGTGTGGATAATTATATTGAATGACCGTATGAAATTATGGAACCACCCTGAGATCTATGGATGAAAGGCAGTACGCAAATTTAAGAAATAATAATGAATAAAAATGGTAATGATTACTCAGATAATATATGAAGTGTTCTGTGAAATTGATGCATCATGTATTGGCATTGCCAAACAGTATCCGTATCAGGATGGGTTTCATATCTTTGCTAACTATGAGATGGAAAGGGAGATTCCAGACCAGCTGTTTATTGAGTCTTTGTACTGATATGTTTGTGCAGAGGTTATATGATGTTGCCAGCTGGTGGTTGTCATCCAGCACTTTCCAGTCAATTTTCCATCATTTTTCCTATCAGACCTTTTGCAGTTAAAAAAAAGTATCAGGATAACTGCAGCAAAAATGTCATGTATAACAACCACATTTTGTGCAAATAAGCAGCCTGCCTGGAAACTCCAAAAACTCCATTCTATTTATGGATATTACTGAAAATGGATAAATTGAGCTTTATTCGCTTTTCAGAAAAACACAATGACTAGAAACATACAATTTACAAGATGTGGAAAACATTTAAAGTAAAATGAATTCTAAGCAAACATATTTCAAGGAAATAAAAAAGATTTTTGTGTGTCGGAGGGGGGGATCCTTGTCTGTGAAAATTGATAAAATGCCTAATTCTTAATTTCCACCACATCTATTAAGAGCCAGCCATGTGGAGAAACTATTAGTACTGGTAATATTTCAACCTGTGTTCTTTTCCTAATTGATGTATTCTTTAATTAATGTTGTGCAGACAAAGTAGACCATGTTCTCACAAATTATACAAACCCATTAATTAAAGAGGCTTACAGTTTCAAAGAAAAAAATCCAACTTTAGGGCTAAGCAATGAACTAACTGCAGAAGTTAACCCTTCTGAATCATCTTCTCTGGTTTCCATAGGAACAAGTTGTGCCTATGAGGCTGCATTGTACACAGCCATTCATAGAAGTTGATGGACTGATGAGCAGATCCATATGGTCAAACTACACATTACAAATATTTGGCTGCCAGGCCCCTACATCTCCCTATGTCTCCCTTCGTGCAACTCTTGGTATCATTCCATTTGATGCATGGTGTGATGCCACTGCTCTCAAGTTTACATACACCTTGCAAATGACATTCATCAAAGTAGAGTGGAGAGAAAGAAATGCTAGGTGCCGTGATATAATATCTCACATCTATTTTAAGCATTCCTGGGATTCACAGAGAAGAAGCCTGGAGAAGTGGGTGGTTGCAGATTCAAAGTAACATTAGAATATAAGAAAAGTCTGATGGATCATTTTTGTCTAGCAGCCAGTTCCACGTTGGCCAACTAGATGCCTATGGGAGGTCCACAAGCAGGATTTCAGTCTCTCCATTCATGGTTCACTGCAAATGGCACATTGCCTCCAAAAGTGGAGGCAAAGCATAGTCATCATGCTTGTAGCTATTGATGGTCTCACCCATAAATTTGTCCTCTTTTAAAGTCATCCAGGAGCAATGTAATATTGAGCTGAATTTCCACCTGTGAAAGTTGTGTGGGGTGAAAAGGGAAACTTGGAGACAAGTCATGTTTATTAGCTTCAATGGGTCTACTCTGAGTAGGACTAGTGCTAGGTACCACCTACTGTTCCTTCTTCCACCAAGGATATGTTTCCTCTCTTCCCGTTAGGTGCTGACACTGCAGCCCAGTGCCAGAAGAGAGAGAATGTTCCTAGTTACCTCAACAATGTGGGGATATAATCCCTTTCCATAGGGCCTGAGCTCATCACTCCTTAATACAGACACCCCTTTTGAAAGCCATAAGGCTGCAAAGGTAGAGGGCACCTCAGCTCATTCCAGTTTGGCCACTTGAGAAGCATTTCAGCCCCTGCTTTTGAATTAATGGGAATTTTGCCACATGCTTACAATTTCTTTTCAAGTCTTCAGATAGAAGGATGGTCAAATCTGGTGGTTGTTTTCTGATCAAAATGTTATGACTTTCCTAAACAATAGCTTTCTTCCAGAGGCTCCATGTATGCTAGAAGCCTGATTTTTTTCATTGTTTTATATATCCTTCCATGCGTTTCAGGGCAATTGGGATGGCAACAAGGGCACAGCTAGCCTACTTTTCTTCACACTTCCATCTCCTGCATCTTCATGTACGTGAAGAACACATGCAGTGGACTTATGTCAGCAAAACAAATCACTCAATCTGTTACCAATGATGAGTCCCATGAAGCAATTATTGAATATATTGCAGGAAATAATATTTTGAACCGACTTTAATATGACTACTGCTCACCTGCTGGTTTCAACAGTACAAGCTTTATACATATAGAAAGGCAATTTTTCATACTATATAAGACTTCTGAAGCTGTTAGAGCCTTCTGTGGAATCAGAAGAATTTACAAAACAATTTTGTATCAAACTAGGAATATGTCCTGTCTTAAAAACGTATTTTAAGAATTCGCTGTAGGGATTGAGAAATCCATCATTTTCAGATTCTGACAGTTTCTTGTTTTCCCAATCTTCAGTTTATCCCATTTGCACATTGGAGTTTTTTAAAATGGCAAACTAAAGTAAATTGCACTCCATCCATAGTATGAAGTGATACTACAAAAGGAGGAATTGGATTTAAGCAGTGACTTGTAAGCACATACCTTTGTCTCTAGAAAGACAAATGGGCCTAGACAGTCAATCTTCCTTCCCACTGCCTCAATAGCCCATCCCACTAAGGACTCCATTTGCTGCATTTTCAGTCATGGAGCTTATGTTTCCATAAAGAAATAAAAGAAGATTTATGTAAGCATTTATTGACAGGTGCAGGTCAATTAACCACATGTGCACCTGTCTATCCAGTCACATCCTGCATAATGCAATTTCCCCATTTGTAATGGATGCTCCTAGGAAAAGTAGCTCTTTCAGTCAAAATGTCTTCATTGTGTCATTTTCTTCTACAGAAAACTAAATAAGAGTAAAACAAGGCTTCATGCTGAAACTGTATTTTTAAAAACCCGAAAGTTAAAAATGTACATATTGAAAACATTAGATTGATTCTATGTTCATATAATCAATTTTGTGACTATACAGCATCTGGTCAAGTGAATGACAATCTCAATTATTGTCTGGTTTCTTTATAACACGTGAGTTCATAAAATGACCAGCCAAACAGCAGAATACACTTAATCATTTGAGCCACTGCAGGGAAGGCCTGTTCACATGTTGCCACCCTCCAGACCTCTCGTGGAGAGGGCGCAGAAAGAATGGCTTCAAATGATGATTGCAGGGTCCAGGTTGGTTCATAAGGGGACAGGCAATCTTTGAGGTATTGCAGTCCTGAGCCAATTTAAGGCTTTATGTGTCAAAACCAGCACTTTGAATTGGGCCCAGAAACTAACTGGCAGCCAGTGCAGTTAGGCCAGGATTGCCAAAACCATCTTGCCTCAATGAGCAACATCGCCACTGAATTCTGCACCAGCTGAAGTTTCTGAACTGTCTTCAGAGGCACACCCATGTATAATGTGTTGCAGTAATCTAACCCAGAGGTTACCAGAGCATATACAATAGAAGTTAGGCTATCCCTGTCCAACAAGTCCATAAGTCAGAACAACAGGAGTTGTTGTTCTCAAAACCTGGAGGGCACCATGTTGGTCGCTCCTACTTTAAGTCAACATATTGTGGGAGAACCAACTAGTAGCAAGAATATTATGACTAACAAATATCTTAGAGCTCTGCATAATATGATTCCTAAATAGTATTTTCTGCTATCAAACTGGACCTTGCATTTGAATTTTTGAATATGTTTACTAAATAAGAGAAGATGTTTCAGTTCACCCATCAATGTTTTTTTTTCCCTATTGAAATGCTAAGAGGCAACACTACATGACTCCAGCAAAACTGCTGACTAATTTTTTATAGGTCGTGTGCTTTTCACTTTTCACTTACCAGCTGCTACCAGCCGCATTTATTATGGAGTACAGTGAAGCAGCACTAACAAGAAGTAAAAGTTTTATGAATAAACAAAACCCCTTCACATCAGCTCCTGTACAACATGCCAGCAAAGTGAAACAGGAAGAAACTTTTCAGCTTAGAGTTTTTGCTTGCAACAAAAACAGCTATCAACAACTCAACATATAACATTCACAAATATATTGACTAATGAACAATCTGCACCTAATGCCTTTAAGAAGATTTGGTTAAGGTAAAATATTTTGACTATTCTCATAGTTATACGGCAATTGAAGCAAGGCTGTTCCTTCTTGGGAGAGTCAAATTGTAATGAGGACTGAAAATTCTGGTTGTCTGTCCTAGTGTGGCAGGCTATAATATATTTTGTAATAAGGAAGAGCGGGAATGTTTTGAATGGTTGCATTGATATTGGGAAATGGGAAATGAATAAAGAAATAAAAAAGTCAACACTAGAATATCACTAATAGAAATGGAGAAGCTCAGTGATTTGATTACAATCTCTTTTTGAGCTTTGTTGCTAGCTGAAGACATATTTATGTTCTGAACCGCCCTGAGATCTACAAGTACAGTATAGGGTGGTATATAAATTTAATAAATAAAAATAAATATTCATTTATTCAAGCATTTATTAGGTATTAGAGCTTGGGCTAGTTTGTGATGTATATTATCACTGTATTAGCTGCTGTTTGTTTATTTTTATCTGCTTTTGTTTTATTACACTGTCATGTTGTTGGATGAGACTGTTGGTTCTTTAATTGGTTTACCATAACCCACCTTGGGACCACTTTCATTTAAGGGTAAGTTAGTAATATTATAAATATCCTATAATAATAACATAGCCTAATAAGAAGCTTACTAAATATATCATATGTAAGTTAGATATGACATACATAAAGATAAAGGGACCCCTGACCATTAGGTCCAGTCGCGGATAACTCTGGGGTTGCGGCGCTCATCTCGTTTTATTGGTCGAGGGAGCTGGCGTACAGCTTCCGGGTCATGTGGCCAGCATGACTAAGCCGCTTCTGGTGAACCAGAGCAGCGCACAGAAACGCCGTTTACCTTCCCGCTGGAGTGGTACCTATTTACCCACGTGCACTTGGACGTGCTTTTGAACTGCTAGGTTGGCAGGAGCAGGGACCAATCAACGGGAGCTCACCCTGGCACGGGGATTTGAACCGCCAACCTTCTGAGTGGCAAGCCCTAGGCTTTGTACCATGGTTTTAAAAAAAGAAGGCACTATATTTGACTGGAATTTTACTAGATGCTTGAAATGTGGAACCCCTTCAAGCATCTGATCATAATATACTTTTTAAGATATTAAAAAGACACCCCTTGTGATGTCATTGTGGCAGAAGCAGTGACCTTTTAGTTGTCTAGACTTTTCAACACCTAGTGTAAGGTTGCTGTATATTGCATTCATTCTGTTGAATTTAATGGGATGTTTTTAATGGCTGATTTTTTATTTTATTTTTTACTGTTTTATCTATTCAGCTGTTCTTTCCTTCTTTATCCTTTTCTTGTTTTATTACTCTACTGTCAGAGGCTTGGAGGTTTTACAGAAGAACTGCATTAAAAATATATTAAATTAATAAATAAAAATTGATGGTTGTTTTGACAGCAAAATAAAGTCCTGTGCGCTTCAATCACACTACTTTATTCGTAATTATTAATCAGAGGCTTCAGCACGATGCACACTTACCTGGGAGTAAGGGTACTGGAAAATTCTGATGAAAATGGAAACAGGAGCATCAATTGCTTATTCCAGGAGAATGGAAATTCAACCAGTAAATACAACTGGCATTCACTGTTGTTGTTTTCAGCCCACAAATAATATGTAATTGATTATATTACCTCCCCCCACCCCCACAATTTGCACTGTGTTTCAGTTGCACTGAAATGAATGGGATGGAATAATGTAATTTATGTAGATTACATAAATGACATAATATCACCACAGCAAAGAGCAAGATGAATAATGTGGTTTTTGGTGGAATACAAATTGCAGCAGAATGGAAACAGCATGTGATGAATACAAGGCAGGATGGAAAACGATGCCTTCTTGCATCCCTATTTATGTATTCCTATTGAACTCAATGAGAATATTTGAGTAGTCTTGCCAAAGATGGCACTCTATGTGTGCTATTAACCTCATTTCTTCTCTGTGGTGGATACTGTATTTTGGGTTCAAGCAGAAATTTCTCAGTACAAAAGAAATTTCTCAGTACAAATCAAGATGGAGTTTGCTGTCTAAAGTATGTTTTTTCTAGTTTGTTTAATAAAGAAAGGGGGGTTTCACTGAGGTTTTTGGTATAGAACTCTACAGGGGAATTGGATTTCTATATACATAATCATGTTCCTCCCTCAATCAAGTTTTCTTTGGAAACACAAAGCCGTGCAAGTCTAAAACTCCTGGGGAAGTATATATGATATTGAAGGTGTAACCTCTAGGTCAAAAATCTGTTTCCTTCACTGCTATGAGCCTTACACTTGACCTGAATTTTTCCCCCCTCTGGCAAAATCAAATCTTCCTGCCATGTGGCAGCAGAGCAGGGAATCAGGCAATGCTAGAGTGAATTTCACAAAGTGCAAACTATAATTTTTTTAGACACCAGCAAAAAATGGCTCAGTTGAGTTGCATTACGACGAGTCCAAAAGGTAAAAATCAATGAAACCTATATCTTATTACTATTGTTACTAAAATAATAGTAGCAATAATAATAAATTTGGGAATTGACAAATATTAGAACCAAGCGTAATAAAAAATTGGTCCCCATGTTATTCTGGCACAGCACACAATCATAATACACACTGGTAGTATAAATAAACTTGGGAATAGACAATTATATCAGTGAACCCAGACTAATAAAAATTGGGTTCCTATATATAATTCTGTCACTGCACACTTCTTACATAATGCACATTGGTGGATATACTAAACAAGGTTTAAAAGTAAGTTGAAGGTCTGTGGGTGGGGAATAAGAACGAGGTCTGAACAATGTTGCCTGACAACAATGCGGCAAAAGGCAATTTACTCTGAGGTGACAATCTGAAGGGGGAAGAAAAATAAACTAACAAGAGGGAGTTTAGGCTCATTAGCATCCTGGTCTCCATATTTCATCATTAATAATAATAAAGATGGATGGGTGAGTCATAATAAAGCACTGCTCCATTCTTTACTGAGTACACTATAAAAAGAGGCAGGGACAACTAGAAGTTAACATGAAGAATGGGTCAGACGTGACATCAGGCTGCTGTCTCCAAAATTATAGCCCCTCTGTAGGGAGGCAGCTGATTTATGCCAGCCATTGGAAAAGGCAATTAGGACTTTCCATCCTGCCATCTTTAATGTATCCTAAGGTCCACAGAGCACCAACTTCCAACAGCCGTGACTAGGATGTCTGAGGGTTCATCATTCAAATGGTGGCAGGCAGTTCACTTTTGTGAATATCCAGCCTAATGTGAAATGTATTGTCAGTCTGAAGGGGGTTGGATGCGAGATTCAGAAATGGAAACAAAGGATAAATTTCTTTCATGGGATAGCAAGAGATAAGAAACTTGGGACAGCAAAATGCAGAACATTTTCAGCAGGATTTGGGGAAATCTTAATCCAAAGCAGTCTTCCCAAAGACCACAACCCCCTTATTGTTTTGTTTTGGTTTTTTAAACGTCCTGTCATATTTCAGTCATATATTCTGCTATTTTCATATTTCAGTAGTTGCTGAGTTTGAAATCAAATTAGGCTTTGATTTAAATAAATTGTTCCAATTTATTTGATATTTATCTGACTCTGGTTCCTTTTCTGATTACCACCACTTGTTCACTGGAACAACATTGAAGACGCTCTCTTCAAATGCATAAGCTGCTTAGGCCACAGTAGTTCTGGAAAACCACAGACTGTGAGAGATAGATTGAAGATGCATTCCCAAAGTTGGTGGACTTGTTGACTTTGTAAACTAAGATCTTGACTAAACATCAGCTCATTGCTTAACTGTGGATTGTAACCACAATACTGCTGAGCCAATAAATTTCTGTGAGTCTTTTTGGCCCTACGACTGAGAAGGAATCCCCACTGGAAATTGAGAAGAGAAAAAATAATTCTGCTGAATTTTGAGGAAGGGTGGTGGTGGAGGGTTTGTCACCAAGTGCTTACCTTAATCTTACATGGTTGAGAGGTACTCTTCCATTTGAACTTTTAAAAAATCCCCAAATTGTTCCCTGGCACTCTGATCTCTGCCTGGCTGACACAATTGCAGAAATGTTCATGGGAGTATGTTATGTCAGGACATGTGATACCAAGAGAAGCTGCTTGTAGAAATGACAAACAGCAATTTATTTATTTTTAAGGTTAAAAGAAAAAAACAGCAGCCATCCTGTAATGTTATTAACATAATTGCCCAGCACCAAGCACCACACCCAGCCTAGGAATTTCACTGAAATTCTCTTGTTACCCCCCAAATGGCAGAAGAAATGTCAGCTGCTTTTGCAGGTAGGGGAGGGGGAAGAGTTTGGGAAATTAGTCAATGGAATTTGGCAACTTCTGTTTTGTAGTGCTTTGATTCTAGTTCTTAATTGACTAATGCCTGTGATGCACCAGGATGCAGTTTGAGCACGCTTGAATCCTATTCGTGTCCCTCGGGTGAGAGGTGCTTGATAAGTGCAAAGCATTATTATGTTAGCACTTGGGAGTGAAAAAGATTATCATCATTGTGTCACCGAAAACATAATTAGAGCTCTGTTATGAAAACATGCATATGGTGGAAGTCAGCCTGCATTGCACCTCTCTCTTAATTATGCCTCAAAAAAAGAGACGTAAGCTCTGCTTAATTACAGAAAGCATAAATTCAGAATTACCTTTTATCAATACACTTTAGCTTTTTTAAATCTGAAGGGAAAATTTTAATGGGAGACAGAAAAAGACAACTGAAAATGAAATAGACTCAAATGCTGCAAGTCCTAAAGCAGATTCTGGCTTGTGATGACAGTCATTGATTCCCCCCCCCCCACCCCCAGTGTGGTCCTACACCTTCAGATAGTCATATATTTCAACCGTTTGAAAGCAGCGCAAAGAAAAGTTGCGGCTGAAAAGGAAAGGAGGAGTAGAATTTCACTTAAGAAATCTGAAGGGAGGGGCAAGAGTTGTCTTTACCATAGAAACTGAACAAGGTGGATGACTGCGCTTTTCGTTTGTCCAAACATCGTAACAAAGACCTGTGCTTCTTCACAGCACTGCAGGACTCTTTACTGATATGATTCCAGTCTGGCAGGGCTTCCTGGAGTGACCATGCAACCATGCAATGCCATGTGGTCACTTCAGGAAGCTCTGTTGGGGGACAATCTTGTGCGCAAAGAGCTTTGCATTGCTGTGAGTGTGGGGCATTTCAAAATAGCATTTTTGGCTCTTTGAACATTAGGAAAGCCCCATGTTCACTTGCAGATACACGAGGGTAAGTGCTGCTGTCCATACACCAATAGTTAGCACTCCCCAGAACTCTTCAAAAAGTCCAAATCACCCTAAAATATCTCTTATACACATCAGGGGTGTCATTAAGAATACACATATTTTCATTTATGGTGCCCCCCCAAACCTCACTTCAAAAGCAGATTCTCCCCCAACCTCCTTCCCATTTCTCATATATAGAATCATAGAATCATAGAGTTGGAAGAGACCACAAGGGCCATCGAGTCCAACCCCCTGCCAAGCAGGAAACACCATCAGAGCACTCCTGACATATGGTTGTCAAGCCTCTGCTTAAAGACCTCCAAAGAAGGAGACTCCACCACACTCCTTGGCAGCAAATTCCACTGTCGAACAGCTCTTACTGTCAGGAAGTTCTTCCTAATGTTTAGGTGGAATCTTCTTTCTTGTAGTTTGGATCCATTGCTCCGTGTCCGCTTCTCTGGAGCAGCAGAAAACAACCTTTCTCCCTCCTCTATGTGACATCCTTTTATATATTTGAACATGGCTATCATATCACCCCTTAACCTCCTCTTCTCCAGGCTAAACATGCCCAGCTCCCTTAGCCGTTCCTCATAAGGCATCGTTTCCAGGCCTTTGACCATTTTGGTTGCCCTCCTCTGGACACGTTCCAGTTTCTCAGTGTCCTTCTTGAACTGTGGTGCCCAGAACTGGACACAGTACTCCAGGTGAGGTCTGACCAGAGCAGAATACAGTGGCACTATTACTTCCCTTGATCTAGATGCTATACTCCTATTGATGCAGCCCAGAATTGCATTGGCTTTTTTAGCTGCCGCGTCACACTGTTGGCTCATGTCAAGTTTGTGGTCAACCAAGACTCCTAGATCCTTTTCACATGTACTGCTCTCAAGCCAGGTGTCCCCCATCTTGTATTTGTGCCTCTCATTTTTTTTGCCCAAGTGCAATACTTTACATTTCTCCCTGTTAAAGTTCATCTTGTTTGTTTTGGCCCAGTTCTCTAATCTGTCAAGGTCGTTTTGAAGTGTGATCCTGTCCTTTGGGGTGTTAGCCACCCCTCCCAGTTTGGTGTCATCTGCAAATTTGCTCAGGATGCCCTTGAGTCCATCATCCAAGTCGTTGATAAAGATGTTGAATAAGACCGGGCCCAAGACAGAACCCTGTGGCACCCCACTAGTCACTCTTCTCCAGGATGAAGAGGAACCATTGATGAGCACCCTTTGGGTTCGGTCAGTCAGCCAGTTACAAATCCACTGAGTGGTAGCATAGTCAAGACCGCATTTTACCAGCTTCTTTACAAGAATATCATGGGGCACCTTGTCAAATGTGTTCCCTTCATCTACCAGGCTTGTAATTCTGTCAAAAAACGAGATCAGGTTAGTCTGACATGACTTATTTTTCAGAAATCCATGCTGACTATTGGTGATCACAGCATTCCTTTCTAGGTGCTCACAGACTGTATCCTGAGAGTGTCAGTATGACATATTTTTGTTTATGGCATTTATCTTTTCTAACCTCATTTCAAAAGTATATATGAGATTCTAAAAACCTAGGGCAAAACTCAGAAATATTCTTTAAAAACTGAAAAGGTTTCTTTTAAAAATCAGAATATACATATCTTAAAACAAGTATTTAGAAAATAGGGGGAAGCATGGATATTAACTGTAGCTTAATCAGGCTGAACTTTAGCTTGAGAGATTAAAAATGTCACAATCAATGCTGCACTTAGTGCTTACAAGTCATAATATTACCCACACATGTTTGAGTCAGAGTTCTTTTGTCTTTCACAATCAGCAAGGAAGCAAGGCCGCCTTACAGACATAGCCATTCAGCTCTGCAAAATAGAAGAGCCATGCAGAAGTGGCCAGAGATGTGCCTTGTAGAGGTGAGTGAATGCAAGGGAGCAGAGATAAATTTCAAGGCAAATCTACTAAATTTGCACTTTCTGAAAATACGTGAACTGAAACACAGCAACCCTTCGGAATTCACACTTCTACGAATTTTGCAGTGTAGTTCTCTATACAGAAATGCACATACTGGAGTATACTGCACATAAAAATGCATATGTTGGTGAAAATAGCATACAAATTGCATAAAATTACACAAATTTGCAGAATAAAAACACGTATATTAGGAGAAATTCACACCATAATGCCAATGAATTTTCACGAGGACTTAACCCCCCCCCCAAAAAAAATTTATGTGGAAACTAAATTTAAGATTAGAAGAATGAGAAAGTGAGAGAAGCTGATATTGACAAATTCACTCACCCCTAGTGGATGCTCTATCAATGTCTCACTTGCCTTTTCCCTAAGCAGTTCAGTTTCCCTGTGGCACCTGCCACCCACTTTGTATTCAATGCAAGGACATCTGGTTGCAAATGGACCAATTCCCTCCCCCCTCCCCTTTCCCCTTCTCCTTTATCTCCAATAGGTGCCAGACTGCCATAATAAAATAGTGCAGTCACACTGGGAATACTGTGTAGAATTCTGGTTTACTCATGTCAAAGGAAATTGTAAGCCCAGAAAAGGGTCAAAAAACTGCAGCCACTGTCATCAAGGATCAGGAGTGACACCCATACAGTGGACGCTCGGGTTGCGAACGTGATCAGTGTGGGATGCATGTTTGCAACCTGCAGCATTCGCAACCCGCGTCTGCGCATGCGCAGGTTGCGATTTGGTCTTCTGCGCATGCACAAAGCGTGATTTGGCACTTCTGCGAATGCATGACTGCCGAAACCCGGAAGTAACCCGTTCCGGTACTTCCGGGTTTCGGCAGTCCGCAACCAGAGAAAACGCAACCTGAAGTGGACGCAACATGAGGTATGACTGTATAAGAAAAGGTTACAGTGTTTGGGGCTTGTTAGTTTAGGGAAAAAAGAGAGTAAGGGGGAAGATGTTAGAGGTGCTTACGTTTATGCATGATGTGCAGAGAATGGACAGGGAGAAGTTTCCTCTCTCATAATACTTGAATGTAGCTCTACCCTTTCCTCCTGGTGGGCGGCTCTTGTGGACTCTTGTGCTTGGTTGCCATCCCTGGCAGTGAGAACAGAGTGCGCATGGCCAGGCAGCTGTTGGGGGAATTCCTCCTGGCCACCTGGACAGCTGGTTTGAGTTTCTGCTGGCTGCCGCATTCCAAATTGACCAATGAATGGCCTCTTCTGGGAGGTGTGCCTTGCAGGCTGAGAGGGCATTGGCTGCACATGTACCCTCGAAGCCGGCGAGGCTTAAACGCTGGCAGTGCCGCCCTGCCCATATGGGCGGGATTCACCTAATGAGTCCTGTCTGTGGAAATCCTGCACAAGGACTTCCGTTTACACAGTGGGTCTTTCTCCCCACCCCTCATTCCCTGTTTCCCCTGAAATTGTCCCTGGAGTGGCTAGGAGTGCATGGGCAGAGGAAAGGGCGTGAATATTCCATCTTTCTAGCTGAAATGCTATTGCATAAGGAATGTTAATATTAGTGTGATAATGAATTCCACACATGGTATTGATGAGTCCACAGAAACACACACATATGAAAACTTTCATGGAAAGAACTGAATAACTAATGAATTAATTCAGTTTCTTGTTACATGAGCTTGTGGTGTTACAATTTTCGCTTACCAGTTCAACAGATAATTAACTCAGGTACAGACTACGCTTGTTGTAAAAGCTAAACTGTAGCAGCAATAGTGAACTTAAAGGGACAGTTTATGCAGAGCAAAGGCAAGAATGACGAGTTTTGGTTAGGCCTCATGAACCATTTACCATAGAGTCAAAGAAAGTTCCATAATGCAAGTGAGAATTCAAATTCCCACTTTGTGAACTTGTGAAATTCTTTGCTTTGAGTATCAGCTCAGCTGCATCTCAAACAGAAAATAATCCCCATTATCTGAACCTTGCACATTTGCAACTTCTCGGCATCAGAGCTCACTGGGTCCGCCTATGTATCCCCATGTCAGTGTAATCCTTCAGAAATTGCCTCCCATCTCTTTGAAGCTATGATCGAATATTGTAGTTATCTCCCAGGCTATTTGGATAAATGAAGCTGACCTGCACAGGCATCCAACAAATCCCAAACACGGTAGACTTCAGAATCAGGAAAACTGTTTTTGAAAAGAAGAGTTTGGTTGTTTTCCTCTATGCATTTTCTGTTACAAGTCTAAACTTCATCCTATTAGGACCTTACTGCACACTCCTATGCATGCCTACTCAGAAGCAAGACTCACTGGGCTTAGTTGAAATTACTCACAGGTAAACGTATATAGCAAGATTAGCCACTGTGGTGCCCTCTAGATGTTATGGGGCTACAACTCTCATAATCCCTGACCATTGGTCATGCTGGCTGAGGCTGATTGGAGCAGGAGTCCAACATCTGGAGAACCCTGTGTTGGCTATCCCTGATGTATATTACAGCCTCAATATCAGCCCACATCATAACATGCTAATCGTGGCTTCTGCAGCAGCTTCTTCCCCTAGATTTAACCAAACCTTTTTGAATGAGTTATAGATTCCATTTACATACATCTAAAAATTGTTAGTATTTCCTGGGTATCTTTGCTTCATTGCACTGTTAGACAAGGTTCTGTGCTTTTGTTTGGGATTGAATGCAAGTGAATCAGAATTCACGACTCTCATCAGTTTGGAACATGGCAAAATAATTTATTCTCCTTCTGTATAGCCTGGGTGTCATGAATCTGTCCTGGAAAAAATGCTATCTAAAATCAACAGAATTTTATCATGCAAATTATAGGAAGTGTGATTATTATGAGCAGCGGGTGGTTCCTGATTCATTGCCATTTGCACTTCCAATGAGCTCAGATTTGCTCCAGGAAATGCACGGTGTAAGGAACGTAGTTTATTCTCAAATACACAAATACATCTCCGACTGCTTGTAGGACATGGCAGGAGAAATCCTAGTTGCAAAGGTGAATTTTTCATATTGAAAGTCTCTGGATCATTGGGAAAAGCTAGCATTTTGACAGACTATTATTACTCCTGTATTGCATTGTGGCACTAAAACCAACTAATGCCAGATTTTCCCTGTATAGGGAAACATTTATATATGTAGCCCTGATAGGTTGTTAAGGAGTGATTCATCCCTGGTTCTTCTGTACTGAACCCGAGACCTCTTGGTCTTCTCCATCCTTTTCAAAAGCTTTCATTAATTTTGCTTACATGGTTGCTCTGCATATTGTGAAGCACATTTCTGATGAGACCTCAGCTACCCATCATCATCATTTGTCCAGAGACCTAAATTTGCACAGCTGCATGTGCACACAAACATATATGCACATGCAAATTTTATGCATATCTGTGTCATGGGCTTTTGCCCTTCATTTTTAAAGGAATGTCTCTAAAGACTAAAGCTAAAAGGATCCCTGTTCCCTTGCTAGTGGTAGTAATACAGTA
The DNA here is from genome assembly GCF_964188315.1 of Podarcis muralis. Classification (NCBI taxonomy): domain Eukaryota; kingdom Metazoa; phylum Chordata; class Lepidosauria; order Squamata; family Lacertidae; genus Podarcis; species Podarcis muralis. The sequence continues at coordinate 64,080,076 of NC_135659.1, forward strand.
AAACTGAAGGCAGGTGCAGTTAGATCTTCACTGTACAAGCATGTCTTCTGAATGGCCCAGTTTGGACTACTGATGTCTTGGTGTTGACCTCTCAGCACCTTTATTCCAGTACTTGTGGGCAACATATCTCCTCACTTGACCTTTGCTCATCAGCAGTGCACTTTATGATCTTAGCATTACTGCATCTATTGCCTGTTGGTTAAGCAGAGTTCCTTCATCACACAATAGCACTCCATGACTTATGCTAAGCTAGATTCCCCCTATGCTTCTTCCAGTTTACTGAACTCCTCAAACTGGGATGTGCATGCTTCTTCTAATGCTTGAAGATAGAGGAAATTATTTATTTTTTAAACTTTTATCTGGCATTTCCCACAAATAGCCCAAGGTGGCTCAAAAATATAATTTTAAAGAACAGTGCACTTTACAAATAGCAAATACCAAGAGTGAATTTCTACAATAAAGGCACATTCCATAAAACAGCAGCAACAGCAGCCAAAAAACCAAACCAAAACACAGCCGCTTCCATGCAATTACCAGTTGGATTAAAACCAGGTTCAGTATGTGCCTTATTCAAAATACTTTCAAAATACTTTCTCTGCCATATGTTAGAAGACCATTAAAGTGAGGGCAAGATCAGTCTTCTGTGGGAGAGATCTTTCAGAGCCTAGGTGCAACCTCCAAAAAGGAAAATGGCAAATTAAGCATCTCTGTTGCAAAAAGAAAATAATGCAGGCTACAGTTTTGTGGTGTTTCAAACAAGAAGCCTAAAGACCAATTAAATGTAGAATGGGTTGTTAATGTCAAATTGCCAGCAGGAGAAGGGATAAATCAAAGTTCATTCACCATGTTTCCTCTCTTGTATCTTTTGGCAGTATTCTCTCTGCAAATTCATAAGTGTGAGACTGGAAAGACTTGCAGCATTGAGATCCACTGAACTTTCGGGTTGAAGTCATGGCAAATGCTTTTCATTTAATTTAGTTCTCTATGCCACTCGTGAGCAGGTGAGATTTTGCCACTTATATGCTCGTTTTTATTAACAGAGGCCAGAATGAGGGGGTCTTGCAAGTATTTTACTTTAGCTGAGTGGGTAATGAGAGGCCACAAGTAACAACTTCATAAATGTCTCTGACACCTTTTCCAGATGCCTCCTGCCTCTAAGGGGTTGCCTACTTGTACTAATTGGCTGCTTCCACAGGCAGAATTAAGAATCAACTCACATATGAACATTCTGGCTCATTTTTGATGTGATGAATCAACTATCAAGGCAGGTTGGAATATTTTTACAAAGTCAGTAGACTAACAACATATATTCACACAGACCGGGAGTGCTTCCCTCTAAAGGAGCAGGTATGCAGCTTGAGGGTACTTCTGGATCCATTGCTGTCACTTAAGCCTCAGGTGGCCTCAGTGGCATAGAGTGCTTTCCATCAGCTTCAGCTGGTAGCCCAGCTGCGCTCCTAACTGGACAGGGATAGCATATCCTCCAACATTTCTCCAATGAAAATGGGGAAGTCCCATTCCATAATGATAACTTTACTATTTATAACCCCCCCCCATCTTATTGGGTTGTCCCAGCACTCTGGGTAGCTTTCAACATATATAAAACATAATGAAATATTAAACATTTAAAAAAACCCTTCCCTATAAGGGATTACCTTCAGGTGGCTTGGGGGCTGGATAACTTCATACCCTCCAACATTTCTCCAATGAAAATAGGGACATCCTAAGGAGAAGCGAGACATTCCAGGATCAAATCAGAAACCAGGACAGCTTCTCTAAACCAGGGACATCCCTAGAAAATAGGGACACTTGGAAGGTCTGCGATAGCATCACGTCTGTCATCTATGGGACACGAGTGGCGCTGTGGTCTAAACCACTGAGCCTCTTGGGCTTGCTGATCAGAAGGTAGGTGGTTCGAATCCCCGCAATGGGGTGAGCTCCCATTGTTCTGTCCCAGCTCCTGCCAACCTAGCAGTTCGAAAGCATGCCAGTGCAAGTAGATAAATAGGTACCACTGCGGTGGGAAAGTAAATGACATTTCCTTGAGCTCTGGTTTCCGTCACAGTGTTCCATTGCGTCAGAAGTAGGTTAGTCATGCTGGCCACATGGCTCAGAAAGCTGTCTGTGGCCACCGCCGGCTCCCTTGGCCTGAAAGCGAAATGAGCATCGCAACCCCACAGTCGACTTTGACTGCACTTAACCATCCAGGGGTCCTTTACTTTTACCTGTCATCTATGCACTTTTAACCTCTACGTTGTAACTGCAACATGGTATACATGGAGCTGCCTCAGAAACTTCAGCTGGTACAAAATTCAGTGGTTAGGTTGCTCAGCCGGGCAAGACGCTTTGAGCATTTAGCACCAATCCTGGCTAGACTGCACTTGCTGCCAATTAGTTTCCAGGCTCAATTCAAAGTGCTGGGGGGGGGGCAAGGGAGAGATAACCATTTGCTTTTCTAATTTTTTAAAAAAACTGAATCTGTTTATAAAGAAGCTTAGAGTGAATTTTGTTGGCAGTGCACACCCCCTACTGGAAACCCTTAAGCAGGGAAGCCAACATGCTGCCCTCCAGACGTTTTCAGACCAAAACTCCTATCAGCCCCAGCCAGCATTATCAATGGTTTTAGGGTGATGGGAATTGTAATCCAGCAACATTTGAAGACACCACATTGTCCACCCACTGATAAACAATTTTTTTGGTGCTAAACAAAATGACCAGCCTCTTCCCAAAATGCTAATATATATAACAGTGTAACTACAGTATAACTTGCCTGTTCATAGACTCACATTCGATATTAGAAACTTGTGACCTTCAAGGGGATTCAATGGGAATCCATTTTTAACAAAGGTTCATCATACCACAACATATTATAAAACAGTGATTACTTTCTAATCTTCACAATAGCAGCGTTATATGACATCTCTCTGGACATCAAGGTCAGAAAGCACATTGTTAACAAACCCACTTATGACAACTGAACAAAAGGCAATTTCTCTTACAAGGTCCATCACTTTGTTAATGAACCTGTGCACTAAAGTACACCTGTTCCCTAGATTTATAGACATCTTATATATCCATTAAGCGTTTACAGGCTTATTGGTTGAGTAGCTCTTTGGCACTTGGGATCCAGACAGGAGTTGATCTGACAGCATTGCTACTGTAAAGAGGATCATGCAATGGTGGCTGATCATTACAATTGGGGGAAGGGCATTTATTTTTCAAGAATAGTCAGTGGGAGAAGCGAAGGTGCTGTCAACTTGATCAAATGTTACCAGATCAAGGGGAAGGAGAGTGGGGGTTGAAAGAGATGAACTGTTTTTCTCTGTGTGTGTTTCGCACCAAAGGTCGGCAGGTTGGTTCAACTCCTTCATCCATGCAGTCACTTAACACCAGACATGTGAGTTTCCCATTGATTTTTATCGATAGGTAGCCTCTAAAAGCTGTGATAGTGAGGCCCACATGGTGGGCTTTCAAGCTATAAATATGGGTTAAGGTTGAAAATAACTCTAGGGTGAACTTGGGGATTAAAGTGAAGTGGTCGAATATTGTCCACTTAGTTCTTTTTATTTGCAAGATCACTTCCCTCTTTGCAGAAGAAAGACAGAGAATAAAATAGAATAGAAGTTTCTTTAATTCCAGCAATTTGAAAGACTGTCTATAAGTTTCGATATAGCCTGTGTGTGTGTTTCATTTTTTTCTATAGAACTTTGACAACTATAAGAAATTTACCTTTCTGGTGAAATATTATGGCCAAACTACATATTATATTTAATGAATAGTGTGTAGTTACTAGAGATGAAAGGAACTTCCCATTTAAGTTCTCTGTGTTTCTCATTTTTCCAATCTTAAACTCAGTTCCTCACACTTTTGTAACAAATTGTGATTTTTAAAAAAATGCTCATGAAAATACCACAGCAGTTTAGTGCACTTTTCTCCAGATAAATACATTTTTGTATGCAGTTTTGACTAATGTATATATTTTTGCAAACATTTTCCCTAATATGAATTTTGATATGTTATTTTCATTCATCTATTCCTTTTTATTCACACCTTTCTCTAATGTATGCATTTTTAAAGCCTTGGTTGGAGAACTGCACCACAGAATTCTCATAAGTGCAAGTTTTGAAGGATGGCTGTATTTTGCTTCTCATATTGTTCTGGAAAGGGCATATTTGCCTTTACATGCAAACAGAATTGAATTTTGCCCCCTAGAAGTAACATCTGGTTGCTATTTTTTAAAAAGGCATGAAGTGGGGGGCATAGCATGCAGGCAGGAAAGATTTATCTCTAACTTTCCTGCCACAATCCATAAAAATATTGACCTCTGCATGGCTAGCTATGAGGGCCACTAAAAGATAAAGGTAAAGGACACCTGGATGGTTAAGTCCAGTCAAAAGCAACTATGGGGTTGCAGCGCTCATCTCGCTTTCAGGCTGAAGGAGCTGGCGTTTGACCACAGACCGCTTTCCAGGTTGTGTTGCAAGCATGAATAAACCGCTTCTGGCGCAACGGGACACCATGACGGAAACCAGAGTGCACGGAAACACCGTTTACCTTCCCACCACAGCGGTACCTATTTATCATCACCATCATCATCATAAACTTTATTGCACTAGCCAAAGGCAATGGCATCATTCACAATGGGAACAAAAAGAAAAGCAACAATAAGCATAAAAACCATAAAAAATCAGGCACTGCAGATACAATAAACCACAATCACTTCTCCTAAAAATTATTTGTTGCATATGATAGAATAGCAAGGGGTTCTCAGGTAGAATGTGCCACCTTAAATGTCCAAATCACCTTTGCAATTGACCGCTATTTTATCTAGTTCTTTTCTCCTGATCTTCTTAGCCACCGATGCATATGGTGCTACTTTATATGTTATGAAGTCATCAGTATCACTCAGCAGCCATTTCACCCTTTCCACCCTGTTTGAGTGTGTTCCATTCATGAGCAGGGGTTTTATAAATTGGTCTCTTGGTTCTATATATAGTGGGCATTGCAATAAATAGTGGTACAGGTCCTCTACACAAGGTTGCCCACACAGACAAAATCTCTCCTTGTACTGTACTTTGCTGTACCGACCATCCACCATACCTATTGATCTACTTGCACTGGTGTGCTTTTGAACTGCTAGGTAGGCAGGAACTGGGACAGAGCAACAGGAGCTCACTCCATTGTGCAGATTCGAACCGCCAACCTTCTGATTGGCAAGCCCAAGAGGCTCAGTGGTTTAAGACCACAGCGCCACAGCACCACCCACATCTAGCTACTAGCCATACAGGGGGCACAATTTTTTCCTGATCACAGCTCACCAGAGATAAATCTCTTATTCCTATATGCTGTGGCCTTAATAATGTACCTACACCCAAAATTAATTTAATAAACAACAGAGATGTAGCTGCCTGCCATGCATTAGGCATAATGTGCCATTTGCCCTTAGGGACCTACACTAAATGTCAGAATTTTACCGTGTCTTTTATTGCCTATTTTTTATTATGAATGGAAAGGAAAAGTGTTTTACAAAGGACCTAGGTCTCAGTCAGAGCAACTACATGAACACAGAATGGTTCTACATTAGTCATTGTCTCTTGGCCTAAGCACCACACTTATATTATCGGGAAAACAAGGCAGGACATACAATGACAATCAGTTTTAGCTTGCAATTCAGGTTTACATTTTTAATATGTTTGTGCAAGTGTTTAAAGTTATTTTTCTTGTTGATTGGTTGCATTCTTTTAAAATTGTTTGCATTTTGCATATTTTATGCTTTATATATATCATCGCAGGAGGTGAATGATAATATAACATATTTAAAAGATAAGAAGGAGCTGCTGGATCAAACTGATGCCCCATCTAGTCCAGCATCCTGTTCTCACAGTAGCCAGCCTGTGGGTAACATACAAGTAGGACTTGAACACAACAGTACTTTTGTCCTAACCCACCAACACATGCCTCTAGCCACTAATCAACTGTCCCCCAAAGATCTGCACCCTATGGAGAAGTTGCAGTGACAGTGAGACCCCACCCCTCTGTCAGCTTATATACCCTGCCTTGATGCGTTGTGTGCCTGCAGCCTGAGACTTCTCCTGCATGGAAGTCATCACTGCTCTTCCCGCTTCAAGCCCCTCCTGGTTCTAGGAGACAGTGGTGCAAGGGAAACTGGGGTGTCTACTGACCCATCTGTCACCTGAACAGCCTCTTTTTCTTCCATCACATCCTCCATGCTTTCTTCCTTCTCGGACTGCTCTGCCTCTCCTTCTGCCCCTCTGCCCTGCCTCTTGCCTTATGGGCAGTGTCAAACCCCATAAATCTCTAGTACCATCTATTGGGTCACTCTGCCTCTGCCACACACCCTTTGGAGCCCTGCCAGTCCTTGAAGACTTTCACTTTCTGTGGTTTCCAGCAACTGGTATTCAGAAGCATATTGCCTCCAACAGTGGCGGTAGCATTTAGCTATCACTGATATAGCCTTATCCTTCATTAATAAGTAAGTTGGCTAAAATATAAGAAGCATTTAGAAAATTAGAAACATCTACATTCTGTGTGATAACCTAAGCACTTCCATTCATAATTAAATGAAAAATAATGCATATACCATTCTATTCTTTATTTTTTATCCATGTTCCATTATATCTATGTTACATCATGAATGTACAACATGCTGTGTACATGCTATGTAAGTGAATAGGGGGGGGGGGAATTTAAGGCCTGCTCTCTACATGATTTTTTCTTCATTGGTGTTGACTCTTGTGAAACTTTATTATGTGAACTTTATCCTAGGGGCACATAAGGTTGTGGAATAGTAAGCAGCTCATAAGCAATGATGTTCTGATTTTACTAGTTAATAATGATGACAGTCACATTTTTTATCTCTCCGTCATTAAACCATAATTTTAAATGCTCCATTTGAGAAACAGGCCTCCCACTCAGTAGAGCATTGCAGAATTACGGCGTGTGCCATGAACCAGTGTGACCCTCTGGCAAAAGCAGCCATAACCTCATCAGAGCTTCTTAGAAGAGACTATTAAAGGTGCTAATGGGAACAAGGTATTTAAATTCATGACTCAGAGAGGATTATCTAGAGTGAGTTGTTTTACACTGATGCCTGAGTTCCTCTGAGTGTCTCAGAAGGATGAGAATAAACAGTGGAAGGGGTGGGGGAGAGAAGCAATCATTTTGGATGACTTTGCTTCTTCACCTTTAGAGAATATTTACATTAATGAACCTCCAGGCCAGTGAAACATTTAACACCTGAGAATCTCTGTGCTGTTTTGCCTCCTGTGTTGGTAATTTAAGATAATGTGGATGCTGCTGATCTAGCTAAACTTAGAATTCTTGACTAGCTCCAATTGAAAGCAAGATGGACACTGTCTTTGATCTTCTTCTAGCTTTCTATCACCTTGGTTGATATGGAGATTGTTGGAGGTTGGCATCCATCTGGCTTGAGAGTCAATGGAGTGTGCCGGGGGGGGGGGGGTTGAAGTCAAACTGCTGTGTTTGCGACATCAAAGTGACCTCCCTGGGTCGTATGCGTGGGCAGTGTGTATGGAGGTCTTGGGCTGCCCAAATGACAAGACCTCTTGGCCTCACTGATGTGGTCCAAAGGAAAGCAGAGCAATATGTTTGGCACCAGTTAGGCTGCAGGGGTTGCCAGAAGGAGGCATACAAGGCACCATCCAACTATGTTAGGGACTCCACTGAGGATTTGTGTAGAGTTTACTCCTTAGCCCTTTCTTCTCCCAAAGATATCCCACAGGGCAGCAGAGGTTTAGGACCAGAGTTTACCTTCTTCTGGTTGGGCTACCTTTGCAAGTTGATGAGCCCCATCTGCCCCTCACTTCCCTCTACAGCATGTACAGAAACTACCTTCTTTATCACTGGACCCACTACTGGTCTCATCCACTCAATCTGCCAGAACCTCTCTTCACATACAAGGGAAGTCCCTAGCAGGGCTGTCTTAAGCATATCCGGTGCTGTGGTGCAAAGCTCCCTCCGGTGTCCCCCCACCGGTGCTGCAGACGGGGCTGGAGGAGGTGGACAGTGGCTGGAGGGCAGCTCCTCCAGCGGGAAGAGGCGGAGGCTGGATGCAGCACCTCCTGGCTCAGCTGGCTGCTCCGTGCCACAGTGCCCATGGCAGATGGAGGCTCTGGGCACGGCGCTGCTTTGGTGTGGCATGGCGGAGGTTGGCGAGGGTGGTGAGCTGATGCCAGGAGGCACTCCGTCCAGTCTCCACCTCTTCCCTGGTGCCCTCCAGAACTTGGTGCCCTGGTGCCCCACGCCACTAGCCTTTATGGGTAAGACACCCCTGGTCCCTAACTCACTGAGGGTTTAAGACACATGAGCTATCCTCGCCTGATTTAGCCAGCCAGTGAAAACTATTCCCGGGCTGTGGCCACTGTCACACACCAACAGCATTTGGGAGCCACTGGTGAGAACGGAATGCAGGGGTGGGACCAAAGGTGGGCAAATTACCCCAGAAGGAACTTGAAGTGGATTAAGCAGACTGTCTCATGTTTCCCCCCAGCTTGTGGTCTAAAGGAGGGAAGAGACTGGGCTCTGAACCTGAGTGCATGCCCTGAGAGTGCAATTTGCTCTTCCAAAGATCTTGTAATCTGCAAGGGGGGAAATGCCACTTTATAACTGTAAGGTTCCTGCCAGAGCATGATTAGCAACGGTGGATATGATGCTTCCTGGCCCAATCTACCCCATAAGAACCCTTTAACCAGAGGGGACAGGACTGCAGATCATGACTGAGCTGCCTAATCACTTTGTGACTCCACTACACCACTAACATTAGTATAGTATTAGGGACAATCCATCCTAAAGACATCTGTGCACTTTTATAGCCACTGAGGATCTAACCCATTAAATCTTGCAGTTTATGTTTCTCAATGGCCAGTTCTACAATAGTTATAAGAAGGAGATTCATATTTCTCAGTCTGCCAGAAAGCCAAGCACACACTACTTCTGGTAGTAGCTAAGGGTGGTTATTTTTCCACTGTTAGGTTTTTAATCACTGTCAGCCTAGCACCGTGGTCCAAACAGACATATAAATAAAAACATGGGAAGAAACTGTGTTTCTGTTTATCACTTGTGATAAGACAGTCTTGTGTGTCTTTGACACTTGGCTTCCTCTTCCTGCCATCCTAATAAGTAAAATAATATGGCACAGAAAGCAATTTGCAAACAAACCTTCACTGCATTTGACTAAATCGTCATTGACAGCGCAGGGTTAGGGGGAGTTCTTTTACTCAATAAGTGGCTGTATACACACATACACAAATGCATACAAATGATTGCAGCTGTTGTTATCACAACTTTGGAATAAATGCAGATGGCATGAAATAATATTTGAAACCAGCTAATAGAATTTTAATGGCCTTTGAAAGAAAATAAAAGGAAAAAGAATTGCTTTTGCAAGGGATGTGAAAGGTATATACGTATACCGTTGCAATGTGAACAAAAAAGATGTTCTGGTTCTTACATTTGCACATTTCTGCAGGCAGATCCCATGCACTCATTATTTATGTGTAAGCTAAATAGCAACTGCAATCTACAAAATATTCAATGTGTCTGCCTAAAGTGGGAAGTTTGCATTATGCAAATGCCATGTATGATGAATGAAATGCACCAAACATCTTGAGAAGTCACAGATGTTAAGCATGCCGGAAACATGGAAAGAAGCAAAGACTGCAAGTTAATTGATTTCCATGTTACAACAGTTGAAATACAAGCAATCAGGCAGCAATGCACATTGTTAATGTTAACTTTCCTACTAATTTTAAAAGGCTATGCATCACCTCCGACCAGATTTGCTGGGGAGCAAATCAACAGAAGAAGATGTTATTACATATTTCTAATGAGGAATTAGCTTTATATGTGGTATTCATTCGGGTGTGTGAATAGGAATAGAAAATAAACCCAGATGCAATGGCAGCATTCAGAAGCTTAATTTACAGAAGTAGCACCATGTAGACAGTACAAAAATCTGCACATTCCCACAGACATTTGCACTGCCCATGTGGAAACCAGGAAGGGACAAATCTCTCCAGAACTCTTGAGAACTTACTCAGAACACAATGATGGAAGCTCAGGTTGAACACACAAACATCACAAATGAGAAAAGATTTAACTGAGTCAAAGTAGTGTAGTTAATAAGCAGAGTCATGAAGCTATTAATTAGAGGATGAATGCTTCCTTCAGAAAACAGAAGGCTTACCCAAAAAAGGTGTATAAGAAAGAAGCACAAACTTTAGCAAAAGAAATGCAAATGATGCTAAAAACATTAAGACCCACAAAAATGATGATGATGATGATACTATCTTTAACTACCTCAATAGTTAAAAAAACACAGCTTTCAGTACACAGGGGACTTGTTTGGCTTATTGGACAGCAAGGGGATTAAAGATGTGCTGAAGAAAGACAAGGCAGAGACTGGAAAAAAATATGCATCTGTTTTCACTGTGCAAGTGAATGAACTGTCGTTTTCAGGAAGGGAACAAATGCGGAGAGGGGACAAGAGGTGACACTCTAGGCCTTATCAACAATTTAAAGAGTAACAAATCACTGTGTCCAGAGAATGGTGTTCCAAGTATCCAAAAGTTCTTAAAGAATTGAAATGTGCAATTGCTGATCATCTAACGAAAATATATATTCTGTCCCTAATGTCACACCTAAGATCCAAGAATTAGGAATGGTTGTGGATCTGGTTTGAGAAACGACACATCAAACTCAAGTATGCTGTAATAAAGTACAGGTTGCATGGGCATTTTGGATAACGTTGTGTGATTAAAATCCCAGTGCTGACTACAGTGCATATGGAAGTGTTATCCCAACCTGAGAACAAGGAGGAGGAAGCTGAACTAGTTGTAAGTAAGAAGACAGGCAGGCAGGAACTAGTTGGGGCAGACTTGGTGGGACACTGCCCCATTTGCCCTTAAAGAGCAGCCTGTGCTGAATAATCATTGTTGCTTCAGTTTGAAATGCTTTACCCCTGTGGTTTAGCTGTGATTTCTGCATTGCAGAAGGTTGAACTAGATGCCCTTTTGTTTTCCTTTCAATCCTACAATTATATGATTCTATCTTTGTAGTAATCTGTGTATTCAAATATTCTAGACCCTGATCTGATACCTCTTTATTCTTTTCCTGCCAATGCCTCATCTTCTCAGAATACTCATTCTGCTGTAGCACACTAGGGACTCTGCTACATTAGTAAAGAAAAAACATTTTAAAATGTGTTATGACACTGTGACACCAAATAGCGCTGTAGAGTTGTGTCTGATTTACCATTATGAGGTTTACAATGCATTTTTCTGAAACGTTTTTTTATGTGTCTAGATCCAGCCTAGGACTCCGGGTTAAATATCTTAACACCTCTCTCCTTGGGTGTATTATAATTGTTTATTATTTATTATTATTTATATCCCACCCCATCTGGCTGGGGTTCCCCAGCCATTCTGGGCAGCTCCCAATAGAAGATTAAAAACACAACGAAACATCAAACATTAAAAACTTCCCTACACAGGGCTGCCTTCATGCTAATGTAGACAAGGAGATAGGCTGGTGACATTATATTCATAATGCTTTAATCCATAATGCATTAAAGATTCCCAGCACTCCTTTAGTCCCAGGATAATCTTTATTTTCTTTGGCATAATTTAAGAAACAATGAGAAATAAAGAAACCTTCTGTTGTAAATAAGGTGATTGATATTTTGTAAATAAGGTGATTGATATTTTGTATTTTTAAAGGACTGGAAATAATAATAGATAAGTTTGAATTCAGGCAGGTACCTGATACCAAAACAGAAGAAACCGAATCTTTTTGTTTGGTATAAGATTTTGTATAGCCTGAGACTCAAAGGTTAAGCATAAATATTTTAACAAAGTTAATAAAAGAGAGCAAAAAAGAAAGACAACAATGAAAGACTTTCAGTGATGAAGTCAGCTAGAGAAGCTCTGCTGGTCCTCTGTGAATTATCACAGAAGGAAGGCCTCATTCTTCAGTGTCATGATTGCATCAAAATGATTTCAATTCATTTTTTATATTTGGCTTTTGTTTCCTCATAAAAAGTCTTCCAACTTTCAGACTCTCTGTGCTAATGAAAAGTACATCCCTTTGGTGCATCATTAAAGAAATGATCAAAAATTTAAAAGTCCTATCGTGTGGATAGGACGATACTATTTAGGTATTGTTACAGAAACCTCCCTCTTAATCCATTCTTCGTCATTTATGCCTCTTGTGCCTTTTCTTCTGGTAGCCAGTCTTTTCCTGATCTAAAGTACTGGGGCCCTTATTTAGTGGATCCATGGGATCTCCTAGAAGTTGAACTTTGCATTCCCCTGTCAACGAGGAACTAAAAGACGTTGTCTGATTTCGAAGCTACCATATTTTTCGCTCTATAGGACGCACCGGACCACAAGACACACCTAGTTTTTAGAGAGGGAAATCAAGGGAAAAAATAGCCTGTCCGCTTCTCCCAGAGCTTCTCGGGGCTGCAGGGGAAGCCCGGGTTTCCTCCCAGCCCCAAAGAGCAAAGAAGCCAAAGAGCAAAGAAGAAGTCTTGGCTTCTGCCATAGCCGCGCAACCTCTCCAGCACGGCTAAAGAAGCGTGGCTAAAAAAGCCAAGGCAGCGAGCGCGATCCATCCCGCTCGCTGCCTTGACTTCCTCTTCAGCCTTGCACAGCCTCTCCCGACTGGAGAGGCTGAGCGTAGCTATGGCAATTCCCCCACCTCCCGCAAAAGCCCACAGGAGCCACGCACCCTTTAAGGAGCGCGCGGCTCCTGTGGGCTTTTCTATGAGGAGGGAGAAGGGACTGACTGGCCGCGTCAGTCCCTTCTCCCTCCTGGGGAAAAGCCCGCAAGAGCCGTGCGAAGCTTGTGTGTGGCTCTTGGGGGCTTTTCCTGCCTGCCTCCCCCCTGCATTCGCTCCACAGGACGCACAGACTTTCCCCCTTAGTTTTTAAGAGGGAAAAAGTACGTCCTATGGAGCGAAAAATACGGTATTTCACCTGCTGAAGTCACACTGGGATATCATCTGAGTTGTCTTCTCGGACGAAGAATCTGAAGTGTTTTAGGTAAGCCAAAAGATCTTTGATATGCAACATTACTGTGGTGGAAAGGTTTTACACAACATTCACTACATAGTACATTTATCTACAAATACATTTCCCTGTGTATGTTACTCCTGTGATTTTTATTTCTTTAATTATCTGAGCTCCTTCGTACCTCGGTTTCACCCCCAGGCACACTGAAGATGCTCTCCATTGCTTATGGAACCTTTCTGGGAATTGTGGATATTACCTAATTAACGCAAAGAAAGTGTTGCAGAGGAGAAAAGTGCTGAGTATAGATATTAATTCCTCCCTCCCTCCCATCTAATGCTGAATGGCTCCCCATAGTCCATTCCTCTAATACTCCATTTCTGCTCCCCATGTCCTAATTGATGGAGACTATTGCTGTTTCTGTAAGTTGCACTCCCATCGACTTTGCTGACCCCTCTCTGATATTTAGCTTCCATTTCTTTCCTGCTCATTGTCAGACCATTTACATAACCATTCCTCCTTTATATGCAACATTCACTTTTTTTTTTGCTAGGAATTAATAATAGATAATAAAATATATAACAGCAATCATTTTGCAAAGCCCGATACATTTCACCCCCTTTGCACTTGCTTCTGTTGATTTGTTTCATGCCCTTGCCTTAATGCATTTGTGTGCATATGTGAAAGTGAATTTATATTTCTTCCGTACCAAAACAGAGGCTTTAATGCATCACTTTCCCTTGCCTCGTGAGAGCAAATGAATCTTCTCTTTCTCTTGCGCTGCATAGATATTAAACACATTATTCTGTTTGGGTTGAATTCTAGTAAAATTAAATTTCCATGCTGAATCCCGTCTTCCCATCTGTGAAGCAAAGCTGGAAGGGATATATGCAGCTTCCAGAAATTCTACAGAGGTGGTGGTTGTGTAGGGGAGGTGGGCGGGGGGATGAAGCATCGTAGGGGATAGCTACCATTTCCCCTTTATTAGTGGTTTTATGCCAAACATGATAAATGTGAGCGTCAGCGGTGCAAATTCCAACATCTGCTCCATCTCTACCACACAGACGTGTTGACAGGTGTACTCTCTTCCTCTGCATTGCTTAGAAGCTGACAGATGGACTGTCAGCAGTAAATAAAGGATGGAACCTCACAGAGGAGTAGCAGGGGGCTCCTGAACTTTTCATGCATTTCTGTTAATTTGGTTTTAATATTCCCCACTTTTGCAGAGCTCATTCCTACCCCCAGCCTGGAGCTCAACAGCTTTTGGCAACACCACACACACACACACACACACACACACACACACATTCTCTCTCTGTCTCTCTCTCTCTCTCTCTCTTGGGAAAAGGAAACTAAATGATGTTAATCTGCCAAATATTTCTCATTATTAGGAATGCAGTAAAAATTAACATAAACCCCCATCAGAACTTAACTGCCAAAGCAGATGAGGTTAAAGGTGAATTAGAGAAGCCAGTTTCATTTCTTTTTTGTGTTTTCAAAAGAACAAATGGAGGCAAGGTGCATAGGATCTCTCTTACAACAAGACCCTCATGGTTGAAATGTCAGTTATTTGAAGCTGCTAGTTTGTTGGAGTTCACACTGTGTCAAAGCTCATTTTACTGTGAACATTTTCATCATTTGCAAAACAAAAAACAGAACAAAACAAAAAACACCTCAGGTTATTTTATTGTTTGGGCAATGCCCTGGGCTGTCTGCAGAGATACATATGATCCTGCCATGCCCAGAGGCATTACCTTACTTCATATAGTTAGCACTAGACATACATTTCAGAATGTAAATAGAGTGAGCCTTTGTTACAAACTCTTTATATTACACTATAAAGGTTCAAAACATTAGTTTCTGCTCTAAGATTTAATGGAACTGTGTGCAGTTTTCTTGGAATTATCCCAGATTGCCACAGAACTAGGGATGGGGGAGAAATCTGAATTAGTTTGCATTTTAATGCAAGCCTTCCTAATTCACTCTTTTTTGAAACGATGCATGAACCAAAGTGCAGCTACTCTTCAATATTCACACTTCTCTGAATTATCCAAAACAGATCTGCAACCAAAAAAATGTGTATACAAAACTGCTTGTATTAGGGGAAAATGTGAATAAATATGCATAAAATAGTGACAATAATACAAGTATGCATTATGTTAGGTAAATTGCTTGCTAGGATGTGTTTATTAGGTAAAATTGCATTAAAAATGTGCTTAATAGGAGAAATGTGCACTGAAATGCTTATGATTATGTGGACATTTTAAAGTGCAAAGCGATGCAGAAATGTGGAGGCCTCAGCCTAAATATGGGGAAATACAAAACTGAGAGAAAGAAGAATTGACAGATTTTTCCTGTCACTATGGGGTAGAGTGGAAAGGGACCATGAGGCTCATCTAGTTTAATCCCCTGCAATGCAGGAATTCCCCCCCCCCCCAACATGGGGCTCAAACCCACAACCTTGAGATTAAGAGTCTCAGGCTCTACCACCTGGCCCTGCATGTATCCCTTTTGGATTTAGATTCTCCCTGAGCTTGAACTAACTATTGAACCACCCCTCCCCTTTACATCTTTACTGGAAATAACTATCCAAACCCAAACCAACATGTCAAGTACCTCCCTTCAATTGTACAGATTGTTCAATTGTATGGTAAGCACAACAGGAGATATGCCCTAAGACACTATCATGTTTGCGCAACTGCAGAATAACTTAATATCTAACTTGGCCGGGGGGGGGGGGGGGAGGAAACCCTGTCCTTATTGCACAGGTGAAGATGGGTTGACTTGTTGACTATTACTTAGGAATTCTACAATATATGGACTTTCATTAACTCAAAGCACATAATAGGATGGAGAACTTAAAAAGTTTACTTTGCCTAATTGTTTCCCAGACTTGCATTGATGAGTTCAATAGTGTCACTGAAACGGTAGTCAGTCCATGTTCATATGCAAAAGAGAGCATTTTTTATTTTCATATTTGTTAATTTTTAATACCAAAATAACAACCAAATACACGGGAGATTAATTAAAAGCATCATCTCAAAAACACCAATAGATTTACTGCCCTTTGCTTTCTTGTTAAGTAACACTGTCTATTCTGTGGGGATTTCTATACAGTACAGATAAGCAGTGCTAAATCAAAAGTGAGCAGTAAGTTTGTCTAGAAAAGTAAGCCTATATTCATGAGATGATGACTGTTTGCATATGGCTTAATTGTGGAGTCTCATTAGATTGATACTAATTTTACTTATTTTATTTGTTTAGATTAATAACCCAGCCACAAAAACACCTAAAGGCATTCAAATTCCATTAATAAAATCTGATTACAATACCATTTTAAACCCCAGCCTTCTGCTAGTTTAACCCTCCTAGTAGCAGAAAGCAAACCTTCTCCTCCACACAGTCCATTCACTGCACAGTCTCATGGAAGAGAGAACAGGTTTGCACCACTTACCCTGTCCTCAGTGCTTGCTGACTGTGGCACTGACTGCATGTAGATCAAAAGGTCTGAAAAGGGTGACCTATGCACATAACAGTTAAATGTACGTACTTGCTCAATGGATCTGGAAGACCTGTGGGTCCAGATAACTGCAGAATATTATTGAAAGTAAGGCAGCTCACAGTCCACTGGTTTGCTAAGTAAAGGTAAAGGTAGCCCTGCCCTTTTTCGGGCCAGTCTTGCCAGACTCTAGGGTTGTGCGCTCATCTCACTCTATAGGCCGGGAGCCAGCGCTGTCCGGAGACACTTCCGGGTCACGTGGCCAGCATGACAAGCTGCATCTGGCGAGCCAGTGCAGCACACGGAACGCTGTTTACCTTCCCGCTGGTAAGCGGTCCCTATTTATCTACTTGCACTTAAGAGTGCTTTCGAACTGCTAGGTTGGCAGGCGCTGGGACCGAACGACGGGAGCACACCCTGCCGCGGGGATTCGAACCGCCAACCATGTGATCGGCAAGTCCTAGGCGCTGAGGTTTTACCCACAGCGCCACCCGCGTCCCTAACTGGTTTGCTAGTCGCCCTCTTAATAAGGGAACGCTGACCACCCCACCCCCTGCTTGTTCTGCAATCTAGAAGACGACAGCACACTCTGTTCTCCAAGTGGCTCATACAAGGAGTGTGGGCTGGAGATACAGAGTGGCAAGCCAAGAAGGATGGTGGTAATTTTGGCAGGTGTATCTTGGCCTCCATATATTAGAAATGCTGCACCTGCCAAGATGACTACGTCCATGGCCTTTCAGTGGCAGGATATATGTGCATCTGGGCACAGAGCCTAGGGCTTGCCGATCAGAAGGTTGGCGGTTCAAATCCCCGCGACAGGATGAGCTCCCGTTGCTCGGTCCCTGCTCCTGCCAATCCAGCAATTCAAAAGCACGAAGTACAAGTAGATAAATAGGTACCACTCTGGCGGGAAGGTAAACAGCGTTTCCGTGCACTGCTCTGGTTCGCCAGAAGCAGCTTAGTCATGCTGGCCACATGACCCTGAAGCTGTATGCCGGCTCCCTCGACCAGTAAAGCGAGGTGAGCGCCGCAACCCCAGAGTCATCCACGACTGGACCTAACGGTCAGGGGCCCCTTTACCTTTACCTGGCCTACAGAGAGGTTTGAAAGGCTGGTTTATTCCTTGGCATGGCCTGCTCCTAATGGAAGAACAACTCCTGGTACTAAACTCTGGCCTATCTTAGTAAATAGCACCCATATTTCAACAAGAAACAATAACCTGCTTATTCTGGTAGTGCTTTGTTTCACATGTATGCAACATCCTGAGTCTTGCAAGATAATTAATCAAAATAACCCAGGGAAGGGGAATCTGCAGCCCTCAACATGTAGCCTCAGCAGTGGTCAAGATGATGGGAGTTGGAGTCCAACAACACCTGGAACTGAAGGACATAAGTTCTCCAGCTATGATCTAAGCAGACATGCAAGGCTAGACACACAACTATCCATTCACTTGTTAATTGTGCTAGGTTCACAAGTAACCTTTTTCATTAAACACACCTTATGAAACTGTCACTAGATTAATAACTGCAGATGTTGAAATAAGTGAAGTAATTACATATTGCCGTCTACAGAGTCACAAGACCAGCAAGGTCAGAATCTCAAATTACCTCAGTGTACCACTGACTTTATTTCTGCAGAACAGAGCTGTGAGACCACTCATAGGAAGGAAAAAGAAGAGCATGTCTTATCTATAGGCCAGATATGCACACTATCAGGTTCACATCAATGCTGCCCTCTCTCAAATAGGCCAGGCAGCAGACTAGCAAGGGCAAAGGGACATTATATGTACTAAATTACTGCTGCACTGGGACATCTGAGCGCAGAATGAGATCTATTATTTCCTGCTGTGGCATCATATTGTTATTTGCATTTGTCAGCTGCTTTACACAAAATAAAGTCTCAAAGCAACATGACAAAACAGAATACAAATAGATAAAATAAATTATAAGCCAAATGTAAAATGATGTACAGTACAATTTTCCTAAAATGTTCATCATGCAATACAGTAAAGACAGGTCTTCCCCCACCTGATGAGTGGGGGGGGGGTGCCACAGACAAATCTTACTTAACTACCAAAAATCCTGGGAAATTAAAAATGTCTCAGACTGGCACCTAAAACTAACAATGATGGAGCTAGGCATGTTTCCCTGGGGAGAGCATTCTGCAAATAGAGAATAAACACTGAAAAAACCCATATGCTACACCTGTCCTCAGGCTTTCTTTTGATCATGCAATATGATTGTTGAGCGTTATTCACTTGTGTATTGTGCTGCCTTTTGACTGGCAAGCTTTTCCATTTTCTTCTTATACGAAAGCAATCTGAATGCAGACTTTCAAGACTGTCTTGGTTTGAACATATTTAATTAGCAAAGTCCTGTTCCATGTCTGCTCAGAAGTAAGCCTCATTTAGTTCAGCTGACTTACTCCCAGGTAAGCATGTATGACACGGGTAGATAACCTTCCCTCATCCAAGGGCTGCATTTGTCCTTGGCCAACCTTCTGGTGGCTAGCTCTTGGATACAGAGGACCCATACACACACAGCACAGGCACACAGCCCCTGTAGCTGATCCAATGTTATTGTCTCCTCTCTACTCATCAAATGAGCAATCTAATAACTGGGGAGGGTGTGATTTGCAACCCCATGAGGGATAAGTGTAAACCTCTCCATCCACCTTAGTGCTCAGTCTACTTTACATTGCTGGTGTTTTTTTTTTAACCATTATTGCCAAAATCCATGGAATTTGGGGGGCCAAGAAAAAGTTGCATGGCGAGACTTGATCCATTGCCTAAACTGGGATTCAGCCATCCCTGAACTATAGGATTGCAGCTCTTAGTGTGTTAGCGAAACATCCAAAACATCATCACTGTAAGACTGTATCATCATGCCAATATTTTTAATGGTCAGAAAAACCCAGCTAGCCACTTGAGCCAAATGCATGTTGTTTTATCAGTAAGGACAATAATTAATAGGAAACCTCTGCTCAGTATGTTTCCCTCTGCTAGCCTGAAATCAGAAGCTTGATGAGCTCTGATGTTTCTGATTTAATGGAATTGTTTTGCAGCACAGAGATGGTGGTGATAGCCAGGCAGTTGGAGGGTGGGGGAAATGCCCTATTTTAACCAAGGCTCCACTGATCCTCCTAATACTCTGTCAACAGTTCTCTGTCAGGGGATTTTTAAAGGAATGGGGCAACCTAGGTGTCAAACCAGCCAGCAGTAGAGATCCCAGAGCAAGCAGTTCATTAGTGTCACTAATGTACGTGAGGTGTAAGCTCCACAGAGGGCTGCAGAAAAGAATGTAAGAGGCATCTTGCCATAATGAGCTGGAAAGTGTCTTTTAAAGGGCAGGCAGAATGATTCACGCTGTCTTTCCGAATGTCCTGTAAAGGATTCACTGTAACACAATGTGGAGCGTACAGAAGTGATAGCTAATGGGAAGTTGTGGCTTCCCACACATTTTTACAAAATGGAAGGGTGCTCTTTTTATGAGGATGGAAAGCTCATTGTTGCGGAGTGGATGAGCAGACAAAGAGAGAGACTTCTAGTGTCTGGAAAAAATGTGTGGCAGATACCTGACTTCAGGTCTAAAGTTCAGGACTCTATGGAGCTTGTTTCAATGGGAGTTGAATACTAGGAGCCAGAGTCACAGCTTTAATGGAAACAGATTTATAGTGCTATACTGTGCATGTTCCCAGTTTAGGAAAGCTTTGCAGAGGAGCTCTTAGACAGCTGGTTGTGATTAGCTCAGACTGCAAGCTTACAGAGGACCTGGAGACTCCTGATCTGCTTGTCTGGGTAGATCCTTACATGTACTTCTCCCTCCTCCTTGTTAATGCAGCTGGCCAGACACTACACACGTACCCCTGAAGTTCTACCCCATGTTGGCAGCATAACTGGCTACTGGTATAAGAGCTCAGCAGGCAATCTACTTATTCTAATGAGTAGCTGGATGATGTGGCAAATGGGAGTTGTTGTAAACAGGTATCTGCTTTACATTCCACTTAGTTTGATAAGAATTGAGCGGATAAGCATCCCTGGATGGTTGCCGACTTTAACCTGCTTTAAAAGGCTCAGGACACCATGATTGCATTAGCTTTCATATTCAATCTGATGTCAAGCCTGAAACAAGAAGGATAAAAAGCATTCTGTGTGACTTAGACAAATACCAGTCCTGCTTATCATAGCTATGGGAAGTGACAGACCATGTGAAGAAAAATGCATTTGAACTTCAAAGTCTACATCCCTCTCTTTTTTTCTTTCTTATTTACCTGCCAAGAACCCAAAGCTCACAATTCCGACTTTCCTTTGCAACAGCTGATGGGAGTTACTGATGCTTGAAATATTCATGGGACAGCAGCCAGCACATCTCTCATTGCAGCTTTTGATGCAGATAAACTACCATTTGAGGTAAATCTGATATAGGTCAGAATTTGGGGTGGGGAGTTCTATGCAAATGTAAAGGTGGGCCTAAATCATCTTGCTCCCTCCACCCATTTCTCTAAATTAATTTCTCCCCCTCCCAGCCCCCCAACCTCAAGCAAATAAAGGTTGATTCTCTGCTGCTTTCTTGGGGCTGGGGTAGAGTAAACAGAACATTCCCCAAAATCTTTGGGACGGGGTTGCTACTCACTGGGTCTCCCCAAGAAGTGTGGCCAGCAGGAAGCAGTAGAAAGAGAATCGAGCTGCTTCCTATTGGCCACACTTCTGGGAGAGTCTTCGGACTGTTATGCTGTGACATGACATCACAGCAGTTCATGGGAAGCTGTGGAGAGAGCCTTGCACCACTCTGATTGATGTGGGGCTTAAAAACAAAATGTTTTACAAAGCAAGTGTAGGGTAAGTGCCAACACCTCCTCCCACTCCAAAAAATTGGAGCAGTTTTACCATGCTAATCCCTTCCCATTTTCTTTTGTTTTTTTAAAGAGGAGTTTCATGTTGTACATTCAACAAACAGTGAGCACTGCCTGGAGTCCAGGGTGTGCCTAGCTTGCCCACCTCTTAAGTCCAGCCCTGTTTATATCCTGCCTATATTAAGGATCTGTAGAAATGCAGTATGCTCATTTGCTGTACTTTGTTTTATACCCACACTCACATGCTCAGATTGTCAGTTGCTTCCTTTGCAACACCTGAACTGGGAAACTATGGTTTGTACTTGTCCCCCCAGAGTGAAATCAGGTTCAGATTGTGACTGCACTTTTTCTTCTTGCAGCACCACACCATTATTTGGCATTATGTTTGAACCAAACAATTGTTTTAACTTTTTTCAGAACAAGTGAGGCCATCTTCTTCTTTTTCTGGGTCCATCAAGACACTTTTTTTGCTTTTATTTGTAATTTCATTTATTTTAAAATAAGAGGTCAATCCATTTTTAAAGGATTGCAACACTGAAAGGATCCTACATCAGCATCACCTCTTATTTTATTACAGGCTCCCTAACCTGATTCAGACTGAGATTTCCTTTTTAAAGTAGACTGGGACAAAGGTTCCTTATTGTGCAGGAATGATATATTTAAATATATAAAACAAAACGTGGAAAGATAAACTTCCTTCCCATTCACTATCCCCAGTGCAGACAGCGGCCTGAAAATTATTGAGACCAATAGTGGGTCCAATGGTCAGGAAGGTGGTTTATGCACGTGCTGTAGAGGAAAGTGAGGGGCAGATGGGTCTTATCAACCTGAGAAGGTAGCCCCAGGAGAAGGTAAAATCTGATCCTAAACCTCCGCTGGCTTGCAGGACAGCTTCAGGACGAAGAAAAGGCCAAGAAGTAAATCCTACACAAATCCGGCATGGCTGGATACTGCCAAACGTATTGCTGTGCTTTCCTTTGGGCCACACCAGAGAGGCCACACCAGAGAGGTCTTGCCACTTCAGGGATGCTAATGCATCTGTGTGACTTTACCCCCGGAAGCACACTCTGTTGTCTCTTGAGACAGACGGATGCCAACAAAAAAATTAAATATAATGATGGGTTTTCAACAATATGAGCTTTTAAGCAGAAATTCGAGGCTAAGTTACAATGACATGAAGAGATGTTTTGTACACTTAGCTGCAAGTAACTGTCTTATCTGATCTTAGGCATATATATTCAGAAATACTACTCAGTTCAAAGGGGTTTATTTCCAAGAAAAAGTGCAAAGGATCACACTCATAATCTGAGAGATCAGTGAGAAAATATGTTTGTGCCTACAATATATAGTCTAAGAAAAATAATAATGCTGTCGAAGGCCGCAATGCCACTTAAGCCACTTAAGACCTATTGAGTAGATAATGATAAGATGTAAGTCTTTGGCTGGGCCCTAAAATCTTTAGAACAGCAGGCCCCAGAGTATGCAATTGACTTTACCATTGAAATGCTCTTAAAACAAATCACAGTGGGCCACTGCCAGTCCTACCATCTGCTATGGGACAGCATTTAAAGGACTCTGAACCACCCCAAAACATGATCCATAATGAGGATGCAATAGAAACAGCAGCTTCATTGCCTCCATGTAACCTGATAATGCATTCATCAGAGATTTGCTCCATTTGCGCTTGTACATCATGGAACTGAGCTCTAGTAAGTGGAAGAAGACACTCAGGAATAATAGTCCCAACTGCCCAGGTCATCCATGTATTCCAGTGCTCAACCAGGGCTTCAACAGGAGCACAAACAAATCAACAGAAAAATGTAAATGAATTGGATCCAGCAGCCACTGGGGGCAGACCATTCTAGGTCCCCATTCCAGAGGAAAGCCGCTGAAAACCTCAGTTTCACTGGAAAGTGATCTGATCACGATCTAATGGTAAAATAAATGCCCTCACTTGCAGATCACACTCTCCCTGCCATGTTAAGAAATTAGGAACCATGAAGAACTGTCCCTTGAAATAAGGAACAGTTGGCAAGCCTACCAAGGATTTTCAATAATATCCACATCACATTTTTTCAGTTCTGACGTGATTTGAGCTTCTCTCTCTCTTTTTGCGAAATGTTTCTCTGGGTGTTGGTCTTAAAACAACAATGGCAATATGTACCACACTTGTTACACAGCAGGAGGGGGATAAGCCCAGTGATGTGGAATGTTCTTCAAGGGAGGTTCCCTGGAGACCATTTCACATTGCTTCTGGATGATGAAAGTTAGAAAATGATAGAGGAAGGAAGTGATGGTGGGGTTGATGCTGTTGTTTGTGCTTCTGTTGTTTTAAAGTTGCTGTTTTTTTTTTTAAAAAAATCTTTGCATTCTTTATGCTGGCCCATGATTAGCACGTTTATTCATTCAAAAATTATACCCCACACTTTCCTCTACAAATGAGTTGCTCAAAGTGGCTTGCACATCTGTTCCACATCTATAAACAATTTGTATGAAGGAATTGAGGGGATGCTCATCAAATTTGCAGATGACACCAAACTGGGAGAAGTAAATAATGCTGCAGAAGAGAGAATTGTGATTCAAGATTACCTTAACAGATTGGAGAACTGAGCCAAAACTAACCAATCATCATCATCAATAGGAACAAATGTAAGGTTCTGCACTTAGGCAGGAAGTTCAAGCTGCACAGATATAAGATTGGGGTGCCGGCGGCACCTGGATTGCAAGTAGTACACGTGAAAGGGATCTTGGGGGTCTTAGTAGACCAATCAAGGGAAGTAATAGTACCACTCTGTTCTGTCTTGGTCAGACCACACCCAAACCACTGTATTCAGTACTGTGAACCACAGTTTAAGAAGGATATTGGCAGGCTGAAATATATGTAGAGGAAGACAACTGAAATATACTTGGAGTTGAGAGTTGATTTCATGCTCTTTATTTCAGCTCATGGTAAACAGGGAGGGAGTCTTCCCCCAAACCTCTGTCTATATATACATTATTTACACAATGGGTCCTGCGTGATTGGCTGATCCAACTCCCCTTTTGGAGCCTGATTGGGCTGCTGCTGCAGGCCAATCAGGTTGCTGATTCACTTCCTCCTGGAGCCAGATTGAGCTGTTCCTGCAGACCAATCAGGATGCTGCCTTCTAGGATCCTACTTGCCTATTGATCTAGGATCCAAGCTCAGTACATAACAACAACCAAGCTGATCAAGGTTCTGTAAACCAAGCCTTATGAGGAATCATTGAGGGAACTGGGTATGTTTATCCTGGTAAAGTGGTGAGTGGGAGGAGAGATGATAGCCATCTGCAACTATGTAAAGGACTATCACATAAAAGATGGAGCAAGCTTGTTTCATCCTGCTCTGGGGTAGGACTCAAAACAATAGCTTCAAGTTACAATAAATGAGATTCTGACTAAACATCAGGAAGAACTTTCTGAAGGTAAGAGCTGTTCAACAATGGGACGGACTCCCTTAGAAAGTGGTGGACTCTTCTTCCTTGGAGGTTTTTAGGGAGAGGCTGGATGGCTATCTGCCATGGATATTTAAGCTGAGATTCCTGTATTGCAGGGGGTTGGACTAGATGACCCTGAGGGCGCCTTCCATTCTATGATTCTATGAACAGCAGTGAAACAATTAAAGTACAAACTTAAAAACTGAAACTAAAAAAAAGCAAAAAAGAGCAAGTGGACAAAAAGAGCAGCACTTAATCTATTTATGGTTAACTGGTTGTGGCTTTTTAATTTTTTTTAATGTGAATTTTTATGGTTTGGGAATATAAAAATAAAAAATGATTAAAATAAACAGAAGGATTTGTGTCCACCAAAAAAGAGCTCAATGACTTGAAAACGAAAACTGCAGGCAATCATGGTCCCTGCTTTACTACCCTTATCTGACAGCTAAGCACTGGCTTATACCATTCTGGAAAAAGTGTATTCAATAGCCAGATGTGTCTTCACTATAACTAACATGGGGAATGCTATCCTTTCGAATCTCTGCTAGAAGGAAAAAAGAGTCACCTTCTGAATTACTGGCCTTGCTGCACTGTTCCTTAGAGATCTCCAATGCAAATATTAACCCAGCCTGACCCTGCTCAGCTTGTGAGATCTGTCAAGATCACAGCACAAGATGGCACATCTGAAGCTTTAAAAATGAGTCTTTTGTAGAGATGTAGGCAAGAGCAGTGCGTATATGTCAATAAAAAACCCACTCATGCCATTCAGAAATCTGAATTCACAAATGTTACTGCTAGTCTGTGCAGCTTTTATTGCCCTGGGATAAGCTTGAGAGCGTTATTAGACAATTGGGGGTTCAAGCAATGCAAAAGCTCCTGTGGGAGATTGAGACTAATTATTTTGCGAGTGGTACAAAAGCAAATTTAAAATAAAAAAAGAGATTTTTTTACAGTACCCCAGAGCTTATTTTATTATACAAGCCTATCTATTCAGTGAGGGGTGGAAAGGAATCATTTTAACCACACAAAGAAGGCAGTTCTAATATTTTAGAATATGCAATTTGGTTGTGGTAAGCCTAGAGGGAGACAGGTTTGTAAATATAAATAACAAGGGTTAATATGTTTCTTTTACCCATGCTGACAAAGTCTATAAAATAAATATACCTAGCTTACATAAGGCCCTCCAATTCCTCAGAGACCCAGCTTCCCTTTCTTCCCACCGCTGTGTCTAAAAATGTTTGCCCCTTGTCAAACAGAGTGCTGAATTGCACACTGTATGCTTCTTATCTGTTATGGCGATTCCTGAAACAACATAAAGCTTTCACTGTTTCACAGAGCACAGACTAGCCTAACATCAGCTGTTCTTTGAATCCAAAAAATGTCTTCCAGAGCAGATCCACAAGCCCAGTGGTGAGAATTTCACCTGTGACTCCTTTATTATTAAAGAGGTTGAAAATGAAGATGATTTCACCACAATGTCCCAGAACCATTTACCACAATTTAAAATACATTATTAGAATCAGTGGAAAACTAGGAACAATTGCTATTTAAAGAAAAAACCGTACTACTTGGCTGGTGGAACCAGAACTGGTATTGGGAGTTGGCATGACTGGGCACCTGCCAAGACCCATACCTTTGTAGGCAGCCTGCTGCCAATCCCTGTAGCCTCCTGACCCCACTGCTTGTCCTTGTTGCTGTCACTTCCTGTTCACCTGCCCTTTCCACTTATGCCAGAAAGCTCCATCAAGGGCGAGGACATGGAGCAGCATCTTCCACTTATATTGGACTCTTAACTCTGGGGCATTGTACATATTATGGGACTCGGGTGGTGCTGTGGGTTAAACCACAGAGCCTAGGACTTGCCAATCAGAGGGTCGGTGGTTCGAATCCCCATGACGGGGTGAGCTCCCGTTGCTCGGTCCCTGCTCCTGCCAACCTAGCAATTCGAAAGCACGTCAAAGTGCAAGTAGATAAATAGGTACCGCTCCGGCGGGAAGGTAAACGGCGTTTCCGTGCGCTGCTCTGATTCGCCAGAAGCGGCTTAGTCATGCTGGCCACATGACCCGGAAGCTGTACGCCAGCTCCCTCGGCCAATAAAGCAAGATGAGCGCCGCAACCCCAGAGTCGGTCATGACTGGACCTAATGGTCAGGGGTCCCTTTACCTTTATTGTACATATTTTCTCCAAATAGAGGGAGTGAACATGGGAAGCTGCTTTATATCCACATACCTTCCAATATTTTTGTCCCCAAAATCAGAACGTCAGGAGGGGTACACCAGAGCGCTGGAAGAAAGGGACCCTGTTGAATCTCTTTATTTTTGAGTATGCATACCATGGACTACACAGAACTGTTCACCCAGCAGAAAAGCGCTAAAGCTCAGTTGCGCAGGTAAAGTCAGTTCCATGTACAGAGGTTTTTTTTAAGTCACTGCAAACATACTAATGGTTAATCACAAAACTCTTGAGTACATCAGAACCCTATAATAATACGAATGCAATTTGAAAGTGTATGGGAAGGTGCTAGCTGGAGATTCATGACAGCATGCATACAGAGCAAATAGTACAGCTAGCAAATTAGCTGGGAATTTTGTGCTCGACTTGATCGTTCTGAATCCTTTTGTTGTTGACCTGCAGGTGGTTTGTGCATCACTCCCACAGTGTGAAAGACACACAGATGTTATCTACAGACGTTAAAGAAAACTGTCTGATACTGAACATCAAGTTGATTTCTGGCCAGGATTTCACAAGGACACATGTGACAGCAAATGACATGCTTAAGCCTTGCAAAGGGAAATAATAATAATAATGTCCGATGCTAAATCAATCTGTTTCTGTCCTGCATGGAATTATGCACATCCTCAAAGATTTCATACCCAGTTTGCTTGGCGTTAAAGTTGAAAGGTATGTTGCCACAAAGAGAGACAAATAGATAGTTATCTAATGCATACACATGCTCTTAAAGAAGGGAATGAACCAATACATATGATAGGCTATATTGCTGTTTCACCTACAAAGACACACTGATTAAATAAAAATGGCTTTGAATTTTTAAATATTATTTCCTCATTTATTTTCAGTTTGCAACTTTTATATTCCACGGCAGTATATGGAGTCCCCACCAGAATAAAATTGTCAACAATCGTACCTAAATAAAAGAATTAAAACCACCCAATCCAGTAAAAATAGCAACAGCAATCCTATGAATTGATCCTCTGAGTTATATAGAATTCACTTGGGCTTATTTCCAGGAAAGTGATATAAGATGCAGCCTAATACAACCCCTTCCCAGTGGTAAATAAATATTTCTGGGGGAGATATTTTACCATCACCACAGAAATGGCCCGATCTCGAGGTTACTTACTTAACTTCTGAAGGTGGTGGCATTTAGAGTAGGGCCTCAGATTATGAATTTAACATGGGCATAAGGGAGAAGATGGTGCTTCAGATATCTTCCCTATAAGCAAACTGCTAATTATAGTTTTCCTTTCCATAGGCGCCGACTCCATGGGGCTTGAGGGGGCCCGAGCCCCCTCAAAAATTCGTTTGGGGGGGCTCCGCCCCCCAATAATCTCCGGCGCCCCTCCAGCAGAGCGCCATCGCCGCCCCTCCCCCAGCCCAAAATGCACAGGGGGGGCGGGCTGCATGCCTCCTGCCCTCCCTCCCGAGCAAAAGCTCCACCCAATTTCCTTTGGAGCTGATTAATAGGCGCAGCACGCTCTCCCCTATTCGCTCACGAGGAGGCGGCGCCACTTTATTTGCATATTCATGAGCTTATTTATTATTCATGAGCTTTCCCGGGCCCCCCCAATATTTTTTATAAGTCCGCGTCCCTGTTCCTTTCTCTCAATTGGGCTGCAGTTCTGCTATAAGTTAAACTTCTGGAATCCCCACCATTTCTCTTCCAGAGGCAAATAAGCAATTCTCATGCTAAATCAGCTCCATGGAAGTTTCTCCAATTTACTCAATTTCCTCCAACAGGCCCTAAATTCTGGTGTTTCACAGGGGTAGCGGAGAGAGACTTGGTATTTATTTATTAACAGAGCCATTCACATGTAGAATCATCAGGGAAGCAGATGGGCATCCAAAATGGAAGGTTTTCTATATAAACATGCTACATTTCAGGAGATGTCGAGGCATGTTTAATACAGGAATGGGAAGCAAACATCTATAGCAGACACAGCCTCCTGAATGTAGACCACATTCTAATCAGAAATGCTTCTGTTTTAAGGTACCAAATATAAATGAAGCAAACAGTTAGCTGAATCCCACCAAGTCATTCTGACCGTTAGAGCCTGCTGGATCAAGCCAATGGGCCATTGAGTCTATCCAGCATCTTGTTCTCACAGTGGCCAACCAGATATGCTTGGGAAGCCTGTAAGCAGGACATGACCTCTATACCACATGTATCCTGTGACTGCTGAATGCAAGGAAGAACCTCATTCAGGCCTGATCTAGTCACAACATGAAATCCCAACAAAGGCACTGAACTTGCAGAAACCATTCTATCTACCTCCACTCACTTAAATTCACTTTTCACATGCGCTGAGATATACATGGGCATGGTAATTATTACACTGATGCTTTATCCCTATAAATCCCAAATTCTAATTAACTTATGAAAGGGAGGAAAGGGATAGAGGATGAAAGTTCTATGAGGCAAGGAACTTGCAGTATGCCTCTACTATCCAGCACCTAAACACTGACCTTTATGGAAGTCTGAAGGTAACGCCGCTGTAATATTAAAGAATAATGAATGGTCCCTGCTTGGTTACCCAGTGAGTAACAATTAATAATATTTGAGCTCCTGCTGGTTTCTGTCCCCAAGAGATTAATGTAACTGCCACCTCCTGCCATGCACTTTGCAATATTAACATAAAGTTTCTATTGAATAGCAGTTTGATCCATTTGTGTTTACTTTATTCCTGTGTTCTGACAGAAAGAAGACAGAGAATTTACATAATTAATAATGACCGGAGTTTAATGCCTCCACTGAAACCTCTAACTATCCGTGTTAACTAATTGCATCTATAACTGTGCCAGGCAGGTAAAATACTCCTTTAAGTCTTCTGAGACAACATTATTCACCTGGGATTATATGAGGGTGTTTTTCAACTCCAGCCATTAACCAGGATGGCTCAGGTCATCCATTAAAGGCAAATTCCTTTACTCTTAAGACAAGAAACACAAAAGCAAAGCAAGGATAGATGGGGAAAGGAGTGCATTGAGGGGCTGGGCTAGTATAGTGCTATGCTTTCACTTCAGCATCCCTGAGAAGAGGAAGTATATGTAAATGTACGTAATCACAAACAATGTTTCCTTAAAGCTTCAGGCTGGAGCCGTGTTGGTCTGATGCAGTTGAAATAAAAAATAAATAAAAATAAAAATTGTCCAGTAGCACCCTATAGACCAACTAAGTTTGTTCCGTTATAAGCTTTCGTGTGCATGCACACTTCAGTCCTTAAAGCTTGTTATCCTTTTTCTTGGACTGCTATCCATTGCGTGTTGAGTTCCGCAGTGCCACCCCCCAAAAATTCACACAGCACACGTTCATTTTTGTTTAAGGTTTTTGGCATAATTTTTGGCCACAACTTTATTAAAATACAGAAAATGTGAGTGGTTGCTTAGGCATTGGTTATGACTATCTGTCCTTGCCCCCGAGGACAGAGCTGAAACTTCCGGGCACCACCGGAAGCCAGCGTGGGAAACAAGTGTTGGGGAGAAATGAGGCTGGGAATTCAGTCCAACACCTCTCACCCTCATGTTCCGGTGGGGCTTGCACGGCCCAAGCCCGGCACCACGGACAAGGACGAAAGAATGGCAAGCCCCTGGATTCCTTTAACGGAATTCCCATTCGCATCATTTGGAGGGATAGGCACCTTACCCCTCCAAGCACCAATTTAACCAATGCCTAACCGCCAACCTTACAAGTTGTGACGATTTGCTAAGCAGTAGGCAAAACCCAAAGGCACACACTAATCAGCCAGATGGGAAAATTCCTACTGGGCCCCCGCACCAATGCGAACGACCCCATGACAGGCAGAGCAAGGTCAAATGAACCCAAGAACCACCCTATAAAAGGGAGGGGGGGCGGGTGATCCGATGCAAAACGGCCAAGAGGACGTCCCCTAGTCCTACTCCTCAATTTATAGACTCTGACTCCTCCTCCAAAATAGCAACACCGAAAAATCCCCAGCAACCCAATTTAACCCTCTACCAGCTTGGGTTCTCCAAATTTGCCTAATCATGATGGTGGCCTGCTCCCCAACCGCAACACGTGCTCTCTGCTAGTGAGAACACGCTTTGCGTGTTGAGTTCCGCAGTGCCACCCCCCAAAAATTCACACAGCACACGTTCATTTTTGTTTAAGGTTTTTGGCATAATTTTTGGCCACAACTTTATTAAAATACAGAAAATGTGAGTGGTTGCTTAGGCATTGGTTATGACTATCTGTCCTTGCCCCCGAGGACAGAGCTGAAACTTCCAGGCACCACCGGAAGCCAGCGTGGGAAACAAGTGTTGGGGAGAAATGAGGCTGGGAATTCAGTCCAACACCTCTCACCCTCATGTTCCGGTGGGGCTTGCACGGCCCAAGCCCGGCACCACGGACAAGGACGAAAGAATGGCAAGCCCCTGGATTCCTTTAACGGAATTCCCATTCGCATCATTTGGAGGGATAGGCACCTTACCCCTCCAAGCACCAATTTAACCAATGCCTAACCGCCATGGAGCCCACAGCTCACCGCCAAACCACTCACAGCCCCAGCCAAGACCTCAGCTTGACCACCACCGCACCTAACCAAGCCTCATTCCCTGAAGCAGAAAGGTGCACACCATCAGCTCGGAAAAAGGATGGCCTCTGAAAAAGAATCTCGGGGTGGGAAATCGCATCTCCACCCAGCTCCCGAACCTTTTTGGCCACCGCAGAATTGATGCGTTTTCTGGCCCTTTCAGTGGCAGCCGGGCAACGACTGCCCCTCCAAACGCAGTGTTGCAAAAGCTTTGACCAAAAAATTCTCGCTGTTGGCACCATTGCCCGCAGCATCTCCATGTCTCTCAATATTGCAGCACGTATCAGGATGAAAAATCACATCTCCGCCCAGCTCCACGATCTTTTCGACACTGCAGAGTTAATGCGTTTTCTGGCTCTCTCAGTGGCGGCTGGGCAACGACTGCCCTACCAAGCGCGCCGTTGTAGCAGCCTTGACCAAAATATTTTAGCTGTTGGCACCATTGCCCGCAGCGCCTCCAAGTCCTACAAAATTGCAGCACGCAGGGAAAAACAGTCCATAGAAACCAGGTCGTTCTCACCCAACTGCACCACAATGGCCGATGGGGGTCCTTCCCATAGCAACTGCCTCCGAATCTGAGGCAGGAGCTCCGACCAGCGCATTCCCCGTCTGGACAGCCAAGACAACTGAATATGCGGAGGAAGGCCGAGACCTGGACCCATTCCCTACTGCCGTGCTGCGACACCAGCCCAGTGGATGATGCTGTGTAAGATAAAACAGCAAAAATTGTCAGACACCAATAATGTTAACGAACATAACCTTTGAATGCATTTGATTTCCAACGACCTGTATTTTATTTCCACTGCCTTATTAACACGCTTTCCGGCCTTCTCGGTGGTAGTTTGTCTAGGCATTGGTGCCCAACTAGCTGCACCTGACCTCAGCAGGGCAGCCCTGACGACTGGGCCCCACCATATCGTCAGTACCAGCAAACATTGTGGGGGAGCAATGCATCCCAAGGCAATCGCATCCCGCCAGGTGTCATTCCCCATAGGGGAAAGATGCACCCCATCTGCCCTAAAGAGGGGAACAGCCTTGAAGAAAAATAGCAGGGTGCAATATTACAGAACCACGTAAAGCAATGACCTATTTTATTTGTGTATTTTATTATTATTATTATTATTATTATTATTATTATTATTATTATTATTTACTTTATTTATTTTATTCTATTGTCCACCGCCTTATTAACATGCTTTCTGGCCTGCTCGGTGGTAGTTTGTCTAGGCATTGGTTCCCGACTAGCTGCACCTGACCTCAGCAGGGCAGCACTGACAACAGGGCTCCACCATATCGTCAATACAAATAAATAGCGTGGGGGAGCAATGAACCAGGATGACACTCAAGCTCACCCCCAAATGCTCTCAGGGACTCTTGCGTGGCCCTACCCCTTGAAAGGGGTCGACAAAAGCATGGCGAATCCTTGGATTCCCTTAATGGAATATCTTTGCACATTGGAGGGGACAGGTGCTCCAACCCCCCCTCCAGACCACCTTGAACCAATGCCTTGAATTGTTTTGAGTCCAGGGAGAGCTGCCATCAACTCAATCCAAGCCCTCTTGCATGCAGGAATGCAAACTTATGCTGGAGGAAGACAGCAAACATTCTCGCCCAGCTGTACCACCAGCACTGCAGGAGGACCTGCACAGGTCACCTCGACCGCACCAAAGGAAGGATCTCCTCCCAAAGCATTCCCCATCTAGACATCCAGTATAGGTTCACATGGGCAGGAAGACTGAGATGGCGCCCCAGTCCAGACTCGTCAGCGCGCTTGCCAGCCCAGTGTACAATGCTGTGGCCCAAATGTGCACAGCTGCTCCTATGAAAAAAGGAAATAACAGACAAGCATCAGCACAGACATCATTGTGACACTTCCTGATATAACCCTTGTCAGCGTCAGACTTCCAATGACCCGTATTCACAATCCTGTCTACTGACAGGCCCCCAGTGTGCAGCCTTTGCAGCAGCACCTAATCGTAAGGAATGAGGCGTTCAGCGGTAAGCAAGCCGCAGGCCGTAATAACTGGTGCACGACGTAAGCACATTGATGCCTGGCTAACGGGAACCCATTTTCATGCACTAGGAGCAGGCCAGCCCCCAGGGAATAAAAAGCCAAATATTCTGTTATCCATAACTGGGCAAGGGCCCTCCTCACCTGTGGCGGGAAGCCTGATTGTGGCACTCCTGCCCACTAAGTCTGTTTTAGAGTTCCCAACTCTAATGACACGCTCCAAAGGATAAGGAAAAGTCCTGAAGCAATAAGCCTCCGGACTCTCAGCCCCGTGCTGGCTCCAACAACCATTTTCCCAAGCCTCAGTGCGAAAATGCAATGGACTACTGAAAGGAGTCTCGCCTTGATCTTTAACCAGCAGACAAGTTTTTACTTGTTGCAGATACTGCATAGGTAAAAATTGACTGACTTCCTGCCCACTGTCCTATGAGGTTGGAGCCTATTCCAACCTTCCAAGGCCCTGCGCCCTACAAACTTTATACAAGGGTCTCTGAAAAATAAAGCTTCAGTGTACCAGACATTGCAGCGGACTGAATTCTGATAGTTATAACCGCATGCCCAATCTGCAGCAGGTGGACCAAACACTGCTGGATCTGCTCAGAGGATGGGGGCTAATTCATCTGAATGGCCGAGAACTGCCAGCTTAAGGCTAAGAAATCCATCCAGGCCTTCCCATAAGAGGTAAAAGCAGAAGGGGAAATGGAAGCTGCTGCTCTCTGTAATCACTAATTGTTGTCAATCAATCAATCAACCTTTATTGTATTAGCATACAGCCATAGCAAGGATAAGACAAAAAATGCTAGAGACAAGCAACCAATCAAAATTCAAAGCGATATTACTGGCATTATGACATTTAAATACCCTAAGACAATAATGTAAAGATTTAGTTGCCAGCGCCGAGAATCTAAAATGCAGGTGTGTATAAAGCATATAATGGCCCAAAATAGGCTCGGTACATTAGGTTAAAAGGTAGGAAGAGAATTAAAACAGGTCCAGGTCAAAATGTTGTTGTCAAAATGCCACAGGTGGTCTGGAAAAGGCTGGCAATAGCTGAGACTGGAGCCCAGGATCTGAAGCACTTCATCTGAAAATCGGATAGAGTGTCAGCGACAATATTAGAGGATCCCGTAATTTGGAGAGTAGAAAGCACAATATTAAACCTTAAGTGGCGCAGCTCGAAAGCATAATTGGAGGGGCGGAGACTGTGCTAGAGCGTGAGGACTGTTTTGCCAAGACGCTCACCACTACCTGGTTATCAGACCAAAAGCAGATCCAATGGTCACTGAACTCTTCGGGCCACATGTGAATTGCTACAATGGGGAAAACTCAAGAAAAGTTATGTCACATGATTGCCTCACCACACCAGGCTTGAGGCCATAGCTTTGCACACCAGCAGCCCTTGAAATAAAAACCAAAGGGCAAAGATCCAGCAGCACCAGCATGAACCTGAAAATCCCTGTGCGGGTTCAAGGTATCCTGCCATGGCGAACTACTATTGCATACATTCAGGAATTGCTACCATCGCCCAATATCTGCCTTCACCACACTTGGTAGGCATACACAAAGGTAAGGGGACCTCAGGCCGCAGGCAGCCTGGCCTAGTGGGAAGATTAATTAAGTGACCCAGCAAGATCAGATCTGATGAAGCATCACTTGCTACAGTATTACAAAATAACTTCCTTCAAGGCAGACAGCTTCTCCATAGGCAAGTGGTATGTTTTAGCAACGATATCCAACTGGATCCCTAAATAAAATGGGAATATGGGCAAAAGGTATTGAGCTATTGCTTGCCAGCTTCCAGCCCCCGCTTGGGCAGGGGGCATCTTGTGCTGCCATCATGATAAGTAAACTTACAGGGCCGACGCTGGCCAGAACCCCTAAAGAAGTCCCGACAAAGCTGCCGCCAAGCCAGCTTCCTTTTCAGACACACACTCTGTGCAATGCAAAAAACACACACTCCGTGCAGTGCACAGACTCTCCCTGCAATGCAACTACACACTCAGTGCAATGCAACTACACACTCCGTGCAATGCAAAAAACACGCTCTGTGCAATGCAACTACACACTCCGTTCAATGCAAAAAACACGCTCTGTGCAATGCAACTACACACCCCGTGCAATGCAAAACACACTCCCTGGAATGCACACACCCTCCATGCAATGCAACTAAACTCCATGCAATGCAACTACACTCCATGCAATGCAACTACACCCTCCGTGCACTGCACACACCCTCCGTTCAATGCAATTACATACTCTGTGCAATGCACACACACTCTGTGCAATGCAAAAACACACTCTGTGCAATGCAACTACACCCTCCATGCCATGCACACACCCTCCGTGCAATGCAACTACACACTCCGTGCAATGCGCGCGCACACACACACACAGTGCAATGCAACCACACCTTCCGTACAATGCAACAAGCCACTTTGTGCAATGCAACAAGCCACTACGTACAATGCAACAACACACTTCGTGCAATGCAACTACACATTCCGTGCAATGCACACACCCTCCATGCAAGGCACACACCCTCCGTGCAATGCAACTGCAAATCTCTCACGCAATGCAATACAATTGCAGCCCGTGCAGCGCCATGCTCTGCAACGCACAGAGCAAACTGCAATCCGGGCACGCAAAGGTGCTTTCTCCCACTTG
This sequence comes from Podarcis muralis, assembly GCF_964188315.1. Classification (NCBI taxonomy): domain Eukaryota; kingdom Metazoa; phylum Chordata; class Lepidosauria; order Squamata; family Lacertidae; genus Podarcis; species Podarcis muralis. The sequence goes on from NC_135659.1 coordinate 64,116,393, forward strand.
CATATTGCAATTTGGCGCCCGTTACATCCCTCGCAGTGAGGTAACCACCAAAAGGACCTAAGTGTCCAGGTAGAGCAATGCGGGAGCATGCAGCTGTCCCATACAGGGACCAATCCTGCAACCTAAGCATTACCGGCACTATGCGCTGACCCAGTGAAACCAATGCTTCATGGACCACATGGGGACACTATTCAGGCCGAAAACGCTTCCAGGCCATCAAATTCTAGGGCAAAGCCCTATGATCACCTGCTAGGCCAGGCATAAATGATTTCAGTGAAATAGCAGAGTTAAGCTAGCCCACAGCTTGTCCAGGTACCCATGCTTGCCCTTTTAGAGGGAAGCACCCCTTCAAGAAACCCAAAGTTCTTTTATCACAAATGGGCCGAACTACCCAGCAACAGAATAGCCCAAAAGGAGCAGTTTATTTTGTTTTGTTATAACAATGGCTAAGAGGGGGATATGAACCCTGTCTCCCAGGTCCTAGTCCTACACTTTAGCCACTAAGCCACAATGGCTCATCTCTAAAATGGCAGTCGCCACTATCAGGGCAAAACAAACTTAAAGAAAATAAACTTGTTCAGAAACAGCATAGTTCAAGAGCATATACAGAGTGCTCATAGTCCTTGGAGGCACAGGGAGCCTCTGGGGCCCTCTGTCTGCCTCAGATAAACATTAGCAGCAACTGGGCCTGCAAGAAGATACATTCCTATAGCGAGAATGTCATAGCAATATTAAAAGAACTCAAATTAGTGCTCCCTGGGGAAAACCTTTTTGCGAAAGAAAGCCCCTAACGGGGGCTCCCTCCCTATTGGGAAAGGCAAGCCACAGATACAGGGGGAATCTTCCCACTGGGCAGGGTAAAGGGGGTGGGGTGGGAAATCGAACAGGAAAAGGGGGAAATTAAATTATTTAAGGGACTAGAGAGGATTAAAAAGAAAGGGGAAATAAAGAAATAAAGAAATGTAACCAGACAATGAGAAGATTGTCCAAGTGCTCCATGTGATCCGATGCAAAACGGCCAAGAGGACGTCCCCTAGTCCTACTCCTCAATTTATAGACTCTGACTCCTCCTCCAAAATAGCAACACCGAAAAATCCCCAGCAACCCAATTTAACCCCCTACCAGCTTGGGTTCTCCAAATTTGCCTAATCATGATGGTGGCCTGCTCCCCAACCGCAACACGTGCTCTCTGCTAGTGAGAACACGCTTTACCACAGGACTGGGACACCTCCAGTTTGTAGCAAAATTAACGTCTGAGGCTGAAGGAAATCTTCACACAGCAGTGAGAAAACAAAGGGTGTTTATTGCTAGCAATAAAGGCTCAGAGGGATCACTCTCCAAAAGCTGAGCAAAGCCCCCAAATATACATAGCTGTTATCTGTCAAAGCAATACATATGCATAAACGTCCTCCAATCTAAAGTTACAACACAATACTAATTATACCATGTATGGTCTTTCCTTCATTACATATTCATTAGGCAAGGAAACAAAGGACTCTCCAAGCAACCCCAGCTGCATGTGCTCTCTTTGCATTCCTTTCTACCTGAGGGGGTTAGGACATTGGAGCAGAGCACATCTCATTATCAAAAGTAGACACTTAGGAATGTTGTTTACAACCTTGGGACTAAAGCTGCTCCTAGCACAAGATAAGGCACAAGGCCTCTAGCCTGGCTAGTTAGCTGAGCTTATAGGTCTCTATCTGCATCAAGTTGAACTACACAACCCACTAGTTCTATCCAGGATGGCCAATGGTCAAGGAGGGTGAGTGTTGTGGTCTAACAATAAAAAGCAAAATACAGCAATTGTCTAAATAAATTGTTGCTGAAGCATCCGAGATTACATTTTTGATGCCCAACGGGTAAATATTACACCAGGTTAATTCCTCAACCCTCCGGGCTCGGAAATCTTTGTCATCATTATAACATTCATAGAAATGCACTCTAACCTGATAAAAAGTCAATTTGTTATTGGCTTGATTCAGAGCAAGTTAATTGCATTAGATCTCATTGAAATAAATCATGGCTACCTTTTCACACTGAAGTTCCATTCATTTCTGTGGAAACTAAGCAGAAGTAACTTTTTCTAGATACAAATCCAATGTTTAATTATTTGGGGTTGCATTGAACTGAGTTCCACTAACAGCAGACACATTGAAATTAATAAATTTAAGTAAGTCATACTTATTAACTTCAACAGATCTATTCTGAGTAGGACTAGTATCAAATATCGCCCTGCTCAAGTCTTGCCAGAAGTCACCATTGGCCCATATAAACTACAAGCGTTCTCTAGAACATACCTGACTTATCCTCTAGTTGGACATTGTACAGCAGGATTAATAGCTGGATAAATATTGAGAAAGCTTGCCTAACATTACTGTGGTTCTTCATAGCACAGTTTGATAAGTATCTTAAGCCGACAGTTGGATCATCCCTTCTAATTAGAATTTCTTGGAGAAATAACATATCAGGGTGCAATGTTTAGAACCCCCATGTTTTCTAAATCTTTCACCAATGGCATATGTGGGTGGATGTCCACCACCTATAAGCTAGCTTTGCAATATATATAAAATATATTATCGGCTTTTGTTTTGTTTTTTTAAATCCATGCTCAACTGTAATACATTATTATGTTATTATTCACTTGACAATTTCTGCTTATTCTCCTCCCTGGGAATTTTAAGTAGGTTGGAGACTCCTGCCTGCTAGGTGCCGCGGAAGGCTTTGAACAAGTGAGCGTTTTATTCCCTCAGATGAAGTAAACTTGTAATTCCTAATATCAGAACAATGCTGCTTGCCGAGTCACATGAAATGCTTTTAACGAGGGCTAATCAGATTCTACATTAATGAGAGAAAAATATGATGCTAATCAACATCCAGGCAGCTCTCTAGGCTGCAGGCCTATTAAACTTCATAAAAAATTTAATGACTGAAAGAGCAAAACTGTTTGTAAGGAGTCTCCAGTGGCAAAAGCAGGGTCTTGAGTACCATTCACCTCTCATTACATTGAATTAGCCTCACTTTCAGACCCTAAACACTGACTAGCAAGCAGCATTTTCCACCAGGACCTGGATGATTCGCTTTGAAAGTATTCTCAAAGCATTTATTTATTCCCCTGCTTTTCAGACTCGCCTCCTACTCCATTTTCATCCCGCCTTCAGTTCAGTTTTAATTAATGAAATTTGTTTTCTGTAAAGGGTTCTGGGAAATGCTAAACTGCTTTTGTGGTCTGCATAATATGCCAACCACAAGCTTCTGGTGCAGCAATATGGGAAAGCTTTCTGACTGACCTGTGGCCAGCTGCTAAATGCACATTCAGGTACCTGCAAAACACCCACTGGGGTTTTTAAGTGTGCAAGTGGAGTGTTTGGGAAACCACAGCCCAACTACGGAAGGAGCAACTAGTGCAGCACAGTTTTTCCAGCACAAAAATTGAATCTTACAATTTGGTGGAGGTGTGGAGCAAAAACTTTTCCCACATTTGGGGTGGTGGTGGTGCTTTTTTCTTAAATGGCCTTTTAAATCCTGGAAATAAAGAGGTTATCACAAATCGTGTCCTCTCTAAAAGAGGGCACGTGTTGCGGTGAGACCTAGAGACTGACCTCCTGGTTGTGGGTGGGTCTATGGGATAGCCACAATACCTGATTGGTGGGTACCTCAGTGCTGGGTGTAATCTGGCCAATGGGGTACAGTCTAAACAGTTCAAGGGACCTATTTAATCCCTTGCACGTGACCCAGAGATTCTCTTTCGGCTCGTACAAATGGAACACCCGCCCACCTCTCCCTATATTTAGGGTATTTTGTGAATGACCTTGCTATGCCATCATGTGTTATCTGTCATTGGGACAGGGGCATGGCAGGAATTTTCCCACTTGGCTGATTTGCTGTTGCCATTTGGGTTTCGTCACAACTTGTCAGGTTGCAGATAGGCACTGGTTCACTGTGATAGGGATGGGAGAACGGTCTCGCCATCCCTATGTGAAGGGTATTCCATTAGAGGAATCCAGGGACTCAACTTGGTTTGGTCAACCCCTGAGAGGGGGTTGTACCCGTGCCTGAGTCCAGGGGAGCACCTGGGGGAGTGAACAGAGTCTGTTCCCGGGCTTTTCACCTACCTCAGGTGTTCACCCTTGGCTGACTTATGATAGAGCTCTGGGTCAGCGCTACTTGCAATGGTGTAGGGAGCTAGTCGAACCAGAGCCTATGCAACCACTCACTTTTCTGTAATCAATAAAGTTGTGGCCTAAATTCTGCCAAAAACCAAAACTAAAATTAGAGTCAAGTGTGTATTTATTTAGGGGGGAGGTCTCTGGGTCTGAACACGCAACCCATCAGAATAGAAATGGATGAATTATGTTATTTCTGGTCAGTATCAATTTCACAGGTGTTCATTACATGACCCGTCCATCCCATTTCCACATTGTTGTGATTCTCAAAATCTGTGATATATATATATATATCTTTATTGCGGTCCATAGACCCACAAAACAGTTTCAAAACAAGATACAGTTAAGACAACCAAACAACAGGTGAAAGAGACCGAGGTAGTCATTTTGTTATGTCTAGAGCATGAGGGTCTTTGTTTCTTGTGACCTCCGAAAGAAACTTTGCCACGGTCAGTGTAATATCATTTGACCTATCCTTTAAGGGTCATCTGGTTCAGCGCCCTGCAATACCAGCTATCCTAGGCACTCAAAGATGGCAGGCGTGGGGCTGGGACAAGCAGTGTGCCTTCAGTGTCAGTGTCAGAGAGGCAGCCCCAGAACCTTTTTCTACAAGCTTTGACCCTTCACTCAAGGAATCTGTGAAAAGGGCTTGAGCTGAAAATACTTTCCAGCCCTACCTAGCAATGAATAAGCCTTAGACTGAAGTGAATAGGAAGAGTTAACTACTTGATAATATGCTACAGCAGATTAAGTTCTCAAAGTAGTAGGAGGAGGAGGATCTGGATTGAAATTCTAACTAAGCTATAAAATTCTGTGGGTAGTGTTGAGAAATCAATTCAACCTGCCTCATAGGGTGGTTGTGAAAATGCAGGTCACCCTTGGAGGACTGATTGAAAGCAACTCCACTCTCACACAATTATGACTCATTTCTTTAATAGCTATTTTTATTTATTTCTCTTTCTTTCGTTCTTTTTTAGGGTCTTATTCCTAAAGTACGTGACATTTTAGAAGTGCTTTAAAAATATACTCTTTCCCCCTCATGTTTAACCTAGCACTGTTCCATGGTCTCAGGTTGTCTTCTGTCCTTTTAAATGAGCTGGCTTGGGAAGAGGGGGGTGTTGCTCTGTTTATGATGCCTGTAGCTAGGCTTGTAGAATTTTGAGTCTGTAATAATTATTCATTGTAAGGGGCCATTTGCCTAAAGCATTGTTAAAGGTTTGTCCAAACTGAGAAAACAAAGAACTGCCAGTGGGCTTTTACAACACAGCATTCCTCAGAATTGCCATCCATTATGCAAATTAACTACTAAAACTCACAGATGGCACCTTTCATATCAGCTCAATGAGGGCAGCCTCCTGGCTTTTATAATTCACTAATTTACCTGAATGCTGAAAGGTGCTGCCTCTCTAAGTATGTTCTGAGTAATACCTCTTGTTTGAGCTGCATTCTATTTCACTTTTATAAGATCCATAGGGCTTGGGGTTAATACCCAAAGTTTAATTCCAAAATCAGAAATGACCTGAGGCTTCACAGCCATCATAGCAAACTCCATACCTCTAATAGGAGATTTATGGAAACTCAGTGGTCGGGAGAGTCTACATAAAGAATTACTGTAAGATTTCCAGAAATTTGGGGTGCCCAGAGCAAACAAACAGTTTATTCTGAGAGGATGGAGTTGAAATTCAAGATTTGGGGTGGGGTGGAATATTTTCAGCATTTATTTGACTTGACTGTCATCACTAAAATTTGGGTTCTAGTCTTTGAGCTCTGAAATCACATATAATACATGTCCTGACATTATTAGAAAGCTAACAAAACAAATTCATTATTATAAGGAAGCAGCTTGCAGATTATTTATATTCATGCCCATCAGTGGGATATTATCAACAGATGTCATTTTTAATACAGTATGCACAAATGCATTGTTTTCAGACAATTCTTGCTATAATGTAAATATTGGCGTGTATTGGCATAGCTTTGTTTCTGGGGAAAAATAGATCTCAGTTTTGACTTACTGAATATTTTCCAGTTCTGTTTTTTCTTGTTGAAAACAGTGTTTTTATCAGGGCAGTGTTCCTAAAGAACCATTTAATTGTGGGGAGAGAAAAAAACATGTATACTTTTCCCTCTCTGCTTACTGGATCATAGGAAGTTATAGGAGTGATCCCAGCCAGCTGGGATCATGCAGTGCATGTGATGGAAGAACCTCTGAAACCCAATGAACAGAAACTAAAACTTTTCTCATGAGCTATAGTAACCATTCCACTGCATATTTTATCCAGGTGTATCGAATGTAAAATGAATCGTACATGACCCAACGAAGTCTTTTAAAAGAAGAAAAGGCAGCATCAAAATTACTCTTTGCTGTAGTAAAAATGTAAGGGCAATGTAAAGTTTTGCAGCCAGTTCTGCTTCTGAGTAAATGCTATTGGTCACACTTTCTTTGCCCTCAACCTTTCTCTAAAATCTGTACTGTGTTTCATTTCCAGCAACTCCAAAATGCTTTTCAACACCCAGGCCAATAAGTATTTCAAAGGTCATCTTTTGCAGCTCTTTGGGCTTCTTTGTACAGAACACATGGCATATTATTATGCTAGGCCTTGGAATGAAAGCCCATCCAATCTTTCTATATGGTAATTGAATTCCTTATGGTAATTGCAAGAGTGTTCACCATCTTAATCTTAATTGGCAAAGAGGCTCACATAAAATATGAATTGGAAATTCAGGTGTACTAACATGCCACCAGAGGGTAATTGTTTACTTTCTTGTGTAAGAAAAATACTTTATCAAAACACTTACCAGCTGTCCCCTTTCAAGGAACGTCATATGTCTGGGTTCTTTTTCTTCCTCAGCTTTAACTGCCCAACAGATATTAGTGATACCCCAAAGGCACAGAACAGCCTGAGGAAAGCATTTATGAAAACTTATCAATAATTATTGGAAAAGGAGGACTTGACAGCTGTATCTTGTATCATCACTCACTCTGTTTCCAATTATCAGAGGTGAGTGTCATTGCTTCCTGAAGGCAAGAAGCATCGTATGCAGGCTCACCTTACAGGCTCAGAGAACCCCTCAGGATTTAAAAACTCTTCAGCAAAACTATATAAACTAGAACAGCCCAGTGAGAACTTAGCCTGCTCAGTGGCCATGTAATATTTTGTGTGTGTTTTGTTGGGAAAAACAGCGCAGGAAATGGAATCCTGAAAGAGAGCATGGCTAGTTGGCTGGCACATTGAAGAGAAGCATTCCACACCAGAACATTTTACTATGGGTCTTGCTTGTTAGTTCCTAGCCAGCTTTTATTTTACTTTCCCGCTTCCCCTCAATTGCTTCAGAGCTCACTCTTTCTGTTTGAACCCCCTACGAATCTTTGCCCTTATCACTTGGGAAAGCAGGGTGTTCTCAAACCCTAGTCCATCTTCAGGCTTCCACACTGGGTTACAGCAGGGGTGAGGAACAGAATCTGGTCAGTAAGTCAGATCCTGAACTCCTCTGCCCATCACGAGCTACCTGAAAAGTAGGCAAAGCTGTCCACCTGTCAATTGCCATGACACCAGTTGACTCACCCTCAAAGGAAACAAATTAAGTGTGCTCCTGATTCTTCTTTCTTCTTTTTTGCAGGTGCAACTTGTACAAGAAGAATTTCCCCTTGCAGCCAGGCTTGCATTCAAACTAGAACTGTGAGGGGGAAATGACCTGTTTACTCTCCACAACCATTCATTCTGACAGATGGTAGACACTGTGTGCAATGGATTAGTGCTATGTCAAAACCTGTTCTTATTTTCTATTTTAAACCTTTCCCCACAAAAGAGGCTTCTGATTCCCTGCCTTGTTCACATGGAACTTCAGAATATCTATAATTTTGTCAAGAGAGAAAATAAGGTTACCGTACTTTATTGTTGTGAGGTGACCAGAGATGGTGTGCGCGCGTCCATGTGTACATATCTGCAGTGTTCTGCGACTCCCATGGTTAACTATGTTTCCTGATCTGAAAAAGTCTCATGGATAGGGTTACCTCATGATGTCTTTCTCCTGGGCTTTAAATGAAGTGTGGGAAGCCCAGAAAGATTGGCTAGTGAGTGCCTGAGATTAGTGCCATCAATTAATTTGTTTTTAATGAACATTCTTCCTTTTCCTAAAATAGAAACAAAACAAAAAAAAAACCCATTTTATTTAACTGTTAAGGAAATCAATGCAGAGAGTTCACTTTAAAAATAACTATAATGACAAGCTGTGAGCCGCATAGTACGCAGCCTCTCCACCTGCCTATGCTTACAGGAAATGACATCATGCAATCAAAGACATCATGCAGTTTCCAAGAAATATGGATACCTGGGAAGGCTGCAGATTGAAGACAGCTGGAGGGGTGATTTGTAAAATGAAATAAAAGGCCCTGAGAAAACCTCTCAGCCACCTCGAAACAAAAAACTCACGCCATGAGAATTTATTAGGAAATTTCTTTCCCCTTTGGGATTTTTCTTTTATCATTAATTTATGAAGAATGATAAAACAAACAAACAAACAAAACAAAAAAACAGAAGGAAACTCTAGCATGGCACTAGAATAGACTGCTTGAGAAGAACACTGACCTCTGATACTTTGTATCTGCAGATAATTTAGGAGAGAAAAAGTTTATGAACATGTGATCAAGCACCCAGTTCTTATGGCAGCCATGCCATGATACCCATTGTTTATGATTCCTGGTGGGAACATGAAAGCTTTTGATGCATTCACACATTATAAAATAAAGAATCTTAATGTTGTAAGAATAAACCTTATGTAGGGGCACAGTTTCCCAATGCTATCAAACATAGCATCCAATTGTATCTCAAAAGCAATATAACTATAAAGGATGTGGTATAGCAGTCCCTCTTACTGTCTGCATCATCTATTCCGCCTTCCCAAAGGGAAGTATTTTGTGGGCTATTGAACAGTCATCAGCCTAGTTTACTTAATACCCTAATGGCTTGGTGCTCTGCAGTGTGGTAGCTGTATCTTATCAGAAGCTTTAAAAAAATTAATTCTCTCTTATACTCCCTTTCTTTTTAAATAGAACCAGATAAGGCTACCAATGACCTTGCAATAAACATGCTGCATATTAATATTGCCATACAGTTCCTTGCTTTTGAAAATAGAAATTTTGAGTTGGTACACATATTAATGGTCATGGTCATGGCATGCAACTACGAAGATCTGTTAAATTTGCAGTTCAAATCTAGACATTTCTACTCAGAAGCAAATCCCACTGAAGTCTTCTGATTAGGCATGTACAGGCCTGTTTTCTTATGTCCTACAGCTGCATCCAAAGGCATAGTTACATGACAATTTAAAACTCAAAATTTTATGTCACTCCCAGCCAAGGAAATCCAGGAACTGCAATTCATTGAAAAGTCAGAGATTACCAGCAGAGAAATACCAGCACCCTCAAAAAGTGAGACTTCCCAATTGGAGCACTGGCGGAGGAAGAGGAGTGTGGGGGGAGTGCACCACCCCCGGCAGCGTGATCCCAGTGGGGTGCCATCGCGGCTGCCCCCCGGCCCCTGCAGACGGTGTGGCCCTCCCCCAGGATGTGTGCCCCACCTGCTCTCCACCCCACCCCCCCGGTGCCAGAGCATGAAGCTCTGCCACGGAATTGGGGTAGTTGACAACAGCTAATCTGGCTAAACTGTTTGAGAGCTGTAGTGTAATTGTCTCCTGAACTGGTAAGTGTTCCGTAGTAAATAATCTATTTGCACTTGTGGGGGCACACACACACACACACACACACACACACACACATGTTCATCACCATAACATGCTGAAATGCTCCACAAAGGAGACTTGCAGATCTCTATTTCCTGGGAGAAAGCTCTGCTGGACACAGTGAGACTTAATTTCAGGTAAACATGCATAGTGTCCTGCTGCAAATCTGAAAAATTTAAATAGATGCATTACTGTTAAAAGGAAATCTGCATGTATTTCCTCACTGTCAAGCTGTAGTACATGGTGAAGGGTCATAGTTCAATGGTAGAGCACATAATCTGCATGCAGAAAGTTGTAAATTCAATCCTCACGCTTCAAGGTATGGTTGAAGAGCCACTGTCAACTAGCATTGTCTGTACTGAGCAATAGGCAAATGGTCAGAAGCAGTTATCAGGCTTATCATTTGGATAATGGGATATCATCTGATTAACAGCCAGATCACTCTTCCTGAAGTGGCTTGCTCTCTTGCAGTACATGATTGAGCTAAGGTATGTGGTAGCCCTAAACAATCACTATAAATATTTTAACTATGCCCATTTTTCTCCTAAAAATTCATGTAAGATTCAGTTCCACTAATGTCCATTGAAACTTTTGCTGCAGATTGCAGAAGTTCTTATTTATTTGTTATACATTCTTAAGAGAAGCATTTGTGAGAAGCAATTAATAAATTATCTAAATAAATCATTTGCTGGACTGTGGCCATGAGCTATAGATTTGTTTCTGCAATCTCAACACATTTTGACAATATATATTTCTGTATGTATGGTAGGTACATAATTAAAAAAATGCTTCATTCTCCAGAAATATTGTGTGCTGTAAAATAAATTATGGGAGAAATGTTTGTAATGAAATTGCAAAACAGCTCTAAATCCATGTTAACATTTAGCAGAATGTTAAAGTTGAAAATGACCCCATTTTCTAAGGAGTATATTATAAAGCGAACTCTTGTTCAAAGTTGAAATGAGTGAACTTCAGCTACAGAAGGCAAGTCTCCTAGTTTTGGTAGTTCTCTCCCTGCAACTCAGCAAAGTTGAATTTCTGTTCTATGAACAATCTTAAAGTTTTAAGATCCCCTCAATACTCTAGAAATAGCTTCACTGAGTACTGAGAGAAGGAGAGAAGTGAATATATACCGGTACATATATGTATATTTATTTATTTTGCAAAAGTGCTCTTTTTCATTTGGTCCCAGGTTAACTTTCGGACCCTATTTATACCATACATGCTTAACATGACTAGCTAGCTATTCCTGGTTATATTCAAGAGGCTTAGGAAGGTATTTGCATGTGTCCTCACTTTGGTGACTTCATCCATGCTGAACTGCATTTCTACAGGGTCCACACAATATACACACATCTCTGCACTTCAGGGCAGCTTTGATTATCATTGAACAAAAAACAGGCAGGAGTGGTGGTGGGCACAGACTTCAGGCAATGTTCTAGAATTGCCTTTTTAAATACCTCTGTGCTTCATGATAGAATAAGTAGCAAAGCAGCATGCAGGAGAGCATCAGAAATTGAGCCATGGGAGGTGCAGCATCCATCAGATGCTGATACAGCTCACCAGCAAATTGCTCTATTGTTGCAGCTTGTTGGGAAAGCAGCTGTTCAATCTGATTCTGAGCCATGCTAGCCACAGCCAGGTGTTGCAGCAACCTGAGCCCAATTTTCCTTTGGTTTCCTACTATGCAGTGCTCACTGTAAGATGCAGACCTAAGCAAAAGCATTCTCTGGAGGAGTGCCTGGAGTTTGCACAGCTCCTTCCCAGATGTTTCTTGGCCAGGGATGGAACCCTTCTGTCCTGCAGAGAGGAGGATGTACATGGTTTGTAGCTGCAGAATTGCACCAGACTCCATCTGTTGTACCTGCCCCATGCTCATTATGACTCCAGCTCCAGTAGAGATTAACCTGGAACCACTATAAACTAGAGTTAGTAGAAGTGCAATCTGATTGAATAGATGCAGTATGTGCACTAGAATTATGAAATTCACATTTTCTTATGGATCAGTTGCTTTTCCATTAGGGCAAAGTTTGCAATCATCTTCCAGGCACACTTCTTTTTTCAAAAGCTATAGCAAGCCATGCTTGCCACTGTAATCTCCACTTCCAGAGAGTGGCACAAATGCCACCCAGTTTGATTCCAACTTGAGAATCAGTTTCATCTCAGTTTAGCCATGCAGAGACAATATGAAGTATTGAAACAGCAAGTAAATATTCCTTCTGTTAACTTTGTAGGATAGACTGTGTGATTCTCCAGAGTTTGGGATCACTGTCTTCAGCAAAACGTTGGGGGGAAAACCACATCATTTCCCCCTCTCCTCTTTGTTATTTGGCATTGAGCGTATCTCTGCTGCCGTGGTGACAGAGAGTTTCAAGATATGGCTGCAAAAAAGACAGATTTTTGAAACAGAAAATATGCTTGGGGACTTGAGCAGCATCAGCTTTTGTGCAGAAAGACTTAAGTCATCTCTCTTATGTAAATGCGATTTATCATGCATTGTGTTTGGCTTGACGTGGAGATGAAGAAAGAAGGCGCAGAAGTGAGATGAGGAAAACAAAACAGGTGGGAACAGGTGGCGTGTGCTCTTGATGACCATACAGAGAATAAGAGAACATTAAGAAGACAGATCTCATCTCTTCCTTTAATTTATTAGCGACACACAACACATCCAGGATCCTATTACCTTGAATATAGGTCTGAGAAGCAGGACTTAGCAATTTGCATGAAATAAGCCAGTGTAGCTCTTATAGGAAGCTTTGGATGAACAGAACAGATGGTGTGGAGGAAGAAGAAGCTTTCAAATATTCTTCCCACTACTGAGAATTCAGTGTTAGATTGCAATCTGTGTTGTGTAAGAAAAATAATTCAACACTTTCCAGTTTGGAAACTGTGAGTGGAATAAGACAGTCATAAAGTTTACCATTGTGCCAGGGATTCTTACAGTATGTACATTTTACTATACATGTGTGCCTGTCGTGTGTCAAAATCCCCATCACCCTTGGCAGGATCATTCTACACTGGACTAGAAGAGTTTTATTTGCTGATATTTCAGAATGGACCTATGACTGAGTGCTTGTGAAAGTGAAATCGGGCTAACATGCCCATCCCTTGTTGCAGTAAAAAACATGCATTGCTCTGCACGAGAGGCCACAGCACACTCCTATGCCATACATGTCAATCAAGCAAACAAGTGGCTTTGTGGTCATGTCAAAAGTCCATATTGGACACATTGCCACTCTTATTCTCAAGTAGGGCTGATTTACTCATACCAGTCTTCCCCGGAGAGAAGCTTCAAGTGGTTTCTCCTAGAGGAGGTGGTTTTTGTGCACAAGGGTTCTCAGCCCTATCAGGAGGGGGCAGTTGCCTGGTTTCTTAAGCTGGCTCCACCCCACACTCATCCTTCTTTGTTGTAATGCCCTCCCTACCTCCCTTTACAGCATGGGCTTTGCTAGTCATGTTGTTTGGGGATGTGTAGGAATGTTTTGGTAGAGTTCCTAAGCAGATTTTGAGTCTCCTCTTTTCCATCTACTTCATATTGTGGAGTAATGCAGTTTGGCTTTTCGAGTGGAATGTAAGTATATTTGGTTTCATTGGCATTTAGCATGGCCACAGGTTGTGGTTGTAAACATGCCCAGGAGATGAGAGGAATCAGAATAGTCCTTATTAGGTCACCCACCTATCCAGACTCCTATGATTTGGCTAATAAATATAACCATCTTCCATACATGTTGCATTTCTTTATGGGAGTGCTGGTGAATACTCATTGTCATGACATTTTAATAAAACTTAATTTAAACAGTGATGGATGTGATAGCTTCAAGTTGATTCTAAATCCCTAAAGACTTTCTAAATAAAAATAAGTAAAAAACAAATATCAGGATGTTTTGGTACTCACCAAAATATATGGACTAGAGTGTCTCCTTAGGAGTAATTTAAGCCCTGAAATTATAACTTTTTATCTGAATCTAGAAAATATTTGACCCACCATGGATAAAAATGAAAATGTGAGTTCAGTAACCAGCGTCTTAGGGGCACAGCAATTTTCATCCAATGGCGCCAGAGACATATTTCCATTTAATTCTGAATTTACACGAAGAAGCTGTAAAAGTAAATGATTTTGACTTTCCAACAGAGACGCAGGGTCATGACGCCTCCACCTTCCACACGTTTTAGCCACAAAATCAATAAAATGCATTATATGAATTGCTTCCACGCATCCTATTGAGACAGCCTGGCTCCACCATGTTCAGCGGCTGAGTCTGCAGCCGCATGATGTATTGGGCATTTGGAGTGGTGCAGTCTAGTCACCAAAAATTGAGCATGTGACTCAGAATTTCAATCTTTTAAATGGGGGGGGGGGAGGGAAGATGTATCTAAAAATGCAGAGTGCAAAGCCCAAGAATGTTGATAGATTTAGGTTTATTGCTTAGTGCGTGCAAATCAGAGGCAATGATTAAAAACAACTCTCTTCTTTGGAAAGGTTAAGTATCTCATCTCACATAAAAGGAACTGTCTGTACCAGCACTCTTCAATACTGGAGTGAGCTCAAGTACACGTACCAGGAGCAAAGGAATATTTTTGCCATACTAAAACAAATATCAGAGGAAATTGGAACAAAGTGAGCAGGTAGAGAACTATGCTGTAACACAGAAAAAAGGGGCCGTGGATGTTCTCCTTTCATCGGGATATCCTATCAATCCAATAACAGATAGAGCATTTCCTTATCTTTCATTGAACTGTGTTGAAAGTACTTTCCTGACCCCCATTATTGTACACGCAGACTATCTGATGGTTTGAAATCTCTTTGGCTTTTGATCCAGAGTGCCAGGAGTAGAAACAAAAGAAAACACAAAAGAAAAAAGTACTGTTTGTTCAGTGCTGTGCATAGATGTGTATACCCTTGCACACAGTTAGGTGAATGAAAGACTACACATGCACATCAAAAATCACTGAGGTCCATTTGATGGCACTGCAGTGTAGGGTCTTCCCATTTGCTATATTGCAGCTTTGGAAATATACAGAGATATCTATTTGCCTTCTTTCCTGATGACATTGCAATGTCTATGTGCATATTTCTGGCTCTTATTTTGCTCCTTTGTGTATCCAGGATGTGTGCCATTTTGAGGATCTGCCTAACACATTGAATCCAGAAGTTTCCAGTCTTGCCTGAAAGGGTGAGCCAGTGCAGAGCTGCCTCACACAGGGCAAATGAGGGTATAATGCATACCAGCCTTCCTCTACTGCATTGACAAGAGGAATGCCCCCCTCTCTATTCAGCTACCTCTGAGGAGTATAAATGTTCTCTCTCTCCTCACACAAAATCAAACCAAGTCTTAACAGTATGCATATTGAACTGGATTTTTGAGAGCCCCAGAGAAGCATTTTATTTATTTATTTATTGTATTCCTTACCTGTCATTCATTAGAAGGTCCTGGGGAAGGTGATGGTATGTAATAACGCAATGAAAAGACAATTATAATGAAAACTGTAAAAGCAATCACAGCCATAACCCCCAAAGCGTGTTCTCCATCACGGAGAGCACGTGTTGCGGTTGGGGATTCCAAGACACCTTGCTGTTTCTGGGCAGATGGTTTGGCCAACTCGTAAGCAGGGGCGGGCTGTTACTGGGGAAAATTACATGTTGCCATTTAGTGATTGACAGCCCTATTTGTTAAATACAAGGCACTCAGCAACGGACGTCCTCTTTCGCTGCGTGCTTCAGATCACCCACCCTCCCTTCCCTAATGTTAGGCTGTTTGCTTGACCTTGCTATTGCCTGTCATGGGGTCGTCTGCTTTGGGGCAGGGGCCCAGTAGGAATTTTGCCATTTGGCTGATTAGTGTGTGCCACTTCGTTTTCGCCTACCGCGTAGCAAATCGTCACAACTTGTAAGGTTTGCGGTTAGGCATTGGTCTGGAATTGGTTGCTGGAGGGGGTATGGATTCGGCTGTGCCTGCCCCCCAAAATGCTGCTGCTGGTGGAGGGGTATGGATTCGGCTGTGCCTGCCCCTCCAAAATGCTGCTGCTGCTGCTGAAGGGTTTTACCGTTAAAGGAACCCAGGGGCTCCCCCATGCTTTTGTCCGAAACCCCCGGCAAGGGGCTAGGGCCACGCAAGCCCCTGGGAGCATGCTGGGGAGAGGTGAGGCATGGTTCCCAGTCCCGTCTCTCTCCCCAGGTGACTCACCCTTCCTGACTTTGCGGGGGGTGCGAATGTCAGAGCTGTCCCCGTGCGGGGGCAGTTAGTGCTACCAATGCCTAAGCAACCACTCACATTGCTGTATTTGAATAAAGTTGTGGCCAAAATTATGCCAAAAAATTTAAACAAAAATTAAGTGTCAATTGTGTTTTCCTTTGGGGTGTATTGGGGACCTCGACACGCAAATATGTATTCAACCAACACAGCACAAAACACGACGACAAAATGCAAACTGGAAGACAATGCAAATACAGTAATGCAAGGTGCAAGGTATTGATTAAAGTGTGAACAACATCACATTACATGTTACTTAATAATAGCAATACAGTGGTACCTCAGGTTAAGAACAGTTTCAGGTTAAGAACAGACCTCCAGAACGAATTAAGTTCTTAACCCGAAACTGTTCTTAACCTGAGGTACCACTTTAGTTAATGGGGCCTCCTGCTGCCGCTGCGCTGCGATTTCTGTTTTCATCCTGAAGCAAAGTTCTTAACCCGAGGTACTATTTCTGGGTTAGCGGAGTCTGTAACCTGAAGCATTTGTAACCCGAGGTATCACTGTACTGTACTAGGGTCCCCCACATCCTCTTCTCCTTTTGACACACCTCCCTACTCGCAGTCCCCTAGGCCAGTGTTTCCCAACCTTGTGCCTCCAGCTGTTTTTGGCCTACAATTCCCATCATCCCTTGCCACTGGTCTTGCTAGTCAGGGATGATGGGAGTTGTAGGCCAAAAACATCTGGAGGCACAAGGTTGGGAAACACTGCCCTAGGCCTCACACAGGCTCCACCCATCCACTGTGACATTCATCCAGGGTGCAAACAAACCCACATGTCTTCCCTCACAATTTCCCCTCCCCCAAAAATTGGACCGTATGCTATAAAGGAAGGGTAGGAGGACTGAGGGTTTTGCTTACTACTTTAGCAGTGGCCATAGAAGCTATATATAATGATCAATAATCATTGCATAAAAACATTCACTCTTATCAACAGAGTGCAAAGTGACACTTGAGGAGCACTGCGGAGGAGCACTGCAGGACAAGGAGCAACAAGGACTGCTCCTTAATTACATTTTTGTCCATTTTAGAGTCTGAAAACAATGGTCTTGTGAAAGCTTAACACACTCTTTGTTTTTTCTTATGGTCCCTCAAGAGCTAACAAGCTGGTTTCCTGCATTGAGTCTCCAGAGATGCCATTATAAACAATAGAGTTAGTTTACTGGTTACTGCTAAAAGGCCATAATTAATTTTCTGACATTTGGAGAACTCTGACATGGGGTCTTGGCTGTTGACAGTCAAGAAAATCCCGGGGCCCTAAGGCCATAGGTAGTATTTAACCAAACAGCACTTCTCTCTCCCTCCCTCCTGCCACAACTGATTTATGAAAAAGGTCCAGAATTTTAAATTAGAACAACCAGCCACAAGATCCTAAGAAATGATCCAATGACTAAAGTACATCAGAAGACCTTAGGATTTTGAAGGACCAAGGAAAGTGAGATAAACCTCTTAACTGTGTGTGTGTGTGTGTGTGTGTGTGTGTGTGTGCATGTGTGCGCTGCTGTAACCTAATCTTTTGCCAGTTATCTAAGGATCAACTTTGTTGGTAGCACAAATAGCAGTAACTTTGGAAGTGTTGGGGAACATCTCCTTCTTAAGATCTGTCCCTGTAAGCTACTGATTAGTAGGGAAACGAACTTTCTTCCTGCTCCTGGTTGACATAGTGAACCCAGTGAAAGATGATACTCAAGAAAACAATAAGGACATGAACCAGCCAAAGTTAAACACTTTTGAGTCAATTGATGTCAGTAGGAAAGCTGTGCTTAAATCTGCTATTGAAATTAATGAGACTTTTTAAGTGCCCAATTTTAACGGCCCTGTGCTTTAAACACTCATGAAGCACATATGGCTATAATTTATAGACGTGACTGTGAAAGCCGCATGGGCACACACACTCTCAGGGTGCTTGGTAGTCATTTATCATTTCTAAAAATTTTATGTCTTGCTTTTTAAATGAAATAATTCAGAGGAAGCAGTCTGTGGCCTAGCCTACAGGCATACCTGGCAGTGATTGCCAGTGAGCTTGCTTGCTAGGTGAATTAACAGTGCTTATCGTGTGGCAAAAGAGAAAGGGGGGACCTCCCCACTCTTAACTCTCAATGCGGGGAGGTGGGTGTAGGGGTGCCCTATCCAGCTCCATGGAAATACCCAGTGGGTAAAGGCTGTTGCCATCAATAAAGATAAGAACCCATTCAGAAAAGGCCCTTAGATACCGCACTGAATGGAAAACCCATCTCACCACCATTGTTGCCTCCTGGCTCGAACTGAGTAAAAGGATCCCCTTTTTGGGAGTATCCCTTGCCGGACTTCAGTATAAATCTCCGACACACATCCGCAAGACATGTGCACGCATTAGCAGAGTCAGTAAAAGCAAGACTGTGTAGGAATTGTGGCATCAAGCAATTTATTATTTACAGCAAAGGAAACAAAAGAAACATGGCGTGCTGTGTGAGAGGCCTCTCACACATCCTGAGAGCTAGTGTGGTGTAGTGGTTAAGAACGGTAGTCTCGTAATCTGGGGAACCGGGTTCGCGTCTCCGCTCCTCCACATGCAGCTGCTGGGTGACCTTGGGCTAGTCACACTTCTTTGAAGTCTCTCAGCCCCACTCACCTCACAGAGTGTTTGTTGTGGGGGAGGAAGGGAAAGGAGAATGTTAGCCGCTTTGAGACTCCTTAAAGAGAGTGAAAGGCGGGATATCAAATCCAAACTCTTCTTCTTCTTCTCTTTATCTGGAGAGAGAGAACAAAGAGTGGAAGTTTGTCAGCCTGACTTCCGCTTACACACACAATGATAAGAAGTGAATCATCCGGACATGTGACCCTCTGCAATAGTGGCAGTGAAAATATTGACATCTCTCCCCCCCCCCATCTAATTCCACATCATGGGCACCAGCAATATCTGATCCATCAAGACTTCCTCCTAGATAATGCAGCAAAGCTAACTTGGTTTCCTATCAGTCACCATCTTCTGGGCTACCAGAATATGCTGGAGCAAAACTTTAATGGACCAGATGCTGTTCAGGGATCATCTGTTGCATAACAAGAACCTAATAGAATTGGTTCCTGGCATTGGCGTAATGGATCACTTAATCAAAGAATCGTAGAGTTGGAAACGACCCAACGGTCGTCTAGTCCAACCCCTGCAATGTAGGAATCTCAGCTGAAGTATCTGTGACAGATGTCCATCCAACCTCGTCTTAAAGTGCAACTGAGAAGAAGTGCAACTGTGACTTTCTATATAACGCTCCAAAAAATAACCTGACTTATTTTTCTGCCTTCACGACAGTTGTCTAAGTTTTATACTGAAAACACAGGACAAATATGGCCTCAGCGTCCAAGCTGAGAGATATGCCTCAGATCCCTTGCAGCATCACAGAAGATGCCAGGGTGCCCTTCTCATCCTGCAAGCTGCTTTGGAGGAGACAACCCATCCCTGCTGGTCTAGAGATCATTGTCCATATTAGGTAAATTAGAAGGGTAAAATTGACACCCATTGCTTCACCCACTGGCATGTGGCCCTTGGAAGGCTATCTAGAAGTGAATGCAACCATCAGGGTGAAAAAGTTCCTC
Organism: Podarcis muralis; assembly: GCF_964188315.1. Classification (NCBI taxonomy): domain Eukaryota; kingdom Metazoa; phylum Chordata; class Lepidosauria; order Squamata; family Lacertidae; genus Podarcis; species Podarcis muralis. The sequence goes on from NC_135659.1 coordinate 64,136,118, forward strand.
CACTCCTGTTGTAAATGATGGCTGTTGTCCATACTATCCAAGCAAACACAATTATGTCCCAAGCCCCAGAATACTATGCAGTAGCTGGACCATATATTAGTTGGATCATTAAGGCGTTGTGACACACTGTAGTTTAAGTGCTTAACCTCATGGCAACTTGGGAGGGGAAAATATCAGTCTTCAGGCTGATCTATTGTATCCCCCTCTGATCCTGTCAGCCTAGTAAGGATTCACGGTTGGCCTTTCATTTTGAATTCTTGAATTAGATTTGGAAGGTATGCTACCTCATTAAACGGTGTTCAGCAAGATAATTATAGCAGTTAATTGCCAAACTAATTAAATAAATAAAACATGCCCAATTCCCACCCTATCCATTCTGAATTGATAGTTTGAAATACGATTGCTTTTCACTGATTGCCATTAATACCAATTGCAGTAGCTGATTAATGGACCTGAGCACTGGTGATTTGCAATCCAAAAACAAAACAATGTGCCTTGGCTGAAATTCACAATGTGGAAGGTGGGAAGAGCAAGGAATGGCACAGGAAAACACAAACTGGCATCCAGAACTTATTGCTACAGTAGTCACCTGAGACTGTTGGAAATTAAAAGGCTCATGGCAAAAGTTGGGATTATCCTTTGTTCTTTTCCCTCCTGCCATGTTTAAATCTTGGACGTTTTGATAACAAAAGCTAACATCTAGATCCTATCTCATGGATTACACATTATTATTATTATTATTATTATTATTATTATTATTATTTACTGCTGCCTTATCTCCGATTATCTGCTTCACAAACAATATATATCCATGTTAGTGCACATTCAGGATTGGCCAAGACTTCTCATTTTTCTCATTTATTTTTGGTGCAGCCCACTCAAAGTCAAATGCTTTAAAGCAGGATGATTTGAGTAGGATATTCGGAGAACCATCATCAGCTCCCAGGAAGAGCAGATGAGGGACCACTGGATCCTATATACCTCTGTGGGTGGATGAGATCTGCTGCTGAAGGCCTCCTCTTAACACGACAAGAAGGTGACACCTCTGCTGTTGGTGCTCTGATAGCAGCAGGGATGGAAAAGGGGGCATGTAGGGGGGTGTTGAGAGCAGATCAGAGGAAGCCTTGGATCTGCAGGATCCAAAATCCTTCCATGGTCCTAACATGCCCCTGACAAGGCAGAAAACAAAGAACTTGCGCAATCCCCACACCCATCACGTTTTTTGTTTTTTTTTAAAGGATGGCCAAGTACAAAGGTGGGTGGTGGGTGGGAAGGAACGTTTAACTTTAAGCTGGGCAGCTTCCACATTGTTTCGGTGGATATATTTGTTGATTTCAGAACTGCAGTGTGATCCATAATTTGTTAAGCAACCTTAATTAATTTTTGTGTCACTGACTCACTTCAAGTCGCTTGTTTAGGCTTCTTTGCATAAGATTTCCACAAACATGACATTGAAATAAGCTAATTTAGCACATCCTAGCATTAAAAAAAAATCATACCTTGTTCAGTTAAATAACATGCCCTGAAGCATATAGTGAATTAACACCCAATCACCAGTAGCACCTCACAAAATAAATTAATATAATACTTCTTTGAATAAAATGTCATATTCTTAATGTCTTCAAGACTCATCATATCATTGTGTTTTGGTTTGTAGTATTTAGGTTTCATCTTGTTCTGTCTTTTTTCAGATTCGCAGCCAAATCACAAAAACAGACTGGGGGTAATTATCAGCATATATATATATATATATATATATATATATACACACACACACATACACACCCCAACAACCTTGGTTCCATTAGTTTTATTGCTTCATGAAGGCTGATCTCCCTTCCACACAACTAAATTATCCCTCAATAGCTGTGGTTATCACTTGATAAAACAGGTTTCTGTAAAGTGACCCTCTGACTTACAACTACAGTCCTGTTTATTTTACCAATGAGAGAATATTGAGGGCCAAACCAAAGATGACACCAGTCATGCCATCATTGTGTGTGGAGCTTTTCTTACAACACAAATGTCTGGCGTCATGAGTGGGGGCAGGAGCAGTCCTATCACGAGGCAGAGTGAGGCAGCTGCCTCAGGCAGCAGATGCAGAGGGGTGGAGAGGGGACAGAGCTGTGAGTCCCATGTGACCTGTCCTGTAACCCCTATGCTAGCCTGCTGTTCTCACTTGCAATGGAAGATACTTTCTTTTCACCAGTTTTGGAGTAAGATTCAACTACCAGTTCAACTGTGGGAGGAACCATAGTATGGAAGTTGCAAAGAGTGAACCTCCTCTCTTCCCCGTCAGGGGCCTATCCCCCTCTCCATTTTTTAATCATGTGAATTGTGCCTCATTTAGTTTGCCTTGAAAAAGAATGGAAGGAGGAGGAAGGTCACATTGCCCTTCAAACCGCCACATATTCATCAGGTTTTTTGCACAGAACCTACGTGAATTATGTGGCTTATGAGACTTTTCTTGGTGTTCCTAGAGAAGGCTTAGATGACAATTCCTTCCAGGTTTCATTTTGCTTCATTCTTTGGTTTTATCTGCTTCTGTAGATAAATGAAACCTACACTATCTTTTTTTTCCCTTTAGAAAAGTTGCTTCAGACATCTCAACTTGACAGAATAAGCAGCAGCACACGTTGTGTATTTTGAAAAGCTCTCATTCCAAACTGAACACAGTGGATAACTTTGGGGCACGCTTCCTTTCTAAGGCCACAGTTTCAGGCTCTGTCACTGCTTATTCGCTGTTAAGTATACAATCCCAAAACAGGCCATTTTCTCTTGTATATTTCTGAAATTTCCCAGCCTCTGCATCACTACAATCACAATACATTACAGCTGATATGATCTAACATGACATATCGCTTAAACACATTTGAACAAGAGCTCCTTTTTATTAAAAGACACGGGTTTAAAACTAGTTGTTCTTCCTTAGTAAAAGCCCCATCAGCAAGTGACATAAATCATGAAGTGAGGTGGTGCTGATGATCTGGCTTTACATTGACTTCAGGCTTTGATGGCTTCCACTGCATTGATTTGAAATTCCATCAGTCAAGGACTGGATTAGTTTTGTGCTAAGTTCGGCATATGTGTTTGCAAAGAAGAGGATACTTGGCTCAAAGAACATACAGAAGAATAGCCTTTACGTCAGCCCTCCTGAGTCCCCAGATGTTTTGGAGTACAATTTCCATCAGTCCAGCCATCTCAGCCTTGAATCAGTAATGGACTGGATGAGAACTAATGAAGTGAAGCTCAGTCCAGCCAAAGCAGAAATGCTGACCAAAGAAGTTGAAGTCAATTTGTTCTGAAAGTGGTTAAGAATCAAGTTCACAGACTGGGCTCCTGATGCTTCTTGAAGCTGATGGCCCTACAACTCTCACAGCACTAGCTGGGACAAGTGGGAGTCCAAATATCTAGAGGTCACCAGGTTGGCAAAGGCAGTTTCCTCCTTCAGTCAAAACGTGGGGTTTTTTCTTCCAAAGGCTGAATTTTTGCCTGCTATGATTGCCAATTCATAAGGATTTTTGAAAAATCCAGTCACTAAATATTTTTGTCAACTAAAATGACAGCAAACTGTCATTCCAAAACCTGCATGTGTTATGTGTGCTTTGCTCTTTGGTTGTGAGGAGTGGCAGGATAAAACTTTAATTCAATAAATAGTCAAACTTTTAAATTCTTTGGCTCTAGATATATATATATATATATGTGCCTGTTTTCAATTTTAAAACAGAAAAGAGAAGTACAGTGGTACCTTGGGTTAAGAACTTAATTCATTCTGGAGGTCCGTTCTTACCTGAAACTGTTCCTAACCTGAGGTACCACTTTAGCTAATGGGGCCTCCCACTGCCACCACGCCGCCTGCGATTTCTGTTCTCATCCTGAAGCAAAGTTCTTAATCCGAGGTACTATTTCTGGGTTAGCGGAGTCTGTAACCTGAGGCGTCTGTAACCCGAGGTACCACTGTACATACCAAAAATGAAACAGCACAGCATAACCAACATCACCTGATATAGCACAGCCACATAAGAACTGACATCAGAATGGGAAAAGCGGGGAAACATGTGAAAAATGAAATATTTACATATATGTATTCAGCAAAACCATAACCCATAGAGCTACTAGTGCAATGAAACCCCCCTTTTTAAGAGAAGTAGATCAATAATTTCATTTTATTTTTTTTTCTTTTGCAAACTGAGAGAAAACAAAAATAAATTTAAATATCTAAATCTATCTATCTGTGGAGAACTCCTGTTAGAAGTAGAATATTCCTAAAGAAAGCATCATATGTGAAATTAAGCTATTATATAAAGTATTTGATGGTCTTTTATGAAAGCAGTGGGGGTGCTCATTTTATATTTTCTGATTATTAATACCCAAATCAAATAAACTGCCATAGATCCTGTTAATGTTGCCCAGTGAAATGAGGTTTAAATTAGCCAGAGGCGGAGGTTGTGTGCGTTCCATTCTTAAGCTTTCAATCACATTGATGTACCAGAACCACAAGAGCAATTTCATTCTTGGCATAATCAGGGGCATTTGTAGCATCCGGGAATCTACCAAGGTAGCAATTTTCTAGATAATCAACTTAATGTCTTCATTCTAAGTGCATTTATATGTGTAAGTTAATTAGGGAAGTTAATTTTCACAAATGGCAGAAAATCTGCATTTTCCAGCAGTGCTTTGTTGCTGTGCCAATTGCAAGTTCAAGGCAGGCAAGGTAACTTGACTTCCCATATCTGTGAGAGCAATTTAACCTAGGACATATTTGGAACACATCTGAGCTCTGTAGAAACATTTAGTGAACCCATGTGGAGACAGAAAGCGGGGTCCTAGCTTGTCCTAGCTGCTAATTCCATGCATTCAGCCGAACTCCGACCAAAGCCTCTGCATTAAAGTTTTGACACGGATAGAGGCAGATACCATGAAAACAAATATCAAAGCACAGGGGCATAGAAAGATGCCTTATACTGAGTCAGGTCCTTCATTCCATCTTGCTCAGTACTGTCTACAGCAACTGGTAGCAGCTCTCCAGAATTTCAGATAGGGGTCTTCCCAAGTCCTCCCTGGAATTGGCAAGGATTGAACCAGAAATCTTCTGCATGCAAAAAAGGCTACAATTGAGCTACAGCTCTTTCCCAGGGGGAAACATACATTGAAGTCAGAAGCACAAAATGAGAAATTAGCTTGATACAAATGCTCAGGAACGCCTCCTAATCCAGTGAATATATGGATGTTCTTAAAACAAGATGCCATGTACGGTGGCTTGCCTTATTGTATCATAACTTCTCCTAAAGCCCTCCTACAGATGTTAAAATTTAAACCCATTTCCTGCCATATCCAGTTGGCAATGGAGCCAGATCTTGGACAATTGTTCTTTGCTTTTTGGCTACGAGCTCTGTCCCTACCCCCACCCCCAAATGAATAAGGCTTGGAGATATTTCAGTGAGAGTTAACACCGATGATCTATTTTCTCTGGCCAAATGATGTCTTTCAAAGCCCAAGACAAATGTTTGATGTCAATAAGAAAAATGTCCCAGAAAGAAGAAATATAGAATGTGACTCAGTACCTGCAATGTGGAAGGGATATAAACTGAGGAGGTGGAGAGGTGTTCAGGTGCCCTTAGCCATCTTTCTCTGTAACTCTTTTATTTGAAAAGATTTGTACTGTCACATAGGATGATACCACTGCTTCCTAGCAATGCAAGAAGGACTGATTGCTAAAGTATGTATGCAAGAAACATCAAGGGCACACCCAATGCCAAATCTTCTACCCTTCACTACCCTTTGATGTGGCATGGTTCCAGACCATCCACTTATCTGTTTTGAATTACAGTAGTGCCGTGCCAAAATCTGTCCTCCAGTTTCATGAAATTTTCTTCCTCTGCAAAACGGGCATGCATTCTCCTGCCTCATTTGCAGGCAGAACAAACACAAATCCCTGTGTTGCAAAATATGACAATCTTCAAAAATGCAACTCAACACGCTGGCTAATAACTGTTAGTAAATATATAATCGGTATGATGTCATTCAAAATATATGAATAAGCCACTTCAAAAGAATACATATATCATACAACACATCTCACAAAATATACAAGTAACTGCAAGTTGTTATATGTATCAGAGTCAAACAAAGGTTCAAACAACCAATGAATAGTGAGGAACGCCAAACCATCTCTCAAAGGAAGATGTCTCACAAAAGTCTCAAAAGGACAGTGCATCCGGAATAGTTCAACTGTGTCGGAATAAAGTCTTCATCAGCTAGAAATGGAATTGCAGGCAATGAATGGCAACAAAACTGAGCAACCTGTATGTAAGGTATGCAGTAGAACAAAATATATAAAGAAGAATTATCAATGAAATATACATACTAGTGAAGATCATACTAGTGGATCAGTCCTCACTGGATAATGTAGCTGCTGATGCTTACAACAGAAACGCATAGAACATGTAAAGTTGACCACAGGCAGGAACATGTTTCCAGGTGGGACAGACCTGCAGCAACAGCCTGGTACACCAGTGGAGGTGTCAAATCAGCTTCACCAGTGTGTCTGCGTGGCCTTTACCTTCTCAGCACTGCCTCACTCCTTAACCTTACGCTCCTGGTAGGTGACAATGACTGCAAATAGGAGGGTATTGCTGTGGCTCTATCCCAGTGAGCTGCCTACACTTCCAGATCTGGAAAAGGATGTTGGAAAGAGTTGAAAGGCCCCATTATGTTCTCCCCTAGATATTAACTGAAGTGCAGACAGGCACCTGGGAAGGCTGCAGAGGCTGGAACACTTGTGAGATGGTTTATAGAATGAAATGAAGGACATCACAAAGATCCCTCAGCCACCTCCAAAGTGAGATGATTGCAACAAAAACACAAACCTTAGCCATGGAATTTCCCTCAAAAAACATGCTTGACAATTTTCTAATTCTGTTTATTCTCTCATTAATTGATGGAGAATGCTTGAAAACAGCATTGAATGCATTTATGCACTATTTTGAATAGAGTTCTTCACTCCTCTACAAGAGCAAGGAGTGGGGTCATAGCAAGTAGCTTCACTTCTTACAATAACACTCCTCCTTCAGTGTGTGCATGTACAGTGTGGAAGTCTGTGGCACAGGGGCCTTCACAAGTATACATGCCAAGAATTCCCTGAAATGTGCAACCCTGAGTGATCAGGGTTACAGATTCTGGGGAAGGGTTTGTCCATATAACTTTATGTGTGAAGGCCTCCTTGCTACATGAATTAATGTTGTAGGCATGGGGATTGGGAGGCATGCAAAATGTCAGGGTGGGGCCACTCAGTGCTGCCCTGCCCTGTTGTTCAACATGGGATGGAATAACTTCCCTATAGGGCTACTGGGTCAATCTTCAGCTAAGAAGGATTAGACGAAGGGTTTCTCAACTAGCATTCTGTCTCTAGCAGATACAACTGGGATGCTCCAACAAGCAAAGCAGGACTGAGACAGCCATCCCTGGAGGGATACACTGTATCTGAATATGGAGGCTACACTCAGCTGTTGTGACTAATGACGGTGTGTGTGTGTGTGTGTGTGTGTGTGTGTGTGTGTGGTATCGAACAGTGCAATTCAGCACAATGCCAATGAAAAATAAAGAGAAGTGCATCAGTCAACCCCAGTGAAATGGTTACATTAGTTGTGTCGAGCTTTGAAAAGTTCTCTGCCATCTTGCATGATTTTGATCATAGACAGATGTTGTGGGTTCAAAATTTGGAAGCATGAAAATTCCAGGAAATTGGCACAATGAAAGATAGCACTATCTTTTCTGGGAGGATCATGAGCAAGGTGAAGGTGAGTCCTTTGCACTGAGATGTATGTGATCCAATTAGTGACCCTACAGGTGTCTATGCTAGATATGACTGATGGGAATTCAGGGTCCAACAACATCGGGGGGGTGGCACCGGTTTCCCACCCCTAATTTAGAAAGCTGGTTTAGAATGCTCAGCTCTTAACTATGATTGAATTAAGTGGCTTAAAAAGAAAGAAAGAAATTAATGTGCACTCTAATTTTAGATTTTTTAAAGTGCAAATACAATTTAACCAATAAGTTTTAGCTCTAGCTGAACTTACAAGAGGAAACCAGCAATGTGTGAACTCAGCCTAAGTGAAAATAATAGTAGTGTCTGCTGATGTTGTAAAATGTAAATGTGAAAATTACTACATAAGCTGGCACTGTAACAAAGAAAACCAGTCCTATAATATCAGATAAGTTCAGGAAGCCCACAGAAGTGAAGGAAGAAAATACTCAAGAGTGCTGAAAGATGTGGATTTGTGAGAAAATATTAAAAGTCATTAGCAGGGATGGATAGCTTGCCTTCGGAGCAGTAAAATGTTTGAGGTGGGAATGCATCCATCCGGTTACATTTATTTGACTGCAGAGGAAGGAGAATTAGAGGAGAGAGGAAAGAGTACAGTCAAAGAAAACACTGCAGTGCCCCAATTTTACACTGGTGTCATTTCATTGAAGTCTGTAGTCATACTGCTGAGAAGCCATTGGATAAGCAGTACAAACCAAGAAATATACTTAGTGTCATGAATCCTATGCAGACATCTTGCAGGGGCTGGGCAGACCAGGATGAAGGGTGAGAGGAGCTCAACAGGTTGGAGGCTGATGAGCCTGGGGAAGGGGGCTGGGACAGGCTGTATCCAGACTCCAAGAAGTATCTTAGTAGTCAGGGAAGTGGTCAGTAGTGAGTCTGACCCTGATGCCTTCGCTCTGCCTCCAGCACTGCCAGACCTCCCGTCACTCCCTATTCTGGTTGACAAGCCTCTGATCACAGAGAAGCCTGCCTCTCAGCTGATGCTTTCTCCTCCCCCTAAGCTTAGGACATGGAGACACTGGCAACAGTATGGACAGACGTCTCAAACCCAATCCACTAGGAGTTCTTGTTTGTTTGCCCAGTGCAAAGATGCCTCTTGCTTGCTGTGCTCAAGCCCTGTCCACCCCATTCCTTTATAATGGAGGATTAGGGGGGGTATTTCAACTATTGTTTCAAAGTCTTAGCTTGCCTTGCCTAATGTGCCTTTGACCTTTGCCTTGTCTATGCACAACACTGATCTGAGCATTAAAGTTCTTGGTAGAAACCATAATCCAACTTCAAGGACAATCAGAATCTAGAAAAGTTCCAGCCATGCATGATATGAAGAACATATGTCATTGCTAATCCATCTTTTATCCAAACTCATTTTTGCTTCTAAGCTGTCTAAGCTTGGGTTGCAGTCAGAGCCACCACAAGATATCCTTCCACCTCATGCAACGTTATCACTAGCCCTGCCATTGCCACTTTGCTTGCCTTTTGTTTTTCCTCCACTTTAGTAGTGGCAGTGGAGATGTGACAAAGCTCTCCAGGGCCACTCAGTCAACAAAAGATCCTAGGAAACATTGGGTCCTTCAGAGTGAGGCATATGGGACAAGGTGGTCTCATGGAATGCCTGCACAGCTGCTGCTTGGACTTTAAAATGTAATAGTTTTCTGTTAAACATCTGGTGCTATGTCATCCACAGTGCCTCACTCTGAGGTGTCTTGGTGTCTCAGATTTCAGTGGCACCCTGTGCAATGCCAAAACCAGTGCCCTCCTGTCTCTCACCTTCCATTGGACTTCATAGTTGTAGTGCCTACTGTGGTGCCCCAGAAGCTCCATACCCAGTGCAACCAAACTAGCTACACTCCTCTAGATTTGCCTTTACCTCAGAGCAAAGTGTGGGTAACCTGGTGCCACCTTGAAAGCCCCACAGTCCCTGACTGCTTTCAAAGTAGCAGAATGACTCACAGGGTGATGAATAATGGTATGTGGGTGGGCAGGAGAGGGGAGGGCATGCAAATCCACTACCCTTTCTGAACCACCACAGGCCTGTGTCTAACCGATGGTCCAGTTCTACTTGTAAGAATCATGTCTTCTTTTTCCAGGATGAGGTCTTATTCTAGAAACAATTGTAGTCTTGTGCGAGGCAAAGCAGTTTTCTCCACAAGAGGGTCTCTAATTGTTTCGTCTGCTATATTTTCAAATTCACATCACACGTAATTAGTTTCCTGAGAATAACAAGTATATTGTAATGCTGGTTCCCCTGTTTCGGTTTGCAGTGGCAACATTTATTGCAGTCAGCTATTAGTGATGCTCCCCAGCTCACCTTGTAATTAGTTCAGGCTTTCTGAGCTTCCTCAGAGAACCCTAAAAAACCCACCACCCTTTAGGGTCTTTCTGACAGCTATTTGAGAAAACGTGGAAGGGAAATATTTGCCCCAGCTTTTGCTGCCAGTTTCCCCTTCCCAAACAAACATTTCCTGGGGAAAGGAGTAGAAGTGGTGACAAGAAGGGCTGGCTAAGAAAAATGACGGAAGAGACCTTGTAGGCCCCACCCTTCCAGCTTGGTGGCTTCTGAGTATGCTGAGACAATGTGACAGAAATTAAATCCCCCATAGTATTTTTCCTTATGGAAATTGTCAGACCTGGTCCATCATGAGAAGCAGGTCCATTTGAAGATATGTGTTTGATTAGCTTAGTAAGTGTAGAGCCAACTTGCTACTTACCATCTAAGGAAGTTCCTTATGTATATAAGTTATCTTTATTTGACATTGTGATTTCCATATTTCCCTATTGCATGGATTCTTTATTGCCTCTCATTGGTCTGTGTGTTTATCAGTAATAACAATACAGTCATATCTTGGGTTACAGCCTCTTCAGGTTGCATTTTTTCGGGTTGCGGACTGTCAAAATCCGGAAGTACTGGAACGGGTTACTTCCAGGTTTCGGTAGTCACGCATGCGCAGAAGCGCTAAATCGTGCTTTGCGCATGCGCAGAAGTGCCAAATCGCAACCCCTATGTGCGCAGGTGCAGGTTGCGAACACTGCAGGTTGTGAACATGCATCCTGCATGGATCACGTTCGCAACCGGAGTGTCCACTGTAATAACACTCCTGTTTTGAAAGCTCTGTCAACAACATTGCAACCTCTGAATAGCCCTCTATATCTTAACTCTTTGGATGTTCCAGAGCTAAGAAGGATATATTTTTGTACTTCTTCTCCACTTCTGCAATTGCTGCCCAAAGACATCCCACTACCACTAAAGAGACAAGAGGGGGGCAGTCAGAACTGCAAGACCTTATATAATAAGCTCCCTGGTAAGCAGGCTTTGTGACAACCAGTTGCTTATTTATTTAATCTGCAATTTCATACCTTACTCTTCAATCGAAGGCAGATTTCCAGAGGGGCTTATAAAACAATTAAAATCGCATAACAAAACCAATAAAATAAAATAAAAAAATGTAATTAGGCAGCACAGCAAAGGAAAGGAAAAACTAAGCAAGCAAACAAAAACAGATCTGAAAGCACTGGGGAAATATACTATTTTCCCAGTGATCAGAAGGGAGTGATTTGGTCCCTCCTCCCTAGAGAAATGAAGAATGTGGGGTGAGGGCCTTTGCTGCAAAGGGTGAAACGCCCCAAATGCAGCCTCTTTGAATCCAGCACAGTTACCTGCCCCGGTGGCAGCATTGATTAGCCAGCTGCCCATTAGGAGGCTGAGTAGGAATGTTTGGGGTGCATTCTGCAATTAGTCTCAAGAACTGGCCTGTGCCCAGCTGAGGATAGGATGATCTGATTTAGCTGCTTGCTTTCATTGGATGCAACTGGCAGATAGCACTGGAATATGAGTTGGTAAATCAGGCTACCTTGGTTGAACACCCTGAGGCAGTCCTATTCTCCTTTCCTTCTCTCCTCCCAGAATGCTTACATTTATTTAATGAATTAATTCCTTGAAGACATTTATATACTGCCCTTCATTAAAAAATAAAAAGACTCCTGAGTGGTTCACAATAGTCCAGCAAGGAAAAATACAGTTTCAATACATAATATATACCTTGACACGTGAGCCACTAAAAGCAAGCATTAAAAATAACTAGGATGAAGACTCACAATAGCTTTAAAAGGTGCAGTAAAAGGCTAAGATTAATTTGTGACAAATCAACTACAGAAAATAATAATTTCACCCTGTATCTCGTTGGTCAGGGAGCTCTACAAAATAGAACTTTAGACTTGGGTGATTATAAATTTGTAATTTGTTACCTTAGACTTTATTTGAATTTAAAGACCCTCCAGCCAAATAAATAAATAAATACACAGAAGTGTGAATTTGTGCAACAAGAGAAAGACAAGGAAATGATGTGAACAAAAGCTGATAAAATTCACACAGTGGTTTATAACTGAAATAGTTGTTTTGTTTTGTCTTGTCGTGTTGGGGTTATTTTAAGGATGGAGCAGAGAAGAAAGAGAACACATATCAACTCACATAGATTTCAGCATAACTCTCTCCAGCATTGCTGTTTTTGTGCCCTCAATTATCGAACTGAATGTAAATGTTAGTAAAATGTTAGTGCTAATATCACACCTGCAATGTAACCATCAGTGGTGCCTAAGTGTCAGCTTTGACAACTAAAAAGTCAAACTGCTCAGAATGTTAATTACTATTATTTTTATACAGCAAATGTCTCTTCTTCACTAAGAAAAATTACTTTTGTACAGTTTATTTGTTTTTCCGAGATGTCTGCATGAAGAAATTAAAAACATAACCTTTTCGGGTGGGTGGTTGACTAGATACCCTAACACAGAGAACAACAGAAGGTAGATAATTCTTCAACCAAGTTTTCACCTAATTATAAAGCACGCAATAGAGTGGTGGTGACTGTTTTGCCTAATCCACTTGCTATGATGAAATAGTATGGCGACATTATCATACCTCTTTCACAAATTCAAACTTCTGTGCATTTGTTTGACTGAAGGATCTTTTAGTTCAAATTAGACATGGGACATAGGGCCAGATTCATTTCCATGTAAAAGAGAGTGGGGGAAATATCCCTGCTCCCTGCCTGCCCCTTTTGGGGGTTATCATTTATTGTTGAAGGCAATGAGCAAATTTCATTCTCTGAAGTCTGAAAAATAAATCAAAAGCTATGAAAATCACCAACAGGGGAACGCTGTAATTTTGCTCAGTTGGAAAAAAAATGTTTGATCCAGTGGAATCAATAAATCAAAGAGTATTTTTAAAAAGAAAACACTATTTATTTTGTGTGGTTCATGTGCATGGTGCTTTACAGAAAATGGGTTGCTATAGAAAGGAGCTCATGAGTTAGAATTTGTTCCAGGTCTCAGTCTTCACATCCCTGTCAAAGCTGCTGAAAAACTGACAATCAGTCCCAGTGAACTGAATGGGAATTGCATCAAGATAGGGATCCCCGCGACGGGGTCGGCTCCCATTGCTCGGTCCCTGGTCCTGCCAACCTAGCAGTTCGAAAGCACGTCAAAGTGTAAGTAGGTACCGCTCTGGCAGGAAGGTAAATGGCGTTTCTGTGAGCTGCTCTGGTTTCGCCAGAAGCGGCTTAGTCATGCTGGCCACATGACCCGGAAGCTGTACGCTGGCTCCCTCAGTTAGTAAAGCGAGATGAGTGCCGCAACCCCAGAGTTGTCTGTGAGTGGACTTAGCTGTCAGGAGTCCCTTTACCTTTACCTTTACCTTTACCTAGGCATTCATAGGATTGCATTGTTATTCCCCAAATTGCTTACAATTATATATCTACTCAGACCCCCCTTTTGAGCTTCCTATATAGGCAACTGGGTGGCCACTGTGAGAACAGGATGCTGGACTAGGTGGCTTGATCCAGTAAACACTTGAGTGTTTTTACTCAAACTGTTGAAATAACTTGAAACTGAAGCTTAATATTTAGATGGCTCATTAGTGTCATGTATATTTCAGGAAAGCAAAAGGTACATTTAGAATTTCTTTCCCCAAATGCCATTATCTTTAGAAAAAGTCTTTTTGACTCTCTGGAACATGTTTGCACAGAATTTATTTTGGTTCTAATTGGAGTCAGCTTCTTCTGTTCTAGGGAGGGATATAGGGTGGATTTGTTGTGAAAAGAAGTAGCGTAGCAGCATGAACCTGAACTAAAAGCAAAGTTGTTATGCTTTCAGGCATCCAATTGGCAGTTCACTCGGCTACGATGGAGTGCAGAAGTTGGTAAACAAAGGTTACAGCATCCAGATGTGTCTCATTAAATAGAGTTTGCATAACACCTTGGGGTGGCATGTACAGCATCACAGGTATGTAAAAATGTGGTGCTTGTGATTCATGTGCTGATCTCAAATTGAATCGGTTCTGATGAGAAATTAAAAAGAAGTGAAAAAGTTAAAGTAGCAGAAGTTCTGCATAATTAAGGTACAGTACTCAGTCATGATGGAAAACTCAATGTGCTTACAGGTGCACACATGCAGAAGACCTTTTCGTAAATTTAGTGATGCTTATTGGATTGCCTAAATGCAAAATTTGGGAACTGTTTTGGAACCCCCAAGTGACATTGTCTCCTAGAGCGTTTGCGTAGCTGCAATCCCAGTATCTCAGCCAAATTTTCTGTTATGCTTCTTATACCCCATAGAGCGGACTAGGGCTGTCCTAGCTATGATACAATATGTGGACATGTTGTGGGTGCAAGTTTGTCCTTTGCTGGAATAGTCCAGTTAATTTCACTGTCAATTTTGTAATTGCATTGGCCATGCATTCCCAAAGACCTGTAATCTAATTTAGCTCTGAGAGTTAATGATTTTAATGATTTGTTGTGATCTCAAAACAACTGTTAGAAGATAAATCTACATCATTAAACCTATTATAGTGTTTTGCTTCATTTAGCAAATGATGTTTTTTTGTTTGTTCTGAAGACACCCACATTTTAAACAAGAGAAGAGATTGGTTGTTTAGTGGCGAGGAGCAATTTGTTCCCATCTTCCTGTGAGACTTCAATAAAAGGTGTCCTTGGGAGAAGAAGAAAAGAAAGCCCATCACTTCTTCAATGCTACTCTCTATTTTTGAAACAAAATTATTTGCTTCAGTTAAAATAGCATCTGTCTGATGCCAAAGAAGGCAGGATTCATTACTAGTACCAACAATGAGCCAACAGATATTATGTATTTGTTGCTGAAGGTTTAGCACAGGTGGGTTACATTCATATCAATGGGATTTTGAATTTTCCCACTGGACAGCAAATGTAACTTTTATCGGTTAGGCCATTTACTTTGAGGATGTTTTCAGAATGTTTTCCATGGGCTTTTCTTGTCTTTCCTTGCAAAATAATTTCCTTACCATTGGACCTATGTGTGTCTTCATATATCCAGCACCACCACGGACCACATCATGCATCTGATTAAGAAGGCTTTTGAATTCGAAAGCTTTCACTACAATAAATTAGCCTGCTTTTTCTTTGATGTTACTAACACAGCTATTGTTCTGGATAGATAAATATGCATCTTAGACTACTGCTGTATTTGTTCAGCCCCAAGGACCTTCACTTGGGGAAAGAGGGTTTAGGCAAGATAGATATCATCAGGCACGCAAGTATAGTTTCTCAAGTCTAACAAATCACATCTTTCGCCGTGCCAATGTTTTCTTTCGCCCCTTTCAGTGCAACATAACAGATCTACCCTTCTTCATTTACCTCCACAAAATGAATGAAATAAAATGAATCTAAAAATATGAATTGATAACTTTTATAAAATTGTTTGTTGTACCCTCCATTCAGTCAAGGGACAGGAGCATCTAGATGAGCCAAGATCACAGAGCTAAATAATTCATAGTAATTTCAGCTGGAAAACCCAAGACAGAAAAAAGAGGCTAAAAAGAGAGACTAGGATTGAATATGACCTGGCTTTCCACTCAATTTAAACCTGTTTATTTTAGTCTGCTGAAAAACACTGGCTTCCCTCTAGCTTCAGACAGCTTTGCTATAATGAAATATTGGGTTTTACCTTTATCTGTGGGATATTCATCTGCATAACAGTGTTGCATATACAGCATTGCATATATAAAGATACTTAGTATTCTAGTCCACATTCCTGATGTGTTGTAGTACCTGGTGCACACTAATACAGGCTGTATTATTACGAATGAACTTGGCCTTTGAACATTCGCTTTATACCTTATAAATATGTATTCATATGGTTATTATTTATAATGTCACTGGGCAATAGCTATTGTCACATGAGTGAATGTCTGCTCGTGTTATGGGCCTTCCTCTTCTTGTCCATCCCCTTCCTCTCCTCTCTCAACCCTCCAGAGCAGATTTGGGGGCATGTGGGAGGCTGCAGCAAGAGAACGGGAAGGGGACGTCCCATTCTGCTCACACAAAACATTTCTGTTCATGGGCAGACACAACTCAGTATCACCAATTATATTTGAGGGGGGAATGACTTCCCAAGGTATCAATTCCTAGATCCTCATGTGTAATTCCACACCAAACACAGGAACAAAGGAACAAAGGGACTGCATTCAAGATATGCATAGGGAAACTCGGTTGCTTACCCCTTTACCCGTGTTTGTTTGTTTCATAAAATTTACCATGCTGACGTTCATGGATCAGTTCCTATCTGATTGTGCCCATTGTACTTCAAATAAAGTTGGAACCCTTTGTAATTTAAAATATTGGTCATTGCTTTCAAAAGTATTATTGCACGCCATCCCAATCTCAGAACAGTGAGAGATCCCAGGGCACTTACCCAGGGTTTGTGTTTCCTTTAGGAAATGAGGCACAGCAGAGACTGTGGTGTCTTTTTGACATATGGTTTATTTACACATATGTAACAACAACAACAACAATTTATACCCCGCCCATCTGGCTGGGTTTCCTCAGCCACTCTGGGCGGCTTCCAACAAAATATTAAAACACAATGGTCCTTCAGATATTAAAAGCTTCCCTAAACCGGGCTGCCATCAGATGTCTTCTAAAAGTCTGGTAGTATGTACAACCTGAGCCTGTGATGGAGGGGTTCACAGCATCAACACCCCAAAAGGGTCTTGTTTCTCCCATAGCTGCAGCCTTGCATTGAAGCAGAAATCAAACATGGCTCCCTGCATTGCTCTGACTCTCCAGCTTGCTGCTTTACTTTTAGGTCACATCACTGCTTCCAACTCTCTACTCTAAACTCTGGTTTATTTGTTGAGGGAGGGGCCCCCACTCATTTGCTGTCTTGCACCAAGCTCCTTAACCCCATTAATGGCTCATCACCCAGGTTCTCACCTCACTGAGGCTAGCCTGGCTGTTGCAAGGATTAAAAGCTTTGACTTTTAATTCGAAAACTTCCTGGATCCAGGGATTACAGGGGTCTGGCACTCAGCTTAACACCCCAATTTCATGACAGTATTCACGAGAACATACCTTTCAATCCAAAATGACATAGAGGATCAGGTATTTTATCTGTTTCACTGTACAAAGAGACTAAGGGTTGTACTCAACTAACTGTTACTCAGAGAAGGTCCATTAAAAGGAATGGCCAATATTAATGGAGGTCCATTATTAATGGGGGTCTATTCTGAGTAAAATTAGTTGAATACAACCCAAGATAGAGTTTTTTTGATCTTACATAATTATTATGTCTACAGAGGTCCAGGAAATGTCCCCTCTTCTTAAACATGCCTGCAACAAATAAAACTGTTTGCTAAAACTGAGGATCTGAAGATCTTAGAACCAACACATTGAGGGAGGCTGCTCTTTCTTGATTTGGAGTTTTCTGTTTATAATTCTGGGTCTTTAAAAATGTATTTTACAGCTGTATGTAAACTTCTGCCCCCAGAAGGAATTGCAGTGACCTTTGGCTGTTGTTGACTCAGGGGGAAAAAAAAAAGCCTGCAAAACCCATAATGCCTACCCCTCTCCTATTCAGATGACTGCTGGCCTGAATCCCAATAGATTTTTGATGAATATAGCCCTAAAATTAGCTGCAGTAAGTTATGCTGCCTTGAACCAAGCTTCCAGGAATAAAGCATAGGAATTTTGCTTTTAGCAAACTTTTGTGTTCGTAAATGCAAAGCTTTCCTTCTCTGCACTCCAGTGTATAGGAAAGCGCAAGGCGTTTGCTCACTGCTGCGAAATCAGCTCCATTGCATACGGAAGTATGTTTTGGAGCACTGCAGAGACATTATTAATCTATGGATTTTGACATTTACTGTGAGCTGCAGCCCTAGGTGTTCTTTATTTGACAATTACATATGGGCTTTCTTAAGAAGTGGGAAAACATATAATAAAAGACCATTTTCTAAAGCTTCTTTTCAAAATGACATTTGATTAATTTCTATGATGGATTTCTGGTTATGTTAAGAGTTCTAAATGTTCTCACATTTTATAACAAAAAAGTGGTGAAAATCCTTCCTTTTCTTGCCCATTTTGTGCCCTTTTTCTTTAACTTTGAAATACTACAGAATGCAAATGAAAGAACTGAAAATGGAGCCTTTCCAGGTTGTAAATGTTTTACATAATTCTGAGCCGCTGTTCACAATGCTAATGTCTAGACAGGTCCATTTGGTTAGTCCTGTGTCTCAGCTAGGCTGTTTTCTCTATAGAACACTACAGGTCAGGAAAATAATTGAAAGTCCACAGGCCCCATTTGATATCTAAAAAGAAAAAGCCACAGTCAATCAACACCCTAAAGGCACCCTACATTTACTCTAAATGTAGATTTACTTTTTTAAAAAAAGAAATCAGGGCAATTGGACATGGGATACAAATAAAAGATTGGAAAATAGGTCCTACACTGGTTTTTACTACAATGAATGTCAAATATTGGCATGTTCCTTTTTCTCCACCGAGCTTGTAGATACGTTTTTAGAATAGTATCAAGTTAGAACAAGGACAGAATAATTTTTTCAGGTCCACTTCATATAGTTTACCTTTTAAATTTAGCCTGTAATCCAAACTTTCCCTTTCTCAGGGCTTTATGAGGCCATCGTTGCATCTGCTGTGCATGGCAGCTGAGGCAGTGAGATCACTACCATTGGACTTCATGGGGTTCAATGGCATCATGCAATGACTATGTGACTGAATTAAGATCCAGATCATGGGGCAGCTCAGCCCCTCTCACTCTCCACCTCCAGAATACTCTGTTTCAATGCCTACCATGGGCTGCCATGAGTGGGCATCTCATGTGTTCAGTAGGTAGAAGGGGGAGTGCCATACCAACCGAGTGATGCTTGTGGCACTCCATCAGTGGTAGCTTGTGGGAGGCCAGCTTACGCCACAACTGATCTATGTCCCTTCTTCTATTGCCATTCTTTACTGATGCCCCCTGTGAAATGACATCTCCAACCTGAAGCTTGAATGTGAACAGTCCATTTTGCCACCTTAGGATTCCACCAACGGCACTCTGTGTCTGTTAGACCTACGCATAAGAAAATGCAAGGTGAAGGTGGGAGGGTCTTAAGAAAAGAAATTTGCAATGTCATTCATCTTGAGTTAATTTCCCAGGAACAAAACAAGCATGGTCTCCTGAGCACCTCCTAGATTAGTATTTTCCCACAGTTCCATACAAAGAGAAAATGGGATGACAGAACTGACAAGAGGAGCATCACTTACGCATAAGGAGTGTTTATTACTGAGGGGCAATTTAGACAAACCCTCCAAGTAATACAAATAATGGAGAAGTAATTGTCATTCCACAAGCCTGTGCAGCATCCAACTGCAAGGATAATTAAATTACTTTTGTATTCCCCCCCTTTTTTCGTCTGTTTAACGAAAGAAGGTGCATCAGAGTGATGGGACATTTTCCCCTTTGCTAAACCTCTTTGTGTTCAGGATATTGCTGCTTTACTGCATTATCTTTGAGAAAAGTGCTGCAGTGCATGTTTCCCTTATTTTCCCAATGGGTTGTTTACTTATTGGAATTGAAGTGACTTGCTCTTCAAGGCAGCCCTCAGTTTCTAATAAATATGTAAATAATATATTTCTCAGCTGTTGCCTACAGTGGCCCGCTGCTTGTGCATTCCCCTCTGCAATACTTAGTCTGCTGTGAACACACACTCGTTTTAGTTGAAAGAAATGTACATGGTCCCAGTAGAGTAGTAGGATGAAATCATCATACTTAACTGGCTTTATGGCTGCTTTTCACCTACCACTTTCTTTAATGCAGCTTTCCTGAAGTTGGCTGAATGCAAGGGAGATAAAGCAAAGAGACGGCACGCGCAAATTAGGTAGAGACAGCAGAGGCATTGACTGGATGGTCTCGGTGAGCAAATTGACAAAACTCCCCCTGGATAGGCATGCTGTCAGTCTAGTCGGAGTAAAAGAGGTGCCAGGAGTGCCACCAGCTCTCTGGCCTGTTACCATCTCCTTAAAGGAGTATTTAGGCAACCTCTCTTCAACAATACGCCTGAAAGGAGGGTGGCTCTGAGCCACTAATTGCTGCAGGCGGATGTCAGTTTGAGGTCACAATCGCTTTATGGCATATCATAAATGCTGCAGAGAGAGTGAATTGGGGAATGGCGATTACTCATTCCCTTGCACGATACTCAGTCATCTGTTGAAATATATAGGGAACAAACTTAATAGGAATTGAATGGAAGACAATTTACACACAACATACTGTATAAGCAACTGATTCACACACAACATATAAGCAACTGATTGGTTCTAATGCTGCAGAATGCTGTGACAGCACTTATGGAAATGCTGAAAAAATAAATGAATCAGGAACACATAGGTCTTCCAGTTGCTACACCGTCTATTTTAGATGTTCAGAGAAATATATTCTATCAGGTCCTGAGGACTTGCCATTACATTCTGCATGCGAACCACCTTCAGGCACCTGTCTGGTGACTGAAGTAGGAGAATCTAGGCCCAAATTAGACATGATAAGTGGGTCCAGCAACAAAATGATACAGTGAGGAGAGCTTATGTTCTAGCCAGCCAGCCAGCTAATCAGTCAGTCAGTCGGTCATCAGTTCTTCCTGATGATTAGTCAGAATCTCATTTCTTCTAACTTGAATCCATTGAATGCACATGACAGACGTTTAGATACTTGAAGATGGCTATCTAATAGAATCATTGGTGAGCATCAGATACATGTTTCTTCAGATTAAAATATTTACTCTCAGTCTGTCATTGAGCCTCTGCAACCTGGTTTGTTCCCTTCCTCTAGAATTTGGATTAGATCATCCATTAACATGAACCCAGAAAGACTGCCAGAAGCACCTCCACAGAACACATTGGGCAGGTCGGGTCAGATTATAAATGCAAAGGGGTATGGAGGTGCCTTCCTTATCTCTTTTCAGCCAAGTATCTGATCTGTGGGAGTGAAGATACTTCCAATATCAGATCTGTGGGAGAGAAGAGCTTGAGGTAAGCCACAATACTAAAGCCAGCTATACGCTTCTCACTCATGTGGCTCTCTTGCTTTTAAGATCATATCCCTCCATTTCTCTCTCTTCCACCATGATGTCTAGGTTCACTCTTAGTTCAATACAGCCAACATGTTCTCAAAACAAGCAAACAAACAAACTCCCCCGTCCATGGTTGCTGCCCAAAAGCACTTGTCTCTGCTGGTGATCCACACATGGGAGTAACATTTTAACTACTCGGCTTTTTCTGATAGGTTATTGAAATGTGACATAGGTAAGCAAGTGCCATACGGGCACTATCACACTACATTAGCCTCTGTTGGATCAGCAGATGGGCAGAGAGGAATTCAAATGTTAGTCTCCATATGGGGATTGTCAGCATGGGCATATGATTGCTGATGACAAGCTCTGGCAGGACTCCTTGACTGATACCAACAACACCAGCCTTAATGTCCAGCTCTTCCAGATCTACATAATTTTCATGAAATTTGTGCTTTTATATTTCATCAGCAATCTGCTGACACAGTGAAGTCAGACCATAACTAGTCAGAGAAATGCCCCTTCAAGCACTATTTTCATGGGAGAAATCTGAATTACCAATGGTACTACAAATAAGGTTAGTCTTACCATTAGGCAGAGTGAGGCAGCTACTACAGGCAGCAGATGCCAGAGGGCAACAGCACTTCCTCACAGTTCTTCCAGGGTCACGTGCCCCCAAGCTAGTCTGCTCTGCAACTTCTGAAGTAGCCTGCTGTCCTCAGGTATGGTGGAAGATGTTCCATCACGAGTAAAAACAAACAAAATAGTTTCAATTTGCAGCCCAGTTATATTCTATACTCTATATGTTGAAGTTGAGATTTTGAGATGGTGGGTGAGTGCTGTCTTCACCTCAAGGCAGCAAAATGTCTGCGGCTTGTCCTGGGTACATGTGGTACAAATTAGGCAGGTATCTCTACTCCACTTTATCAATGAAAAATGGTCACATGAGTTATTGCCCTGTTCTGATTGCATCACCTTATCCTCACTTCTCTTTATTAAGAAGTCAGAAATGTCTAGTATACAATAAAAATCCCAGAGCTTGTGGCTCCACTGAAGTAGTTCCTGGACCATGATTTTTTTCTGGTTTAGAAGCCAATAAAGAGGATTTTGCTAACTTAATCCATTCAAAGTAAAGGAGTCAGGAAGCTGGGTTTGTGGTCTTTGTCACTGCTGCATGGTTGGCTGGGCTGTTCGCTGTGATAAACAATTAATTAGAATAATAATTTATGGAATGCTAATTACTATTATAGAATTTACTTTTGCAGCGTATAGCAAGCTCTCATTTTTTCATTCCTTAAGTAACAATAAACTACAGAAGAATCTTAATTTGAACTGCTATGACTAGGGGAAGACCAAGCAGCCTGACACTCTTGCCATAAGGCATTGCAAGGCAGCCATGGAAGCAGGAAGGGGCTGGGGTGCACTACAGGCTGCTGATAATTGGTCCAGTGTGGTCCTAAAAATATATCTCAAATATCAAAGGCAAGAATAAAGAACTGTGTCTTAAGCACACAGTGAAAACTATGCAATAATGGTGCAAGTTGCACCTCTGTGGGGTGGGAGTTCCACAGCTGAGGGGATGCAATAGAAATCATTCTCTCAAAAGGTCCCTCAGATGCTCACGTCCTGTCAGGGACTGGGCAGAGGAGGAATGGTGGAGACCTCCTCCCCAGCCTGACCCTTCCAGAGAAGACCGTTCAGAATTACAACAGGGGTTTAAGCGAGATCATAGCTCAGAGGCAGATGAGGGGGAAAGCTGGGAAATAATGGGAGACGAGGAAGAAGCAGCAGAAGCAGGACAGCTGATGGACACAGTGTCTTTAGAGAGCATCCCAGCCCCCCCCCCCGAACCCAGCGGGGATTGAAAGTAGGAGAGCAAAGAGCTCAGATAAAGAGGGCACATCTCAGCACCCATAGTGATGACGCATAATGGGAGAGAGGGAGGGAGTGGAGACTCACTCAGAGCCAGTGGCATAGCGTGGGGGGTGCAGGGGGGGGCCGGCCGCACCGGGCGCAACATCTGGGGTTAGGGCAAATCCACGGGTTAGGGGGCGCAAATTACTTGCCTTGCCCCGGGTGCTGACAACCCACGCTACGCCGCTGCTCAGAGCAACACCATTATTCTGAGAGGCCACATTCCCAAGCCGCTCTCTGTGAATATTGAATAAAAGCAGATGGTAAGGATTTTCCCTTGTCTTGTCCATTCTTGGTTACCGGCCATGGGGGTTGGTTCCTTTGCTGCCTGACAGGTCCTAATCTATTTAGGGCTTTATGGGTAAATAGCAGCACTTTGAATTGTGTCCAGAAATGGATCAGGAGGCAGCATAGCTGACTTAAAAACAGTTTAACATGATCCCAGTCAGTAATCTGCACTGAATGAACCACCATTTCCAAAGAGTCTTCAAAAGCAGTCCCCCATACAAGAATAGGGAAAATAAATGCTGCAAATCTGGGACAAGTGTTGAAAAATATTCCCATGTCTGGTGGTGGTGGTTGTGTAAGAAAGCAAGAGATTATTAAGTACGGATTAAGGAAATAACAGGGAAAATAACAAAAGTACAGCTAGATTCAGAAGCTGCTTTATTTCCTTTACTGACAAAAACAAACAGGGCCTATACAATGGGAATAACTGTCAAATGTGATTGTAGATGTTAAGAGCATATTGTGTGAAATATTGGAAAAAGATTCAAACTCCAGCAATAACAGAATGGAAGTATGAAACGTATGAATATGCATTAATGGCTAAGGTTACAATTTATACAAAAGTTAAAGGTAGGCAAATACTTAAAAGAATTGCACAGAACTTTGCCCCAGGAAGAGAACAGAAATCGCGTGGCAGCGGCACGGCGGCAGCAGGAGGCCCCATTAGCTAAAGTGGTACCTCAGGTTAAGAACGGTTTCAGGTTAAGAATGGACCTCCGGAACGAATTAAGTTCGTAACCAGAGGTACCACTGTATATATTTATATATTCATTTTTGAAAGCCCTGTAAAATACTATTTGCATCTTGGCAAAATAAATAAAATAAAATTAAAAAGGAAAAATACTTAGTAAATTTAGAAGCAATGGTTCTCCCTGTCTAATGTATTCTCAGTCCCTTCCCACCCCCACCCCCCAATTTGTTTCCTAGATGTGATCATTCTGATAGATGGGGAGAGTCTAGGTATTCTGATAGACAACTGTCATAGCTGAGTCTGATAGCCATAGAGATAGTACATGTGGCCCAGCCATGGACTCTCTGGGTACTTTAGGCATGGAAGCTTTAGCTCCCTGTCTGTATAATGGGAATAACAGTACAGTGGTACCTTGGTTTGCAACCGCTTTGGATTACAACTGTTTTGGATTACAACCACATCAAACCCAGAAGTGTGTGTCCCTTTTTTTTTTTTTTTATTCCAACCAATTTTGGGGGGGAGGCTCCATTGGCGAAAGTGCGCCTTGGGTTACAACCTGTTTTGTTTTACAACCGGACCTCCAGAACAGATTATGGTTGTAAACCAAGGTACCACTGTAGTGTACATGGCAAGGCTATTTTGAAGCATAATAATTTCACAAAATGCTATATAAGTGCTGGACAATAATATATCAAATAAAGAACGGTAATTTGGCATATAATATGATCTTCTCCCACAAGATGTCACCATTTTACAATGACAAGTATGTCTGAAGGTACCTTGATTCCAGTGTTACCATCTGTATCAAATTGTAGGTTTGGCAGGGAAACTCTGACAGCAATTGGCTGACCAGCTATGACATCATAAAGCTCTCACAAACATTCTAGTTGGTTAAAAAAAAGTTTCCCATTCTACTTTGAAGGGTTAGGCAAGTTGTGAGGGACAGGGACAGGAAGCAATTCTCAGAAGTAGATATGCTAGAGATGGGGAACCATCTCTTTCATATTCAAAGCCTCGAAGAATCAGGAGATGCCAAAAAAAATCCAAAGCATTCAAATTTTCAAAAAAAAATAAATGTTTAAATTTCACATGCAAAATTAAATTTGAAAGTTGGGTTTGAAATTTCTCATTGATTTAACATTCACACATTTTGAACAGTTTTATATGTTAACAACAGAATTCATTTTTCCAAAAATTTAATGGGGAAAATTGGAGAGACCATATCAGCACAAAACATTTGTCACAATGTAAGGTTGTTGTTGTTGTTGTTGTTGTTGTTGTTGTTGTTGTTGTTGTTGTTGTTGTTGTTGAATTGCCTACAAGACTGCCTCTGCAGAAGTAATTTTGTCTGGTGCAAAAAGTAAACAGAAGCAGACAGCAGACATCATTGCCAAAAATGTATTTTCTTTAGTGAGCAAGATCATCATCATCATCTTGCCTAACAAAGTGCAGTGTCTTCCCTGATGCTCAGAAAAATAACTTAAATCTGTTTGGACAAGCCCCCTATTTTATATCTAATGGTGAGAAAATGTTTTGTGCTTGTGGTGCTTTATCAACAAAATGGCCTGCTGTAGTTCCTTGGCCTTTGGAGATTATTTTCTCAGAGAAGCTGTCAGAAGAGGCTGATTAATTACTCTAATAATCATAATTTTTCCTAATAATAAAAACCCTATCCTCATTTGTTAAGTACATTGCAGGTAGGTGACAGTGGCAATTATTCTCTGGAAATACTTCTGAATTATCTTCCTTAATCCAGTCTGGGCTGACATTTTTGAGAGAGGAAAAAAGCATTTTGTGTTTCTTTTATGAGAGTGGTGACATTTAAATATGCAAACAGTGTCAAAGTATGCCCTCTGGATGTTTTCTTGCACTATGATTTATGAGCTGTGGCTATTGTATTTGCCATCACAGAACCAGAAAGGTCATTAGACAAAGAGGCTTTCCCTACAGGGGTCCCCTTGCAGCCTTCATCTTATGATATTTTAATTTTGGCTGGAACATAAAAAACGATGGTTAGTATTGGACGCAACGTAGCCTCTTTCTCTCATATGTATTCATCTACATGCACAGAAGTTCATCATCAATGTTCTAAGCATGAATATAGATTCATGCAAAATGAGAGTGAAATAGCCACTAGTATTATTGGCACCAATCTGACCTTGCTAGTGGGAGAAATAGATTTTTCTGAACAACAAAAACCTGCAGAGAAGATGCTGAACTCAAGTGAATTGGGCTTTAGATAGTTTAACTGTGCACAGGATTGCAGTGTAGGTTCTTTGATGACTACATTCCAGATGATGCGTTGGGTAGATCTTCCCGTGTTCAATAGTTGCAAAGCTATTGATATGTAAGCAACTGAACGTTTCTAACATAGCAATTATGAGGGTCCAGAAAGAAATGTAACAGAAGGATTCTCTGCTGCATCTAAATCCTAGTAAGCTCCGTCCAGCCAAGGTTGGTGGGGTTCAGTTCTAAGGCATACAACTTCTAGGCTGGCATAGTTGAGGAGCTCAATGGTTCTCTTGGAGATCAGCAGGTCTTTGATTCCAGTTGATTCAAAGCTGCCTGCCCTCTACCCTCAAAGACCCAATTTTGGGGACAGTGGAGCTCCTCCTTGCTGCTGGAGCCAGAAGAAAGGCAACTGCACACCCTCTTAATACCTCACTTCCCTAGACATCAAATGAGGGTGTTAGCATTACTCAGGGCTAATACTTTATATGTAAGAATCACAGGTGACCATTCAGAAGCACATAAGTAATAGTACTTTGAACAGGCCTATAAAACTCAATGAAGGCTTTGTCAGAAGACTGTCTGGAAGCTGGTCCAGAGGGCAAAGGTCACGTTGCTGACCCAAGGATTGTACTGGTCCCTGATTAGTTTCTGAGCACAGAGTTCTGGATTCCTGCTTATATGACAGGATGCCTCTTCCTCCTCCTCCTTCTGGTTATTTGAATCAAAGCCTTCCGTTTTATTCTCCCTACTTAAGGTTTACAGAGCGGGGGGCAGAGCAGAATTTTGAGGCGATTTCTGTGTTCTGAGCTACCTAATAATAATAATTGATTTCTACCCCACCCATCTGGCTGGGTTCCCCTCAGCCACTCTGGGCAGCTATGATGAGCAGCTGCTAGCACCACAGACTTTTCATTGTGGCATGTTAAATGTGGAATTCCTTGTCAAGCCAGCTCATTCCCTATTTTTAGGAGAATGGTTAACACTTAGGACCAACTTCTTTTGAAGAGCTTTAGCTGATTGGTCACTGATCATTTCTTGAAACCTGTTTTGAAATCCTACACATTCTTATTTAGATGTAAGATCTTCAGTGATCAGTGGGCCTTCCTTCTGAGTGAATGTGGATGGGGTTACTGTCTGCTTCTATTTTATTAGAATTGTAGAGTTGCAAGGGACCCAAAGGGTCATCTAGCTGGATGGATCTTTTGTTTTGTTTCCTTTTCAGTTGCCTTTATTGTGCTGTGTTTTATGCTAACATGCATTTAGTATTGTTTCAGTAGCTGCTAGTTTGTCACCATCTTGGCTCCTTCCCTCCCCTGCTCTGTACCATTTAGTATTGGTTTCTATTACAGTATTTCTGTCTGTAAGCAACACACCAGAGTTTAAGGAAACCAAACATTTATTTGTTTATTTATTCAATATATATATACTCCCCTTCCTCCCAAAGGAGTCCAGGTATGAGAGGCATTTCAATCTGTACCTAACAAAGGCGGGGACTCCAAAAATGTTTAATTCTAAACAATGAAAATTAAAATACATGCTTTGGATTCTACCTGTTTTTAAATTCTGAGGAAATGAGAATTGAGAGTCATCTTTACCAACAGGTTTTTAAAAGAAAGAAAGAAAGAAAGAAAGAAAGAAAGAAAGAAAGAAAGATGAATTTGGAGAACTGTTATATAGGTGACATAATGAAATTCAGTTAGAGGGGATTTGAGGAAGTCAGTTATCAATGTAATGAGAATTAGGTATTTGAAGAAACAATTTTTCTTTGTGTTTAGTTTATTGTAGTGTAATGTGTTTTTCTTTGTTGTGTGTTTTGTTATGTTATTTTTGTGATAAATGTGGAAAATCAATAATTTTTTGGGGGGGAAAATAAAAGAAAGAGAGAGAGAGAGAGAGAGAGAGAGAGAGAGAGAGAGAGAGAGAGAAAGAAATGCTCTTTTCAACATTCACTTATCAGACTACCAGAATTTGTTGCTCAGAGCATCTGAGCAGTGGCTGAGAGACCTTTTGGTGTCTGAGCACTAAGGATCACATTCATACCAGCCAGCCTTGAAATTAGTTACCCTCTCCAGAGAGCTACACAGAAACAGCTGCAAACCCTGGCCTCCACAAACTCACACTTTGGTCACTCCTGATTGCCTGCAGAAAACTGGGGCCCAGTTTATTACTAGATTAGCCCTTGATCCTTTGTCCATCCAGTTGTAATGCAGACTTCTTGGGCATTAACTTCCTGCTGTTTCTGAATCTTCCAAGCCTTTTGTTGTATTTGGTTTACTTTAATGTAAATTTCCTATCTCTTACTTAGGTAATACAGCATTTCCAAAGTAGAGAAAGGTATTACTTCTGACTCTTTTTTAAAATGCATCTCTGTGTCTCTGTAGTCTCACCAGAACACTACTTTGCTTAGGCAACTTGACACAACTGGTGATGATGCTAGCATTTAGGACTGAGGGACTTCAGAAAGTAGCTGTCCCAGTCCAGAAGTTAGTGTGTCAATAAGACTTGAATCCAACCCCTCCTCACAAAGTTTGTGCCCATGTAATGCCCCGCCCCAGGAGGTTGCATTGCTATGCAAGGCTCACAAAGAGGCAGCTGAGGCAAATCAGAAACATGTTTGTCAGTGGGTTTGGGGACCCCGGGAAATTGCATCCCCAATTCCTCTGTGCTAGATGCATTAAGTATGCATTAAGAAGAGGGACACTGACAACAACTCCATTTCCATTGCTTTCTGGCTGCGATGTAAACTCCACAGGAATTAAGCCATTGGTGAAACCCTCACCTTCACCAGGCTATGTTTAGGGTGTTAGAATTCCTGCTCCGTGATTGCAGTCATGGGATTTTTGTCTATCACATGACAGTATATGTTTTGACTCCACAGAGTGGGAAGTGATGGAGACAGGATGTTTGTGTTACTGTGTTCCGTGAAGTAGGACTATTGTCCTTTGTTCTTTTTCTCTGATGCTAGAGAGAGAGGGAGCCATGTTGCAGTGCTTCGTGTGTGTTTATATGTAAATAAAGTAGATTAGCCAAAATGCTGAGTTGCTGAGGTCTGTTACGCAAGCTGCGAAGACTCTGCGGATCCCTAAGTGTGCCAATGTCTGTTGGCATCGGTCGCTGTGATGTTCGGGCTGAAGAAAGCTTTTGAAGCTCCCGAACAAATGACCAGGAGGGAGAGAACATGCCTGTCGGGCATGTGTGTCTACTAGGGTCCTACTCGAGTGTAGGACGAGCTCCTAATATAGGGAACCCTGAGATTCTTTTCCAGAATACTACTAGAAAGCTATGGGATGAAGGGTGAGCAGAGAGATAATTATGAGGTGAGCTGAAAAAGGTTTACTCATCAATAAGCAATGCTACTGCATATTGCATGTTGATGATAGTAAACTGTGTGTGGTGCTTATGTGTGTGTTTTGAGAAAGAGATGGAGGGAAAGGTCAAATGGAGTGTATGTGTATCTGAGAGGGAGAGAGATCTCCAGGGATTCAATTTGTGTGCGCTACCCGCCCCCGCCCCCCACTGTGGTAAAAATACCTCATTGTCACCTGACCCCAAGCCTTATTGTACAATATTTTTCAAAACTTGACTTTTCACAAATCCATTAGGAACTCTGCCATTTAGCTCTCTGGAGTTAGCCTTCCAAACCTCTGAGATGCAGTGAATGAATGCCAATCTTAAAGTGCAAGAATAAAGAGCACGGAAAGGCAAAGCACTGCTGCAGTAAACATTCTAAAAAGCATATAAGGAGAAGAGAGATGCCTCTCGATGATTTGATGCTTCTTCACATCAGTTGGTTTTTCTCCAGCTTTCCTTAGTTTGCAACTGCAGGTGCTTCCTCCCGTAATTCTGTGCTGTTCTGTTTCTTCTGGGTGGTGGGTGGGGGATTATGTCAGTAATGGAGAAGGTGAGGGAAAGTAGGATAAAGATGACACCAGTGATCTTGTTAAAGAAGCAAGGGGGTTGTTCACATGTTACACTGAACACACATACATGATGTCTCTACACACGTCCAAGTGTTTGTGTGATAGCTGCTGGTAGACTCAACAAAAAGTGTGCATTGAACAGAGATTTGGTATCTGGAGTCTCGGGCCTGGGCATTTAATCAGACAGATATGACAGATAAGAATTATTCTGCTGCAGAAAGTTGTGGCCCTTCTTTAAATCCAGTGATGCTGTGCCACCTCCTTATCCCCTGGTAAAGGCACAATGCAGAAACACTGAGTGTATCATCTATTCATTTTAAGCAGGTACTCCTTGAGCCTATAGAAGACAGAGAAACAGTTCTGTTGACTCTTGTCAATTGTATTATGTGTGTGTGTTTCAACCATCTGGCATGAAGGAATGCCTCCTATAAATTTCTAAATGCAAAATGTACCTAGTTAAATCACTGATGATAAAATAATAGTAATAATGGTAATAATACCTCTCTTCTTCTTCTTCTTCTTCTTCTTTGGCAATCAGTCATAGTTCTTCCATGAACACGGTCTTAACAGTGAGTCCGTAAGTGACTGTGGAGGTCAATTCTAGATCCACATGTCTTTCCACAGTGGGGACATAATGCCACATATACTCTCTCAAAATATAGGTATATATATATGGTGCATGTACTGGATTGGGACAAATCTTGAGGTGGAACAGAATTTGCACAAGCCTTGTGTAAGTTTTTGAGGTATTTTGGGATCCCTACATGGCAGAATGGGTTGAAGCAGGGGCATTTGAATCACTTTGTGGCAGCTTGGAAATCCAAAAACCCAGAATAGTGTTATCAGAGGCAAAACAGGATCTCTACGAATTGCCACAAGTGCACAAGCAGGGGCTTTGAAGTGCTTTGTGGCACACTGGCAATCAGACATCAAAATAGTCATTTAAATATATTAAATACCCCCCAGTGCATCTAATTTCACACAGCATACGCATGTCTTTATAGCATTTTGTTGTCTTACTCAATCTGCAGTGGAACGGAACTCTGTAATGCTGAATGGCAGTAAAAAGGGGGGGGGGGAATCACAACGAAGAGAAGTATATAATCGTGCTCAAAAAGACTTTTCTTGGGCCCCAAGGCTTCTTTGATAGGATCAGCAAACAGAACATGATTGTGTATGTAGAGAGAATGGGATGAGAAGGGAGAACATGATTTAAAAAGACAGCTCTTTTGTTAGAGTTTACTGATCCACTGGAAAAGAAAGAGGATTTCATTAGTCAGAAAAAAAGATGGTTCTGAGAGTTTGCTCCATGGCTGCTCCTCCATTTCATGCAACACAAGCATGTAGGCTGCTGCCAGTCAATTGTTTTAATGCATTGAGCTTTGCATGTAAATAGTTTCAACTCAGTTACTTATATTCACAACATTAGACTTTTTCAAATGGATAGATATATGATTGCTGGAAGGGGACGCGGGTGGCGCTGTGGGTAAAAGCCTCAGCGCCTAGGGCTTGCCGATCGAAAGGTCGGCGGTTCGAATCCCCGCGGCGGGGTGCGCTCCCGTTGTTCGGTCCCAGCGCCTGCCAACCTAGCAGTTCGAAAGCACCCCCGGGTGCAAGTAGATAAATAGGGACCGCTTACTAGCAGGAAGGTAAACGGCGTTTCCGTGTGCAGCTCTGGCTCGCCAGAGCAGCAATGTCATGCTGGCCACGTGACCTGGAAGTGTCTCCGGACAGCGCTGGCCCCCGGCCTCTTGAGTGAGATGGGTGCACAACCCTAGAGTCTGTCAAGACTGGCCCGTACGGGCAGGGGTACCTTTACCTTTACCTTTATGATTGCTGGAACTAATTGTGGGTTAAAGAAGGCAGCATGGGTGACAAGAAGAACAATTCTCTCTAGGAATGGGTATGTATGAAGCCTAAGAGGTGGGATCCTACTGCCTAGAATGTGCATCTATTTCTACCCCAACCCTCAGTGCAGTTTATGTTGAATCTGCGATCCTCTATGGCCTTTAGGAAAATGTTAGCTATGTGATACTTTAAAATGACTTGTGGATGGCTAGCCCTTCAGATGTTGCTGGACTCCAGCTCCCAGGCATAAGTTCTAATTCGGCAGAATCTGGAGGACCACAGATTAGCCACCTCTGCTTTAGAAGCAGACAAGTAATTGCTCTTGCTAGCCTACAGATATTTGTCAGGAACTGTTTTCATTGCTGAATCTCAATATCTATCAGTCAATATCTATTGGCTGAGATTCAGTTGAGTGAAGTTCTGTTCCATCCTCTCCACTCTTATTTTGAGTCTCACAACAAAATGATTTTTAGATATATTGATTTATATCCTGCCTTTTTCTCTGACAGGACTCCAGACAGCTTATGTACAAAAACAAGAACCGCTTAAAACAAAGAAAAAAACAGTCATCAAAAACAATTAATCATATACATCTCTAAGTTACTTTTGTCCCAGGAAAGAAAGTCTGGTGAGTCATCCTTGCTCCTCAGCTCATCTCTATGAATGAAAAAATGTTCCCAACTTCTAAGCTTTGGATTTTGGCCCTTATAAACCTGTGCCAGAGGGGAGAGGGAGCAGCTGAGGTTGTTATATCACATCACAGTAATATTGCATCACATTCTTTTGATTTATAGCTCTAACACATCTCTTCCTCCACCAGTGAAATATATTACTGGAATCCTTCAATATCATTAGAGGCACTTAGTGCTTTTTTGCTGTGTAAACAGTTCAGTCCCCAAATTTAATACTGGTAAACTTCAGTGAGAGTTGTGAGCTACTGCAGAGTGAATGAAGAAAAACCTCATATGAAGAAGAGGATCTATTCAGGATGCTGTGGATAAGACAGAAATCCAACCTGAAAAATCCTTTAAAATCATTGGATGTTCTGCTTTTCTCTTTTTCCTTCGGGGATTAGGTCTCAAATATTTATGTGGAAAATTAGAAGTACACTAGCATCACAAATGAGCAGTGTTAACTGTGACATGCCATCGCTTATTTGAACAGAGTTGCTCAAAGCATCAGCTAAAGTTCAAAATTGTCTGTACAATTCAGCTATGCGGATATGAATTGCAAAAGTAATTCCACTGAAAGCTTTATCCATGTGCAAAATGATTCATTCCACTGGATCCATATGTGGCACCTGATGCTTTGCACTGCTCTGGCCTTGGAGGTAGCCAAAGAACCACTGGAATATAGTACCCTCCAACTCCACCTACCTTTTCTGAGTTTCTGGTCCATGTAGGCATGAAGAGAGTTAATGGAGTAAGGCAAAGAAACAGTGACTCTGTTTCAAGCCGCAGCAAAATTTGCAATACCCATATTGTGGCCACTATGAGAATGAGGAATAGAACACTGCCAGCACTGGAAATTTCAGGGGCAACCGGAGCATTAATTCGATGTAACTTAATTTAATATTAAATTAAATTAAAACTAAACAAACTATGCAAATTAAAAATAAATGAAAACGAAACAGAGAGAACAACAGAGAGGGAAGCTGTGAAAATAATATGTAAAGAGAAGTGCATTTTAATGAGTTGTACCTAGTCATACAGAGCAAACACATTTAAATTACTGGACATGACTAGCTTAGGTCCATTAATTTCAATGGGTCTACTCTGAACAGGACTCACCCACATATACATTTGCTCTGCACTTTCTAGGCTTTCAAGGTCTGTGTCTGTGAGGGTCCCCCACCCCCAAGCCCTTTCCCCAGGAAAACCTGGATTTTACTGCTAAATCAGAGCAAACCACGATCCATGGAGAACCTGATTGCAATTTGCTCCTATTGAGTGGTAAAATTTGGGTTTTCCTGGGGAAAGTTCTGGGACAAAAAAAAAAAACCCCACTGCTTGAACACAGACCTGGAGAGCTTCTGTGCCGAGAAACACAGCACAAAAGAAGTGTGGATGGGCCCTTTGTTGGGTACCACCCAATGTGTTTGTGTCTGTAGATTGGGTGGGTGAAGAGAAACCATGATTCATCTGGTTCAACATGCTTTTGCCTTTCTCCTTCTCTGACTCACACCTCTAAATGCCCCCCCCCTTGGATGCTTGCTGAGCAGTTGATTTCTTCTTGCCACATCTATCAGCACAAGCTTTTTATTGTTTTGTAGCTGACATATTCAGTGATGCTGCCAATGCATTTGCCACATGATGCTTCCCTTAGCAGGCAAACCACTAAACTGGTGCATTTGCTGGCAAAAGCACTGGGAACAATACTCTAGGGCACTTGCAAAGCCACATGGAGCAGATTGCACTGGGACGAGTGTTTCTTTTAACTCTAAAGTTCAGGCAAACAACAATAGGAAAATAAATGTACCAGCAAATTGTTATCTCAACAAGGGTGCTGCAAGGTGACATTTTCACAAAAGCACCATTTTCGATAAAATATGACCTTTTAATGTTGCAATGACCCAAGTCAAGTTATTAAGATACACTTATAAACAGCAAATGTTCTACACAGAGCTGAATCTTAGTAGCCAGAGCAATCTAATTTATAGATTTTTTGGAGACCTCCCGTAAAGCAAAGCCATAATCTGAAAAGCACTGGCTCACAAGGACCTTAATGAAAAAGGATTAAAATTGATTTTCAGCGTTTTGGCTTTGGCACAAGAGCCAAGTCCCTTCAGCAGCATTTTTATCTCTAGGAGACATTACTTATCTGAGCAGGTCAGGATTGGTAATTCATCAGATAAATAATGCATACGAATAACTAATAAATTAATGGCTCACTCTTTGGGAATGCAATCAACTACCACAACCTGTTTAGTAATAGACTTCCTTGAAACAAACAAAGCAGAATTGAACTATCTCCCTGATAAAATAAGAACCTCGTGAGCACAGCTCATTGATTTTAAGTAGTCAAAAGAGATGGCGAAATATTCTTTTATTCCTAAAATACAGATGATCTGCCTAGATTTATCAAGGTGGCACTAAATGGTAGAAGCAATGGAAAATAAGGTTAAGTTGTAATTGCAAACCTTATTTATATTAAAAAATTCCTTCCAGTAGCACCTTAAAGACCAACTAAGTTAGTTCTTGGTATGAGCTTTCGTGTGCATGCACACTTCTTCAGATACCAAGTGTGCATGCACACGAAAACTCATACCAAGAACTAACTTAGTTGGTCTTTAAGGTGCTACTGGAAGGAATTTTTTTGTTTTGACTATGGCAGACCAACACGGCTACCTATCTGTAACTTATTTATATAATTATACTCATTGCAGGAGTTAGGAGCCTCCTTCCCTATTCTCGGCCATCAGCCAACATGAGTAACTTTGTGATGGACACTTCCTAAAGTCATATTTATTTATTTTCATATACTAGAATTCATACCTATAAAACATATCCCAGTTTACGTTTCCCCTCTCCAGGGTCTTCCTGAGAACAAATGTATCATCATCATACAGGGTGCTTGGTCTTCAAATGCTCTGACAGACTTTCTAAAGTTAACAGCATCCAGTAGGATCTCTTTTCCCCTTGACACTTAGTGTGAGGATAAAAATAATTAAGGCAACTATTGCAGGCACACTCTCATGTGTGTATGGACAAAGCAAGCAGATTGTGAAATCAAAGGCAAAGACGACATCAAACTAAATGTGGTTTGCAACACCTTAGTGAAGCTGTCATTTACTCAGTAGGCAAATAAAGTAGAAGATTGTAAATTAGTTGTTGTTTACTGCCCATCTCTGTCAAAGAATCATTTAAGTATGCACCACTTAGTCCTTCAGAAAATGCAGACACCAATAATTTATCTCTGTCATCTCTGCAGCAAAGACTTCCAGATTGAGTTGCCTTTATGGCTGTATTTATGTTCAGAAGTTGCAAGCAGTAATACATAAGTTGCTGCTAGGGGGAGAAAAGATGCTTGAAAAGATAAACTATCTAATGAACATGGCTGATCACTTCAAAAAACAATGGTCTAAGTCAGAACTGCAAGTATTGATTTGCCTTTTGCCTTTTTGGAAGATAATAAGACACTCTGTGCTTGTGCAAGCACTCACCCGAGGTGACCTCTGATCAGGCTACAAACTCATCTAGTGTACACTAGTGCTGCTCCATTGACTGTGTCAATGTACATCTTTTGATGTAGTGGTCCATCCATTCCAGCTAAGCCTAATTTAGGAAAGGGTCAGTGAATTCCTCAAAAACATCAATGAAGGTTGCAAAGATGTTATCGTTGGTTCAATATCACTATCTCTTTCCAATGGGTCTAGTGTTGCTTTGCTTCCCAAATTGCTTCATTGCTGCATAAGCAAGTTCTTTAAAAAGCAGTGCATGGGTTTTTAAAGGCTATATATTAAATGTCTTGTTCCTATAGAAAGCTGATGATAGGATCTGTGTGAAAGTCAAGGATCCCATTCTTCAGGACTGACACTGGAAGGATCGTGTGCTTAGCTGACATTTATTGCAGGAGCAAAGGTTTTGCTTAGCTTCACAGAATGTGCAGAGCTTTCCCAGAATCTACACACATGGAAGAACTGCGAGTGCCAGTCATGTTAGAGGCCAAAACATGAGGTTTTAACAAAGTCTCAGGCTATTATACTCTAGAGCAGCAGCTTTCAAATATATCAGGGGTTCATCAGTGGGAAGATCATTAAGGGCAGATGGGTTTCCATCAGTGTGTGTACGAATGTAGGGCATACCTGATATTAGACAAAACCATCACAGGAAATCGAATCCATTATTTTCACTGGTGTATCCATACAGCCCCAACCTCATCAATGCACTGCCTCACCCTCCTTATTGTCCAAGTAAGCAGTAGTGATATATCAGGCGGACAGTTCCACTGCATCGCCTTACCAGGGCTCTAGAAAGATTGTCCTGCTTTTGAGCTCCTGTAGACATCTGACTGGTTACAGTGAGAACAGAATGCTGGACTAGAAGAGACTTTGGTCAGATCCAGCAGCCCCACTCACCTCACAGAGTGTTTGTTGTGGGGAAGGGAAAGGAGAATGTTAGCCGCTTTGAGACTCCTGAAGGGGAGTGAAAGGCGGGATATCAAATCCAAACTCCTCCTCTTCTTCTTCTTCTTCTTCTTCTTCTTCTTCTTCTTCTTCTTCTTCTTCTTCTTCTTCATATGTTCGTCCCTCTTTTAAAAGAAGCTTTATTAATTTGCTCAACAAACTCAGAATGCATGAGGGAGTGTGTGTGTGTGTGTGTGTGTGTGTGTGTGTGTGTGTGTGTAATGAGTCACTTATTTCATAATTTTAGACTTTGAACAATAATACATAATCTTTAAATTAATTAATCTTATTTGCAAAATTAGTAACTAAATCCTGTCTTTATTCCTTCTTTCCTTCCTTCCTTCCTTCCTTCCTTCCTTCCTCCTTCCTTTCTTTTTTTTTTTATAACTCATGTCCTGTGGTAAAAAAAATCATGTAAAAATCAAAGCTGACAATTAATCCTCTTGAATGGAGAATTAAACTTTGGAAAAATCATTTACTGTAAGAGGTGGGGATGGTCATTAGCTTTGACAGTTTCTGAAAAGGGCTAGACAAATTGACACAGGTTCTGTCCATTTAGCCACAATCATGAGACAAATCTCCCATGTTTTATAATAAACCTCTCAAGTGGCAATCCAATACACCTGTACCTGGAAACCAGACCTATTGAATTCCATGGGACATACTATTGAGTAGACATAGATAAGAAACCGAGGAAGCTGCTTAATACCAAGTCAGACCATTGGTCCATCTAAGTCAGTATCATCTACGCTGATTGGCAGTTGCTCTCCAAGGTTTCAGACAGGGGTCTCTCCCAACCCTCCCAAGAAATGCCAGGGCTGAAACTGGGATTTTAGCATGCAAGACATGTGCTGTACCACTGAGCCACAGCCCTTCCTTAATAGTATTTCGCTGTTAGTATTTGATGCTGGGCCAGATGGGCCTCAGGCTGATCCAGCAAAGCATCTGATTTGTTCATATATAGAGATAATAAAGGGTTGTTTTGTCCTTTACTGTCACTAGCCATTTATTTCCCCTAATGCTGAAAAATAGCTTTGTGGGGACTCGGGATTGTAGGGACTTAGTCACTTAGGCACATTTTCACGACAGCATCTGACTGGAAGTCGATATGGTATGAGACAAATGCCTTGATTCTAAAGATATGTATAGCTGAGGTGAAGGGCGCCATAGTTGGCACTGACCAGCCTAAGTTGGCATCCTATGCCTGGCACTTCTGTCCGATTCTGTAACCTCTCCGTTCAATGCCAGTACAGCAGGCAACATAAACCCTTCAGCACATGACTTGATAAAATGGATTTTGAGAACATTCCTCGCAAAGTAGCATCTATAGAATTTCAATAACTGTAAACTATTTCTCCTGTCTTACCAGAGTGAAATATGAGCATTTATTTGGGACTGCAGGATGCAGACAGAATCAAGAATGTTTTAAAATACAAACAGTACCACGCAATATGCCCCATGAATCATCTTGTACAAAATTATTGGGGGGGGGGGGGGAATTACCACAAATTGGCAGATGTAGAATTCTCAGTCAACCTTCTGCTTATCAAGGGGTGGGCATGATTGCCTTAATGAAAAGCAAAGGAATCTGTTATGCTGATACAATTCCCTTCACATGTTGACAAATTCTCTCTCCGTATCATTAAGAAAGTGTTATTTATTGATTTTAATATCTTGACCGGGAATAATTATAAAGTCTCGCCAGCACTTATTAAAACGGATCTCGAGAGAAGTGTCTGTATATTTTTGCAACGTGAAATAAATATGTAATGTTATATGTCGAGTGACTTCTAATATTGAATGCCCAGCCGTGAGAAGCGCACCACCCCATGGTGGGGGCCAACCAAGTTAAATGAGACACAGTGCAAGCATTTCTGCTTGACAGATGGAACAATCCCACCAACCCCCACTGTTCTGGGGGTTCTAAGGACCCTCCAAGGTGATTTAGGGGTGGGGAAGAAGTGGGGAAAGCCATGTAACAAAAGTGGGGTCCCTTGTTCTGGCCTCCGCTTGTGCACCAGATTAGCTGAATCTGGACCATGAGAATTTGAGTTTAAGATTGTGCACTGTGTTTTTGAAAAAAGAAAAGAAATACTTTTGGATTTTAATGCTAAACATGGAATCAAATTTCTGATTCCTTTTCACTGATTGTAACATTTCACCACAAGAAATGTCCATTTTATCAGAATTTGGCACTGCCTGTTTCCTGTCTACCCTGTAATGTTATTTGTGTGTGCTTGTGTGTGCAGCATTTAGTAACATCTTCCTTATGTAAACTTTAACTTGTTCCCCTGCCAGCTACTTGTAAATTGACAATGAGCACTGCAGCTGTGGCACTGCTGTTTTACTGAGTACTTGCTATTCCTTTCCATTGCTGCTAGCATTTAGGCTACGGAGCCTGTTAATTTCACTGGGAATGTGGGTTTTGGGATGAATCTGGAGACTGACTTTCTGACCCTGCCTTTGTGCTGCAGAAGGTACGCTCCCTCTCCCTCCTCCCATTTCAAGTCTGAAGAAGATTTTATTCCTATTGACAGCCAGGGCATGCCTCATGGATGTAACATGTTCAGTCCCCAAGGAAGAAATTGATCTCAATTGACTGGCCAAGAAGCAGAAATCAAATTCCTTGGGGGGTGGGGTAAGGAAAAGCCCCGGCAACTTCATGTTCCTTCTGATGGAAGGAAAAGATAATGAACTGGGATATGTCTGTGTGGGGGTGAGAGAGCTGAAGAGACAAAAATAAATGATGGATTTAAAAGAAGCACACACACATACACACTAAGTTATTTTCTTCCTGCTAGTCTAGTGTTGTTTTCAGGGTCACTGTTGTGGACACAGTTATGCTCAGGTGGTTTCCATACTGGATTTTAGGTATTGATTTGTGTGAGTGAAGCACTGAGTGACAGACCTTTAAAATACATCTCTAAATTTAATACATGAGAGCCCAAGCTTGACTTCCACAATATGTCTTGGCTGCAACAGTCATTGTCTTCATCATCCTCATGTAACCCTTGCTGATTTCTCATAGATTTACAATAAGGCAGTGGAGCAGTCTCAGGACAACCACAATTTAGAGAGAGACTTGCGCTCTGTTCTAGTGACCCTGCCTTTCCCCCCTCCAACAGGAATGATCTGTAACCCTTACTGCAAATAACACTTTTATGAATAAATGTTATTTAATTCAGGTAGAAGGAAAAGTATCATAAAACAAGGGATGGGGGACAAATTTAATCAGTTTGCATTTTCATGGCCACCTATCACATTCACACTTCCAAAGTCCATGCAGGAACTGAAACACAGGTATCCTTCAGAAGGACTTCTCCGAATCTTGCAATGCAGTTTGACCATACATACATACATACATACATACATACAAAAATGCATATTTTATTGAAAAGTGAATGCAGAAAATATGCATAACAGCAAAAATAATGTTCGAAATGAGACCATTAGGAGAAATATGCACTAAAGTGCACACCACTTTTCATGCTGACTTAATAAAATTGTTTTGCAGAAGTATGTAGAAATGAGACAAACTGTATTTAAGACGGGGAAAATAGGAAACCGAAATTGACGAATACCTTCATTCTTACAAAAGTTAAGAAAATCAACATTTGGAGGTTGAGACGTGATATTATAGAAGTGGAATTTGGTGAGGTTTCCATTTAATTAAGCCTGAGTGTGAGTAAATTTGCCAGGACGTGGACCAAATGTGGCTTCTTATGCTAATACGGCAAGGAGGCATTAAGGAAATAGTAGGTTTCTTGTTTACATGTTACATTGAGTGGGTGGTGCTAGTCTGGGCATTTGTTTTTAGTTTCTCTGAATCAGTTCCCAGAGTTAAAAAGCAAGATAAGGCTGCTGGTCACGAGGAATGATGATGACCTCTGAATACTTCTTGTTGGGGACTAGGAATAGGAGAGTTCCATTGAAATTGGTCCTCCTTGTGAGTTTCTGATGGGCTTTTCCTGTGGCCTGATGGCAGAGCACATACTTGGCATGCAAAATGTCTCAACCCCTGGTTTCTCCAGATAGGGCTGAAAAAGACTCCTTCCTGAAAACGTGGAGAGCTACCTCTAGGCAGTGTTGCTGATACTGTGCTAGATGGACCAATGGCATGGCTTGGGGGTAGGAGGGGGGAGGGAGAAAGCAAATGTCCTGTCTTCCACTACTAGGATTAGTTAGTTGGATCCTGCCTTATCACTTTTTTATTTTCTGCCAGAGTTAGATGCATTTTGCAGCCATGGTCACCCCTTCTGCGGGAATGAAGGCAGCCAAGTTTCAGAATGCCTGCAAACCAGATCTAATTCTGGCTTTCTTTGGCTGAAGGGTGGGATAAAATTGCAAATGACTTTCCTTTGCTTCAGTTAGACTTTCCTGTGCTTAAGTGAAACCCTTCCCCTTGCAATCAGCAGCATGTTCAATAGCTTCTTCCTCAACTGCAGCATGCATTTGCAATGTACCTCAGCACAAAACCTTCATATCAGATGTCACAGTTAAATAGCCTGGAAGATAGAATAGAACCCTGCCTCTTTGCATTTTTAAAATTATTTGAAGACATGCCTCAGAACTGAATGGACATTTCAGCTTCACAGCTCCCAACTTTCAGGCTATCTCAGTTTGCCACAGACCTCCCCGCCCCCTCTGAATTTCCAGAGGGCTAGCTGCATTAGTCTGTTGAAGCCAAATCAATTAAGAGTCTTGGGGCACCTTAAAGGCTAATGCATTTTATTATGGCTTAAGCTTTCATGGACTGGAGCCCACAGATGAATTTGCATCTAATGAAGTGGGCTCTAGTCCACAAAAGCATATGCCATAATAAAATGTGCTAGTTTTTAAAGTGTCACAAGGCTCTTTGTTGTTGTTTCTGAAGGGTGACTGAACCAAGAGAAAATAGAGAATGTGTCTTTCCCTGAGTCAGCAAGAGGAATTGTCAGGCCGATTCTCTTTCGTTATGGACCACGAGCTAATTTAACCTGACAAATCTTTGTATACAAGAGATGCACTGAAGAAATCATTTGCTGCTAGCCACAGAGATGGTAAAACAAGCAAAGAAAGATCCCTGATCTTAATCTTGTCACAAGTTGCCCAGCTCCAACCCCCCCAGAGCTCAGTGTATAGAGACAGGGGAAGTATCCAGTGAACTTGGGTTACAGAGTGCACTAAATTGATTCAGTCCAGGTAGAACATGACTTGGATGGGTTCATAAGTCTACAGAATCCATAAATCTGAAGATCCTTTTACAGCTGGGTCCAAAGGCTGCAGCATTGCCTCTACTCTGGCAAAAGGTATTCTCTTTAAAAAAAGATTTTGAAATAGGTCATCCAGCTGCCCACAGCCACAGCCTGCAGCAGCTAACATGTAGGGCTTTTTGCCACCACGTGCTTTGAGTACAATGCCGAAGTCCCTCTGGGAGTGATGTGAACATTTTGTCACTCGCAGGGGCGATTGTATGGGGGAAAAACATGTCTGATCCTAGGTCCAATTCTCCTTTTGCATAAGTTTAAGGCTCCAATTAGATTCTTCACCCAGCCAGGCCACAACCATGGGGCCAAAATCATCCATTTATCAGTTCCTTGAGATATGATCCAAACCAAATGCATTGCATCATTTGCCATGTGATATGTACCAATCAAGTGCTAAGACTAGAAAGTCATGTAGCAAAACAAATGTAAACATATTAGCCCCTCAGGAAAAGAGAACATCTTTTCCTATAAAGTCTCCAGCAGCACAAGATTAAAACTACCACAACCACCTGATCCTGTGTGAGAGCCAGTGTGGTGTAGTGGTTAAGAGCGATAGACACGTAATCTGGGGAACTGGGTTCGCGTCTCCACTCCTCCACATGCAGCTGCTGGGTGACCTTGGGCCAGTCACACTTCTTTGAAGTCTCTCAGCCCCACTCACCTCACAGAGTGTTTGTTGTGGGGGAGGAAGGGAAAGTAGAATGTTAGCCGCTTTGAGACTCCTTAAAGGGAGTGAAAGGCGGGATATCAAATCCAAACTCTTCTTCTTCATCATCCTTTCTCATGGGAATAAAAGAAGCAAACAGGACCTTGAGGCAGGGAAGCTGATTTGACTTGACACAGAGGTTGTTAGCAATATAATCAGATATACAGTAATCATTATATGAAAAGTGTAGCCGTGTTGGTCTGCCATAGTCAAAAAAAAAAAAAATTCCTTCCAGTAGCACCTTAAAGACCAACTAAGTTAGTTCTTGGTATGAGCTTTCGTGTGCATGCACACTTCTTCAGATACACACAGTGTATCTACAGTGTATCTGAAGAAGTGTGCATGCACACGAAAGCTCATACCAAGAACTAACTTAGTTGGTCTTTAAGGTGCTACTGGAAGGAATTTTTTTTTATATGAAAAGGGTTAAACATGAAGTTTTGCTTCCAGATTTTAAGAGACTATGGTTTCCTCTGTGCATTCAGTTCCCAAAGGATGGACCATTTTTTAAAAAAGCCCATTTGATTATCTTATCTAGACATACATAGACCCAAGTTAAGCTGAGATGAGTGATAAAGACACAAACGTTGCTGCAGGGATAACATTGCAAGAGAGCAGAAATAGGATACAGCATGTTCTGAACTCTGCCTTCTTGTCTACGCTTATATACTGTGTTCATTTGCTGTAGATTTATGCAATTTGAAATGCATGCCAGGTCTGTTTCAACTTGAGATGCAACATTTTTATCTGGCCCCACCACTGTGGACTGAAGGGGGGGGGGGAGAGAATGAAAATAAAAAGCATAGAGAATTCCCTAAAGTGGAAAACGCACTCTTATAAAGCAGTGACGTGCACTGTTTAGAGCAGCAGTATTGCACTGCTGCAATCTCAGCATTTAAACAGACCAAAATCCTTCCCGTTTCTTGCCAATTGTTCTTCAAGCATGCTACCGCATCTCAAGCTGTCAAAGTAAATGTAGATGGTTTTCTATCTCATCAGGGGATGGAGAGCTGAGTGCACACCTGATCAGATGCAATGAGACAAGAAAATGATGTTTCCCTGTTGCTTTGTTTGGCTAACACCCTGTCCTCCTCCTTTGGTGCAGAAAATAAATATGGTGGAACACATTTCAAGACAAGCTCTCTCCATGTTGTGTAGTATCCATTGAAGCCCTTTTGACACCTCAGTACTGGGAGGATTTCTTTGGGATTAATAGCCAAGTAACAAGTTTTTACTCAGAAATAAGTCCCACAGAATTCACTGGGACTTACCTCCTGAGAGGAATTCATCGGCATGCAAACAGTGTTTCCAGGGTGTGTGGGTGTGGGTGTAAAAAATGGGGATGGTGGTGAGGAGCAGACACACAGAGAAACAGGCAGAATAAAAAGGCTGGCATGGTTCTGCAGCTTTTGCCTGCATCTGTCTCTTGAAGCTGTGGTGG
The DNA here is from genome assembly GCF_964188315.1 of Podarcis muralis. Classification (NCBI taxonomy): domain Eukaryota; kingdom Metazoa; phylum Chordata; class Lepidosauria; order Squamata; family Lacertidae; genus Podarcis; species Podarcis muralis. Next base: position 64,180,720 of record NC_135659.1, read on the forward strand.
GTGGTTGGCTCCAGTGGTGGCAGTAAGGTAGGGCTCCAGAGAACAGAAGTTTTCCAATTCCTAAATGGAACTGATGCTTGGTTGCACATCTTTTAGAATGGAAGAAATCATCGTGCAGGACCTCTCATTAGCTGCAGATGATACGCATGAATTATGGGGCTATTAGGCAAACCTCATTATTTCATCCTAAGATGAAATCAGCCATTTGCTGCTTGTGGAGGGACCTATCAGACCTTTCCTGTGTCCACTGGACCCAACATAACAAAAAATTATCATGGGTAGTATTCAACTAAGTTTTACTCAGAGTAGATCCAATGAAATTAATGGCCCTAAATTAGCAATGTTGATTAATTTCAACCAGTCTACTGTGAATGAAACTTGATTGTCTGTTTTTATAGCTATTTTTAATGAACATGTTATCATATTGCATGTAAACTGCTTAGAGATATTTGTTTTGATTAAGTGGTATATAAATCTTGTAAAATAAATTATAATAGATTAAATTAAATGATAGTCTCCCGCCTGTCCAGCTGCCATGGGGACTCCATTCTTTTTCTTCCTCTCTTGGCAGGACTTACTTGCTCTGGGATTTATAGAGAAACTGCAACGATATTTAAAATTCTGCTCATGACCCCTTGGACAGACACTCTCTGGCACTCATCATTTCAGTGAATTTAATGCAAAAACAGTTACAGGGCAGATCACATTATTGCCTGTGACTTCTGCCTTATTTAATGCATAATGACATTTTGTGTCACTGTAGAGATTAACTTTGGAGAAAGGAAGCTCTAACATTCTGGGAAGTGCATTAACCGAATTAGGAAAGCCACTTAAATGCATTTCTAAAGCATGCCACGATTGAAAAAAAGAAAATAAGATAACAAATGGGAAAATAATGGGTGGGGGGAAACCCTGCAGAGTTTATAGGCAAGTGGGTTGAATAGATATGGTCAATGCATCAAGCAAATAGTGCATCAGCATGTTTCGCACCGAGAGTTGTTAGTTCCACTAATTTTGTTTATGCTTATCATGAGAAAATGCTTGCAGGGCCCAAAAGAACCTTAACAGAATAATGTGACACAAGTAGCCATGCACTAGTTCAGGACCAGCTCCTCCTGAAGCTTCAACACTTTACCACCTCTAGCATAATGAACTGAGATTGTACCCCTTTGACTCAGATGAGGCATCTTCTGCATTTATTTGATGACCTTGCACTATCACAGGATTGCTTGCCTTGGCATCATTGCTGGAACTGTTTGCGGTGCACCACAGATATATTTGCTGAGTTGCAGTTGAACTCTTCTTGTAGGATACAGTTGCATGTATTAAGTACATCAATATGGGAGGAGATTGCGAATGGATATTCAAATACCAGACTTTCTGCATCCAATCCTGCAGAACATGTGTGTGCCAACTGGTGTTACCCATTGATAGCAAACAAAAAGAGACTAGTAAAGGGACAGCCAAGAATAAGGAATTCACCACACCCTGCTAATGCTTACCCCCCCCCCCCCCCGAAAGACTAACTGCTAGTTATCCAATCTCTGTTATTCCTCCAGATATTCACAGGTTGCTGGTATGTTTCCGAGCACAATTGAAAGTGTTGGTGCTGACCTTTAAAGCCCTAAGCAGTCTTGGCCCTGTATACCTGAAGGAGCATCTCCACCCCCATCATTCAGCTGAGACACTGAGATCCAGTTCTGAAGGCCTTCTGCCGGTTTCCACACTGTGAGAAGTGAAGTTACAGGAACCAAGCAGAAGGCCTTCTCAGTAGTGGCACCTGCCCTGTGGAACGCCCTCCCATCAAACAGAAAAGCAGCTGTACAACCTTCCGAAGACAACCAAAGGCAACACTGTATCAGGAAGTTTTTACTGTTTGATATCTCAGTGTGTTATTATGTTATGTTGGAAACTGCCCAGAGTGGCTAGGGCAACCCAGTCAGATGGGCAGGGTATAAGTATTATTATTATTATTATTATTATTATTATTATTATTATTATTAGCTGAGGAAGTGTGTATGCAGCATTAAAGTACATTTCCCCATCTATGCTTACGAATGGGGGCCTGTAACAGACATATTATTTTGATAGCATGCTCTTCTACACCAGTAGTAGTTCACTGAAGTTACATAAGTACCAGCTATGACCTTTAGAAAACTTCTTGTTTAACCATTGCATTGCTATTAGTTACCTTACATCTAAGCATTGTTCTAACCTTGATGTCTGATTTTTCTCAAGGAAGAAAAGCGGACTAGCCCACCTCCCAGAAAAGATGGATTCCAATGGCTCACAGAATTGAAACACCAGAGTGTCGTTCCTTTTACTGCTAAGCCATGCTGACATGGTGGACAGGGGTCTTTCATTAAGGATGGCCTATGAGGCCCAAGACTGAAGTTATCCTGTATCAAAAAGCTGGAGACCACATTCTTTTTAAGCCCTCTGCCCTCATATTCCTTGAGAATCTGCCAGAAGACAATTGACCTACATGTTACATAAGCACAAAGACAGAGAAGTTTTTGCAACAGAAAGAAGTATAAGGAAGAAAGTTTTTACATTCTCTCCATCAGTCATGGAGGTTCTAAATGATACATTTGACACTGAAATGAACTGGCAATCAAGCTAAAATGTATTCAGTCCAATGAGTTATAATTTTTACAGTAAAATGCCGCAGTAAGTAACACAATGTTTTTTTTCCAAAAGCAGAGACATTATATAGCATATCCAATACTTTTGCCACTTTGAAATATTTTATATTGAATATGTTTATTAAAGCCAAAATAAACATCATTTGGCACATGCAGGCCATTTCCATGGACTGGAATTTTCAGCCTTCCAAATAATTCATTCCTTAGCACTTCAGTATTTCATTTTAGTGCTTCACCACAGCTTATATGTTGATGGCTATATTCCTTTAGCCAATCAAAATAAAATGTGTTATATGGCATGCTCCCTCCAGGGGCAGAGAACCTGTGGCTCTCCAGATATTTCTAGACTATAGCTTCTATTATGCCTGACCACTGGCCAATGTGCTGGTTGGATTTTGGAGGCCAAAATCCTTACTGACTTATTTAAAGCTTTAGTGTGCCCCCTCTGGGCTTGTCACACCCAGAAATGCCCCTATCCTGGAAATGCTTCTGAAAACCTAATTGAGATTACAGGCCAGCACTCCACACAGTTGCCAGGGATCAGGCCTGGGACCTTCACCATGCAAAGCAGATGCTCTACCACTGAGCTATGACCGTTCCCCTCAATGCTCTTGATGACACTTCCTGACAAACTGAAAAGTAGAATAAGGACTATACCTTGCCCTTCCGATCCTCTTCAAGAGCAATGGGGAGGGGGAATTGCCTCTGTCCACAATGAGTGTACTTTGCTGGACTGTTTGGCTTTCTGAGCAGCCACTATGCCATTCTGACAGATGGAGGAGAACATTGGCAAATAAGCTGACATGTATATGCATCAATTATGTCAGGGGCTTGATTCCCAGATGAGCCTATTAAAGCATTCTTCTGAGCTGACTTTTACTAGTCCATCCATAAAGGGATTTACTACTAGTAATCCTGTTTTGGACTAGATTAATGCAAAACAGGGAACAAGAGCCTGTAAAACCTGTTATTTTTGCTTCACATGAAATCAAATGCAAGAAATTGAATATTAGAGCAGTAGGTTCCTATTCTCTTTTTGGCTTCTTTATACCACCTGCTTGCTTCTGATTCCCCCACAGTGTCAACACTAACACTGCTACCCCCTTTTGTATATACTCCTGGGGAATCATTGGTATGAGAACATACATTCAACACGCTTCAGGCAAATTCTGCCTGGATCTATCTAAAAAGTGCAGGCACAACAACAGAGGCATTTCTCCAAGGCTTGTGTCTGAAGTCTTCGACAGCACAGCAGGTGTTTTCCACCTGGGTTTACCTTGCATATTCAGCAGTGATAAAGCTGTTAACAGATTCAAAGCCAAGGCACTGAAGTGCAGATTTGCAAAATTAAGAGGTTTACATAGTATGGAAAGCCTTGGCTAAGCATGCCGAGGTTGGCAAACCGGTTTAATATGGCTTAGCCTGCTGTAAATATTGAAGGGCATAGTGGACAGCATGACAATGAGTTTGGCTCATATGCTTGTGAATGGGGCTCTCATATGTGTGTATTGCACCTTTGTTGGAAGGTTACAGTGCCTGTTGTGGCTGTAGAGACCGAAGAGACATATTTTGTTGCAGCTGGGGAAGATGAAGGCAGCCGGTTGTGCTGCTGCAGCAGCTGCACCATATCATTTCTTCTTACCAGCTAGGCTATTCCTGTTCTCCTCCCAGCAGTCATTCCTCCTCTGGCCACTGTTATGGATTCATGAGCTGACTATGTTTGTGGGAGGGGATGGGGTAATGGGGTGTACTGGTTTGTGGGGAGGGGGTTGCTCTTATTTTTATCACACATTTTGTGCTTTATCTTGTATTTTTATGTATTTATGTATTTTATCTGAGATCTAAGGATGAAGGGCAGTATATAAATTTAATTAATAAATAAGTAATAGCCACTTTCAGATGTTTCTTTACAAGTTGAGAAATACATTTTTAAAAATTAAGCAAAATTAATCCCAGTAGTGCTGACCTTGAATTCTTCAGGAGTGATAAGTGCTTAACAGCATTATATTATTGATATTGGTGTTAAATTAGGATTTGAGGGTCTTGAAGAGAGACAGCCCCACCACCCACCACCCCATTGCTGTCTCACTTTTCTCACAAAGCTGCTAATATGAGAGGATGGAGGTATCTCTTGTGGAAAGAATTTAAGTCCTGGCTTATGGTTCTCTCCTGTCATGCATTGTATTAAAATTTCAAAGTTCACAATAGGTGGAAAGTTCAAATTTAGTACGTCTATAATCCTGTGTACACTGATTTATAGGAAAGTCTGGCTAAGAAATTGAGCTGTGACTAAGGGACTCCTCCATTCAAATCCACCCTCTGCCATTAACCTTGGGAAACCTCTCACACTCAGTCTCAGTTTCCCTTTTTTTAATATATCAATAATGGCTTCTTTTACAGTTTGTCACAATAGTTAGATATTGCATGATACTTGTTTTAAATACTTAATAGTCATCATCACATTATTTTGAAACACAGAACAGAAAAAGGAACAGTTTGAAAATCCTTCCCATAACACCCGTTTTACAACATTTATGTACAAAAGCTTGAAATAGAACTATTTGATGCCTTTTCAGTAATGAGATGAAATGATATAAGGAATGGAAGCTTAGATCCATATGAGAGATATAAAACAATTCAATGTAACCCAATGAACTGTGAGCAGATTACTGCATACAGTGGTACCTTTGGTTACAGACGCTTCAGGTTACAGACTCAGCTAACCCAGAAATAGTACCTCAGGTTAAGAACTTTGCTTCAGGATGAGAACAGGAATCCATTACGGTGGCACGGCAGCAGTGGGAGGCCCCACTAGCTAAAGTGGTACCTCAGGTTAAGAACAGTTTCAGGTTAAGAACGGACCTCCGGAATAAATTAAGTTCTTAACCTGAGGTACCACTGTACTGCTTAGAACCTATGGTGTTAAGTACTTATATAAATTGTTGAAATAAATAAATGCTGCACGTGGAATGGGCATTTTGGATGTCATCTAATAAGTGTGTGCGCATTCATGCAAAGTCAGTTCCATCTACTCATGATACAAGGAATCAAGCTTTTAGTCTTGTTTCAGATATTCTTGTTCTATGGACAGGGACTATCAAACATTTCAATATATTTTAAAAAATACTAAGGGAGGATAAGCTTAATGAGCAAGATATTTCAGAGGCTTTCTGATGAATACAAATATCTTTGTACATAATAAAAGGTTATTGCAGGGGGGGGATTTAAGCTTAACAACTAGATGCAATGTCTAATGGCTTTGTGATCGCGAAACAAGAGGAAGAGAAACAAAGAGGAAGATGCCAGTTCAGAGGAATTTTATCTAATTTTATTTTAATTAGATCCTTCTTCGAACTGAGTTTCTAATTTTTCAATTAGCAATTAGCAGCTGCAACTCATTCAGAGCATCGGAAGGTGCCAAAGACCCTAATTACACCACAGGAGTAGGAGTCTGAGAACAAGAAATAAAATTATCCATGAATGCTATTAGAGAAAAGGAATGATTGCATTCTGTAATAATATGCTGATGTGAATCTAATTAGATTGAAAGATTGGGGTGCAAAGGATGAGATTTAAAAATGGATTACATCCTAGAGGTCATGATTTTATCATAAATATTGCTTTTTGAAGATATTGCTACAAAATAGTCACACATTTTGCAAATGTTGTTTCAATGCCAAATTAATCTCTAAATGGATGAGATATCAAAGCAATGCTATTTCATAACTGGAAGAAGGAACTAGAATCTAAGATACTTTGGACATCTTCCTAGTATACGACTGACTGGTAATGTGGACCTCATCCAATTTCCTGACCATTCATGACCACATACAGACATGCATATTGTCAGAATCCACACATTACACTGAACACAAATACCTTTACACAAATACCTTTACCTTTCCCATGAGATTCAAGTGTGGCACCAAAATCCAGCCTCCACTATAGACCTCTACCAATTAGATTTAACATGGTGGGTTTGGGATGGGGGGGGGGGAAGCATAAAAATATTGGAAGCACTTGCTTGAAGTTGCCTTGCCTTGAGATTCACCTTGGAGCACTGAAGCTCAAAAAGTGGAGTGTATTGGAATATATCTGCACCAGCACTTATGCACCAGCATGTATGGACCAGACTTTGGTCTTTCAAATGTCAATGGTGCCCTGTGCAAGGCCAAAGTTCAACACACACACACACACACACACCCAGCCTCTCACCTTCCATTTTGCTCCACTGACTATGTCAGAGTTGCGATGCCCCTAGGCTCGACACCCAGTGTGGCAAAACCGATCGCACTGCCCTAAATCTGCCTCTGATGGTATTTATAACAACACTGAGTGCTTGTCACCCTCCCCCTCCAATGTTATAGAACCCAGAAATCCAGTCTAGGGCAGTGATTTCAGAATGGTAGGCACAGGCCCCATTCATTGGGCTTGGATCTTTCAGAGTGAATCCAAAATCCAATAATCATACGGTTCCGATAAGGCTTGGCTGAGAAGCCCCCACACAATATAAAAATGGTTAAGTTTGACTGTTTCAGCTGTTGGATCTGGTTTTAAAATATCCCCCCTCTAACAATCATAATTCCTGAGAAATTTTATGTCTGTGTGTTTAGCGCCATTCAAAATGTGGTGTGTGTCTGTGTGTTTTAAAATAAAAACCCCACCATCTCACAAGTTAAATTGTCAGTGACATTTTTTAGCAGTGAGACAGGAAATGTTGATGAAGTGATGAGGGTGATATAAATGCAGAGGCAGCTAGGCAGCTAGAATGTATTAGACTGACAGTTTACTGATTGCCCTGATAGTATAAAACTCTTCTCTGCCACTTTTACACTGCTTGACTTAGTTGGGCAACTTTCTGGCAGATATTTGAGGTAGCCCTCTGAGAACAAATAAGATAGTTTAAGGAATCTCATTCTTTGTCACAAAAAGTCCCAATGATAATGATAATGATAAGGTTTGCACCATTGTAAGTCAAAGCAAAAATTCAAGTGAGTTTTACAATTGAGGTTGTTGAGCAGCCTTTGGCAACCTGGTGCCCTCCATAGGTTTTGGACTCAGTAGCAGGTGGCGAGGTGGCAATGCTCACCTGATCTCCAATCTACCATGTAGCTGATGCATATTGGAATGGGGGGGGGGGTATGTTGGCGAAAGCATTGGACTTCCATCTCGCCAATCTTGCCAATCCCTCTCCAGTTCTGCCCCAGTGTGCAGCAGTGATGCAGGTCACCATAGGTCAGGTGAGCACTGATTCCCCACCTCTCCAACTGCTAGTTCTTGGAGTACAACTCACAAGCCTTCAGCTTACAAAGAAGACTGGAACTTTTGGGAACAGAGAGTTGCGCTCTGTCTCTTCCCTTCACAGCAGGACTGTTGCTACCTGCCCAACCTCAGCCTCTTTTCCTGGGCTAGGAAGGGTGGAGAGCAGCTCGTGGGTGGTGGTGGTGGTTCATATGTTCAGCACTGGCCCTATAAAAGTGGTCACAGCTGAGGAAGTGGTGATGGTAGGAAACTAAGAGATGGAAGAGGCAGCAGCAGCAGTGACACTGGGCACATTCTTCTGCTCAAGCCTCCAACAACCTGCAGCTGGGCCTGGTGCAGGAGGTGGTTTCTGCAGTAATGGTCTCCTGTGCAGGACAGATGAGGCCAACCTCAGCATGGGGTTTCCTTGGGTTACTTGAAGGTTCTATAATACATAGAGGCCTCCAGATCACTGTCAGGAGCAATGATATCACCACCTTATCCAGTGTAGCTGCCAATCTAGCATCTCTTTCTTTCTTAGCCCACATTGAGTCTGGGGCACAACTGCAATTTTGGGAACAGAACCTAGCTGTTATTCTTATCCCCATTATCTTTTAGCTATCTTTAACTCTCCCCTTCATTTTCTTACTGCTATTTAATGACGATCATCGTTATCTTCTAATACAGTCTCCTCGTTCCTCATCTATGTATACGTCTCCTAAATTTAGAATTTCTCCACCCCCATTCTGTGCATGTTCCCCCTGAATCCTTTGTCACTTGAACATTATCCGCATGCTATTCTATTCCACTATTTCTATTGTGGCTGTTTTTCAACTTTTCTGCCTCTCAGTAGCTAGTCCATCATTAGCTATGACATTTTGCTGAGAGTTATTCTCTCCCGCACCACACACCCCTACAGTTGCAAAACTGTGCCATGACAATAGGAAAATAGCATTTCTTTGAAAGCCAGTTCCTGACCTGCATGGTTCTATGAGCACAAGGGTTGAATTCCAAGTGTGGAATCTCTTTTCCCCTTTTGCCTTCTTTCACCCCTGCTAATTTTCCAACACAGCAAGACCTCATCATAACAATTTAGCAGGGTAAATCATAAGATTAATCTATATTGCAGCAGGTCATTGTGGGGGTGGGGGGGCAATGCTCAATTCTACTTATTGTTATGTCCTCTGGCAACAACAGAGCAACAAGTTGGGATATAGGGACTTTATTTTAATTCTGTGCGTCATCCTATAGTTAGTTCTGCTGTGAACTGTGAGACTTCACAATAATTTAAGCATCCAGGCTATTGGGGTGGGGGTGGGGAACCAACATATATATGAAATCGCCCAGCATGGCAAAGCACTTTGGATCCATTCTGGGATTAATGATTCCCCGCCCCCCTTCCTCAGGAGCTATCAATTACGTACCTTAACCGGGGAGTACAGATTATAAAGAGGGATATAATTACTGGCAAATGCTGTGAGATATATAAAGACAAATAGGGGAGAGGAATGAATAGACACTCATACATTTCACTGAGAGCCATATTTGGATGTAGTAATTTATTAACTGGGGTCTCTTGAAGTGATTATCAAAGACATTTAGCACGTGCTGGACTGGGAAAGAGGTTGTTTGCTATGCTGAATAGAAGGGACTATTGATTCACAAAGAAAAATCAGCATGCCTAAAAGTAGGAAGAAATGGACTAAGTTTCTCATGGATGTCTCACATGGGTACCACCCCACTTCGTCATCCTTAACAAAGCACAGAACTTTCATCAAGCTCCCAACATCCTCAAAGGAAAATTTGAGAGTTGTGTCAGGGCCTATGATTTATTTTTAAAGCAGCTGGCTTTATTTGCCCATTGAAAGGCAGAACAGCAGGTGTTGGGATGAACACAGGCCAAATCTTTGTTGACTGCAGCAGGCAGGGTAAGGGTTCGCATGGCAGTAGTATCAGGAACAGTTCATCTTTCCACCTGCCTGATGCAGATGAAATGGAGTCTGCTGGGGCTGTACCACCATGCCAAACCTGTTTCATGGGAGTCAGCCAGCACTGAGCCCTGCTGTGGTGCAAACCAAACTTGCAAAGTGACGCTGGGCAACTGGGTTGAGTATTCCAGACCCCAGCTTGATCTTAAAAGAAGCCATGGCCAATCCACCTGCCTCAGGTCCCTTATGGTGGCCCTTCTTTACTATGCTGATGTTGTCCAATGCCATTTCTGCCCCTGTACAAAATACAACAAAATACTTTTCACTGAGGGAAAGACCCTCAACTCAGGTTCCAACCCAAGGGTGGGTGGGAGAGAAGCTCGTGGGACAAAATGGCCCCAAACTCCAGATGGGGGAGTTTTATAAAGGCTTCTACCTCTTCCCCTTATGAAAATCTGTCAAGACAAAAATTTCTTCAAATGTTTCTGGAAGTGCAGATAGTGGGTGCCTGTTGTTTGTCAGGAACACCATTCCAGAGAAGGGGGGGGGGGGTCCACACTAAAAGCCCTGCTCTGTGTTACTGTGATCTTTCAAATTCACAGGAGTAGCCCTGCTGCAGACTGCAGTGATCTACCATATTATCATAAAACATGGCCATATTACATGGTATCTTCACTTGTAGCCTTTTCTCTTTGAAGGCTTCAGAGTAATAGCAGAAGTTGCTTGCTGATGTTAATATTTATACCCTCTTTTTGGTGTGAAATGACCCCCAAAAGGGCAAACAATAGTAATAAAAGCAATAAAAGAATTTGGGTTGGTGATGGGGAGGGCTCCCAATAAACATAACTTAAAATTTAAACAAAGGGAAATGAACAAAGAACATGATAAGCCACAGAGCCAAACAGCAATCTGCAGGGCACAGGAAACCAAGTTCAGTGATGCTGAAAAGTAATTAAAACGAGATTGTCTCCATCCTTGTCAAGGAGGTTAAAGGCAGAGCTGGGTACAAATGGACTCTCGAAATTATCTGCCCTATTTATGGGCAAATAAATTGAAGAGGCAGTCGTATTGAATTTCTCCAGGGAGTGGAGGGTGTCTCTTTCTCGTTGGTGGGGTTTCTTTAAGGATGGCAAGGATAGGCATTTGTTCAAGGCCTTAGATTACCTCAGAAAACTGAGGAAAGCTGTAGGATCTCCCTGCTCCATCCTATGTGGGCACAAAGTATATAGGAAGAGTGGCCAAGCATGTGATATCCCTGTCCCTGCCTTGTGCCTCCTGGGGTTGCTTAGAAGGCTCCTCCACAGCAAGGAAACCTACATTAGAAGAGTTCCCAGTCAGGAGGAGACTTTTGAGCATGTTTGCACTTATAATCTCTCTTCAGATCTTTCCATTCAGTACAGAAAGATCAGAAGTGGAACAGGGGTTCCTTGCTTGTTCAGAAACACTGGGGCAGGGGCAATATGCATGCTACTTACTCCCCCATCTATCTCATGGCACAGAAGCAAGGGACTTGTAAGCTAAATACAAAAAGTAGTCTAATTAGGAGACCAGAAAGAAGTACCCTAGAATTTGAGCTGAATCCCTGCCACAATCAGTTGAGAGGATAAACATCCTAACATTTTAAGTCATACAGCCAGCTGCCTTAAGGAAGACCTGTGTGGCTAGCTCAGTTCTGGTTTGGGAGTGTGCTTTTGGGACCCTTTTGTTACTTTCTGTTTTGCCGCTGAGCAGCTGCTTGGAGTCACAGGACTCTGTTTACATTCCTGGGATTCCATACCACTGGAAGTCTCACGGGAGAAGGGAGACGGGATGTGACGTTAGTGGTTTCCTGTTTCCTTTGTACAGCCCCATTGCTGAGACCTAGACAGCAAATGCATGGGCAATCTTCAAGCATACCGTGAGAGAGTCTGTTCCTTGTTCTAGGACAGATGATGTGCAGTTGGAAGCCCAAGGCTCCTGGGCCTCTAAATTCTTTTATTCAAACATATTTGTAAAGCACCTTAAAGACCTCTGTGGTAGAAAGGTAAGCTAGGCAAATTTACGGAGGAGAGGGATAGCCTATGCTCAGATCCTTCTTTGCATGTTTCCCACAGGCATCTGTTTGGCCACTGTGAGAACATGATATTGGAACAGATTGGCCATTGACCTGATTCAGCAAGCTCGTCTTATGTTCTTATGTTATAAACCTCTTATACAAACAAGCACCCCTTTGTGTCTCCTTGAAGTGTTTACAGAAACTGAGGATCAGGGAGGGGAGATTGCTGAAGTTATGCTACAGTAAAATAATGAGATAAAAACTCTGAAGTGATAAAACATTCCCAACTCATCTTAAAATGAAACTCTTGATAGTACCATGAATTCAACAGTTCTTCTGATTTTTGCAAAGCCTCATGAAAAACACCCAGCCACTAAAAGAAAACCAGTCTTGCACTTTGCTCCAGTGCTTGGCAAGTTGTTGCTTCTCAGTCCATTTGTAACGCAGTTTGAAGTTTGAAAGCCCCAAGTAGAAATTCAAGGACAGATTTTTCCAGCAGCTATGTAAAAATAGAAATAGAACAACGATTACTCAATAGCTTTAACCACATGACAGTCGCCCACGGATGGCTCTATGCTTTTCTCTGCCCTAACAGAAGCAGATCATTCTATTGACATCCTTCAACTTTAGTGGTGATTTAACTCATACAGAAACAGGTTAACCTATTGGCCGAAAGGCAAGTTTTAATCCCAAAGCCACATATAATTAGAAGTCAAGGATTATGCTACTGGGAAGAATCGTTCCTCTTGTTTCTTCATGTGCTGTTTGCTAGCTGGCAAAAAACTTACTGATTTCTCTTTACAGTAGTATCACTTGTGGCTTGAGACTTGCTAAATCAACCAATAGGCATTCTCAAATTCTGACCTTTCCTGTGGGGTATCCAAGCTTCCCTCTAAGCAAAAGTCCTTCATGATTGCAATGGCTTCCCATTTATTCCTGATATCCATTCCTCAACAGTAGGCTGCAGCTTATTTGCCATCAGACAGTCCTTAGCTAATGGAAATGCTAAAGGAATGGTTCAGTTCTCAACTGTTCCTTTGCTTGTGATTGGGCAAGGAGAGGGTAATTAGAGATATTCGTTTCAGCTGGAGATTTGCTTTTAAATGGTGGCTGATGTGTTTTCAGAAGGACATATTCTCTATGGGTAGTTCAAGATTTTCTGAAAAGCATCCACATTGTACATTTAAAGTGCTTTATTCCCCTCACAGAGCTACAAGTCTCATAGGTAAACCATTCTGAGAAATGGAGCTCTATGAGGGGGACAGGATGGATATAAATATGCAAAATGGTCCTGTCAAAAATTATTCACTCTATTTGTGGGCAGAGAAATTGGGAGGAGAACATTTCACTTAATTCTTCAGAAGGCACAGAAATTCTCCAGCAGTTTCTCAGGGGTAATGCTCACCATTTGCAGTGGTAGTAGCAAAATTTCATTGCATTTTTCTAACTGTTTTATTGCTGGTGCTGCTATCTATCTATCTATCTATTTATTTATTTATTTATTTATTTATTGGAAGCCTGGCCACCATTTTGCATCCTTCACAATGCCCTAGATTAGCATTATTCCAGGCTATGGGAGTGGGGGACAAGGAGTATTTGCAGCCAAAACATGGTAGAGAATATACAAAGAAAATACTGCAAAGTAGACTTCTTCTAAGTGGATGAGGGGAGAAAGCAAAGGCTCAGAAACGTTGAGGAATTTGAGATCACCTTTGCCTGTCCTTCAAAGCCCTTCATCTCAGCTGTCAATAGTAGGAAAGGCTGTATCTCAGTAGCAGAGCATCTGCCTTGTATTCAGAAAGTTTAGGATTCAATCTGGGTAGGACAGGGAATGTCCCCCATCTGAAACCCCAGAGAGCCACCTACAGTCAGTATAGACATTACTGAGCTGGATGATGGTCTGACACGGTGTAAGACAGCTTCCTATGCTCCAGTGCTCCCATTCTCCATTTTCTTGTGCCATTATCTGCGCAGCATGCATTTCTCTCTCCTGGCCCTCAGTCCTACGTACACTGCCTTTTCGTTTCGTTTTCTATTATTTTAAAGGGGAGGAAAGACTATGCTTCAGAAGAGAAATAATTCTCTGGAAAACTGAGGGCTTTGATGGTTCTTTCCTGTATTTATCTATCTGTGTTAGGCCATTACTTGGGAGGAGGAAGCAGGGTTTCTGAGAGCAACAGACAGAGATATCCCATCGTGCAGTATCGCACCAAGTGCTTGCTTTTCCACTGCTTCCAGCAGAGTTCCTGTGATTGCACCCCCCTCTTCTCTTCCGAACGGACGTTATTTCTCATGAGGATATATCTGAAACATTATCACAAGCCTTTCTATCTTTGTGATGAAGTTGCTGGGGGGGGGGGGGATAAAAATGTACATTTCTCTCCTTCTCTCTCTCTGCTCTTTTCCACCCTGTAACTTTGAGCCACTGTAATAAATTGAGGTTGCAGGTTGCTCACCCCGCTTGGCTGTCCAAAAGCGATCTGGATCACAGCCAGCACACTCCATCCACTGGTAGAAAACTCAGCTGACTTTATATTTTGTTTCTTTATCTCAAAATCTAGCCGCACTGCTGAATGAATTGGGTTTCCCAGCAAAAATGCTTACTTCCAGCCAGAACAAAATAGGTTCTGGAAGTGAAAGTACCATTAGTAGTTGTGGATTAGGCCTGTTGATCTAGAATCATGTTTGTAGTTTATGTATAATAGATTGGTTTAACAGGAATGCAATAGCCACAGTGAGGAGGACCTGTGGGTAACAGCTCACCATATGAGTCAGGCAATTTTCACTACTACACCGGAAATGGTTCCTCCAGAAATCATCTGTGATATCAAGAGGTGGGGAAGAGTTTGATCAGTATGACAGATTAATCATTTGTTCTCTCTCTCTCTCTCTCTCTCTCTCTCTCTCTCTCTCATATAACCGAAATTAGTTAAAGATGGATAATTTATCAAGAGGATATCTGTTAGTCATCCAAAATCAATCAGTTTATAAAATGTGAGATGCTTCAAATGATGCCTCTGGGAATGCACATTTCAATTCTGTCTGGAATCAGTAGCCATCAATAGACTTTGGAATAGGGCTGCCCTCATACTCCCGGATCTGCTGGGCAGTCCTGAACACAGTCTAAACCCATCCTGTGACAAGAGACAACCTTTTAAGTCTGATGCATAAATTTGCTTAAGGGTGAAGGTGTGGAGCAACATTTGAAAGTGTCATTTTGACCAAACTTGAATGAGTCAGCTTAGGCTACTAGTCCCATTAATGTCTATCTACACTGCACCTTTTCTACAGAATGGCATTGGCAATGCAGTTTTGTTGTGTTTATTTGGCCTACATGTATAGTACTGCAGCTATCATTTCATATTGGTATACACAGTATGTGTAGCTTTTCCCTTGCTGGGCTTTTTAAAGCTACCGTTTCCAGTGTGCCAAGTTCAAAATACCCTCCAGTGTATAAAGTCAAATAGCTGTGAGTGCAAAAGAAAGAAAGAAGAATTTTATCTAATTAATGCCCTCCAGATGGGATTTGTGGATTTAGCCCCCCTCCCCATAAAGATTGGTAGAACAGACAGCATGAAAATGTAGCTAGGTGGGTGGAATAGGAAGGATATGCTTGTTAAACAAGGTAATATGCTTTATATGTTTTAAATGAAGCTGAAATGGATTCAGTATGTAAATTTGTATTTTGGATTCACTGAGGAGGAGGATGAAGCCTATTTGTGTTAACAGAGTATTTGACTTTGGATTTTCTTGCCAAAGTTCAAATATCAATTTGCGAGGATAAGTTCCAGCTTGGGAATTGGCATTTGATTCTCTAAATTACTTTGGACTTTATTTGTATTTCGTTCTTCCTTCCAGGAGCTTGGGTGGTAAATGTGACTTGCCCAAAGTCACCTCCCTGAGTTTCACAGCTGAGTGATCTTAGGATTTCGCACAATGGAGATGAAAACTTGAGCCCTGCTACACAACACAGATTCTGCGATCTGTTAATCAACAAGCACATGACTAAGTAATCCTCATAAGGATTGCTGGCCCCCAGAAGAACCTGCCTGTTAAGTTCTTCATCAGAGTCCCTTCTATAGTTGCTGATCTCAGTGTTTGAAAGATGAAGCAAGGAGCTACACACACACACACACACACACACACACACACACTTTTATTGAAACTTGAAAAGTCACAGGCAAGCATTGGAACTCACAAGGAAAACTATACCTTGCCCACTGGTGCAAGGTTAGGAACAGGGTAAAAAAGAAATCTTGTTATTTTTAAGTTTGAATTGCCCCCATTGTATACTACTTCACAAGTCACTTTGTGTAGCTGAAAGGCAGCAAGGATAGCCTTTAAATAAATAACTAAATATAAGAATCAAATTCTACTCAAATGAATGAGGAATTGCTCTGAAATGCTACTTGGATGTTT
The DNA here is from genome assembly GCF_964188315.1 of Podarcis muralis. Taxonomy (NCBI): domain Eukaryota; kingdom Metazoa; phylum Chordata; class Lepidosauria; order Squamata; family Lacertidae; genus Podarcis; species Podarcis muralis. The sequence goes on from NC_135659.1 coordinate 64,196,988, forward strand.
TACTTCTGTGTTTATGTGGTTGCTTCAAAAGTGGTGTTGATCTGAGTGCACTTTGGATGAATATTTCCGAACCAAATAAATAAAATTAAAACAATTATAGGATTAGAAATTAATACACTTTGGAATTTTGCAAGGGTTTTGGTCTGTGGCAAACTTATATCTGTATTTGCAATGAACTGCCAGATAGAACTTTGTCCCAGTATTGTGTGCACTAACAAAATCTAAGCAGTTGGTGCCATCCTTCTGCACATGGTTTATCAGGACCTCTTACCCTGGTTCACGATGACGGGTGGGTACCTATTAAAGCAGAAATGATAATTTGTATACATTTGAAATTTAAATTGGAGAATCTAATACATCACACCAAGAATAATTGACATCTCTTACTGCCTCCTTAGGAAAAAGCTTTCAGAATATGAGAAAAGTATATTTCCTACCAATATTGGAGACTTAAAGAGAGTAGCAATTTCATACACACAGGTTCAAACAAGCTGACACCAATACCAATATGAATTATTTACTCAGCACTTAAAATTCAAATATCAAATTCAAGATTGATGAGATCTTTGGAAAAATTGTTCTCACTTGACTTGTGGAAAAGGACAACAAGCAATACATTTTGAGAGGTAGCAACATAAATATAGGATGGATGTTAGGAAAAACATAACTGTAATAGTAGCTGAGCAACAGAACCAAGGGATTGTAACTGATCTCTGCATTTAGAAAATGTGTGCCGTATGTAGCCTTCCTGGAATTGTACAAGTTCAGAAAATAGGTGTGTGCTCTTTTTGTGTGAATGTTTTCTGACTGTTAAAACAAAGAAATTACCAACACCCCCCATAATGCATTAATTCTAAAGAAGCACAATCCCTGTAGGACTGCGTTTCATGCCTGTGTGTGTCTTTTCTGAACACAGAAGAACAAAGATAGCTGTGTAATCCCACCCCCCTAACACAAGAGAAACCAAATCCCCCAATAGCCCCTCACAAAAAAAGAAAAAAGGGTGGGAAGAAAAACCTAGGAAAAAAGAAAGATGTGCTGCTAATGGCGAGCCCTGCCCTCAATGAACTGTGGGAGAATTTCTCCTCTCGCTGGAGGAAAATGGTCCCCTCAGTTTCTCTGCCCCCCAATAGAGTGGATGGTGGAACATTGGCACACAGCTCTACTTCAAAGTATTGGTCATGGAAGGCTTAGGAAAAAGTTCCCTTCCTCGAGATATATATGTCTGGATTTTCTTTGATGCTACTTCCAGTTGATTTTTCCTTTCTTTCTTTTTTGCAAGCGGGGGGAACATAGCATATGCACACCACTGGCCGGGGGGGGGGGGGCGAGTTGGGAAAGACACAGAAATATTTTCCAAGGCAAACATTGCAACACAACTTCATTGCGAGTGGTGGCAATATTGTACATGTATTACATTTGCCCCATGGCACTAGCCAATCCCAAAGGATAAAGTGACATCTGGAAGCACAGGAGTGTGAAAAGGTTTCATTCACGCAGCATTAGCTCTAAACATTTTTTAAAGGGAAATGCAGGCTCAATATGAATCAGATAACCTCCCAATATTTAAGGAAATGTAGCTGCATTGCTGAAGAGAGATGAAGGAGAACATATGTTTTTCCCTTCGCTACCGTTGTTTAAAAACATCATATTTTACCTCTGCGCTGCGCATTGCTGTGAATTTAAATGGAATCTAATTAGTCAACAATTGTGATGCATCCTTGTCAAGTAAATAACCAAGCCACATTCTTTCCCCCTCACTTTCCCGTCCCCCCTTTCCACTTGACTTTTATAAAAATGGCAGGCGTCTGGCAGCTTTCCAATTATCTCTCACTAATCTCTATCAGCAAACCCCGGGTGCATATCTGTTTTCTTTATTGCGAGGCTCACAAAGAATCATGTGCCTCCGACAAATATTTCTCCCATCTTATTTGACACTGAACAAGAAGGAGAAATATGGTCCATCACGACAAATATCAGGATAATATTCCAATTTTCCACCATTTGACAGCAATCAAGTAGAGACTAATGGCTTTCCTCTGTGACTAAATCATTTAGAGACCAAGGTATTCTGTCTTCCTCTCATTAGAAAAAAAAAATATCCCAATAATCTCATTATCCCAGTGTGAATAGCACTAGAAATGCAGCAAGACTAATGTATCCTTCAGCTTTCTCGCTTACTGATATCAGTGTTTTATGGATTCCGCCAAAGTAATGGGAACTGTCATGCCACCCAATGCACACATCTGGGAGCAGCCTTGCTTCTACTCGGCTAGATGCTTGTTCAGTATGCTAAGGACTTTTATGTACTATTTTTTAACTAACTACAATAGAAAAAGGCTTTGTCATGGAATGTTAAACTTTATGGAAATTCTTCTGGAGAATAACACCATTTCACAGTGCATTACTCTGGTACGACCGGGTTTTTGAACAATTAATTTTTAAGGTGTAACCTTTCTCATTCTTTGTTGTCCTTAGCAGCCATCAACAATGCTGGGATTGCATTCTGCATCCGGTAACCTTTATAAAAAAAACTTTGACCCAGGCAGATACTCAAGACATTTAAAACTGCATTGTTATTTTCAAAAAAGGAGAAGAAATACAACATTTCTCCAGACTGAGTCTTTATTTTTTATTATAGCCAGCTCACGAGTCACTATCCATTTCTCTGCCTGCCTTATGGCCATCATCAAACTGTCTACTTTAATTTCCCAGAATACTTTGAGTTTAGAGTAATGCAGACTATGGGGCAATTTACACATTATGTTTTCGTTCAGTGTGTATATAGGGTACCTATCAGAAGTAATTCTGTCTATGTCTAATGGCACAGAACTTGCAACATTCCACATTATCAGTACATATATTCCCCTATATTTGATAATAACCCCATTCATGCATTTGGGTGGATGTGTGAACACACAAGCCAGCTCACTTTCTTGCCTTCATGTGTTGATCACAAAACTTTGAAGGGAGAGTCTAACTGCATTCAGACAAAATTATAAACAGTGTGACATGTGGAGAGGTCTCTATTTCCAACATATGAAACACTGGAATCACAGGAAAATACTGGTAAAAAATACTGTATTCCAGATGTGTATCTGAAGAAGTGTGTATGCACACAAAAGCTCATACCAATAACTAACTTAGTTGGTCCCTAAGGTGCTACTGGAAGGAATTTTTTATTATTATTATTTTGTTTCGGCTACAGCAGACCAACACAGCTACCTACCTGTAACTGCATGCCAGATAGTATTACTTAATCATTGCCATAGTACAAGACTGGGTTGTACTGTGCAACAGGCTATGTTCCTTTTGCAGAGTGGGACTCCTTCTTCTACAGACCCATGCAGAATCTCTCTCTGACTGAGAAAGCCCCTTGGAGAAGGAGATGCACGCCTCCTGAGCATCACAGAGGAATGGGATTTCCTGGTAGCACAGCTGCATTGGGAATGGTTTGTATTCAGTGATAAGCTCCAATGAAGAGAGACAGGAAGACGGAGTGCAGGCTTTGTCAAAGGGAGTATGCCAGTGACACCACAGAGTCACTTTCAGTAGAACTGACAGTCAGGTATAGAAAATTAAAGTGCCTGGCATTCTAGAAAATGGACCACACAACATCCTCCCTTGTCAGTGGCAGGTCACTCCTTGAGCTATAAAATGATGTATTTTGTCAGCTGTTTAAACAATGGGCTTGGTATTGTGAAGCTGGTTAACATGTTAATAGAAGAACAATGATAAACGTAGAAAGGGACTAAAAGCTAGCTCAGATTGCTCATAAGGCTCTCTCACTATTGAGCAGGGAGAAATCATTGTGGTTGTGCTTCTGCTGGAAATGTGCAAGTAACCTATGGAAGACAATCTTACCTGACTACGAGTGATCGCCAAAGAAGAAGAATATTTTCCCCCTCACAATAAAAGCTATTCTTTCCAGAAAGAAAGATGAAAGCAGCAGAATGCTGGTTGGGACTGATGGATTTATACTATTTTTTTTAAAGAAAAACTTCCATCAGGAGGACTGATGGACAGTGGATTTTGCTCACTGTGAGCTGATAGGGCCTTTGGATGCTCTACTCCTCAGTGTCCAGAATTCAGAAGCCTCCTAGGCCTAACTGATGTTCCACTCACTTGAGCCACCCAGCAATGAGAGGTAGACTGGGAAGGGGATGCCTCTTAATGCTGACTAGTGGCTTTCCTTTTCCCCCTCCCTGCCTGCATGTCCTGCCATATTGTGACTGAAGCTCAGAAAACCAAGCCAGATGCTGCCACCATAATAGAACCAGTCAGGCAGTGTTGATGAGGCAAAAAATGATGGTGAGGGCAATTGTGGAAACACCCATACTTCCTACTTGACTCCCAGAGGTTGATCAGCTAGTCCAACTTGGACTTGTTGCTGCCAAACAAAAAGGTTGTTTTCGAGAGAAAGGAAGCCACCTGATAAAGGCTAGATCACCTTCAACTCCTATGGTCAGAGGAAGTAATGCTTTTGAATACCAGTTGCTGGAAACCATGGGGTGTGGTGGGGAGTACTTGTGTGCTTGAGTCCTTCTTGCAGGTCTCCTACAGGCATCTGGTGGAATTTGTGGGAATAGGATGCTGGACAAGATGGAGCACTGGCCTGACCCAGCAGGCTCTTAATGGATGGCCCTCTTCACATGACAGGGCCAACTGAAGCCTCCTATGGTGCTGGATTTCACAAGAGTAGGGCTGCCATATCTTGAAGAACAAAAAAAAGGACAGCCTAAGCTGCTAACAGGCTGTACCCATGCACCTCTTTCCTGGGCTTGGGCTGGTAGTGGCCATGGCGTTCAGAGCAGCCCAAGCCGCCCAAGCTGCTAAAAAACACACACACAATAATAATAATATAATAATTTATTATTTATACCCCGCCCATCTGGCTGGGTTTCCCCAGCCACTCTGGGCAGCTTCCAACTGAATATTGAAAACAATACAGCATCAGACATTAAAAACTTCCCTAAAGAGCAACCCTGACATTCCCTTTAAAATGTAAAAGTCCACCTGGATGGGCATGTTGGCCCCTAAAAAGAGGCCAACTCAAAACAAGAGGTATGGGGCAAAACTGTTCTCAGTATAAGCTGGAGGTGTTTCAGCCCTCTGCAACAGTTATTGCCAGCTATAGGAGAGTTCCCTCCAGCTTCTGAATTGGCTTGCTTGGCTTTGCAGTCACCTTAAGCCCTGAGGAAATATTCACTTTTGCTTTTCACTGGCTGAAAAAAGGGAAGAGAAAATCTTTTGTTTGCAATTACATCACTTTTGTCCAGACATAGCCTCAGCTACATGAGCTGCAATATTATGATATCCTGGGGAAACTGGTCGTTGGGGCTTTATGACTGATATGTTGCCCAGTCTAAGATATAGTGGGCTATGCATAAAACAAACAAACACATTATTTCTCTGTGAGAAGGAGTAGGCATACAAGGAGCAATTTTAAAGGAGTAATGGTTTGTTTAAGGGAAGGAATATGTAGACATTTCCTGTAGCATTTCTTGAGCTTATGAAATTTGTAGTTCCAATAAATAAATTAGCATGCAGGACTTAACTTCCAGTCCTCAAAGCATCCAGTACAGATTTCAGCTGAATAACATAATACTGAACAATGATGCCTAGAAGGATTGAGTGAGCATTGCAGCCCTTCAGACAAACAGCAGACAATGCGGGATCTGAAATGTCACTCATTTGGCTTGATTTTTAGAAGCTTTAAACACCCAAAAGTCCTTGGGAAATCAAAGACAGCTGCAGACTGCATCTGAAAATCAGGTAGTTTACATCTTGCAAACTGTACACAATTAATTGCTATCAAAATGGCATTGACTCTCTCAGATGAATTTGGCACACTTAGTTTTGTGTAATTGAACAGGTGGATCGAATCAATACTGTCCTTTCTGCAACCCACGGGAACAATTACAAGCTCTATAGAAATAAAGGTGACTGAGACACCACCATTATCTGGAGATCATGGAAACAGTAGTGCTTAATGACTCCATCCTAGACCTTATGGTTGAATGTGTCAATATATCCTTAGGGAGTCTTGATCTGAAGATGATTGACACATTACACTGTATTCATTGCCTTCAGAACTGTTACGGGCATCTGTACAACTAATGCTTTGCTTTGGAGTACTAGATTTGAGATGTAGCATTTCAACCAAATTAGAGCTCATTTTGACGCCAACTAAAGCAATGCACAGTGAATCAAATATACACTTCAATGACTTTAAGCGAGTGTCCTTTCATCCTGGCTGCTTTCCAGCTTGAATGTCTTTCATAATGTCTTCCTAATCACCTGTTGAACTTTCAACTCAGGCCACCATATCCATTTCCTTGTTGCAAACTGATGTGTGATTTTGCTTTTAACTGCTATGTATGACTTTTATTCTGTGCCAGGGGTGGGTGTTGATTGCCTTTTGATAAAACATGGAGAATCATCATATGGATTATGCCAAATATTTTATGGCTGAAATAAGTATAGCAAAGTTAAAGTAACCTGATGCAAAGTTTGCAAGTTAGTTTGGAATCTTTACACTTCTTTATTGATTTGCAAATGTATTTCTGATTCAGAAAAAAATAAAACTATATGCAAACTTTACATTGTGGACCTGAATGTGATCCTCCAAAAAAATTTGACTAAAACCACACCTGATCATTGGCTGTGGTAGATGGGGCTGATGGGGGTTCAACTCCAACATCTAGAGGACCACATGTTCTCCATCCATGATGCAGGGGGAGCTATCTACATAGTTGGGGATCCTGTTTTTCAAGGATCCCCAATCACATGGAGAGAGCCCTCCTTGTATACAGTTGTATATGTGGGGACGCTCTATAGAGATTCTAGTCACTTCACGTATGTTTGGGGCAGAGCCAGCCATCATGATAAAAGGTAAAGGTAAAGGGACCCCTGACCATTAGGTCGAGTCGTGACTGACTCTGGGGTTGCGGCGCTCATCTCACTTTATTGGCCAAGGGAGCTGGTGTACAGCTTCCAGGTCATGTGGCCAGCATGACTAAGCCGTTTCTGGTGAACCAGAGCAGTGCACGGAAACACCGTTTACCTTCCCGCTGGAGCGGTGCCTATTTATCTACTTGCAGTTTGACGTGCTTTCGAACTGCTAGGTTGGCAGGAGCAGGGACCGAGTGACGGGAGCTCACCCCGTCATGGGGATTCGAACCGCCAACCTTCTGATCAGCAAGTCCTAGGCTCTGTGGTTTAACCCACAGCGCCACCCACTGAACCTGAATTATACCGATTTATAATTTTTAAAAATTGCAATTAAAAGTACATAGTAACATCAATGAGAAACAAAGTAAAATTTGGATTTAGTAAAAGTGAAAGGGTATACAAGTCCATCCTTTGCACCAAGATGTGTGTCCAAAGTACCCTTGTTTGGCTTCAGAAGAAACCATTAATTTTCATGGAGGAAGCACACGCAGGAAAGCAAAAAGATGCATTTCTATCAAAAGGTGGCTGAAACATTGTTGGCTCATTTGTTTATGAAAAGAAACGGCTGCATAGGACTTTCACAGCCGGTGCACAGCCTGGCCAGAACATTTTCTTCCCAACAACTTGGTCTTTCTGATTTGAGATCTCCTAGGATTGAAGAGCAGGTTGTGTCTGGAAGAGCTTCTTGGCCTGATGTTCATGCCATCGATCCTGCCAGTGCAACAACAGCTGAGCTCTGATAATTGCAATGAAGTCATGAAATGGAACTGCCACATGGCTGTGCACCAGGTGGGCTGCTGTAGCTGCTACACCTTTGTCCACCAGTTAATGTCCCCAGACATCCACATAACCAGAATAATGGTTAGGTATATGGGTGGAGTGGAGTAAACAGAAATGCCACCAGAAGTGCCAGTCATATTAAACTTGATAACCCATGATGTTTCTTCCAACTCTTTGTTTCTGAAAAGTATGAAGCTTATGCTTTGAAAGCATTCTTGGATTGCAAGATGGATTGGTGCCTTGTGGTCTGATGTGTGCTATATGACTAATTTTTGGGGTTGTTGTTTTTTTTTCTTCATCAGTTGTTACTTGCCCTGAGATCACAAAAGCCACAAATAATTTCATCATCTTAGAAGTTCTATGACCTCTACTTAACAATGGGATTTTTTTTATATATGAATAAGAACAAAAAGACATCCTGATTGCAAAGGAGATCTAAGTCCTTTGTGCTACATATATTACTACCAGCAGCTAGATAGTCCTTTTATAGTCTTATAATAACTGAAACAGTTGAGCAATCATGAACCAACAATGGAGCAGATCTTCAAGCAATTGTGCTTTGTGCCGCAGGATCCCTTCTGGGTGAAACATTTTCCCCCTTTTTTTTTAAAAAAAAAGTACATATAATAATCATGACTTTCCCAGCAGTTTATATCCAGCCCGAAGGCATTTTCACACCTCAGAAGTGAAGACTTAATGAGCAGGGAAATTAAAGAGTGAAATTGGTTGGCATCTTCCTCCCTGGCTGGGCATATTTGCAGGCTGGCTTTAGAAGGTGCTACTGCAGAGGAATATAAGGACATTTCAGCTTTGTCTATAAACAAGCTTTTCTATAATGAAGCTGAGGCATATAACTTCTGTTCTATTTTAAGGTCATGTACAATTACAACCTTTAAAAGGTAAAACTGTTCATCCATGAAAGGAGGTGAGCGAACAGCACTTCTGATGCAGATTCAAACAGATGGAACCACAGCTTCTCACTCTATGGTTACAAGTGGAGATGTGGTTCATGGATATAATAAATAATAATAATAATAATAATAATAATAATAATAATAATACCTTTATTGTCATTGTACACCTTGTGTACAATGAAATTAAATGAGCCTCCCCCCTCAAACACTCAATCTCTTATCATACAACACACCACCTCGCAAGTCAATTTTGCTATGTTATTTTCCTTTCAACAGCCTAACAGCCCACAGATAGAAGCTATTTTTTAGCCTGTTGGTACGGCTGATTATGGGACGCGGGTGGCGCTGTGGGTAAAACCTCAGTGCCTAGGGCTTGCCGATCGGATGGTCGGCGGTTCGAATCCCCGCGGCGGGGTGAGCTCCCATCTTTCGGTCCCAGCTCCTGCCCACCTAGCAGTTCAAAAGCACCCCTAAGTGCAAGTAGATAAATAGGTACCGCTTTATAGTGGGAAGGTAAACGGCGTTTCCGTGTGCTGCGCTGGTGCCGGCTCACCAGAGCAGCTTCGTCACACTGGCCACGTGACCCGGAAGTGTCTCCGGACAGCGCTGGCCCCCGGCCTCTTAAGTGAGATGGGTGCACAACCCTAGAGTCGGACACGACTGGCCCGTACGGGCAGGGGTACCTTTACCTTTACCTTATGGCTGATTATATGGGATTGGGTGGTGCTGTGGGTTAAACCACAGAGCCTAGGACTTGCTGATCAGAAGGTCGGTGGTTCGAATCCCTGTGATGGGGCGTGCTCTCGTTGCTCGGTCCCTGCTCCTGCCAACCTAGCAGTTCGAAAGCACGTCAAAGTGCAAGTAGATAAATAGGTACCGCTCTGGCAGGAAGGTAAACGGCGTTTCCGTGCGCTGCTCTGGTTTGCCAGAAGTGGCTTAGTCATGCTGGCCACATGACCCGGAAGCTGTACGCCAGCTCCCTCGGCCAATAAAGCGACATGAGCGCCGCAACCCCAGAGTCGGCCATGACTAGACCTAATGGTCAGGGGTCCCTTTACCTTTACGGCTGATTATACTTCTATATCTCCTGCCTGAAGGTAGAAGATTAAAAAGGTGATGGCCGGGGTATGAGTAATCCTGAGAATTTTTCTCGCTCTCCTGAGGCAACGATCCCTTGTGATGTCATCTAGCAGACTCAAGGGACAGCCCATGATATCATGTGCTGTATTCACCACCCTCTATAAAGACTTTCTGTCCATGGCTGTCTGGCCAGCATACCACACTGTGATACAATATGAAAGGACACTTTCTATTGTGGACCGGTAAAAGGAATTCATCAATTGTTGTTTAACATTATTCTTTTGCAAGACCCTGAGGAAATGAAGTCTCTGTTGGGCCTTTCTGACCACCTGAGTTATATTGATTTTCCAAGTGAGGTCCTCAGTAAGGTAAACTCCCAGGAATTTAAAGGAGGAGACTCTCTCCACACAGCCCCCCCCATATACAACGGGGCAGGTTCCCCTCTCTTCCTCCAGAAGTCCAACACCATCTCCTTTGTCTTACTGATATTTTGGTGCAAGTTATTCTCTAAGCACCATGTAGATACTTTTTGAACCTCCCCCCGTACGCTGTTTCATCTTCGCCTGCAATTAGGCCCATTATGGTAGTATCATCTGCAAACTTAATAATTACTGTGGATGGATCAGATGATATGCAGTCATATGTGTACAATGAGTACAGGTAGGGACTTAGCACACATCCCTGTGGGGTGCCAGTGCTAAGCTTCAGGGAGGTAAATGTAACAGTCCCAAATCTCAATCTCTCTCTCTCTCTCTCTCTCTCTCTCTCTCTCTCTCTCTCTCTGTGTGTGTGTGTGTGTGTGTGTGTGTACACCAAAACCTATCAGGCTAGCAGTCAAACCTTACTTCAACCCTGGAGGATTGTGTCCTGAGGACAGCGGGTTGGCTTAAGGGAACCCACAACTCTGCCCTCCAACATTCTGTTATTGCTCAACCCCCCCCCCCCCACTCCAAGGCAGACTTATTCTGCCAAAGGTTAGAGCCTGTTCTGGTGAGTGTGTATGGGTGGGGTTGTGATGGACAAACTATTTATATTCTGCCCCAAAATTCAGTATATTGAGATGAGATCCCGCTACCCAGCTGCTGAGGTGTTATTGCACCTGTCCATTGGACATACGTGTTAACAATTAAAAAAACAGCTGAATGGTTGAAATATTCAGTCTACATGCAACACCTCAGCAGCCAGGGAGGTTTCACCTCAATATATTGAGCCAGAAATATTACAGTCTTTTCTGCCACCCACCCCTCCCCCCACTATTAAAATTATGAGCTTTTTGCTAGCATGCTATAAAAGAAATCAGATGAGTTCCAACATGCATTGACAAACCTTAATTGATTATGCTAATAAGGCATGCTGGCAGTCTGATCTTACAGCATGCTTGCAAAATGCCCATTGTTTGGGGAAGAATATAAATATTATTAATAAATTAGCAGCATTTCTAGTAATGACACATATTAATTAATAGCATTTACCTGACACTTATATTAATTAATAGCATTTATCTAATGCCCAGTCATCAGGTTTTCCACATGGCTTACAATAACAATGAAAACTTCAAAAAAAAAAAAAATGATTACAGTGGCAGAAGACCTTGCATACCTGATTGGAAAAGGTAGGACTGATTTTGTTTCTTGTATTTGCACTTGGACAGTGATTCTGGCTTGTTCAGATTGTTGATTGTAAGGCCTACTGTGTCTTGTTATTTTAATCACCTTTTAACTTACCAAGGTATTCTCAATTTAGGTCTACAAATCTTAATAGGAATTGTATGTAAAAAGATAGATACATGATAGATAGATGCCTTAATAATAATAAAAAACCCTGTACAGTCCTTGCTGCATTTGACCATGCAGTAACCCAGTCAATCAAGAAAATCATGTTTCATTAGAGAACTGAAATTTGCAGTGCCATCTTAAGCATGCTTACTCAGAAAATAAGTCCCTGTGAGTCCAGTACACCTTACCTTTTAAAAATTATGTTAAAGATTGCAGGCTGAGAGAGAAACTTGCCCAAGACCATCTGTCATGGTACTGCCAGAGAATGCCGGGGAGGAGCAGGAACAGGCAGAGGGAGGTGGGCAGGAAGTGGCGATTGAGGAATGAGGGGAAAGCCAGGAGGCGGGAAGGCTCTCAGATATTAAAGCAGAGCCTCAGCACCATACAGGAAGTTCTGGCACCGATAGTGAGACAATGCCTATTCTGTCTGCCAGGGAGAGGAGAGAGTTAAAGAGGATGGGAGAGATGTTTAGTATGGGAAACAGCCCTACTAGAAAAATTAACCAATAAACTGAAACTGACACGGGGACAAACAGAAGAAGACGCCTTCACCCCGGCATGGCTCCCCTTTATCACATACACAGCCCAACAAGACAATGACAATAATCCACCAAAAGCATACAAATCAATATGGCTAACCTGATCCAAAACACCCACCCACCCCACTCACACACAAAAACAAAGATCACCACAGCCAATCACAAACAAACAACCACACCCTAGGCCAACCCCAACCTCTCTCACCACCAAAGGAACACAAATGAACAGCACAAGCAACGCTGACACCAAACCCTACATACATTAAGCATAATAGAAACATCGCCACCCGACCCCACCCCCATCCATCTTCCTTCCCTCCACCTCCCTTTTTTTCCTTTTTTTTCCTTCTCCCCCTAATGTCTTTTTTTTTTTTTTATTTTAAAAAAGTTTTTATTATAATCCAACATCTAAAAAACACATATACATTATTAATAAAAAATGAAAAGAAAAACAAATACAGTAGAATAGTCCAAGAAAAACAAACATAATAGAATAGTCCAAAATCAGTATACAATATTTCCGTTCCTTGACTTCCCACCACCACGACGAGATCTCTATCTCAACAATATTTACAGCAGTGTCTTTTACTAACTATCATGTTTTACTTCGCAGTTTTTAAATTATACCTACTGTGACTTTGGTATCTCCTAATGTCATCTCCATGTATGAAAAAAATTTGTTCCAGTCCTTAATAAATTTAGTATTTTTCTGTTGCCTAATCTTCTGCGTCATTATTGCTAAGTCGATGTGTTCAATTAGTTTGGTTCGCCAATCCGTGATTGTTGGAATACTGGGATTTTTCCATTTCTGCGCCAACAGTAACCTAGCGGCTACTGTTGCGTACTGGAATAGGGTTTGGTCGTCTTTGCTGATCTCATTACCCACCATTCCTAAAAGGAATGCTTCGGGCTTTTTTGGAAAGGTATACTTTAACATCTTTTTTAGTTCGTCATAAACGGAACCCCAAAACTTCTTTACTACATCGCAGGACCACCACATATGGAAGAAGTCTCCTTCCTTCTTTTTACACCTCCAACAGGTCTTATCTCCGGTTTTATACATTTTAGCTAGTTTTGTTGGGGTGATGTGCCAGCGGTACATCATCTTTTCCATGTTCTCTCGAAGGCTGACACATGCTGAGAATTTCATATCTTTGGTCCATAGTTTTTTCCATTTTTCATATTCTAAAGGATGTCCTATGTCTATGGCCCACTTAATCATAACTTCTTTGACTTCCTCATCCATGGTATCCCAGTCTAATAATTGGTTATACATTTTGGCTAGGAGCTTAGACTTCCCTTCTATTATTTCTAACTGGAATTGGGATTTGTTCTTACTCATACCAGCCTTTTTATGTTCGTTCCATAACGAGTGAATTTGGTGGTATTGTATCCACCCCGTTAATTTATCTTTTAACTCTTCGTAGGATCTAATTTCCCATCCTTTCTCAGATCTTTTCAGGAGTTCCTCATAGGTCCATCTTCTACCTTCCATATTCGTTTTTTTTATTGCTAGAATATCAATGGGTGACAGCCATAGAGGGGTACCTTTTTCTACCAAGTTCTTACACCTGTTCCACACTTCCAATAACGCTCCTCTTATTATATGATTAGAAAAACCTTTATGCACACCTGCCTTATCTTGCCATAGGTAGGCGTGCCATCCAAACCTGGCATTAAAACCCTCCAGATCCAATAGTTCGGTGTTGTTCAGTACTATCCATTCCTTCACCCAACATAAACACGAGGCCTCATAATAGAGTTGCAAATTTGGGAGCGCAAATCCACCTCTATCTCTCTTGTCCGTGAGTAGCTTGTACTTAATTCTGGCCCTTTTACCCTGCCAAATAAATCTGGAAAGGGTCCTCTGCCAGTTTTTAAACATTGTTGTGCCCCTGATTACCGGGATATTTTGGAACAGGAATATCATTTTGGGAAGGATGTTCATTTTGATGGCAGCCATTCTCCCCTCCCATGAGAGGTATAATATACTCCAACAGTCTAGATCCCTTTTGCATTCCCTCCATGTTCTGTTGTAATTATCCTCCACTAAGTTTATATTTTTCGTTGAGAGCCAAATACCCAGATACTTAACCTTTTTTAATATCTTTATCCCAGATCCTGTTTCAATTTTATTTTTTGTTTGTTCATCTAGATTCTTTACTAACATTTTCGTTTTTGTTTTATTCACTTTAAACCCAGATAATCTCCCAAATTCCTCCATTACTTCAATGACTACATTCATCCTCTCTAGAGGTTCTTCTATTGATATTACAAGATCATCGGCGTAAGCCTTAACTTTATATTCCTTTTTGCCTATCTTAATCCCTCTTATTTCCTGGGTTCCTCTGATCTTGTTCAATATTACCTCCAGGACCATGATGAATAACAGGGGTGATAAAGGACACCCCTGTCTTGTACCTTTTGTGATCTTAAATGAGTTTGTTAGGTTACCATTGATAATGAGTTTTGCTCTTTGGTTTGAGTAGATTGCTCTAATACCTTCTAAAAATGGCCCTCTTATTCCTGCCCTCTCCATACATTTAATGAGGAATTCCCAGGACACATTATCAAAAGCCTTTTCGGCGTCTATAAAGATTAAGGCGGCAGGGATATCAATCTTAAGATCCAGATATTCGATTATATTAACTACATGCCTCACATTCTCCTTCATCTGCCTACCCGGCAGAAACCCGGCCTGGTCTTTGTGGATTACTCTATTTAAGTATTTCTTAAACCTGTTAGCCATTATTCCTGCAAAAATCTTGTAGTCATTATTAAGTAATGATATTGGTCTGTAGTTTGATATATTGAGTGTATCAGAGTCTGGTTTGGGTATCAGTGTGATATGTGCCTCTCTCCAAGAATCAGGCATTTCCCCTCCTTGGAGGATATTATTAATTACACTGCACAGTACTGGGACCAGCTGTTCCTCTAGGGCTTTGTAGTATTTTTGGGAGAGGCCATCTGGACCGGGAGCTTTCCCGGGTTTCATTTTCTTAATTACTTCTCTAACCTCATCCATAGTTACTGGCTCGTTTAACATTGTCTTTTCCTCATCCGTTAGGTCTTCTTTCCCGTATCTTTCCAAATACCTTCCCATCTCACTTATGTCTTCTACCTCTTTCTTTTTGTACAGATTTTCATAATATTGAAGGAACTTTCCCTTAACCTCATTGGGGTCCTCTATTATTTGATCTTCAACTTTAATTTTACTGATCACCTTTTGCTTTTGCTTTTTCCTCAATTGCCACGCTAACAACTTGCCAGTTTTGTTTGCTGTTTCAAAGTATCTTTGTTTCATCATCTTTATTCCCCATTCTATTTCATGATTCAGCAGTGTTGAGTATTGGGTTTGTAATAATTTATAATTTTGAATATACCTCTCATCCCCAGGGTTTGTTATTAATCTGTCCTCTACTTCTTTTAGTTGCTTAACTACCTCTTCCTTCTTTGCTTCTCTCAAGTTCTTTCTATATTTATTCTGTTGAATCAGAAGGCCTCTTAAGACTGCTTTACTAGCATCCCATACCACATTAATTTTTGTTTCTTTGTGTAGATTATGGTCAAAATACTCTTTCAAGGCTTTCTTTGCCTTATCAGTGATCTCATCCTGTTCCAGTAGGTAGTCGTTCAGTCTCCATCTATACGGGCCTGGTGAAGTACTCTTTATTTCCAAAAAGATTGAGTTATGATCTGATAGTGTTCTGGGTTCTATTGTACATCTCCCCGTTCTCAACGAAAGTTCCCTGGAGACCCAGATCTGGTCTATTCTACCCCAGCTCTGGTGTACTCCGGAGAAGTGGGTGAACTGTTTCTCTGTCGGGTTTTTGTGTCTCCAGATGTCTATTAGATCTAAATTTTCTTTAAGATCGTCGAAAGTTTTTGGGAGTTTTCCCTGCTTCCCTTTCCTCCTTTTTTCGCTTCTGTCAATGTCGGGTTCCGGGACTCCATTCAGATCCCCTAACAAGATTAATTTATTGTTTTCTAGATCTAGTAATATTTGTTCCAGTTTACTAAAGAACTCGGTTTTGTTTGTATTAGGGGCGTATATCGATACTACATTAAATCTTTCCCCTTGGTGCGTTATTTGGATCCCTAGGATCCTCCCCTCCTCGTCCTTACATATTACTTTAGGTTCCAGTTTTTCTTTGGCATAGATGACCACCCCTCTCTTTTTGTTCACCTCTGAGTTAATGAACTCCTTTCCCAGCATTTTATTAATCAATATATGTCTGTGTTTTTTGGCCACATGGGTCTCTTGGCAGCACACCACATCACATTTTTTGTTTTTCAAGACTTTCACTATTTTATTTCTTTTCACTTTCTCATTTAGACCGTTAACATTCCACGTTAAAAAAGTTAAAGACATTGTTTAGAAGAAGCGTAGTGTTTATATCCGCTTATTGATCCTTTACTTCTTCCTCTTCCTCTGTTTCTTCCCCTAATTCTTCCCCTTCCGCTGCACTTCCCCCCTCAACCTCTTCTCCTTCTCCTTCCTCCTCCCCCCTCTGTAGTCTCGCCCTCCCCCCCTCCCCCTCCCCCTCCTTTCTTCTTAATGTTCCACTCTCCTTTTTAGTAAGCTCCTTCTCATATCTTCTCAGGAACTTTTCTACTTCTAATGGGCTGGTCAGTTTAAATCTCTTATCCTTAAAAAAGAAGGCGATTCCCTCGGGAAATTCCCATCTATATTGGATATTGTTCCTTCTCAGAACACCTATTATGTGTCTGTAGCCTTCCCTCTTGCGTAATAACCTGACCGGGATCTCTTTCAGGACAATTATTGGTCTACCGCCTATTATGAGTTTTTTATGGTAACTTGTTTTAAGTATCAAATTCCTCATTCCTATTGAGTTAAACATTACTAGGCAGTCCCCTATGGGTTTCCTGGTTCTGTTCTGGGGTGATCTCATTTTAATCCTGAAGGCGTTTTCTATTGTGTACGCGACTTCTTCTTCTTTAGTCTCTAGCCAATTTGCTAATTCGGTAATTATTTTTTCTTTAATATTCTCTTTCGTTTCTTCCTCTATACCTCTAAATTTTAAATGCATTTGTCTTTGCCTCATTTCAGCCATCGCTATGTTATCCCATATCTGCTCCTGTGATTTGTTCAGCTCTCGCATCTCCTCCTTCATTTTTTCCGCCTCCCTTTTCTGTTCTCTTACGTCCTTTTGAATTTTTTTGTTAATTTCCTCAAATGTTTTTGCTTTGACCGTTAGCTCTTGTACTTTCTTTCCTAGCTCTCCTATCGCTCCCTCTATCCTTTTATCTATTCTATCTTGCATTTCCTCTAATTTATTTTCTATATTATTTTCGTTCTGCTTAAGTTCCTCCTTAATTTTTAGCCACAGAAAGTCCAGATCTTTGATTTCTTCCTGCTTGGAGGTTTTCCTTTCCCCTGGTGTTCCCCCACCCCTTTTCCCATTCTTCCCCTGCATTTTGGCTCCTTATTATTCGTTGATCTTTTCACTACTAATTCTCTCCCTTTAAGGGCTCACAATCTCCTTATTCTCCTCTTTACGGCTATCCCAAATGATCTGTTTAGTTACATGTAAGAATACATAAGAGAATACCGTTGGAGTCCCAACACGTTCCCACACGGGGTACCCGGAGCTTATCCGAACCTCATATCTCCAAAATACCAAAAGCAGATAAGAAAAAGATACAAATCCAAACAGTGAATATAGGGGGTTATCCAAGAGGTGAGTATAAGGAGGGAAGGAGTAGGGGGGTTAATAAGTTATTTCTGTAGACTTTACGAAATAGTTAAAAAAGAAATCGTTCAGGGAGGTTGGTAAAAGGATATAACATTGACTGTACAGCGAGCCGAGCAACCACTAAGTTAACTAAATGGGGGAGGAAGGCAGGGGTTAACCAAACGAGGGGATATTCACCGGTATGCAAAACGCCATAGGTAATACTCAGACAGTCAAATTAAGTCACTAGGGAGTAGGGGGGGGGGTTTGATACGTCTACTACAGAGAGAATTGTCTGTCTTTTACTTCCTTTGCGTCTTTAACACAGCACTCTTATATCGGCCCAAAAAAGACCCATGTATCTTAATTAAATAAAAAAAGAAAAGCAGCTACAGTTCTTAGTCAATAATCATTTCCAACTTTCAACCATATGCCTCTTCGAAGGGCGACCGTATTTAACTTGCCTCCTCTCTCTTTGTACTTCTCCTGTTCTCTTAGGTTTATTCCATTAGCGCTTACTGCTTACTGCTGTGCGTGTCCACTATTTCGCTTTTTTAAAAAAAAGTCAGTAAAGAGTCACAGAAGAGAACAGAGCTTAGGCAGTGTTTCAAAATGGGCGTCCAATTAAGCGTCCAAATATAAGCGTCCAAGTATAAGTTCGTTTGTAAGCCCACGCCAAACCCCTCGCGAAGGTATACGTTGCTTATGCAAACAGTCTTTGGACCTCCTATAAATGAAAGTCCGGTTCGTTCATTTAGTTTAGCCAGTAAAGAAAAAAGATAGCCCTCCTCCTTCTGAGTATACACAGTTCGGTTGTTATGCGGTATTCAGCTCTCTTACTAACTGCGGTTCTCTGAGTCTGCACTCTCTTTGCTCTCCGTCGGCTGGTGACCATATATAAAGAACAATTACTGTCCGGACTCACCCATCTATGCTCCTTTTCTTCACTATTATTTTTAAATCCAGTGACGATGGGGGCTCCGTTTTTAAGTCTGTTGAGGCCCGTCGCCTTTTTCGGTGGAAGCTCGGGGCATCGTATCTCGGAGATGGTAATTCCCTTTGTGCGCCTGCGGCTCCGCCCTATCTCCCCTCTCTGCCGAGGAGGTGGGGGCTCTCGGATGTCAACGCCGCTCCGCGCCGCTAGGAAACCTTACCCCAGGGGTTTCCCCCCCTGGGCTTTCTCTTTTTGAGGGGCGCAGTGCCCTTGCGCCGGTCGCGGACGGCGAGGAAGCGAGGAAAGCCACGCTAAGGGGTTTTCCGAATATCTCCTTCTCCCCCTAATGTCTTAATAAAAAAACCCCAACAAAAACGTAAAAAGGAGGTGGGAGAGGCATCAGATGAAACTTCCCTGCCTTTTCTGTTGGAGGAGAAGCTGGTGTAAGCCACTCCCAGAATCTGAACTGGAGGATTCAGATGCCTGATTGTAATGCGCTATCTGTACATATGTAAAATAAAGACTGTATATATATCTCTGAGTGAACAGAAGTACTTATTGCGAAGAGCATTCACAAGCCATCACACCATCCAATAACCGATGGCAAAGGTGGGATGAGTTCAGGTCTCCTTGGGTTTTTTTGTTTTTGTTTAAAAAACCAGTTCTCCACCTATTAGAGCATGCTGCATCAAAATTCCAGATTGGTTGAAAATAGAACTGTCATCACGAATGTGTTAAAATTAATGGAGTCTTCTAGCACTTTTAATAAGAGAGTGGTTTTCCCTTTAGAAATATAGTTCCTCATTTGATAGAAAAGATGCTCCTGCCGCTCTTTTTTAAAATAGAAGCTTGTTAATAGAAAAAGTGATGTTGTACGTAGAGATGAAAACCATTTGTTCTGGTAATGTAATGCCATTTTAGGCAGAGAAGTCCATTGGTAACTGGGGTATTTTTGCCATTTATTGCTGTATGCTCCTGCTACGTATAATATTCTCTGTGTTAGGTCTGAACTCAGTGTTGTGCATAATGATTAGCAAACATCCAGGTTTATGCTGAAGTGAGCCTGGGGTCACACCATTACTTTGTACTCGAGGGATTTGTTTTCTTTGCCGTTGGAAAAAACCCAGATGAGAATTAAACTACAGTTTATTGTCTCATAAAACCACAGTGGACAAATTACCCAGCTATGCTATACTGGCTAGAATTGTTAGTTAAAAGTGACAAGCAAAGCTGTAATTTACTCGGCAGCTCTGGCATTTCAGCTATGTCGCCAGCATTAAATCTTGCCTTCCAAAGCCTTCTTTTGTATTTCTGACTCATTTTGTGTTGGGAACCATTTAGCCACAGACCTTAACTGCTAATACACTTCCATCAAATACAAAGTATAAATCAAAATTACTGGATCACTCAAACTCAAACTGAGTCATTGTTTAAATAGTGGTTTCCCGTCTACTGCATCTGCATGGGGGCTGTTCAATTATGATATATGGTACCTGCCTGCCTGCCATTTTGGCAGACCCTTTTGCAAATAAAAAGTAGTGCTTAACCAATTATATTCTTTTTGCTGTATAAAGAATAAACAACAACAGCACTATCTGGAGAAAGGTAGGGTGGAACAGAGGCTGACTGAAACAACTCCCCTCTCATCCACTCAGCTTTGACATAGGATGTGAACCAAAGGCAGTTCCACTCAACAAATGAGTTTTGAAACTCCTTTTGGGCCTCTCCTGGGAATCTGCCATAAAGCAGGTCAACACTGTGCTGAGTCCTATGCTGAACTCCATTTGTGCAGGGCTCCCTATCATGTTGAGGCGATGGCACATGTGCAGCTGTATGCATGTATGCATGGTGACCCTTTCAGAATTTACACCCATTGTGTAGCGGTCAGGAAGGAGGAGCAGGCAGAGGACAGTAGGGATGACAATGCTAACAGCTCCACTGCTTTGAATGTGTGGAACAAATGACTGAAGAGGGGCTTCTCTCTAAACTATCAATAGAGAGAATTCACTTCAGGTCAACAAGATTCCTAGCAAAGGGCAATTGTGCAACCTGCTTCTAGCAGAGGCTGGAGACACATGACAGCTACCTCAGGAGGATACTTAATTAGCAAACCTATCCCAGGTAAGTTCCACAAAATTATAGTCAACATATAGGGAGTCACCAAAACAAACTGAACTGGGAGAACACATTTAATATAGGAAAAAAATATTCTGGCCTGGTGGTTTTATGTGTTTACCATACAATGCTTTTGAATCAATAAAGGTTAAAGCCTCAGCGCCTAGGACTTGCCGATCGAAAGGTCGGCGGTTCGAATCCCTGCGGCGGGGTGCGCTCCTGTTGCTCGGTCCCAGCGCCTGCCAACCTAGCAGTTCGAAAGCACCCCCGGGTGCAAGTAGATAAATAGGGACCGCTTACCAGCGGGAAGGTAAACGGCGTTCCGTGTGGTGCGCTGGCTCGCCAGATGCAGCTTGTCACGCTGGCCACGTGACCCGGAAGTGTTTGCAGACAGCGCTGGCCCCCGGCCTATAGAGTGAGATGGGCGCACAACCCTAGAGTCTGTCAAGACTGGCCTGTATGGGCAGGGGTACCTTTACCTTTACTATGTAGACTTGCCTGTTTGCATAAACCCATATAAAAACCCAAGTCTATGCAGTGAGATGCTATTTTCATTTGTGGGGAGGGGGTATCATTATTCTAGCTGTCCATTTGGCTAAACCAACATTGGCCTATATATATACATGCATGGTGCTGTTCAAAGCAAATATTTCAATTGTCTGCTAATTTAGGAGCTGCGCTGATCTACACATTTTGCTATAACTTGGAAGAAAAGAGTACCATCATTCATTATCCAGTATTATTGCATAAGGTCTGCAGCTTTCTTAAATTTATGCAGCACAGAAGAAAATTGAAGGCACAATAAAAGCTACAAATCAGTGATCTCTCTAAATCAAGCCATCATGTTCATTAATCCCAAATTACTCCCTTAAAATAAAACAGCAGCTGATTAATATCCATCCTTAAGTAATGATTCCAGCTGACTGAGAACTGATGCCAATATACATTTCATACAGAAAGTACATGCCTAAGGTAGGTGTCTTGCTATTATAAGAAAGCTGGAACAGATTGCAATTGAGAATGCTGTAAAAAATGAAGAACATAAAAACATCTATTGTTGTAAGAGTTGCCTCTCAATCCTGTTAGGAAGACTGTGGAAATGCCTGGTTGAGAATTATCATTGGTTTGGTGGTGATAGTGGTTGTTTGATAGCAGACATTCCATTTCACAAATGAAGGATGTAGTCCATATACTTTTGTGTAGCAGCGCCAGCGAAGTTTTCCAAGCTCGGACCCAGAGTTTAGGGAGCTGGTAAAGCCTCCCTCAAACCTAAGCATGGACTTTGCAAGCTCTGCAACTTTGCAAGCATAATGAAAAGAACTCCCAGTGCCCCCCCCCCCCGCTGCCTTCTCCAGTGCTTTCCTGCATCCCCCACCCAAAGCATCGCTCCACCCTTCTCTCACTTAGGCTGAATAGTTAAGCTACCACACACAATATCTCCACCCTGGAAGCAATCCCCCCCCCCCCCCGGTATAATAGATCACCCACCAGTATAAGTAAACAAACAGAGACAGAAAGAGCCCCACTTTTTCAATGGGACTTACTTCTGAGTAGATATGGTTAGGATTGTGCTCCTTGCCTTTTATGGGATGTGGGTTGTGCTGTGGTCTCAACCACAGAGCCTCTTGGGCTTGCTGATTAGAAGGTCGGCAGTTCGAATCCCCGCAACAGCATGAGCTCCCGTTGCTCGGTCCCTGCTCCTGCCCACCTAGCAGTTCGAAAGCACACCAAAAAGTGCAAGTAGATTAATAGGCACTGCCTATTAAGTGGGAAGGTAAACGCCATTTCTGTGTGCTGCTCTGGCTCGCCAGAAGCGGCTTAGTAATGCTGGCCACATGACCCGGAAGCTCGGCCAGTAAAGCGAGATGAGCACCGCAACCCCAGAGTCGTTCACGACTGGACCTAACGGTCAGGGGTACCTTTACCTTTACTTGCCTTTTATAAAATGTGCCATTTTATAAAATGTGCCACAGAGCATAATTTCGAGATCAACCAAGGGGTTACTGGAGTGTCTTTGACTTATCTAGATTGGGCTGGCGTTCTTTATGTAACTGGTCTTTTTGCTCTAAAGTTTTCCTCTCCAGGAATGATCAGGAGCTCACCAAGTTAGTGGCTAAATATATTTGTTTTTTTGTCGTCGAAATACACTGCAGACATCTGCTCTCCCTGGAGACCTAGAGATGTGACGATAGACTGCTCTGCCTCCTTTCTTTTAGTAAATGTTTTGTGCCACTGGGGAAGTGGTAATTCTGTATTGATTTGTTTTGGATGTTTGTATGTGATGCCAATAAAAGGTTTGATGATGAACAGACCATAATTTTTAAAATGCTTATTTATTTATTTTTTTAAATTCTTATTTTATGGATATGTATTAACAGTTTCACATAGATGGGCTTTCTACTTATGTACTGTTATGGAGATTATTTGCATGATTAATACTGATTGGCTGCCTGAAATAAATTGTACCTTGTGGCTGAAAATCATCCAGAGTTGTTCTCCTATAAGTGACTCTTTGTCAGTGAAGGTGGAATTGGGAAGCCTCCCTACTGTCTGCTATGACAATGGCCAAGGTTGCTTTGTCTGCAAGCATACATTAAAATAAAACTAGTCATCTGCGGTCAGTTAAATTATGCAGCTTCCTCCCCCTAGGGGAAAAAACACCATGTAGTTAATAAACAGAGTGTTTATTTGGCTTGCATTCATGTATTTAAATAGGAGGGGGTACAATTAAATTGGCCCGAAGGCTGGAGTAGGGAACCTCTAGCTCTCCAGATGTTGCTGGACCTCACCTCCCTTGATTCCTAACCACTGACCATGTTGGTTGGGGCCAATGGAATTCAACCATTTTTGGAGGGTTCTCCAGTCCTGCTGCAAGGCATGGACTAATTGTTGCCACTTGGTTGTCTCATTTGATGACTGCTCATGAAAGTAAAATGAAGCACATATCAGGATGGGCAATCGTTAGGAAACAATGGTGTGAGATTGAGCACTCAAATAAGGCTCGAGTTGGATGGTTAAATGGAATGTGACATGACGTGATTTGAGCCCCTGGCTTTCTTTATTTCTTCATTGCAATGTTTGAGTGCCAATATGTTGCCTTGGGCACATTAGATAAATTACAATGACAAAACCCAATACAGAAATTAAGATCATTAACATACTAAGTAACCTGCCAATATTACAAAAAGAAAATAATAATAATAACATGCACTTGCCAAATACCCATCATAATAATGACCTACATTAGAGTGTTTGTCCATTTCAGACAAATCCCTAGAATTATGTTTTTCTACTGAAGCATGAAGCATTGTCGGCTGACAGGCATTGGATATCAGGGTTTATGGATGAGTGGTCTGATGCTGGCAAGCAAATCCCATGTTGTTATCTGCTAGATCCTGGGCCTAAATCGGCATGTGACTCTGAACGTTTGATAACACTGCGCAGAATTCTTTGTCTAAGGTGAATAGCATTTACATAATTGACAATTATTGTTCAAGCACCATTGCTTCAGTATTTATCAAGAAGCCTTTGAAATTTCTTATCTTTGATTAAAGTGATGTAAGTGCTAATCATCTGTACGTTTTCCTATCTAGGAAATAGGTGGGGGACAAAAATTGAAAACATAAATATATAATAGATAAATATATGGCAAGGTTGGACACTAGCATTTTAAAGCTCCATTTCTCCCTCTTAATGCACCCAGCAAAGTGTTTACTGATGAAACACATGCAATCTTATACAGAAGTTCTATTGATGAGTTTGCTGGAGATTGCTCTCAGGAAAGTATGCATAGGATTGTAGCCTTAAACTATGATAATGTGCTTTTATCGTAATGTTTCAGGATACCATATACATATGTTGAAGGGAATTTGGAATTTGAATATGATTGCTTGCATTACCCAGGAGTTTCATAGTAGTAAATGTGAATTCAGAACCTTTACTACTGAAATAACGTGAAAACACCCCCCCCCAATTGTTCTTATTGGATACTTTCAAATATTATTATTCTGAAATGCATTACAACCATAAAAGTCATGGAAGCAATTATTTAGATTGAGAAACTGGATTCTTTATTTTTTTAAAACAATGCCTTCTGTCTACGGGATGTGGTTATCTGATTTATAGCCTAGGAATCCATTCCTTTTCTCTTTTTATCTTTGTGCTCCTCAGCCAAGAAGAGCAATGGATTAAAATGCAAACAGACAAGCTACCATAAGGCAAAGTCGTGGTTTTACAAACACGTGTTCTTTCCTCTCCTGCCGGTGACATTTCTTTCAATGACAAAAGGTCAGGGAACTAATTAATGGCAAATCAGAGCCATGAAAAATGGATATTAATGAAGTGTAACTCTGAGTAATAAAGCTATAAGTAACCTCTGATAACAAACACGTTTTCCTAATAACATCTTCAATTATCTTCATTAATGCAACTCCATGGTGAGATGTGCAGGCTAGTCTCTCAGCACCATGGACAGCAGCAGATTTTGTGTGCTCCCTTCAAGTGCCTCCTTTCAACACACTCAGCAAAGGGTTTATCGATGGAAAGCTTAAATGAGGATAATGTGCATTAATCTTAATTTTGGAGGGTGACATATGCTTTATGTGTGTCACGGGAAATTTGAAATCTGAATGAGATTTCTTGCATTATCCAGGAAGTTCGTGTGCTTCAATGAGATATGGGAGGCACTTGCACCTGTCAAGTGTTTACAGTCCTGCTTTTATAATCATCATATTGCTCAGTTTGCTGACAACGGCTTCCACCCATCACTGCAATCCTTGTCCCTGTCACATGCCGAGGTTCAGTTATGCTCCAGTTGTTTCAGTGCATGCATCTACATCTTATCTCACTCCCCTGCCCCAATGCCAAAAACGAGCCTAGCTATGGAGAAAGATGTCAGAATGACAACAAGGGGAAAAATGAAGTCCTTTATACACAGTAGATACGGACCATTGCACCATCACATTTTCTTGAATTCCTGTTCAGGACGAACTATCTTTTAGGGATAAGAGGATGTTGTGAACCATTTGCCAAAGTCCTCTTTTTATTTTTATTTTTAAATTTTCAGGGTTCATTTTGAAAGTAATTCTGATAGAGAATATATTTATTTTCAAGGAATCATTAATTTGTTTTGGGGTTTGTTTGTTTTTAAATGGAGTAATCTGTGCAGCCTTTCTTGGACTCATTCATGTTGCTTCAGCTGGATTCAGTACAGACAAGAGCAGGACATGTTTTCAAACTGTGATATTGATGAGTCTGAAACACCTTTGCTAATAATTCCACAAGCTGTACATCTTTATTTTGCCTCTTGTCTAAGGAGTTATGAGTGACAGGTACTAAGTGATTGACAGTGTACACAGAGAGCAATAAAGAATATGCTACCCGTGCTACAAATGACTCTATAAGATAAAAGATAAAGTGTAAATTTTTCAGAAGCTTCAAGGAGGCGAACCTTAAAGCATTATATATGGTCCATTTCGCAAACAGATTCTTATTCTTCAAACATCTCATAATTAGCCTATGGGATTCATTCCCACAAGATGTAGTGATGGCCACCAGCTTAGATAGCATTGAAAGAGGTTTAGACAAATTCATGGAGGATAAGGCTACTAGCCATAATGGTTATGTTCTACCTCCAGTGATGGAGGCAATATGCATTTAACTATTGGTCACTGGTCATCACTGGGACTCACAAGTGGAGAGGGCGCTGCTGCATTCAGATCCTGATTGTGAGTTTCCCATAGACATCTGGATGGCCACAATGAGACCAGAATGTTGGATTAGATGAGCCTTTGGCTAGATCCAGCAGGACTTTTCTTATGTTCTTAGGTGGATTGGATCTCTTTAAGCAACTGACTTGCACCACTGTATATGAAGTACAATCTTCTTCCTGGGGTGTGCTACAGATCTGGTAGGGCAGGGTTCAAGTCTCAGTGATGATATGAGGGAAATGAGTTGTCACCTTATGCCAAATCAGCACACTTTGCTTCAAGTCTATGAACTGTTGCCTCAGCATAAGAGTGGCTTTTTAGATTCATCCATAGGTATCATGCATACATATTAGCTTTTGTTAAAATCAGAACTACTTAGAGCAGCACTACACATTTTTTCTAGGCTTCAGCTTTCATTTTCTTGGTTGCACACTTTGGATCCCTGTAGAACACCTTGATCATTTAAAACACTCTGTAAACACTAAGAATATTATGACTGCCATCATCATAAAACTTTGTGACTGAACTCTAGGAGTCCCAGAAGCTTTGATCTTTAATTGCACTGTTGAGTCTTCAGTCTGTGTGAGTTCTGTGTGAGTTCACACACACACTGAGATTTATAAATGAATTATGTAATTTGTTACTTCCTAGAGCCGTGCACATACATTTCTAACCCAGGGAACGCCTGACCCTGATCCTGCCCTGAATCAATTCCATGGGTGGGCCTAAGGTTTAATTGGGGTTTTTAAACTCTATATGGGAGGGGGGGAAGAGATGTTGCATCTCCTTTTTCACCCTCCCCGCTGCATAGCAGAGAGGAGGAGGGTTCAGTGGTGCTGGGTTCTGCTTCACTGCTAAGAACATGTTGGTGAAGCAAACCTCTGCAATCTGAAGGACTGCATCCTTGATCAACAGTTCCTGCACAGCTGATGGTCATGCTCAGATTATCTGCCAGGCCTGCTTGCTGTTACTGCCTCCAATAAGTCCTGGCTTGGTGCACTTCAGGCCCTGACTGTCCATACCACCACACTGACGATGGCATTTCCTCTCACTTACCTGGCTACTGTTGTGGCCACCACTGACTTGTGGGAAGTGTCCAGTTGAGCCAGATCCACCTCACTCCCCCCGCCCCAACTGACTCGTTCATCACTGAATGGCTTTATGTTTATGGGATGCATTTTACTCAGAATAAGACCATCGAAATCAATGAACCTAAACTCATCATTTCCATTATCTTCAACGGATCTCCTCTGTATAGGACTAACATTGAATAGTGCCTTATTTTTTTCCAATTGAACTTATTTACCACAAGGAGAAGGGCATTAGAGCTTAAGTGACAAGAGAGAATAGACTTTAAATGCATTGCTTAGTTATTCTTAATCATAGGCAGGCGGCATTCATTTTTGGTAATCAGATTAGAATTAGAAATTCAGAGTCCAGGATGTGAAATTGCTCCTCCAGGCCTTTAAAACCATAAAAATCAATGGGCACCTAGAGTACAGTGGTACCTTGGTTTACGAACTTAATCCGTTCCGGAAGTCCGTTCTTAAAGCAAAGCACACTTAAACCAAGGCGTGCTTTCCCATAGCAGTGGGGGACTCAATTTACAAATGGAACACACTCAACAGGAAGCGACTCATGTTCTGCTTCCAAGGCAAAGTTCACAAACCAAAACACCTACTTCCGGGATTGCACCGTTCTTAATCCAAGTTGTTCATAAACTAAGCTTTTCTTAAACCAAGGTACCACTGTACTGGTTGCAGGACTATAGGAAAAGGAAGAAATTCAGGAATGAGCAAAGAGTTCATACATTTCACAGATTTCCCTTATAAAGTAATGAGTATCACATATAAAAGACTCATGATGACACTATCATCACCATACACCAAAGTTCTATCATCATATGCTCCAAAGCCAGATAATCATGGTTTACAAAGATCCATAGTAGAGAGAGCAGAACTGCTAGCCTGAACACTAGAATATTCAGTACTTAACAGTACTTAAATATGAAAAGGGACTATTAATTACTCCCCAAGAGGGGTCATTATACCCAGCAGGCTAATAGTCACCGGGAATGTCCACAGTTTTGACAACGTTTCTTTGAGGAAAATGAGTGAAGGGGAAATATTATTTTAAATAAGACAATTCCAGGCTAAATTGCTTTTTCCATAGCTAACCGACACAAATTATTGTTTCTAAAGAACATCTTCATTGCAAATGCTAAAGCATATTAAATTGATTTACTCCGCTGGAATATGAGGAATTATTGTGGTTGTCTTTGGCTCTGGAAGAAAGACTGGGGGTGGGGGAAGGTCTAGCAACAGTGAAACGCTTTGGTACATGATTTCATACATTTCCCTTGCTTATAATAATGTTTCCCTCATAGCATCATTGTTCGGTTCAGCACGACTGTGAAAGCACAAAGTCATTTCAAAGCTCTTTCATAAATATACACTGAAACCGAAGCTCTCTTGTTCTTGTCAGCACATAATGCTCCTTAGCACACTTAAAAGATATGGCCCTTGTCCCAAAGATCTTCCAGTAGTTCAGTGACAAAAGAAAAGCAATTTTAAAAGAGAGACAAAAGCAGCTATGAAGACACAGAAGCCAAGGATAACATACAGGGCACAATGATGGCAAGAATATTTTCTGTCATAGAACAAGTCACTAAGAGTGTGAACCAATTTCTAATGTTCAAGAAAACTGCAAAAAGGGAGGGGAATGAATTAGACAGGATTACAAAATCTGTAAACAGGAAACCACCATATACCAAGTCAAAATACTGGCCTAGCTAGCAAAATATTGGGTGAACTTTTTTCAGCCCAAGAGCTGCATTCCTTTCCAGACTGAGTTCTGGGGGCCACATGCAATTGTGAGCAGGCCCATAAGAAAAATGGGTGGAAATTGTTGTTGTTGTTGTTAGTAGTGAAACCAGCTCCCCACTGGTAGCTGATACATCTCCTTGCCAGGGATACAAGAAACCCTAGGTATGCCTCTGTTTGTACAGTAGCCTTTTTTCTAGTCTCATTCACAAATTCCTCTCTCAGGTGAGCAAGAAGAATAATCAGGGTTCAAGGATGTATTCTACTCATACAGCAGCACTCAAGGAAAGGTAGAAAGCAAAGCCAGTGATGGGTGTGGTGGAGGGTGAGGTGGCAGTAAGGTCAGCACAGTGAAAACTCCACCAGCAAAGCCTGATGTTATTTTTGTGTCATGCTCTCCTCCTCACTCCCATCTAGAAAGCCTATGGCAGCGATTCTCAACCTGTGGGTCCACAGATGTTGTTGGACCACAACTCCCATCATCCCTGAGCTCTGGCCTTGCTAGCTAGGGGTGATGGGAGTCGTAGTTCAACAACATCTGGGGACCCACAGGTTGAGAACCACTGGCCTATGGGGTGGATGTTGTGCTTAGTCAGTACTGCAAGTTTTAACTCCAGAGTTAAATGCTCAGATCAGCATGAGTACTCAGCACTCTTGGGCAGCTGCCCAAGCACAAATGCTCCAGAAGGGCCCCATTGCACCAACACCTGCTAGGGTCTGCCACCCACCTGCTCCCCCCAGCAGGTATGAGAAACCACCCACCATTCTAAATATCCCCCTGTTTCCCAGGCCTCCTGATACAGTGTCATATAAGTACTTGGTGGAAAATTTGAACCATGGGTGGTTTTCCAGACCCAGCTGCCTTTGGCCAGGGGGGACCTAGAACCAGGTGCGGTTTCAAAAGCCTATTCCATTCCAACAATTGCATCTCCTTTTCCTCACGGATGTGGAAGAAGATGCTGACAGTGCAATCTAAAATCCTGCCAGGGTGTTTTGCCAGGCCTGCAGGAAATTTGTATAGTTTGGAAGGCTTCTTGCTTCATTGGCTTCCGGAACTACATTTCCATAAAAGAGATTTGAAACTGCTGTGAAGAATAGAATCCAGTTCCTCTCTGTCCCGTCTCTTCCACCAGATTGAAGAAATAACTTCACCCACCAGTTTATTAACAGCTTGCCCTCGCTTGTATCTCACCTTTGTAATGAGATAGAACAGATATGATGGATTACATTTTGCCTCCTGCTTCCACCCAGAATGAATTATCATTACATTCACAAGTCAAGCTAGAGACTTGGTGCTGTCCAGGTCCCACCAATTATGAAAAGGGGGAAGGAGAGTGGGCTATGGAGGAAGGGGGAGACAGAAAAGGTCACATCAGGAAAGCAGTATTGTCATAGAATCTTGGAAGGGAATGTCTTGTATAATATATCTGTCAGTCAGAGATTAGCAGAGAAAAACCCTCAATTAATGGAAATAGTTTTGAAAGTGGAAATAACTTGCAGTTGTCTTAGACACAGTGCATGTGATACGGTGGTGACATGATGAAGGCTCTGCTATTTTTAGGAATGGGAGCAGATCTTCTGCATGCTTTGAAAGGTCTCTGAAGTGTCTCTTGCTGGCACTAAAAAGTAGGTTAGGGTGGAAGGAGGTCCTCAGCTATCTGAACATTTCAAGGGTTGATCAATATGCCAAAAGGTGGCGGGGAGGGGTTCATGGCCAATTATGACATTAACACTGCATCAAAATGGTTATGTGAATGAGATGGCTTGGATTACCATGAGCTGGCAGTTCTCCACTTCTTCTTTCCCCACTGAAAGTCTCGGGATCTCTTCCTAACACCCTCCCTAACACTACTGGTAATATAGAGCCAGATGAGGACTTTATTTTTTTAGACATTTTTCTCCATTCCCCTATCTTGCTAGGTCTGCCAGACTGGTGAGCCCATGAGACACCCATAATGATGGCAAAAGCACACCACCCACACTCTGATGGTTTTACTTGATAAAAGGTCAATGGGACAGTTTTCCCATCAGTTCTCTATATAGATGTGTTTCATCAATGGCAATGAGGTTATTGGTTTCTATAAGATTATTTGTGGACATAAGCCTTCCATAATAAGGCAAGGGCTATGCCTTAGTTGTTGATCTTATTTTGTTCCCCATTTTATGGCAGTGCATTGAGACAAATTATTTGGGATAAAGTCATATGCATCACACATCCAGTTCAAGGAATACTGCCACGACAATGCATAGAGGGAAAATATATCCAGTGACCTCTGGATTACTTTTCTTTGTCTCTTTCTTTGCCAAAAACTTGCTAGCAATTTAGTTACATGAATCACTGGTTCATTAAAACCCAGGAGCTTATTTTAAAGAAAATGAAGATATCTAATTAAGGAATGAATTAATGTCTGTATTCTTACTTGTATAACTGCTTAGGTTCTCTTATGGCCAATTCACTGCATAAGTATCAGAATATCTCACTACGTTTATTGAATTTTATCACCTTTGGCAGAACAGATGTGCTATTCTTTTCTTAAAGGGAAGTGGATAAACATTACATACTGCCATGCATTTTGGGATACATACAGCACAACACAAAAGAGAAATAAATAAACATTCCTCTCTCACATGAAACAATAAATTGTTTTGGGGTGAAGCTGTAGTGCAGCTTGGGACAGTGGTGGCCATATGACTCCACTTGTTTGCTGACAGAATTTGGAATCTATATAATGCTGGATGTGCTCCTATATCCATTTTAGGGAGTAAGAGGACCATTCAACAAAGTGAGACTTCTGAGTAAACATGTACAGCTTTCCTCTGTGAACCTGTGGCCTTCCAGATGTGGTTGGGCTCCTACTCCCATCAGTCTCAGCCAGCACAGCCAATGATCAGAGATGATGGGAGTTGCTCCCCAAATTTTGGAGAAGAACTTCAAAATATGTGCTTATACAAGCATTCCCCGTGTTTCTCAACTGTAGTATCCTGTTTGGATTGCTGCATTGCTTAAATGCTATTGTTTTATTGAGTATTTTATTATTTGGTTTTATTTAATATAAATAATTCAAAGCCTATGTATATAAAGTAAATAACCCAAATTTTACTACTAATAAATAGGTGTGACTCAGCAATGTTGTTTTTTAACAACTTAAATAACAGAGTCTGCATTTGCTGAGCGTCTTATCCTTGTATATTATCAGTCATGCTGGATTTCTTTTCATCCTGCTCTATAGTCCTATTTTGTTTTTCTGGTTATTTTTATCTTGTGAATTCCTAGGCAATTCTTACAAAAAGTTTCACACCAGGCAATACTTGATGTGTGTAAAGATCAACTCCATTAACGTATGAACTTAGTTTCAAGATGTTTTTCACTTACATCAGCCCTTTCCTCCTTTTCTGTGCATGGATCTCCTTGGCTGAATTGGATCAAATGCAAGGATTTTCCCCTTGATAGGCAGTTTGCATTTTTCCACTAGAGCGTTTGGGTTGTAGATCTCTATAGAGATGCATGTTATAAACATGGGTAATCAATTCTATATTCCTGGTATGGAGGTCTTTCAGAAAACTTTACATGATTTCAAAATGTGGTCCAGAGAGGTAAAGTTTACAAGGTCAGAGATACTGTAGATAAGATTTCAGTTCTCTTTGGGTCTTGACCCAGAATGCAGCAGCTGTGCAAAGGGCAAATTCCATGCTAGGGATCATTAAGAAAGAAATTGAAAATAAAGCTGCTACTATCATAATGCCATTATACAAATCTATGGTGCGACCACGTTTGAAATATCATGTA
Source organism: Podarcis muralis (assembly GCF_964188315.1). Taxonomy (NCBI): domain Eukaryota; kingdom Metazoa; phylum Chordata; class Lepidosauria; order Squamata; family Lacertidae; genus Podarcis; species Podarcis muralis. The sequence goes on from NC_135659.1 coordinate 64,230,092, forward strand.
CAGTTCTGATCATCTCACCTCAAAAATGGTAATGTATAGTCCAGCAAAAGGTCCAGCAAAAGGCAACCAAAATAATTATAGGGATGGAATGGCTCCCATATAAGGAAATTTTGCAGCATTTGGGACCATTTAGATTAGAGGGAAAAATGAGTGTTACATAATAGAAATTTATAAAATTATGCATGGCATGGAGGAAGTGGATAGAGAAAAAATTTTATCCCACTGTTACAGCACTAGAACTTGTGGACATTCAATGAAGCTGAATGTTGGAAGATTCAGGACAGAGAAAAGAAAGTGCTTCTTCACACAGCACTTAAACTGTGGAACTCTCTCCCACAGGAGTCAGAGATGGCCATCAACTTGGATGGTTTTAAAATAGGATTAGACAAATAAATGGTGGACTAGGCTGTCAATGGCTACTGTGGCAATCACACAGGGTCCCCGGACGTTTAATGGTCTTTTGATCCCTGTGCCACCACTGTGCTCACTTCCCCGCTGCCACCAACCAGTTACTCTCTGGTAAAACACTGAGTCCAGTCAGTTGTAAAAAGTGAACCAAAAAAAAGTTTATTTTACAAACATTAACAAGTTTATGGTTTATCAGATAATATTCATGTCAGTATCTTAACTTTAGTTTCTTTTCCGGCCTACACCTTCCTAATACCTTCTGACATCTCAGCTGTTTGACTGACTCCTCTTAACAAATTCTCTCGCTCTCTCACACCAGACTAGCCCAACCCACAGACTTATCTTCTCTGTCTCTTCTAACTCCAGGCTGTCTGCTCAACAACTCTATCTCTAACTCTAACTCCCTAAAAAACTTCTGTGCTTAAACCTTATACACAGTTAACTCTGCCCCCTGGGTTCCCATTGGTTAGTCATTTTACAATTAGTTAACCCTTTCCCTATGAACCCAGTATGATGTCACACACATAGGAGGGCAAACGCCACAGCTACTAGCCATGATGGCTATGTTCTATGTTCTACTTCCACTGTCAGAGGATTTATGCCTCCGAACACCAATTGCTGGGAAGTGCAGGTAGGCAGAGTGCTGTTGTGTTCATGTTCTCCTTGCTGGTTTCCCACAGATATCTGTTTGGCCACCGTGAGAACAGGATGCTGGACTAGTTGGGCCAAAGGCTGGATTCAGAAGGGTCTTCTTATGTTCTTCTTTTTCCTACAAGTCCAAAGGTTGACCCAAGTGAGCTTCTATAGCAGGACTGCTCTCCATCCACCTACTTACATTAAGCCTTATAGAATCATATATTTGGACCAGAAGGTCATCTCGTTCAACCCCCTGCAATGCAGGAATCTCAGCTAAAGCATCCATGACAGATGGCCATCCAATCGCTGCTTTAAAACTTCCAAGGAAGGAGAGTCCACAACCTCCCGAAGGACACCGTTTCACTGTCAAACAGCTCTTACTGTCAGAAAGTTCTTCCTGATGTTTAATTGGAATCTCCTTTCTCATAATTTGAAGCCATTGGTTTGAATCCTACTTTCTTGAGCAGTAGAAAACAAGCTTGCTCCACCTTCCATGTGAAATCCCTGTAGATATTTGGTGGTGGCTATCATAACTCCTTGCAGCCTCCTCTTATCCAGGCTAAAAAATACCCAACTCACTCAAACATTCCTTATCAGGCTTGGTTTCCAGACCCTTGATCATCTTTTTTGCCCTCCTCTGCACACGTTCCAGCTTACAACATCTTGAAAAGTTTAATTTTAAAACTCCCCCCCCCAAAAAAAAACCCTATTGTTAGGAGCCAATGCTCCCATCATTAACATGAACATCAAGCTGGAAATTAATACCTGAAGTGTAATGGATTCTTGATAGTGACCATATCTAAATGGGTCGTTAAGACTCAGCAGGCACCTCCAGTTTATTTTAGTGAAACCCAATAAATTGTCCGTTTCAAAATGCAAGAAAAGAGGGGTTGGGAAAGAGGTTAATCAACTCTTTAATGGCAAATCAGACACTGTTAATTCCCACCTTTAAAAGTTTATGTTGTAGTGGAAACATTTGACATATTTATTTTTCAGATAAGCCTGATTAAGCAGAAGATCAAAGTTGGCTCTCAGGTGCTATCTATTTTATAAAGATAACTTCTCTCAAGTTCTTGCCTATTAAAAAAAAATGGCACGATCTTGCCCCAAATTGGCAGCAGTGTCAGTGCCACTTCTTCCACCAGCAGTGGAGTAGGTGGGTGGAGGCAGCAGTAGGTCAGGGCTGAACTCCCCATTTCATATCAAAAGCAAAATGGGACATGCCACCCTGGACTAATTATGACATTTGTTATATCTTTACCATCATGGAGGATGCCATTTGGTTTTTCTGTCTCAGGCAACAAAATATACAAGTTTTAAATGGATTCGGGTAGTTTAAAGTTACACAAGGCAATACAGGAAATTTCATGTCCATGCAAATGCCATACACATTTCAACCATAAAATCATCCTGCCTTAGCAGGCAAGGAATCCAGCTTGAAAAGTCCTGTTCAGAGTGACACATATGGATCACAAAATGGAAAAATGGATGTGATACTATCCAGAATCAGTGGGAATTCCATTGCCAAGAACTTCTGCATTCTTCTCTTGCTCTCCTACTTCCTCTGTTTAATACTTCCTCTGTCTCCAGCCTTTCCATTTAGCGCTAGACATCTTTCATTCCAGTGTTCTAGATTAGAATCCAGGCAATGGGTTTTGGTCATGCTATCATCCAATATAATGGCAAATGCCCCATGTTGCTGTCTTGCAAGATCATACCAGGTTTTCCTTGGGTGGAGAAGAAAAGGTGCAAGACTACTTTATCAGCACAGCTGAAAGACCAGAAAATTGTGGTGCCTTCTTAAACTTTTCCATCTCAGCTGGCCAATAGAACAACTTGTAACAAAGAACCTGAACCTTTCCCCCTTCCAATTCATTTTCCTTTTGTGTTAACTGAACAACCACTACCCAAGGTCTAAGCATAAATTGGTACCTAAAAGACCCAAATACAGTAATAAACGATGCAACATTTAAGATACGTGTTTGTCAGTAATAAAAACTAAGATTTATAACTATTAAAACTTTGAACCTGGTCTCTGTTGGTAATAATAACCCTACAGTGTTATCTCCAGGAAGATTTGGGGTGAAATGAAACATTCCACAGAATTGTGATGCTTTCTTCTGCATTATATTTTAAAACAAAAGCATCCTGGGAGAGTTTGAATCTGGGGAGTTGGAAGGAAAAGGCTGCTTTACCCTTTCCCTGCCATTGCTTTCAAAATCACTCTTCCCAAACTACATTCCCATTCTTATCTTTTATGGGTTGTGGCTAACTAAGGATTACTCAGAGTAGACCTAATGAAAATTAATAGACCTAAGTTACCCATGCCCCCTAATTTAAATGGTTCTCCTTTGAGTAGGATTAACTTTGGATCCAGCCCTATGTGTATTTACTCTTGCAGCTGAAAAAGTAGTTTGGGGAGAGTGATATTGAGCTGTATAATGGGACTGGGTTGGAGAGGGTTAAACAGGCTCTCTCCACACACTCATCTTTCACTCAGAGACAGTCTCCTTTAGGTTGCATTTTGTTTTTTTTTAAAATAAACCAGCAGAAGGAACCACAGAAATGCACACAACAGCGCAGTTTGAGCCAAAGTATAGGGGAGAATTGGGAAAGGGCATGAAAGATATAAAGAAAAAGCTGTTATTAGGCTCTTTTGCTTTTTGGCATACACAAGGAAGGGTTTTCAATCTCATCAGTCTTGTGTCATGGGCAGACCCAACATGAGGTGTTGGGTCACAACTTTTGAAAAGAAGGAGGCGAGACTCAGACAGATGGGTGTTAACATGCCTTTTAGTGCAGTAGAATGGTTTATTTTAGGGCATGAAATCAAATTAGTGCATTTGTAGCTGTCAGTGTGTCATTCAGATTCACGCTTTGCACACCAAAGGCACTGGGCTGTTTGGTGTTATCATTTTTTCCCCTTTACCCTTAGATTAGTTGTACTTTTATTTACTTATTTGAAGTGTTGTGCTGCTGCTTCACTATTTCCTGGGAGAAGTTTAGGAACTGGATCTGGGAGCTGTTAGAATGTGTTGGGAGCTGTTAGAATGGCCTTGCTTATTTCTCCTGAGGCCTCAGACAACACTGTTGTTGGATCTGTTTACTGTGAGGAAAGACAATACCTGGGCCACTATAGGGGGAAGAATTAAAATGTCAAGAATTAAAATGTCAACTAGTTTCTCAGCTAGCACAATACAAAAGCAGCACGGCTCTTATACAGCACATTTGCAGAACAATCCATTGAGGTCAAGGGAACTATTCTAATATTGATGATGAAAAAGTACAGTGGTACCTCGGGTTAAGTACTTAATTCATTCCGGAGGTCCGTACTTAACCTGAAACTGTTCTTAACCTGAAGAACCACTTTAGCTAATGGGGCCTCCTGCTGCCACCGCGCCGCCAGAGCACGATTTCTGTTCTTATCCTGAAGCAAAATTCTTAACCTGAAGCACTATTTCTGGCTCAGTGGAGTGTGTAACCTGAAGCGTATGTAACCTGAGGTACCACTAGATATTTCACTAGATAGTTGTGGTTTCAGCTGAATCCAAGCAAGACCAAATGGCTATCGGATTAATGTTGCCTTCATGTTGACATTTTGTACACCAAGTATTATTACTTCTGTTTTGTATGGAGAGAAACAAGTGGTGAGCATTGTGGAGAGTGTGTTTCTTCCAACGAATCTGAAGGGCAGTAAGTTGAAACCAGAAAGTGGCTACACAATACATAATGGCTTGTGTAATTCAGTGGCACAAGGTGTGGAGAAGGCCATGATCTTAGTATGCCCACCCCCAAAAAGTTAGGAAATATATATTTTTATCAATTTAACAATGATAGCCAAATGGAACCCCATTTACCAAGGCCTATCAAACCCTGGAGACTAGCAACAAGGAATGACTCTCACTCTCATGTCCTGCTCATAAGTCTTTAGAGATCTTTGGCTGGACAAAGTTGAAGGCAAATGCTGGAAGAGACAGACCTTGTTTTGATCCAGCAGGTTTAGTCCTGCGTTCAATAAAATACAGACAAATAGAACAGAAAAGGCCCAGGAAGCCTTTTAGGGGCCTCATGCACAATGAAACTCCACAAAAGGCAAGTGTCACCTATGGAAATATTTTTGAAGCTGACTTGGATTATGCAGCAAAGCCAGGATTTATAACTCCTATATCCAGAATGTTTCTGTGTAGGCAGGACAGGGTGATTGATTTATGTAACACAATCTTCCCAGAGGTGGCCAGAGACTTTTTGCTGCCTGCGACAAAGGACAAGCCTTCCCAGTTTCAAGTATAGAAGCTAATCAAATGGATAGTTTAAACTATGTGCAACTGGGGAAGCTTTTTATGACAATTGACAAGCGTCTCGTTTGTATCCAAACGACACTAAGGATGCTTTTGGTGAGGACCAGGGAGAGAACCTTATCTGTGTTTGCACCGAGGCTTTGAAACACCCTTACAGAAAGGGAGGCCTGCTGCCTTGCTCTTTCTCTGAAGGCCTTATACAGCAGGGCAAATATTGCCACATGCACACCCAATCTCTAAGCAGTAAGAGATCTCAGGGATCTCCACACATACCTCAGATTGGAGTTCCTTTAGAATGGAGGCTACTGGAGAGTATGGTGTGTTTGTAATATCTAGCTCAGTCTGTAGAGCATGAGACTCTTAATCTCAGGGTTTTGGGTTTGAGCCCCACGTTGGGCAAAAGATTCCCGCATTGCAGGGAGTTGGAACAGATGACCCTCATGGGGTCTATGATTCTATGATTCTACTATTCTATTCTATGATTCTACTATTCTATGATTCTATGATTCTACTATTTACTTACACAGGCGCAATTCTATGATTCTACTATTTACTTACACAGTATTCTATGATTCTACTATTCTATGAATCTATGATTCTACTATTTACTTACACAGGCGCGCACACAGGCTGAGGATAAGGTGTAAGGGCACACAACATTTGCACTCCATCAGATATTTGTCCTCCATAAGGTTTTTTTCAGGGGAACAACTTCCCTAGCTATAGCACTCTATTATTTTCACACAGACCTTAGTATGTTCCCAGCTCCAGCTGCAAGATGAGACTAGCTATTCCTCCACACTCCCCACTAGGCAGGGGGTGGGAGGCAGAGACCTGACTCCCAATTGCCAAGTCATTGTCTCCTTCTAGAATCCTGCCCATTTAGAGATTTCTTCTTAGCAAAGGAGGGTCATTGATTGCAAGAGCCATCTAGGTAATATCAAACAGCTTTGTTATTCCATGAACCCTCTTCTAACAAAATCTCAGTCTTACCATCAAGAATCAGAATGCTGTGAGGGACCTGTTAGAGGGCATCTATACCAAGTCCCAAACTTTGCTACAATACCTTTCTTTTAAAATTGGCATTTGATTTGTAGTATTTTTAACTCCTCTTGGTATGTGTGATTAACTCCCACACAATATTATTAGTGTGTAGATGCTCTGCAGGTTATTGTTTAAAGTTCTGCTATTAAATTGTTCTAATATTTTTAGTTTTTAAGCTACTAGTCACTTAGATTTTATTTGCTGTTCCGTTCTCTCATGTGGTTGTTGAGTATACTTGTTTTAGTTAATGTTAGCCGCCTTGGGCATTTTATGAAAAAGCTGGATAGAAATATTTTAAAACAATCAATAAATTCTGCCAGTCTGCTTTAAAGGGCAGCTCAATAGATAAGCCCGCCTGAGCCCCTGGAACAATATACATGCATTTTCTTTGCAAAATGATTGAGGTCAAAGAATCAGAAGAAGGACAGTTCAGGAAAAGTCAGGCAATTGTTTGAAGCACAGAATTGATGGTTTTGCCATATGGGGAAACCTAATTTGCTGACTTTGATAATGCAATCACTGAAGCTCCCATGTCTGACTCCTTTATGCCTACCTTTCCCGTCTGCAGCAACTGCCTCTCTTTGTTGAGAAAAACACATCTATGAAAAGTGATTAGCTACACATTATTAGTCCATTGGCAGCCAGCCAATCAGACCATTCCTCTTCCTTTTCTCATTGCTGTGTTCCTGAGGTTGGCATTTCATGTATAGCATATATAGTATATAAATGCGGGCACGTACTTCTATCTCCTTGTGTTACTATAAAAGACACAGTTGTTGACATGAGACATCACAGCTGCTTCCCATTTCACTAGAAATCTAGAATGTTGGCATCTTTTCCCTGAAAAATGGGAGCTTCTGGCTTTTCTAATCTCTTGGTATTAATCTCTCTAAGTAAATGAGACATACAGATGTCCAATAAAAAAAGGAATGGGCAAGTTGAATGGGCAAACAGCTTGTGTTTTTAACTTTCTCTTGAAAAGAAATGGCAAAATCTTAATTGTAAAGGCAGCTTTGGAAGTTCCAGACACTGTAAGCATGGCTTACAAAGTACCCAAAGTACCTCATTGAACAGGAGGTCTCAATGTTCCCATGGTCAGATCTTTCAATGGCTATTAGACAGGACAGCTAAGTAATTGAAAAGAAGCATTCATGGGAAATGCAACTGTGATTATCAAAAACTAAGATAAAATATTAAGATAATTATCTCAATCACACTCTATTTCAGAGCTCTCTAGACGCACCCATCTGACCACTGTTTGACAGAGCATGCTGGACTAAACAAGATGTCTCCAATGTGGTGTCTTCCAAAAGTTATTAGATTCCTGCTCCCATCAGCCCCAGCCAGAATGTACAATGATCAGGGATGATAGGCATTGTCATCCAAAAACATCTGAAGGTTTGTACTCCACAGTTTGTACCCATTGACTAGCCCTGGAATAGATAGACATTTGGTCTGATCCAACAGTGCAATTCTTGCACTCTTGTTAATCATGCACCACTCAGTTATTCTGCAAAACCTCCCAGCCTACACAACATATATGTAGCCTTCTCTGCAGTGGCTTGAATTGGGGGTGCTCATGTATTTTGCCTGGTTCCAGTGGCGTAGCGTGGGTTGTCAGCACCCGGGGCAAGGCAAGTAATTTGCGCCCCCTAACCCGTGGATTTGCGCCCCTTACCTGTGGATTTGCGCCCCCTAACCTGTGGATTTGCCCTAACCCCAGATGTTGTGCCCGGTGCGGCCGGCCCCCCCTGCACCCCCCACGCTACGCCACTGCCTGGTTCACATTTTTAAGAACCAAGTTGATTAAAGGTTGTTTTTTTCTTCCCCAAAAGAGAGACTATTTTAGGCTAATATGCGTTCCAAAATATAGTTATTTTCTTTCTTTCTTTCTTTCTTTCTTTCTTTCTTTCTTTCTTTCTTTCTTTCTTTCTAAAAACCCCATTAAAAATAATGGGGAATCGCATGCAGTTTAAAAAAATCAATAAATCCCAGATTCATGCAGAAATGAGACAGAAGAGACTTTTGAATGAACACATGCAAAATTGGCATGGACTGGAAACAGACTCCTTGATCCATCCCATAACTTGAGCACTGAAGCTTACTGTGGTCTAATGGTTCATTATTAGACACATATATGGACTTGACTATTGAGTAGTTTTGTTTCCCACATACAATGAATATCCTACATATCAAAGGCAGCACACATGCTAACCTATGAAATTCAGTGCAATAAATCTTTCGTCCTCTATTTTGGTTTTCTTCCTTCTGAATTTGCCAACTACTTCTTACCCTCCTCCACAACATCCTGCTCATCTTCCAAACCCCATTCGCTGCCACATCCAGAAATCCTTTCGAAATGATTCCACTTATCAGCTCCCTGGGGGCCTCGAAAGTGCATATTGACAAAACTAAATGGAACAAGTCTACTCTAGGCAAAGGCCAAGCTAAGGTGTCTGAGCTATTCAGAGACCATTTCGCTGGAAAAGGTTGTGGGTCATAACATACCACAAAGGCCCACTCACTGGAGTGGAAACCATAAAATAAAGGTATGCACCACAGTTTGTACTCCTCAAGGACAAACATTCAGGGTATTCTGGATAAGCATCTGTAGAAGCTTACTGTCTGCATGCCTTGCCCTGAAATGTAAATGTGCTAAGAATATTTCGGGAAGAGGCCCATGAGTAGAGAGAGGGAAAGTCAAGGGTGATTAAAATTCACTCAAGATATAAAAAGAAGCAACTCTCACCCAATATTTCTCCTGGCTACACACTTCCATTTACTAAGTGTTTCGGTGGCTTGTAATAGACACCGCTATGCACACAGAGTGCTGAATTCTTGTTCATTAAATGCTAAAGCTGCAGGCACATTGTACATAAGAAAATTAGTTTCCCACCAACTTCTAATGCTTGCATCGCATGATGGAATTTATGTCTGGGGAGGAAAAAGTCTTGCTTTTTCAGATTCCATGTCGCAGTAGGAAATCTAGCCACTGGGCTATGTCTTTCCTTTTGAAGTCACATGAACACTTTCTCCGGACTTGCGCCAGAGTTACGTAGAGAATTAATCCTCAGATCCAAAACTCCATGGGCTGGCCTGCACATGAAGATTAATCTTAGCAGAACAGTAGTAATGGCACTTAACCATTTCTTGAGTTAAATCATATTATAATTTCAAAATCCTTTCTGGTGCAGTATTTAGTTGTAGCCTTATATAAATAAAAATACTTATGACATTCCAAGATGGAGACAATTTCCATACTTGACCCTGTAAATCCTGAAAATCACTCCCCCCACGAAGAGCCCTGTTATCTCAATGACCCTCTGCAGGGGCGAGATTTTGTTGCTGATCCCTCAGTTTTCCTGCAGGAAACTTTTTCAAAGCTTCAAATGAACATCATGGTTGCTCTGCTAGCGAACTGCTTTTCTGAGCTGCAGATTGGCTTGGAAAATGAAGCAAGTTATTTGTGATTATTTTTTGGGGGGGGAGTCCATTTCTGAGTCTGTGCAAGCTGAACAGTAGCAAGCTTGCCTATCTCTTGCATTAGCTGCAGTATTAGACACAATAATGTGTAGTTTTACAACATCAAAAGCAATGTAGGATATAAACATCAGTAGGATTTTTCTTTGCTTTTGGAGAAGATATAATGAAATAGGATAGAGCATTCAAGAAACATTAGTCTGCAGTTTTGTATGCACTACAGCAAAACAAAATCCTGCAATGCAGTCTGTTTATATCAGGGGTAGGCAACCTAAGGCCCGTGGGCTGGATGCGGCCCAATCGCCTTCTCAATCCAGCCCACGGACTGTCCAGGAATCAGCATGTTTTTACATGAGTAGAATGTGTGCTTTTATTTAAAATGCATCTCTGGATTATTTGTGGGGCATAGGAATTCGTTCATTCCCTCCCCCCCCCCCCACCAAAATGTAGTCTGGCCCACACATGGTTTGAGGGACGGTGGACTGGCCCACAGCTGAAAAAGGTTGCTGACCCCTGGTTTATAGGCATGTTTCTGTGTGTGAGTGTGTTTCTGTGGCTTGATGGAATTTGGAGATGAAAAAGGTTTACTTTTTCAGATCTTGCATCACAATGGGAAAGGAAAAGAAACACAAGCCTTAGACATACTTTCCCTTTAGACAGAATTCACCGACCCTTTAATTCACACACCCATCCCCGAGAATAACTGCATATTCTTAGAGTTTGCTTTACTGCAGCATGTGAAGGGGTGGAGAAGTCACAAAGGCCACCCAGTGACAGCAGCACTGCATTTGCCAGCATAGGGGTCAGATGGGATGATACGGCAGCAAGATTGGGGTAGCCCTGGGTTGGCCGTAGTGGTCTTGCAGGTGCCCATGCCACTGCCAACCCAGAACTCCCCCAACCTTGCCGCCACCTCAACCCATTCCATCCTCATGCTCCTGAGTGCAGCATCATCATCACCAGGCAAGCGCTGCTGCCACTCTGCCTCTTCCTATGCCGCTGCTATTTTGCAGTGCACCCTGGCAGAAGTGTCTTAGGTTAGAGCCCAATGTTGCTCTGAATTTTGGTTGCTATTTATTTGCTGATGCACTGTTTGCTTTTAATGGGGACAGTCATTTGTGCAGCCAGAATTTTAAATATGGTCTGGGTTTTTATGCAACTCAGAGCACAATGAGTGGACAAGGAATGCCACCACAGCTCTGTGCATGGGAGGGGGTGGATCAGGAGTGTTGCCTTGCAAATTTGCGCATTTAAAAATATATTTTCTTAGAAACCAATATGAGTTTTTTCAGTCCAATTGTGCTGCTATTTTTGAACCAGAGTTTAATTATTATGCTCCCCCCAAAAGCTTACAAATTGATCAAAATACTAAGCTCAATATGTTCTGTTTGTATTATTAGTTATTTATTATTATTATTATTATTATTATGGGAGATTCAAATGCACCTGTGTCTTTCTTTCCAAAAAATAAAATAAAATTATGGAATTTAAACTGGATATCAAACAAGCCAGAACAAAAAGGGGAAAAAAGTGTGGGGATGAATTGTTTTTCCTCAGTTCTCTTAGTGCAAGTGCCAAGCTAACAAGGAAGCTAGAAAAATGAGGACAAGCATAGGATGAGAACCGGTTTCTTGTAATGTAATGAGACAGCAAAACAAAATGAGGGTTTCACAGTTCCTGATCATTCGATTCACATTTTTGACGCCTCATTTGTCAGGCTGAGTATCGGAGAGAGTCAAGACTTAATAACTTACCAAGTAAAGAATTTTATCAAATAAGAGGGAAATAAGAACGGGATCTGCCATTAGAATTATTTGTTCATACTTCCCACTGAAAGAAGAACAGATCCCCGCCGAGTGATACATTTTTATATTTAAAAAACTGAAGATAGCTTGGCTATCAATCTAACTCAGAATAAGGATTTAATTTGCTTTGTTAGCATCTTTATATTCTTCCCTTCCTCCCATAATGTGACTGGAAAGAGGGACAACTTTTTCCACTTGATGTGGATCACCAGCCAGGTTAGGCATTTTCAAGGAAATAATTGGATAGTTCTCATCTCAAAGGCAGGACCTGCTTGAAATTGTAAACTTGTGTCTAGAGAGGAATCATTTTGTTGTCAGATACTTTCCCTTATGGCTATTAGAAAAAATAGGAACCAGTTAATGTGCCTGGATAGCCAAACTGAATGTATTTTTCATGTGGAGGTATCAAATTTTAGAATATTTGTTTTGATACAGACTTAAATAATTATACATGCCAGAGGTGGCTATCCCGGCAATGTACATAGGGTGATTTGCCTGCATGTGTGCCTTGAGTATGCATTTTAAAATAGAGAACTGAGCTTTCATTATACATAATTTTGGAATTGGCAGAGCAGCTGACTCCATCCTGTTTCAATCTTGCTGGTATGAAATCACAGGTTCATTCCATCCTACTACATCTAGTTCTGTCCTACTGTGTACCTGTCAGTCCTGTTAGACACATTATGTATGCATTTTGTGTCTGCTTTATTATAAGGTATGTACTTTCATATAGAATACACACTTTTCATTTGTTTTCAATGCATTCACCAGTAAAATGCGCAGTTTGTACAGATGTTTTATGTCTTTTTTTTGTACTGAAAATGCACTGCAAAACCCATAGAAGTGCATAATCTGACAAGGAGTTGCATTCTGATCCCAAAGCAAGTTCAAGAGTGGTGGGTCAATTCATTCCATTGCAAAAAGTGGACTCCAAAAATTCCCACCTTAGGCTCTAATGGGATTCATATGTGTAGGAAATCCACACATAGGAAGGAGTACTACATTGCCTTGGAGAATTATGGACCTCAATCCTTTTTTAAAAAGGAAGAAAGAACATTGGACATCTACTTGTCAGAGTTACTTTGGGACTAGGATATATGTCTTTAAGAAAGAGGTAAGCTAGATGATTCATGTGACTTCCTTGGTGTTATGAGAGTCTGTGAATAGTAAAATATGAATATCAATATAGTCTCTAACCCCAAACCAATCTCATGGGGTGGGCTGACAACTAGGAAAATTTATTGCTAGTTTTAATGCCGCCACCTTGAAGTTGCACTATGTTGCAACTTCATCAAAGCTACTGTTCATAAAATGCACCATGCTCAGAAGGTGCCCTGCACTGTTTCACCTCTTTAATGACAGCTCATCATACACTCGAGGATTCATTTTTGTACTGGGCTACTATTTGTGTGTACAAGCTCAAGGGCAGCTCAATCAATCAGAGAAAGGTAAAGATTTGCCATCCAGTGAAACCTGTGTTAGAATAGTCCCTTGCTCTACCAGCATTGACATATGGAGCTTCCAGCTGCAGTATCTGATACACATCTCCTAAAATACACATAGTGTTCATGTTGTGCATCAGACTTTATAGATTTCACTGCCAAGGAAGCTTCCTTATGTTTGGGATCACCAAGATTTGGTTTGACAATATCTTGCTTTTGCACCACCACAAAACAGCACAGCCCTACAGACCGCAATGTCATTAAACAATCAATTTCAATGAATTTATAAGATCTTTCAAAATTTGCCACAAGCAGTGGCAAAATGGTTATTTTGGTTTGGGTTTCTTTCGTGTTCCCGTAAAGTCTGAGAACAGGCTTGCCAGCGTGCAGTTATATTTTCATTTCATTTCTACTAGTTTTGTGACTGCAACCATGAAATGGAAGCCCGACATTTCCCCCTACAATTACAGCACTTGAAACAGGGTTGAACCACAAGCTGTATGAAACAGTCTGATCCAAAATGACATTCATTATTTAACAGGTTACAGTAAAAATCTATATAAATCATAGTATAGTGTGTGTGTGTGTGTGTGTGTGTGTGTGTGTGTGTGTGTTTCATTCAATCCATGTGACTCAAGTTCATAAAAAGATTCCTCAGGCAGTAGTCTCCATAATGTATTAAAAGAAGAAGAAGCATTTGTTGTTGTTTTACTGCTTGAGACAGCAGAGTTCATATTATATGTCAATAGGGATTTATTCTAACCTTTTTTGATAATTAAAAAAAATGACCATTTATATGGCTTACATCCCAAACATAAACCCATTGATTTGGAAGCATGCCTCATTGATTGCAATAAAACTTGGTTCCATCTATTAAAATCAGGATGCAATCAGGACAATCACACGGACAGTGCAACACTTCATCAGACTAGGATATCTTGTACAAGGAGCTGAATACAATAAGGTTATTTCAAGGATAGCCAACATAGCAACCTCCAGATGTTATTGGAACCCAACTCCTTCCAGCCCCAGCCAGCCTAGTCAAATGTCAAGGAGGAGGGTGTTGTAATCCAACAACAACTGGGGACGGCAACACTGGCTACCCCTGCACTATTTAATGTCTGAAAATGTCCGTCATGATAGTATCATTATATAATTTCATTCACTGGATGTCACTGAATTTAATTATATTTTAGTGGAGTCAAAAGTTTCCCATTGCTGCTTGTTTGTTTATTATCCCAGGGTGGGTGACAATAATTAAAAATACACTGTTTAAAATTACAATAAAATTGTAACACAAGTGACAATTTATGTTCTTCAAGGAAAATAATAACATTTTCATCTAATTTCTTCCTCCATGGTAAGAAATTCCTGATATCCAACTCGTGGCAGAAATTATTCTCACATTTTACATATTTATATATTCTAAAACTCTCACTTTACCAGGCCAGTGCCATCTTCTCATGGCAGCAGAAACATTATTTACTCAAAATATGCATGCCCTCACCTATTCTCTCTCAACATTTCAGGTGTACTGCAACCATTAAATCCATTACAATAAAAGCCAACTCACTTCCTAAAAGTCGGTATAAAAAAATCCTATATTAAAAGGACTGTGGTTAAGAAAAAAACCATTGCTAGAAACCAAATGTTAGAGACATGCAACTGTGGGCAGTTACTTCCATCTTGCTCTGCGTATGAATTTCCCAGGGGCATCTGCTGGAACAATTTGAGGGAGAATGCCAGGTTTGATCAATATTTGTCCTGATCCAGCACATTTTTTTTTAATCTTCAGAGTCTTATAAATGGTAAAATGTAAAAGTTTCATATCAAATGCAAAGGAAATGCTTCAGCAAAAGCACAAATTAGGTTTCAACTCTCTTCTACCTAGATCAGGGGTAGGCAACCTAAGGCCCGGGGTCCGGATGAGGCCCAATCGCCTTCTAAATCCGGCCTGCAGACAGTCCGGGAATCAGCATGGTTTTACATGAATAGAATGTGTCCTTTTATTTAAAATGAATCTCTGGGTTATTTGTGGGGCCTGCCTGGTGTTTTTACATGAGTAGAATGTGTGCTTTTATTTAAAATGCATCTCTGGGTTATTTGTGGGGCATAGGAATTTGTTCATTTTTATTTTTCAAAATATAGTCCAGCCCACCACATGGTCTGAGGGAAAAAGTTTGCTGACCCCTGACCTAGATCATAATACACTGGTACCTCAGGTTACACATGCTTCAGGTTATAGACGCTTCAGGTTACAGACTCCGCTAACCCAGAAATAGTACCTCAGGTTAACAACTTTGTTTCAGGATGAGAACAGAAATCGTGCTCTGGCGGCATGGCGGCAGTGGGAGGTCCCATTAGCTAAAGTGGTGCTTCAGGTTAAGAACAGTTTCAGGTTAAGAACAGACCTCCGGAACGAATTAAGTACTTAACCCGAGGTACCACTGTTCTATCAGGGTGGATGGATATTGTACTGGTACAAGGGCATGGGGGTTAATGAGGATGCATGCATAAGCATCCTGTTGCTTTCTCTACAATGTGTCAAACCTTTGTGAGCGTTCCAGTCAAATGCTCACAATGACTTGAGCTTTTAGGGATCATTCAATGCAAACACTCACAAAAGATCTTGATGGAAGCATGCAAACAGCCTTCCACTGCTATGTCCCCCTTTCCCTGCCTTGGAATTTACCTTGAGGCATGAAAAGGGGAAAGTGATGGCAGGAGCTACCCCACAGACTCTAGCAGAGATCTTTCTGTACCAGGGACTGGGGCTGCCATGAACCACAGATTCACAGTGGGACACTTGACATTAGATGTGTTATTTCTGTGAAAGACATCCTCCTGAAATCCTCTGCTGTGGTTTGGACAACACCCACCACCACCTCTGCCATTTCCTTCCCGTGCTTCAAGTTAGGGTCCAGAGTGTAGAGGAAGGGAGGATGCATCGGTGGTAGGACTACCTCGATCATGAACCTGAATATTCAAGCAATCGTATTTTCTTTTTCAAGCACTCTTCCTCAAATGCCAGCAGCACCCAGAGAGTCTGATACATATGGGCTAGAAAAGAAAGTTCCAGTACTTGCCCTGCGCACCATTTCTCTTCTGGCTGAAGTAGCATCATTGCAACATGTGGCATTCAACCCTTACACTCCCACTGTAAGAGGTAATCTGCAGAAACTGATCAGCATTCTCACACATGAAGGGAAAGACAACAGAAGATGGGGAGGGAATGTGAAATAGATGCCACAACTAATTGCTTCTCTACTGCCTTTTACTGATCACATTAAATTACTATTTTGTCAAATTCCATTAAGCTCTTAGATAAAAGAAGTTGATGCCGAGATTACATGGAAAATACTGAAATAATACAAAAAGGTAATTATCTTCACAATTGGGTGGTGCTTATTTAATTGGATAAGGAATATGCACTAGTTCTGTGGGAAGGTCTAGGCTGTGGCAGATGCAGATGCCAAAGGTGGTGCTTGTTGTTTAATCATGTAGACTATTAGACCGTTACTAATAAAGCATGGCAAGCGGAGGATCATTGTTGTCTAGTTTCAACAACTGCTTTGAGCGAGGAGGAGAATGAACTATATTAAAATTAAACATTCAACAAGAGCCGCTGTTAAGGCAGACAAAACAAATGAAACAGGATGATTGCCATAGAAAATTCCAATCTAATCCCAGAGTTCATAAAAGTTGGCCATGTTGCTAGCTGAGAAATGGTGATATGATCAATTTCTCAGCGAAAGAGAATGGCTTGATGAGGTGTAATGTATTATGATGTAGAAATAGACAGTGTGGTGGGGCTGCACTTTATACCTGACCTCCCTTTGGCTGACTTGCAACTGCATACCAGGATGGAGAGAAGGAGGAGCGTCGTGGTGGCAAAGTCACTGTGATGCAAATGACACTGGATTGGCTCCACCAGCATGTTTGAGCCATGCTGACATTGCATCAGCCTTCTCTAATCTGGAATCAGGCGGATTTAGGACAGCACGACTGGTTGCTCCGCACAGGGCTCCGGGGCCAAGGGAGCACCTTCCTGCATCCTTCCCAAAGTCTAGTAAGTGCTAGGCTTTGGGAAGGAGGTGTGAGGTTGTGACAGTGCCCAAGACTCCTTCCTTCCCAAAGACTAGTTAGCGCTTGCCCAGGGATAGGGGTCACCCAAGGCATTTGGTGCTACTTCGAACTTCTCCCATGCATGTTCAGTCATACCTTTAGAAAAGGAGTGTTGTAAAGCACAGACAAACACCTATGATCCCTCAGTGCAGGGCACCATATATTTTCAGACTGAGAATCTCTTTGGTATCAGAGTTGACTTTCCACCAGCTAATAAAGAGGCAAATCCCAGCTGTGTGCTGCATCTTCAAGGTGGGAGAGGGTGGCCCCCAGTGCATTGAGCTACCAGACCCTGCTATTTACCGAAAGGTACAAAAAAGCAGGTTGAACTTCCCAGAGTTCATAATTTACAAGCTGCAGCAGAAAATTGCAATTCCTATAGCAGTTTTCTAAAAAAACACTTTCCACCTGTGATTCTGTTGGTACAAGTAGGAATTTACGATTTGTATGGGCTCATCCCTGGCAGAAGATGAAATGTTCTGCTAATGCATGACTTCCTGATGTCAGGATGCAAATTATATGAGCTGTATTTCCTGAAATCAGCATAAAAAAGTTTATAAAAAAGCGTATTAGGTATGGGAGTAAAGTTGGCTGTCAGGATAATATTTCTACTCCTGTGTCTACCCAATTGGAAAGAAACGACTCTTCCCCACCTATAATAAAAATAAGCATGCAGGTTGCCAGCTCCCCATTCTGAAAGCTTTTGACACTTGCATATATTTACATGTTGCATATGGTTTATTATCAGTCAGAGATAAAAGCTTTTCTTTTTTTTCTAAATCAAATTTAGAGTCAGTTTTAGTACTCATGAAAATGAAGGATGCTAACACTGATGTGACTCACACAGAGCTAAGGAATAGCCTGCTAAACAACAGCTCTGTAAATGTACCATTCTTGGGCTGATACTTGCATTATGAGATGTATTGGTGCTAGGCCAACTTTTTGTGGAGCAATTTAGCCTGATAAGAAGGGTAGGATGTTTTCATGAGGGACAGGTACAAAGATGAAATATATAATTTGGGGAGGAATGTGGAATTATTAGAACAGATGGCAGATGGTTGCCCAGTTTCTTTCTCTACTTTAACCACTTGAAAGAGTGGCAGAACTAAACTCAGCAGTGGGCTAATGGGAATTGTGCCACTTCATGATCTTGGGGTATTGTTGGAGGTAAAGATGGCTACATCACTGGCTAGCTGTCTTGGTAGCCAATCAGAGAGAGACTTGCTCTTAAGGATCCCCAAGCGGAGGCAGCTTTAGGGTAGTATGAACAGTTTGGCCACACTGGGTACCATGCTGCAGGGGGTACCACCACAACAATGCGATGAAATAGAGCACAAGAGGCAGGGGGTGCTGAATTTTAGCTTCACACAGGGCACCACTGGTTTACTTGTTAAGTGCTTTGTCACCACTAACAAGGGGCCCAAGCTTTGGTCTCACACTGAGGAAGGCCTGGGGCAGTGGAGGACTTTGGGCTCTCTGGTTTGAATTTCTGAGGGAATGCATCACCAGACTGTGGTCTGGCTCTGTTGTCCATCACAACCCCCAGACAAAAAACACTGGGTGTGTGGCATAAGATTGTAGTGTGTGCAGGAAAGAGCAAGGAGAGAGGGAGGGGGAGAGAGAAGTGAGGTGTGTATAGAAATGAATTTAAAAGTAATAGTCCAGAGAGAGGAATGCAGAATATATGCATATCTGTGTGAGAGAAAAAAAGAGAGATGAAAGGCATCTAGTCAAATTGTATGGGCTTCCTCTTATAATTCTATGAATATTAGAAGCTGTCCGGCATTCACAAGCCGGTATAAATTTGTGGCTGAAGCAAAGTTCATTAGTGATGAATTGGAGGTCATTGAGTGTAACATCTCCTGTAGCTTGATCAGGTTTTAAAGTATTTAATGTTTTTCTCTCTTTTTTGAAACTGGAGGTAGAACTCTTCCACAGGGCATAATATCATTTAGCCTTAATAAGGATCCAAGGGAATATATACTCTTTGATCGAGCCTTTTATGATGTGAGGGATGCTACAAATGCTAAGTAACCTTCTCAGAGCAGGAAATGCTGTTCAGCTATAATGCTGCAAAACAGGACTAAACAAAGCAAAACATGCTTCTATCTCAATGTTCTTTTCTTGTGATTGCAGATTAAGGATGATGTGAAGTATCTCAAGCTAGCACCAGAGGGCTAGTTTCTCAGCTGTTTGGGCTGCTCATTACCTTTATGACTGGGTGGCAGTGATCTTCTTGGGGGGGGGGGACGACTCAGGGACTCAGTCCATTCATTGCCCTGATAGGGTGCTCTTTTCACTGCAGAATGGTTCTCATGATATCCTGTCATTTGCTCCTCAGCTTCCACTCCCAGTTCCTTTTTGATAATATTCTCAGCAGCAACCCTGGCTACGCAGGCACTTGTGACTTGGGCTGTGACTCCCCCTGGTTCCCCCAGTTCAGAAAGCTTTACTAGCTTCATTGATATGGGCTTTTTTGTGACAGACTTGCACAACTTGTGATCCAAGCCAAGCCAATGTAGTCTGTGCCACTGGGCAGGTGCTAAAGAAACACCCTGGTTTGTCATTACTAAGGGTGGCAAGGCTACAAATGGCTTATTTTTAATATTGTGTTTTAATTGTTGTTCTCCACCCTGAGACCTCGGGGTGAAAACCAGGTAATAAATGTGTCACAATCCTAATCCTAATGGATACATACTACCTCCACAATGTTTTCTGTGGATCCCTCCCAGCACTCCCTAATTCCCCCCCCCCATTATTGTTTTAGAAAAATCATTTTCTTTTATTTCATAAATTTATTTATTTCATAAAATTCATACACTGCTTGACGTAAAAATAAACCTCCAAGTGGTTTGTTCCTTTGCTAGGGATGGGGGAGAAATTCGATTCAGTTCCCATTTCAAGCTGAATCTATCAAGCTCGCAGTTTCTGAAACACAACCATCCTTCAAAATTCATGCTTATCTGAATTTTGCAATGCAGTTCTCCAACCAATCAATGCATACAGAAATGCATATATTAGGGGACAGTGTGCGTAAAAATGAACACAGTGGTATTGACATACAATCAGGAGAAATTGCTTGCAAAAATGTGTACATTAGTCAAAACTGCATACAATCATATTGCTAACATGCTGAAGAATTCTCACAATTTCTTTTTTAAATCGCAAGTTGCTGCAGAAATGTGGAGACCTAAATTTAAGATTCAACTAATGAGAAATTGAAAAAACTGAAACTGACATCCTTCCATCCCTAGTTCCTTCTGTTTTCCTAACAGTTCCTCTGAACCTTCTCTGTAGTAGTACTTCCTGCGGGATCATGACCCCTCCAAGGCATTGTAATTGCTTCACATAATGGTAAGTGATTTCCTTGGCTCTGTCCTGCTCATCATGCATTTTCAGCCAGACACACCATCACAGTGAGAACAGGCTGTCCAGTGCTTGCTGCCTTTACTCTGAAGTCCTATTTCCGAGATTGCATTGGAGCCACTCTACAGTGATGACAGTTTTACTTACAAACGGACTTCATCATGTGGACAAAGCAGGCTGTCATTATCAAGATGTTAAATGGCTTTCCCATGTCAGACCTGCTCCAAACCTCGGAGTAAACAGTGTGATGAATGGCTTCTCATTTATTTGTTCCTTTGCCAAATAGTGCCCATCATTTCCATGCAGGAATGGCTGCGTCATACTGCAAAGAAATTTAATTTCATGAGTCAGACTGCCAGACTGAGCCAGATGGGCCCAACTGTGCTAGCATAGAAGGCTGGCAAATTATTTAGATCCATCTAACTTATATATTTATCATAACCTCACCATTGAGTTGAACATAGTAAAGTAGCACTGCTGGTCATCTTCAGAGCAGATAGAGATAGGCTCCATGCCATGAAGGTGACATGCTGAGTCATTCTTCACATCTACTGTAGGTATTTGCTTATGCCTTCATGTTCAGGCCACCTTGCCCAGTTCTGTATTAAAAGAGAGGGTGCGAGCCAATAAATGAAAACCAACTGATATGTTGTTGGTCAGAGATCAGTTGCAATTGAATCATGTGCTGAAGTGCCTCAGTCTGAACGCCACACTCTCTGTTTCAACAAAGCCATCATTTCAACATAATTAGCTCATGTAAAATCATAGCTCTCACTACGCTTCTTATCTTGCCACTTCCACAGGGCCAGCTCTATCATGTGGGAAAATTTATTTTTTATTCACTTTACATCCTGACCTGGACTGAAATGGCTCATCAGTAGCATTAGCCAAGGAAAAGGGTGCATTTGAACATCACAGGGCAAAAATTCTTGGTCACTGGCCCACAAAGCCATCCATCCATTTATTCACTCACATGGCTTCTGCATAGTTTGATGAGAAGACCCCAATTTAGACCCCAAATAGTACTTTGACTGGGCTGATATGAGCCCTCTGAGGACAGCAAGATGGGCACTAGCCATGAGAGCTGAGTTAGTTATTCCCCCTGTTAATTTTGTGCTTCTATTTGATAGCATTAATTAAGTGTGGTTGTATTGTTTCACTGCACTACTGAATTATATGTTGCCTTTGTCCTATTTGCATTTCTTTGATAGTTTAACTTTGTTTCCCACATATAATGCTGTGTGCTGTAAAAGAAACAAATTCTTCCTTCCTTTTAAATACATCATCCAAATTAAAATCAACTAGACGGACTGAAGTTTTTTCATTGTGTCCACTAGAGATGATGAAAGATAAACCTTTAGAGTTAATGGTGTGTTTTAAAAGTAACCATTCATCAGATCTATATTGTTAATATTGGGTTCTTCAATAATCTGTATTCGTATTGGGACTGGTGCTGTTTAACTTATTTAGAAATGATGTGGAGACAGAGAACAGTGAGGTATGAAAATCTGTGATTGATATAAAACTATTTTGGATGGTAAAAATCTTAGCAGCATCACAGAGGATACCTTTACACAGAATACAGATGAAATTCTGTCACTTGAGTACCACCATTTTCAGACGCCAAGGTGAAATTCAGTGCCAAGTTTAAACTCTAGAAGAGAAGATTGCACCTCTCCCTTCTCAGAAGATACTGAAACAGGCCTCTGTTGGTGTATAGCAGGGATGAGGAATATTTTGTGCCCCAAAGGCCATGTTCCTTTCTGGGCAACCTTGCAAGAGACACATGCCAGTGGTGGACATGGCCAGAGGCAAAGGTAGGTGGAGGAACAAATGTAAATTTTACAGCAAGCCTCTTTTTATCCTTTATCCTGACTAGCAAGACTGATTATTAGAGTTCTTGGAAACATTCTGAGTCATTACTAGACCTCATAGGCACATCATAGCTTGACAAAAACATGAAGTAGGATCAGTGAGGAATGTGGGCTAAGGAGAGTTCTGAGGGCCAGGTAGAGAGCCACATTGTGCCCTTAGGCATGGGGTCCCCTGGTTATGGCTTGAAGTAGTCCTATTCTCTGGCATCCATTGGTGCCTGTTATGCTGTTGCCATACACAGTCCTAGTTGCATATCAGGTTTTTTCCTGCAGCCTTCAGTGTCTTCTCTCCCTGCCCCACTTTACCACCATTCAGTTGCTCCAGATCTTTTTGCTGTCTCCTTGGGAAACAGATGCCACCCAAAGAAGCTTGTGACCACCAAATAAAAGAAGGGGCCGTTAGAGCTGCTCAGACTCAGGATTGTGGATAATACTGAGTGGTGGCGGTGGCAGTAGGACTTCAAGTGCTGAAATGAGTTAAGAATAACTAGAATACTCTGTCAGGTTTAGCACTCCTCCCACACAAGACACAGCACGCTGGCAGTTCAACTAGTTGAGCTTTATTCATCAACAACAGGCTTTCAGCAATCCGAGCTTCCCACAACTCATACCCCACTGTCGGAGTCAGTTGACTTGACTGGCTTCCAGCGCCTTCCAAGGCCAGATATATGTCAAGCCCGCCCCCACTTCCTGCTGGTCCTCCTTTGTTCTAATCGCTTGCTCCGCCTCCTACTTCTGGGAGACTCAGGTGCAGCCAATTCCTCCTCCTCTGGACTTGAATCCAACCCTCTACTACCACCTGCATCCTGCTCCTTCATCTCTGTGCTGCTGGAAAAACTTACAGGCAGCAATCCAGAGCGAGGAGGGCTTATCTCACTTTTGTGGTGTGAATGAACCAAGTTCCTGTTTTCCTCTGCCTCTTCCTCCCCCTCTGCAGAGTCCTCTCTGCCAGCCATGTCTCTGACACACTCTGGGCCAATACTTATCCATTTCAGTCTCTGAAGGAATCTTTGCCACTCTTGTAGCCTTATAATAATTAACAGTGCACTAGATGGAGAAGAAGTGTGACAGCAACCCCATTTTCCTCTTTCTTTTCCTGAAGAGAATGACAGTGTTTTCTTTCTTTCTTTCTTTCTTTCTTTCTTTCTTTCTTTCTTTCTTTCTTTCTTTCTTTCCTTGCATTTCTAAAAAAGTTGCATAGGTTTTTGGTTGTTTTTTTTAAACTGGAGTTTAGTTTCGCTAAGGAGCAACTGTGTTTCCCTGATAATTTCAGAAGCATACATTTACGCGAGGCTTCATTAGGCTTTTCAAGGTATGTTATGATTACAGAGCGCTACATAAATATAGGCTGCATCTAATCATATTTGCACTGATAAATATTAACTGTTATGTTTTAAACAGCAAAAAGAACATTTGTGTCTGCCACAACCACTTTATTTTCCACATAGCTGGGATCTATTGTGCTATGCAAGCTCCAGCTTGTGAAATCCAAGGAAGCTTTGCAGAGGATATGTGCGTGGTTCTGTCAAAGAGGATTCAGATTCTGCCACTGATATACAGCAAAATGTAAAATAATTATAAGGAAGTGATCTTAAAAGTGTGAGGTGTTTATCTTTTACTTTCTTTGAGTACCCCATAGTGTTAAAAAAAGATGCTTACAGAGAGGTTCTAACATGTGAATAGTGTTTTGAGACAAGAACCTGTACTCTTTGACAGGGCAGGAAATATTTTTCAATTATATTGCTAACCTAGCTAACAGCACCCTCTAGTGCACAGTCCAATATGTTTACTCTTCCAAAGCCATCTGGGCCTTCTGCACTAATGAACTTCCTGTACTTAAACTGTCAAGACAAATAAATTTATTTGACTATCTGCCGTTGTGATGATTTCTGTTCAGCAATATTATTGTTTATGACTATTGTCAGTAAAGGAGGACAAAAAAGAGCGGGAGGGCTTTCAGAGGATAAAACTTCTACTGGGGTTTTGTTTTCATGTTTGTGCCTGTATCCTTCTGGGGCTGTGATTCATGTGCCCAGGACCTATTGCAGATGGAACACTTCAGAAAATTAGTTAAACATATTCACTGTGCATTAAAATCAAATAAGCAGAGACTGCAGAAAGAAACTAAATTTCCCCACAAGTAAGCTGTTTTCTAGACTTAATTTTCAGAAATCGTTCTCTACTATGCCAATTCCATTTAATCTAGCAAGTGGGAACCTGGTTTAATTGGGTCATCACTTCACACGATTCCTTTTGTTTTTCTGAGCTGACAGTGCTGCGCAGGTATGGGTATAGGGGTTTAAACTATTTAAACCTGAGTTTCACTGACAGTTGTACAGGGTTAACAACTGACTGAGAATTTCAGGCACAGTGAAAATAAATCCCCATTAAACCAAAGTCTGGAATGAAATTGATAATATCCAGGGCTCCCCACCCCCACCCCAGCTGGAGCTCACTGAGTTCAGCTCTGGCACCTCTTAGGTAGGCACTAGTGTCATTGTAAGAGAATGGGGAAGAAGTTCATTGTGAGCTCCATCACCTCTTTTTCTAGAAAATAGCACTAATTAGAACTACTAATCTATGAAACTCACCTAGCAATCCCCTCAACCTTCCACCCTCTTCTCTCTGAAAAAAATCCCATAATCACCCCATCTATTATTCAAGTCTCCTCTGACTTGCTTTTACATTTCATATTTCAAGCAATCGCCTCCCACTAAACACAAACCTCAAATATGGTTCAGCACAAAAGATAACAGAAGCAAAGTATATTGAGGAAGTAATGATAAACAGGGAGACATTTCTTTATTCTTACTGTGAAGCAATGGGAACAGCTTCCCTCTTACAGCTACCAAGGCATTAACTCAGGTTTTGTAACATCAGATTTATATTGTTCAAATATAGGTGAGTTACATCTTGCTCTGCCCCGCCCCCTCCATCTGCAGCGTATCTCCTCTGATCCTTACAGGCCAAGGTGTAGTGGGTCAAAACTGAGGAGATCAGGCAGATTCTCATACAATCAGTTTAATTACAAAGAGAATCCCATACTATTCTGTTTTGTTTACAGGACTGATATGTCACCCTTTCATGTGAAAAGAAGTGGAACAAAACAAGCACCCCACCTTCCACAATCATTTCCAAACACTTCAGGGCAGAGTGTGTCCAAACTCCAGCTGGGCAGTGGCATGGCATGGCAGAGAAGATGAAGATGATGATGATGAAGAAGAAGAGGAGGAGGAGGAGGAGAAGGAGGAGGAGGAGGAGGAGGAGGAGGAGGAGGAGGAGGAGGAGGAGTTTGGATTTGATATCCCGCTTTATCACTACCCTAAGGAGTCTCAAAGCGGCTAACAATCTCCTTTTCCCTTCCTCCCCCACAACGGACACTCTGTGAGGTGAGTGAGGCTGAGAGACTTCAGAGAAGTGTGACTAGCCCAAGGTCACCCAGCAGCTGCATGTGGAGGAGTGAGGATTACAAGTCTGCTGCTCTTAACGACTACACCACACTGGCTCCCAGAGGAGAATAGCCGCCACCACATGCACTGTTCCATTGCTCTAACCACTAAAGCTAGTGTAGTGATCATGCAGGGATAGGGCCCAATACTGTCAGGTGATGGCAGTGACCACAGAACATCCTGAGCTGGCTCAGCCCCCAGAATGCCCTGATTTGGGGCTTTCCGTTGACATCTTGACGTCCCCACTCGCATTCCTCTCAAGTGAAGGAGCTTGCAAGAAGTTCTGGGGCAATGCTCTCTCTGCCTTTTCAGATGCTCTAGGGTGGGTATCAATTCACACGCCCTTCCCCTACCCATACTATGATTTTGATACTGGTTTCGCTTAGTTCGAATTCTGTTGTTTTAATGGTATGATCTGGAATACATATTGGTTTTAAGGTACTGTTTTAAATTGTATTGTAATTTGTTTAAATTTGTTATTTGCTCAAAATGGTTGTTTTTTTTTAAAGTTGTAACTGTAAGTATGTGTCTCATCCTAAAGGTTTCACCATACCTTTACCATGCCAGACTGGCAGAATCCATAGAGGACCATGGGTTGTATCTCATACTTTACTAGGGCAAGCCAATGATGAATGATTGTCACTTGGCCCAGATATGGTCCATGGGCTTTTCTACATCTTCCTCTTCCTTGACTTCTTCCTCTGGCATTGTCACTGTAGCATGTAAACACTGAGTCCAAACCCCATGGGAAAGGCCTCCGTGCTAATATGGCCTAGCCCTGCTGCCATGGCAACACCTGTGAGATATACCATGGCAGACTTCTTCACACCCACCCACAAAACCATAAGGGAGACCAAATTTCCCCAACCTTTGCCAAGCATAGTACAGTGTCCCTGGTAAGAACAGAAGGATCTTGTTCATTTCCTCAGTTCAGTCAGGCTTTGCAGCTGAGCTTACAGCTGTTTCTTCAGCAGTGAAGCAGTGCAGCCTGAGAGTTTAAATGAAAGTGGAAAGCTCTACCTCTTCTTCGCTGTCAGCTATATGCATGTGCTCCACACTCCTGAGTAGCACCAGGTCTTTGTTGGCACTTTGCTGGCAGCCATGATGTTCCTGCCTGGCTTTCCATCTCATCTGTTTCTGAGGTCCGGGGGAATGACAGAAGGCTGGGTAGAAGTACCAGACAGGAAACTCTTGTGGAGATGTCCAGACCTGGGGCAGGAGTGTCAGGACTGCACAGCTCCTCTTGGCTGTGTAGATATCTTCTGTGGGGTCCTGCTCCCACTCCTCCAAGGAGACTTGAGGTTCCAGATCTGAACAGGATTGAACTGCTTTGCTGGGTCAGACCAAAGGCCTAACCCCTTTACCACAGTGTCCAATCAGATGCCTATCAGAAACCCCAAGCCAGCATATGCGGGCTTTGCAGTAGCAAAGAAAGAAAAAAACACACCCTAAAAATAAAGGAACTGACCTACTGCTACTGCTAATGCTAATGGTGAGCCCCAGCCCAGGGAAACAGTAGGAGAATATCCCCTTCCCCTGGACAAATTCTGTGAAGTGGTCCACACAAAATGTATCTGCCATCAATTATGGTAGGTAATTACCATATTTATACAAGAGCCTATTTAATGCAAAGCCCAAACATACGCAGGAGATTCATGTACTCATCTACGCAAGAAGCCATTGAAATGGAGATACGTGCTTTAAAGAGAACGCATGCAAACAGAAAAGGCATCGTGCATGCTGAAAACACCCTTGTAAATGCACAAAATCCCAAGAAGTCAAGTTAAATTACCCCCCACCCCCAAGAAAGAAAGTCCAAACTTGTATGAAAATCCCTAGCTCAAACAATATGTAAATATCATTTAAAGAAAAAGAAGCAAGCAAGCTTATATAGTTCTTGCAAATCCTGGTGCTTCTATTTTCCTCATCGTGCTCTATGTGGACAGTGTGTGTGTGTATTTTTGCATGTGTATTGCTAGTTTGGTTTGATTGGAATGGATAGACTTGGTGAGTATGGGCAGATGAATGCATAAATAGATATGACTTTTATCAAGCAAAGAAGTATTTTAGAAGCTGAAAGTTTCAATGTGATTAGATCATGAATTATTCTAAGGAAATGGAGCAGAAAAAAATAAAATGAAAAACAAAACGTACTATTTCTCATTTTTATTTTAATGAAAAATATGTTGAATCAATACCATTACTAAACTCCTGAGCCTTCCCCTTCCTTGTTTTATAGATTTTATGTGGCACATACAGAGATAAAGGAACCCACTTCCCCGTTCTAAGTCACTGTTCATTTGTTCCCTGCTATGAAGGCTATAATAGTGATAATTTAAAATCCAGCCTTATCGACACTTCTACATATGCTTAATTTAGATTCATATAAGTGGCTAAGCTGAGGTCAGTGAAACTGCTCGTGGGGTGAAAGACAAACATATGTGGTGTATTAAATGAAAAAGTTTAGAAATCATGAGTTATGCATGCTAATCATACAATTTTATCACTCCCTCCTCCCTCCTTAATGCTCATATTGGTTTCTTAGATGCTTGGATGTACTACGGCCACATCCTGAATTGTGACATTTGCTTCTTGTTCAACAAAGCTAAATATTTGTTCCTTCCTCATGACTAAAAGTCTATGATATATACCTGCTTCTTCTCTATATCAGTTTCCACAGGCAAAACCAGTGCTCTTCATCATTCCTCCTCTTATGAAAAGCCATTGTGCGTGAAATGTCACTATGCACCCTTCACCTGGAAGTTAAGCTCATGTAAGAGATGTTTGCCATGGGATCAGAGTGTTTTCATCACGGATTGCAGTGGTACAGGGGAAAGCATCCTGTTTTTTATTGCAAATTGTTGTATATGAACAAATTTGTGGGAATAGGTGCCAAAAGAAGCCATGAAAATGCCCTCAATGCAGCAACAATTTCATGCACGTTGGTCCTTATTTGGACTAGTTGCACACTCTTGGACAGTTCTTTTATATTAGTTTTAATTTGTTGAAAACCATTTGCTAGCTGCTTTTGCAATACTTAAAAGTTACAAAGTGGTCCTATGTTACGTTGCTGCCAGGAGCTGTGTGCAGCTTCTTCATGTGCCAAAGTAACAAACTACATAGGCTGGGCAAAAAGTCATATAAAGAGCTTCCTGGATATGATGTGCATTCTTGCTTATTCTTTGCCAGTCTTTTCCTTCAATTTTGATCTCCTCTTTGGTCCTGACTTCTGGTGTCTCCCGTGGTCCCAGGCTTCCCCTGGTTCAGTTCAGACTGCTACCCACAACCAAGCCCTGAAAAATGCAGTCCTGTGCGTTTAGTAGCTCTGTGTAGTGGACCACTTGTACATGCATTATAAATTATGAGATTCAAGTGTCTTCTTCCATGAAAGGAGATACACAAAAATTAGAAATAATTCACTGTGCTTGGCCCTTGGCCTCTTTATCCATTGTTGGGTCCTCATAAAATGTACATAAATATGAAGAGTTTGGAAGGGTCGGAGGAGAAAGCCTTCAGGATGCTGATTGGTAGACTGAGAAACAGTTCCTGGTCTGGGAGAACAAGGTGGTCACTAGAAGCTGACCAGATGCACAAAAAGTAATGTATTAGCTACTGATCATAGATTGTAAAAACAAACAAACAAACAAACAAACAAACAAATCTCTAGTACATTTCTGGAGTCACTAATGCTCCAGTGGTTTACTTCCTTACCTGGGAGTAAGTCCCATTGAACTCAGTGAGGTTTAGTTCCGAGCAGGCATGTATAGGTTACACTATCAATCTTTCCCAATAAGCATCATTAGCACAGACTTGTGGAGCTTTCTCATTCCTTAGACTTTGATGCATCATATTATCTTGAGTTCCACATAGAGGTAAATTCCCTTCCCCTTTGCAGAATACCTGCATTGGTCTACCTGTGTTGTGCCACCTGAACTCAACAATGACCATGCATAAATGTATGCATAAATATTTGATTAATATACATGTGGATAGATGCTTTCAAAGCTGTTGTAAGAGGATGCACCATAAGGAAACCAGAGATGTGAATAAGACTATGCCACCCCATCCCCCACCCCACCCATGGTCAAATGGCAGACAAATGCAGAGAAGTACCGCATATTACTTTGTCCCCACAACGCATCCCAGACCTCTGTTATGAAGATACACTTGAGTGAGTCGTTGGATGCTAGGCAAGCTATAGGGGTTAGTTTGTGCAGCTCTGTTAGCAGGAATTCCGCCTATTATTTGTCAAGTTAACATCCACAGGCAAGATGGATTTCTCCTGTAAGTCAGACCTGCCCACAAGGAGAGTAATGCACAGCCATTTACATGAGTGTGGTAATTTGTGTGCCACACACCCTAGTAAACCTTGGAGAATGTCAATTTCCTTCACCAGTGTCAGCACATATAACCACATATAACTCTGGAGTATTTCAATGATACATCCCCCTCTAACATCTTGTAAGTAATGTTTTTCTTCTTCTTTCCTGTTTGAAGAAAGCAAGAAAACCTCTGTTTGGATGGATGATGAAAATGATACAATACGGTGATAAATATTGCTAGTTGTATCATTACTGTCATATTAATGTTACATGTAAGAAGGATTAAGCCAATAGAAGCAATTACTAGTATAATTTCAAACTTCATTTTACATGTTTTGTGTTTTTGGAGAGTGTTGCATGCGTATCATTGATTCCTATCAGCTTTCTACCAAGCCATGGTAGCTGATGCGATCTAGTGATGCATGGATTTCCCCTATGTCAGGAGCTGCTGACCACTGCCCCATCACTGCAGCTTCTCAATGAAATGTCAGCAGCGGCTTTCAGCTGTAGGGGGGGATATACCGCAGGTTAATTGCATCCTGAGCTCTATGGGGTGGAAGAGTGGGATATCAAATCCAAATAAATAATAATAATAATATAAATAATTCCTTCAGGTGTGGTTGCAAAAGAAAAAACCACATTTCTTCACAATGCTACATAGGAAGAGAGGAGGAAGGGACTGAGAGGCCCTGAGAACTTCTCCCTCCCTGCTGATGTCAATGCAGCAATCATTGCAGTAGCATGCATGTTCCACTTGAAACTGATTTTTCAGTGGGATGTCCTCTTCAAATCTTCATGCTCAAAGGAACTGGTGCACTAGGGGACAATGCAGGTGTGGTTTGTGTGTTTCCCTGCCTCTTTACAGAGGGCTTCAGATACTGCCATTATCAGTCCATTCATTCCAGCATATTCTCTATTGCCCTATAAGAAGCCTTCTTCTTTTTCCAACCTGGAATGTGGCAATGGTTGAATTTTAAAACACAATGATCACACTAGCCTGGCGCATAGCTGTTGTGTTTTCATTCACGGTTTCTTCTTTGCAGCTTTTGCACTTGTTGTGGCTTCCTTCTTCAGCATGTCCAAAGCTACCCAGGAGCATATATTGCATTAAACATGAGGCAGAAATGATCCAGACATTTGCGTGACCAGGCGGCGACAGCCCCTTCCCCATGGATCACAAGGAAGGAATAAGGACTCTGACAATGTTATATGGAATTAAAATTAGGCCACAACTTTATTAAACTTCCAAATGTAGGAAGACCTTGGCTTAGGCCTTGGGCATGTATCCCTCCCAGCCGGGGGAAACTGGGGCTCATCAGGGTAAATGGGATATGGGGGTGCTCTGCAGCCCAGTCCATATACCCGCACACAGGGTAGTTCACTGATGACCTTTCAATGCATGGCCAGTGACACCCATATATATAACCCCTTTAAGAGGGGGACTCTGGAATTGCCGCTACAGGAGGGTGAGTCACCACTTCACGTCCCCCCTCCCCATATAGGGAAGAAAAGACTAAAGGATTCCACCCATAGCTGTTGTGTTTTCATTCATAGTTTCTTCTTTGCAGCTTTTGCACTTGTTGTGGCTTCCTTCTTCAGCATGTCCAAAGCTACCCAGGAGCATCCATTGCATTAAACACGAGGCAGAAACGATCCAGAAATTTATAATAAGTTTTCTTCTGCTGAAATGCCGGGCCTCCTGGGTGCCACTTTGCCACGCTTGCAGGGAAGGACTCGTTGTGAGGGGTGGGAACCAACCTTTTCTTCTGAGTTCTTCCAGAAAGCACAGAAAGACAGAGGCTTGTAACGAATGCATCCCTAAATAAGCTTCCTATCAGTGTAAGGATTCCCACTTGCCCAATGGGACTTCCTCCCTCCTTCCTTCACCCTCCCCAAATCTGCTCCAGAGGGTTGGGGGAACCCCCAGGACAGATTTGGGAGAGGGAGAAGCAGGACGTCCTATTGAGCAAGTGAGCACTGATGAGATGCTTACTGAACATTACACTGGATACAAAACAGGCCCAATTACAAAGCCAGCCAAGGGTAATTCACTCATCACTAAGCTTCTACCACCATATAATCTTAAAGAAGCTACCATCTACTTTTGCATGTGCTCCGTTTTATACTGGAATAAATGGACAGTGAAGCAAACCTTTGAAGCCAGAAAGGGTCACAAATATATTTCCAATCCATCTGAGCTCCTAATAGCAGGCTAGGCTAGTTATCTCCTCCAAGGTCTGTAACTGGTATATTCACTTACACTGCTGTCAGACGAAGGCCTTACATGCATTCTGTCTGTGTTATGGGAGCCATGCCTCTCACATCCAAGGCTAATGTCGGCTCTGACAACAGCTATGGATTTGTAATTGGCAGGGCACATCATCAACAACAGCTTCCTGGGTGACCGTCTGCAGCAGACAAGTGGAGCAGGAAAACTAAATTGGCTATCAGACTCCATTGGGTACAGCTAAGCAGAACACCTGTGAGACTACCCCCTCCCCCCACCCGCTTACTGTTTCACCAACTCACACACAGTCTCCTGTTGTTCTAAGAGCCATCAGAGCATATAATAAGAGTTTCAACCAGTTGGAACCTCCTGCCTGCAGCTGGCAAACTGTTTCCCTCCTGATATTCTTTTATAGAGTCTCTGGCCTTGAGATATAGAGGGGGACTTAGAAATGAAATCTCTGTGGATTTGCATACAAAGCATATCTTGATATTTTATGAACATCTAAGAATAAGCAACATTTTTTGAAATAGCGCACAAGTGGCATGTTTAATTACGTGGACATTTTGATGGTGTGTCCATCCACAATAATGGCCAAGGACACATGCTTGTTCATGGACGATTTATAGAAACTGCACGGTGCTACCACAACAGAGATTCTGGGTCCAAAGGGTAGGTAATAACTTTTGGGCAGTTGCCAATCCCCCTTGGGGGAGGAAGTGGGGGGTGGAGACGGTGGTGGGACAACTGTAAGTGTTCTGGGATGGCACTGATTATCTGGATCCACTTCAATCTGGGTTTAAGCCTGGCTTCAAAACTGAATAAGCCTTTATCATCCAGATGGACGACCTGTACTGGGAGAGGAACAGGAGTGTGATCCTGCTACTCTTACTTGTTTTCTCTGCAGCTTTTGATATGATTGACCATGCCTCCTACACATATTCATATATCCTGTCCAGGCATAACACGTAAACACTACGATGGACAAAGACTGAGATCAGAATTGTTAGTACTCTCTGGGATACTAAACATACCCATATTCTTTACCTCCTTTCTTCCCAAGTATTACATCTATCGCCACCACTAAATGTTTGCTTTGGTATTGCTCCAGTGAGGCCAGAGAGGCAAAACAAACATCTCCTCTGATTTTTTACACTCCCCAGATCTCTGTGAATTAGGTTAGACTGTGAGGTAGTCTGCTTGACCAAGACTCCCACAGTGGGCTCCCTAGCTGAGCAGGGATCTGGACCAAGGTCTCCACCGCTCATGTCCAGCCCTCTGCTACTCACAGTAACACAGTGGCTCTTCTCAAGGGTCTCCTTTTCTAGAAAACATACATTGGAATTTTCCCTAATCTCTTCCTTCCCTCCCCTTTTGTTTTCCATACCCCCTCTCTGTTAAGGAGATTGACAGTTGCTTTCTGAGCATTTTAAATTTGAGGAATTCACAACCGGAGCCTCAATATTTAATGAATTGCTTTGACCTTTCAGTGCCAGCAAAATGTCTCCAGATGTTCCTGCGTTCATTACCATCGCTGCTTTCTTGGGATATAAGCACGGAAGTCAGCAATATGTGACATATTAAATACATAATCTGTTGTGACGTGCATCTAGATAGGTTCGGTGGATGGGAGGATCTTAGGAGCATTGTGCACTTTATTCTTTATTTAATTATTGAAATGCATTTTATCTATCTATCTATCCATCTATCTATCTACTGGTGGAAAGTGCCAAGTATTTGTCACACAAGAAAGAGGTCCTCCTGGTTAACCATAGGACTGCTTCAATGGCATTTTGCCATCCTTTCCCAGCAATCGTTTGTAACAAGACTTGGCATGGCTTCTTCTTCCATCTGCTGCTCCTTGTAGTTCATCAGAGACTGCTCCAGAATGATCTCTGATTTGAGTTGGAGGGAGAGGACTCAGGAAGGCCACAGTGAACTATAGCTCAGAAGTTAGGGCACATAAGGAGAAGAAATGCATATGGAATTGGATTCTAGAATGCTATAGCTCATGTGAAATTTTGGGAAAGGATCCACTGAATATATGCCTTTTACCCACACAGCTCTATCATAGCATGGCAAGCAGCCTTTGCTATAAGAGGTTAGGCGAAACATTTCATACCATAATTTTCCACTCTCTGTTTGTGTGATGATGTAGAAAATCCAAGCTGTACTCTGAAGTCTTGTTAGTGAAAGCTCGTTATTTTTACTCAACACTGTGATTGTGTACAAAGAAGCATATATTCTGTAAACTGCAAACAGCCATTATTGGGGGTTTCTGGTGTGCTGGATTGCTCAGAAGCTGCATGTATAATTCTCTCTCTCTCTCTCTCTCTCTCTCTCCAGTGTAGTAGCATTCTCATTTGACAAAATGTGTGCATCTTCATTACACAAGTACAGGCCTGTGTGGTTGATAATAGGAAATGGCTGCATGGTGGCCGCTGTCAGAGGCATGTCGGCGGGTTAGATGAAGCATCGTGTCTGTTCATTGTTCTTTGTTCCTGTGCATAAGTAAACTGCAGCCTCCAGAGCTGTCAATCCGGTAAATTTCATCAGCAAAATATGACACTTTCCCCCCTCCTTTAAGAATAAAGAAACCAATTATTTCTCGCCGTGTGGATCCCCTTTGCTGGAGCCAAATGAATGCTGTGTGAGCCTGTGCTTGATTACAGAATTGCTTTTGTATTCCATTTAAGATTGCTTCATCTCTTATCAGGGAGGTAGGAAGGCTCTGAATTGTGTCACCTTCTCATCTTTGCCAATAATGTCATAATTTGATATGGAAACTATGCATAACATTATATCCTTATTTGATTTTTAAAACATGCTTCAGCAGTCAGCTGAACTCCCACTAATGCATTTATCTGATTTCCCTCACTCCCTTTTTTTCTCTTCTGAAAGGGGAATATTTTGGAAAGAATATGCAGTCTTTGCACACACATGCACAGAGAGAAAGAGAGTTGTGAGATATTCTATTTTCTCCATTTTAAATGAGACTAAAGTTGTTGAATATTTTTGAAGATCTGGGGGGGGGGGGGGACAAAATAGGCTGTTAATATAACCTGGACTAGCACAAAGACAATGTTACACTTTTCCTTTATTTTTTTCTATTCTAGAGTATGAAATATTCTACAGTGGTGCTCTGCATCTCATATCTCCTCCTAAGCTTCTTTCTCCCTGTTCCCATCAATGTGCTTCTGTACTCTTTCACATCTGTTCTCTCAAACCATTTGTTTATTATATTTATATCCTGCTTTTTCTCCAAGGAGTTCAAGGGGGTGCACATGGTTTCACCCCCCATTATTTAATCTCCACAATAGCCCTGTGAGGTAGATTAGGCTGAGATACTGTTGTTAGGATATAGTTCCGTTCCACCTTAAAAAAGGGGAACAGGCTGTTGTGTGTCACATGCCTGTTTACTTCCTGCTTACTGGGAGTTTCCATTTTGTATATCGCTTTTGTTCCAGCTGTTTTCCTGGACACGGATGCAAGTAGTCATGTTTTTCCTTTGTTCTGATCAACGTTGAATAAAGTTGTAAATATGCTCTCCTGGCTGAATCTTCCGTTGTGGAAACTCTGCATAAAGGGTGTGCATGAGTCTCTGAATGTGTCTGAGGCTCGTGTCGCTAATTGACTGATGCTGTTCTATGGGAGACCGGGAGATCGTCCGGAGATGACGTGGAGGCTGCCTGATGCCTTCGTCTCCCTGGCAGTATCCCAACAACTGTGACTGGCCAAGGTCACCCAGTGAGGCTCACGGCTGAGTGGGGATTTTAACCCTGGTCTCCCAGGTCCTAGCCCATCCCTCTGACCACTATACCACACAGGCTCTTCTTTGCTGTTGTAACTTCAGGCATGCTCACAGGGCCTGAGCTGAGGGACAAGATGGCGTCCTCCCCCTACACCACAAACTGAAGCCAACTTCAACATTGGCGAAGGCGAGCCATTCCCCACTGCACTGGTTTAGAAGACTCAGGGGTATCCATTGGGCAAAATAGAGAAATGGCTGCAACATATGCCTATGGAATCAGATGATTTGTGCTGTACCTAGTGTGCTGTACCTAGTGGTAGACGGTGTGATCTGCCTCCTGCTGCATCTCTGCTGCATACTGGGATGGCTTGAGGAGGTGGCAGTGAGGCTGGAGTGGTTAAAAAGTGATGCCAAGTGTGCTGGATTGGCTCTGCTGACATGTTTGCATCATAGCAGCCTTATCACCCCTCCTAGTCTCCATCCTAATATGTAGCAGAGATGCAGCTGGAGGGAGAGCAGGGGCAGCCCCATCATGCTCTCTGCTAATGTATGTACTAAAGCTCAGCTTTCTAGCCATTTGTTCATTGTGACAAGCAATTAAGCTAAAGAGAGAGAGAGTGAGAGTTGTGTGTAGTAGTTAGAGAGTGTTGGACTTGGGAGACCAGGATTTGAATCCTCACTCAGCCATGAACCTCCTGGGTGACCTTGAGCCAGGCACTGTCTCTCAGTCTAACCTAAACCAGGGTGATCATGAGGATGAAATAGTCCATCCCATGTCCAGCACCTTGAACTTCTTGGAGGAAAGGTGAGATATAAGTGTAAGAACTAATATAATAGACAGTATCCGTAAAGAAATCAACGCATAAAGCGTGAAAATGTAGTATTAAAATGTATTTAAACACCCTCAAACTTCCAAGCATCATAGTGCAAGTCAGGTCAACGTGGTCAGCTGCTCCATATATAGAATGCAGCCAGTGCAATAAGCTTTGGGTTATGACAAAGTGAAATAAATGCAGGAGGGTAGTTCAGACAAGATCAATACTCATCAGAAGAAATGAAGTAAACCCTGAAGGAGGGACCAAGTGGCTGCTGGGATAAGATCCTCTTGAAAGGCGAAGTGACACAAAATGACAAGAGAGGTGAAGCAAGCAGGTGACATAAGGAAGATTACAGAATAAGCAAATGGCAATCGAACAGAGGAAGAGAGGAAAGAAACCTGCTTTGGGGAGAAAAAGTCAGCAAGGAGAGCAGTGAATGAATGCATTAAAATCAATGTTAAAAATCAAAGTTATGAAGGTTAACTCTCAAACTACATATTCCGTTTCCTCTCCGAATGCCTGGCATAAATACCTCCAACTTAAAAGATTTTAGTCAATTCTAATTGTTCCCCTGTGTATTTTCCTTGCCTAGGTCCAGCTTTGCATTTATAATACACTGAAAGGAAAATTTTTCTCCCTCCTCCAAATAAATCCACAAGCACCCCTGAGGACTCTTTGAAAGACTTGGAAGAGGAGCTGCAGAAGTCAGAGAAAATAATCTTGGGCTGTATTAGGAATGTGGCTTTTTAAGTCTTCCTTCCTTTGGACATTTGGATTTGTTCTGAAATCTCAGTGCATTCGTCCTTGCATGTTGTAGAAGTTTCCGAGCTATGTTTGGGGGACGGTGCTCAGTTCACAGCGAGAGCTGGTCACAGGTCATTTGGTCCTCACCACAGCATCTGCCAGACATCTGAGGGCTCCTGGGCTCATCTAATGAATATATATAGCAGGGAGGTGGCATTCTGGCAACAGATTCTCTCCCCTACCAAACACACCCCTTTCACTGCATGTCTGAAAAACACAGTGCTGTGCTGAAAATGTCTCCTATGTTTTCCCCAAACCTTCCAGCAATTAATGAGAAAAGAAACTACACTGTAAAATTATGAAAAAAGCAGAAAAAAGAAAATTTCAATGAAATTCTCATGGGTGGGGTGTGAGGCTTTTGTTGTGCGTCTCTTAGGCTTATTTTAGGCTTAAAACACAGCTACTTTGTTCTTTTCTCTCAGTTCAGATTGAAACTGATTTGAGGGGAAACACATCAAAACACAGTGGCTCCTTAAGAAATGACAGTATAGCTGTGGGTTGTGGCAAGAGTTGTGCATACACTGCTTCCCAAATCAGCAGTTGGAGTATACTGAATGCAAAGTAAACAGGAGTGGGTACACAGGGTTACTGTCACAGGGGCCAAGGGGGTGTCTATTCTTTCATGCCACAAAAAATATGTCAAGTGATCTGTACTTTGCAGCTTTCCGGGGTGCCTTCATTTCCTGAAAGCCTCATAACTTCCTCGCCCGGGCTTGAAGTTGATCACCTTCACTATATTGGAGCCTCTGTTGTATCTGCTACTTTCCCACATAACAATCCTGTAGTGATCAGCCTAACACATCTATTGGTTAGACACCCCTCCCCACCCCAGCAACCCCTGACGTTAATTGCCAAGCTCCACCAGAGGTGAACAGTGTAGGGTAGATGGTTACAACAGCAGAATGGACTGTACTGTTATGAATGCAATTATTGGATTCCACTAGCTGCAAACCACGCTGCAAATTCAGTTTTCAATCAGGTTGCCATATTATCTTTTAAATGCCATAATTGCCCTTTGTGTACTGAGAAAATAAACTGCCAGGTTTTATTACTCCACCAGCAGAAAGTTCAAGCATGAAGTTTGTTGGCTGCAGAGTCCGCAGCAGGCAAAGCTGATGACATCATCGCAAATCAGAGTGTCTAGATGTGAAGAACAGGAAGTTTTTGGGGGGAAACGGAGCAAAAACAAAACAACAGGAGGGAGGATGGCTACAATCCTAAGCACATTTACCTGGGAGTAAGCCCCACTAAACATGTTTTTGTATTATTATTATTATTATTATTATTATTATTATTATTCTGAGCAAGTGCATATGATTCAGCTGTATGGAGAGCAGTGGGGGCATAGCGAACTATATTCCATAAGCCCTGGTTGCTCATCTTGGCCAGAGTGGAAGGTGAGGAGCAACCATTTTGTGTTTCCTTATTGCTTCTTCTCTCCCGCCGCCCCATAGGAAGGCATGAAGTACATGTAACAGTGAACCACATATCAGAATTGGCATATCAGTCTGGCACTGTCTCTAGTGCCTTTTTGGCACCTATTAAAAACCTTCCTTTTTTTAACAAGACTTTTAAGTGGAGATTTGGCTTTTATCCCAGTCTGGATTCAGATTGGATTTGAAATTGGTTTCAGCTATGAAATGATTTTATTTATTTATTTTATATGAAGTTGTTTTAGTTTTTCTATATGACATTGTTTTACATGTGTCTTCATTGTTAAATTGGTTTGAGGGTTGTTGTTTTTTTTTATGGGAAGTGATTCACAAATAGAAGGAAATATATGGATGACACAAAGCTCTTGAGTTGGCTGCATTTCAGACTCCCAGATCACACCATTTCCAGCCTCACCACTGGCAATGGACTGCTGGTGGAAAGGAAAATCTGTGGAAAGCTCTGATGCCTCTAGCAGAGACCTCCCTCTCTGTGGGCTAACCTCCTTCTCCGCCAGCTGACTATGGCGTTCCCAGTGTCTTATGGACTCTGGTCTCTGGTTTGCCTTCCCAAGGACCATAGGATTGCACCCTTGTTTCATATCATTTCATAATGATTAGTAACCATTACAGAGGAGAGCATAAATCTATAGACTTAGAGTAAGAAAGGGGGGAAAGGACGAATTTTCTTAATCCCATTTTGTGCTGCAAAATCAATTATTGATTAGCTGTAACATATTTTTTAAATAATGTTTTAAAACATATTTGCCCTATATTTAGCCATAGATGATAGGAGCAAGGAAGGCCACTCAAGAAACAGATGCGTAATTACATTCCATGAATACAGGAAAACGGTAAGGAGCGCTTTGAGATTTAATTGACATTTAACAAGATAACTACAGCAAGTTAATTAGAAATTATCAGCTAAAAATAAGAATTAACTCCAAATAATCTTCTCTCTTGCTGCAATATTACTGTAGTGTCTTGTTATATGCCAGTGAAATGCCTAAATGATTTTTTCCATATCCTTTTTTTTTTAAAGAATTCATTTCCTTCAAACTAATTCCGGCATTATCAGTTCCTTATTTTGTTATAAAGTCACTGAGCTGATCTGCTTAGCAACAGATTAAGCCTTGTCTTCTTTCGTAAAATAAGATTTTCTTGCTTGTCCGTTGGCATGCGAAGAATAAGAATCCTTGTAGAGCACATGTTGCGTTCAGCATGGGGAGTCTTTCGCCCTATTTCCCGAAATGCGGTCGGTGGTGAGGGCAGGAGGGGATTTGAGGGCAGAAGCCCAGGGCCCCACTCAGCAGAAGAAGCAGAAGGCTTTCTGAATATTGAAGTTTAAAGCATTGGTTCAGAACCTTTTCTGGCCAGTGGGCCACATCTTCATCAGGTGCCCACGTGTCAATCACCTGATGTCATAACAATCAATCAATAGACTTTATTTGCGTAGCCAACAGGCCATAGCATCAAAGAACAAACACCGACAAAAATACATTACAAATATAGATACCATAAAATCTTATGACCTATTAAAACCCTAGGTAAAAACTGGATTATCATTCATCAATGACCCTCTGTCCCATGGGCGGTGGCCTTTTCTCTGGTAGATTGTTCCAGGTCGGTTAAGTAAATAG
The DNA here is from genome assembly GCF_964188315.1 of Podarcis muralis. NCBI lineage: Eukaryota > Metazoa > Chordata > Lepidosauria > Squamata > Lacertidae > Podarcis > Podarcis muralis. Next base: position 64,271,011 of record NC_135659.1, read on the forward strand.
ACCAGCCAAATTGCAAGATTATAAATATAACCTCGGAGGGATGGTCAGGACAGGGAGAAAGATAATAATAACCAGATGCAGATAAATTAATAATCTCAATACTTAAAACTTGGCAGAGGTAATAAAATAATAATAGTAAAACATAATGATAATAATAATAATAAGATCCTAGGCGAGGAATCCGGGTGATGTCACTGATGTCATTCAGATAACAGCTCTCAGTCTCATTGCTCTCTCGATAAATTTGGCAACCTTCTCTGTTGTCGAGCTGTTCTGGTCGGCTAGGAGTGAGAACAGTTTGGCTTCACAAGAGTGGCCCAGGATGGCAGATAGGAGCGGCGTGATGGTCTCGTCGATGTCATAATAATGTCAGATGACAATGCACTTTAAAGCCCTTTAAAGCTCTGGCTTCTGGAGATTTAAGGAACAACACAGGCCTGCTTTCAGATCACCCATGCTGCTCTTTGAACCTCTGGTTTTCAGTTGATGAGAGAGGAACTGGCATGCACAGCGAACATAGAATCAACCTCCAGTTGATGTCACACACATACCACTCTGGAGTGATGTCAGCTGGTTGGCAGGCGGGTGTAGTTTCCACACAAAAATGGCATTGTGGGCCAGATAGGACCCCCTGGACTGTCCACCATCATTGTCACACTCAGTTTGCACAGACAGCCATCAAACAGATCAAGGGAGGTGTGGAATGGTTCTCAGGGTCCATGCCCCACCGATTCTAAATTAAGAGGGTGAGGGAAGCTCAAGGGCTCCTCAAATCCTAGAATACTGCCTAGTTCTCCTGTGCAACTTTGTTCCTGTTGCCAATTCTGTGACATTCTCAGCAAGCTTTATGCCTTCGCAGAGCTATAACCTGTGCCACTTTGTAAGTCTCGCAAATGACTTCTTGTAAAAGACAGCTCTCCCACTGCTCTGGAGTTCAATCCCACAGCCTGGATCGAAGCTTTGGGATGCTTTGATCATATTTCCTGTGGAAACCCTTTAAAAAGAAAATCAAGAAGGCATTTATTCAGGTTCCTATTTTTGCTTTTCACTTTTTCTTGGTCAGTGGATTAGTCAAGATTGATTTTTCTACATGACTGAGGGAGGCGTAAGGTTAAAAGATAAAGGGATGGATTCCTTTTAAAATGTAATTTAGCATTTTCTGGTATTAGCCCTAATATCAACACAAAATCACTTCAATTTTCCCAAAGCACCTGGGACCCAGTTTGCAGCTGCTGAGATGTGGGAAACACTTTCCTCTGGAAAATCAAACAGATCTGTGGGTTGTGTGTTAATGTCTATATGGAATAGTCACATTTCTGTCCTGTGGATTTGCAGCCTCTTAACTGGCTGAAGCAACAAATAAAAACGTTTCTTCTTCATTGGCTTAAAAACCAATGGGGCCTTAGAATTCCTTCTTTGGAAATATGGAAAAACATCGTTGGGGCGGTGGTGTCACGTGAAACATCCAGTACCCACCCTGCCACTGCCCACCCCCCAGTGCATATCAGAAGAAACTTATTATTATACAGTGCTTCCATGCAAGGGGGCATGCTGGACCACTTGGGTTCTGACATCATGTGGAGATGCTCTAAGCATTTATGTTGGAACACACAGCACCTTCTGATGAGCAACAAATGTGCAGATAGACATGACCATCAGACAGATGACTGGGAAGGACCCCCACATGGCCCCCCACCCCCATTCATGCATTCTTTGAATGAATGGGAAAGGAATCATGTGAATCCCCAATGAGTGGTCCTATTTGTGCTTTCTACCCAAGCTGAATCTGCTTTGATCGGATCATTTCTGAAAAAGCTAGGGATGCAGGTGGCGCAGTGGTCTAAACCACTGAGCCTCTTGGGCTTGTCGATCAGAAGGTCGGCGGTTCGAATCCCCGTGACGGGGTGAGCTCCCGTTGCTTGGTCCCAGCTCCTGCCAACCTAGCAGTTCGAAAGCACGTCAAAGTGCAAGTAGATAAATAGGTACCACTCTGGCGGGAAGGTAAACGGCGTTTCCGTGCGCTGCTCTGGTTCGCCAGAAGCGGCTTAGTCATGCTGGCCGCATGACCCGGAAGCTGTATGCCGGCTCCCTCGGCCAATAAAGCGAGATGAGCACCACAACCCCAGAGTCGTCCGCGACTGGACTTAACAGTCAGGGGTCCTTTACCTTTACCTTTACCCAAGCTGAATCTGCTTTGATCAGATCATTTCTGAAAAAGCAGTCAAAAGTGTCAAATGGGAAGAAAATAGAGTTTGATTTGGCAATATTTCACATGACTGCTGGAAAGAGTAGCTTCATGAGCATGCATCTGGCCTCTGCTTCTCATACAGACTGTAGAAAGTTAGACATTAGGATTGTTAACAACAGGAATTGTGAGTCATTGCCTAAAAGAATGCCCAGCCCTACCACTGGCTGCAGTGAAAGGACAACACCTTTGCTGAATTCATTAAGATTTTTTAGATATGAAGTGATTTTTGTTGAATGACTTGCTCTGTGTATTTACAGCAATACCATGTGCAAGGCAAGTTGCACCAGCCCATCTGGCTGTACTCCTTGCCAATTGCAATCCTAAAAGATATGCCATAAGGATGACTCATAAGCATTTTAGGGGCTGTTTTAAATATGGTATATGCCACCAAGAGCTCAAAGAACAGAAGAACACAAGACAAGCCTTCTGGATCAAGCCAATGGCTCATCTAGCCCAGCATCCAGGTCAACCAGATTCCTGTGAAAAACCTGCAAACTGGGCATGAGCACAACATCACTCTGCCCACCTGCAATTCCCAGCAGCTAGTATTCAGAGGCATTATGTCTGAAGCAGAAGGAGAACAACTAGCTGTCTAGAGCCAACCGTGAGATTCTCAGTTTATTTTGAGCCTAATCAGCATGGAATTTCTGGCAGGCCATTTAGGTTTGCAGCCCTCCAATCCGAACTATACTCAAGTGACCTCTAGTCAGGCAAACGTTGAAGCTTATCTTCTTGGGGGTATGGCAGCAAGTTCCACGCCGTGTCAGGTATCCCTCATTTCTCTCCAAGAGCACCAGTCAGTAGAACCCCTCTACCCTTTCCTACATAATGCATTCAAATAAAGTCAGCACAGTCAAGCTCGTTTGCATCTTGGCCCAAAGAGAATAGAAGCTTGTTAGAACTAAATGAAGGCTGTTCTCATGCCAGTTTGTAGGAATAATGGAGGAGACCCACTGGGGACTTTGCTACTGTTCTGCCATCCTCCTAACGAAGAGGCTTTTTTTTTTTTTGTCAGGTGGCACAGAAAAATCACCCTCTTTAGAGCCAGCCATTTTGACTTAAACAGAGCAGATTAATGGTCTTGTCCATATTCCGGCACATGAAAGGCAGAGAGAGAGCACAAATTATTAGAGTGTCATGATCTTGGCATTAATATCAATCCTAGAGTCTGGTGCCAATGTTTTAGTTATAACAGAAACCCCTAGCTGCATGCCTCATCTTATTGCTGGTAAGAATAACAGGTAATTTTATGCAAACAGAACAAATCTGACACTATGTAATTGTATGAGGGGGGACAATGGAACAATAACATTAAGACAACTAATTGACTCAATATTACGCCGGTTTATCCTCACAATGAGGCTTTTCTTCTCCCCAGCATAATTGTGTAATGACATTTATGTGTAATAGACTTGTGACATTATAAATGACACTTATGTCAGGATTGTCAGGCTGTGACAGCTCTGCAGACAGCTCTGGCAAGAAATTAATCACTTCTGAAGCTTGAAAGTTGCTCATTTGTTGCTGCCAAATAAGATCTCACTAGTAAAATGGAAATGTCCCTGCTGCTCCTACCATTCTCCTCTCCCTCAGGAAAATGATTGGCCATTCCCCTCGGGCAACGGGAGGTCCAGCCGCTGATGGGATTTCTTCATAATGGATGGCAGCATTCGGCATGGTCAGTGAGTCCGAAAGCCAAGGCTGCCCTCACTTGAAGTTCCCCCGCCTGAATGGAGTTGCCATTTCAATAGCTCATTTGCTTCCCCGGGAATGGAGTTAGGAAGTACAGTACACTGAGGTCCCTCATTGTCATAGCAGTTAGCAAAGGGAAAGACTCGCTTTATGTTTCTACAAGAGCAAAAAATGGAGAGTGGTTTGCGAGCAACATTTACCTTGGCCAATGAAATCAAGGAAAGAACAGGGTGATTTTGAGGCTTTGAGGAGTAATTTGGAGAATTAAAAGATGTTTTAAAAGCTTTGATTCTTCAGTTTCTGAAAGTGCTTGTAGCAAACAATTCCACATATCTCTCCGCCTCCCAAGAAATATTCTGCGCATAAATAATGTAAATGATACAGTCAAACATTTAATTGATGTTTGTGCAGATGTAAAATGTCACAAATTTAAGCCCGTTAACGTAAAATGGAGACTGATGAGTAACAACCCAACACCATGCACTGTAACAGCAGAGCCAGAACTAACAATGTGCAGCTAACAAGTTTGGAAGGAGGCAAAGAAACATGCAAAGTAACAATTCAGAAAGTCCTGACCTCACAAATCTGCCTGTATGCAGATGGCAGAGAAATGCTCTGAATATTTTGTACCAATGCAGAAATATCTAAGGAAAGATGATTTTGCATATCCCTAGTTAGGATGCGGGTGGCGCTGCGGGTTAAACCACAGAGCCTAGGACTTGCCGATCAGAAGGTTGGTGGTTCGAATCCCCGCAACGGGGTAAGCTCCTGTTGCTCAGTCCCTTCTCCTGCCAACCTAGCAGTTCGAAAGCATGTCAAAGTGCAAGTAGATAAATAGGTACCGCTCCGGCGGGAAGGTAAACAGCGTTTCCGTGCGCTGCTCTGGTTCACCAGAAGTGGCTTAGTCATGCTGGCCACATGACCTGGAAGCTGTATACCGGCTCGCTTGGCCAATAAAGTGAGATGAGCGCCACAACCCCAGAGTCGGTCACAACTGGACCTAATGGTTCAGGGGTCCCTTTACCTTTACTTTAGTTAGCGGTGAAAGTCAAAACAATATGCTAAGGTGGCCAATATGGCTTGAATTTGCTAACTTCATCATGAGGTGTGCATAAAGACATCACATAAACATAGGAAAGGGCACAACTGAGGCTGTGGATGACTTACCTATGTAGTATTTATCTAAAAGGCACAACAGCTGCCCAGGAGGTGGAAAGCGACTGCGCTGGCAAACCTATGGGCAGTATCATAGGTTTACACAATAAAGAAGTATATTAAATAAAACTTACTGAGTTTTGTATTCTGAAACAAGGAATTACAAACGTTGGCATTGTCAATGAATGTCTTTGTGTTAGGAAATGAAAGCCTGCCTTAAAAAAATCCAACATTGTCTCCCTCTCCCTAGTATCCTGCAGGATCATTTACAAAAATTGTTCCCTGCATCACTTATTTATTAATGTAAGCATATATCCCACTCTCTTCAAGAGGGTTAAGGTGGATATGTTTTTTAAACAACCTCTTTACTTGCTTATCCAATACCATTAAGCATCTGCCCACACTAAAAATTCTTATGCCACTTCTGATTTATGTTCTCAGATGAAGCCTCTGCCAAACCTTCAGTAAAGAGGATTCCAGGAATGTAGAGCAGAAGATTCCAAGAAAGATTTCCATAAGTGTCCTTGAAGTTCTAAGTGTGGGAAATTACAGTCAAATATAACTATGCATGGGTGCTAGTTTTTTAGTGCTTGAAGGGGTTAAGACCAGAAATGTCTGTTCCTAGACTCAGCTAAGTCACTCGCCTCCTTACCTTCATGAGAGACGAAGTGAAGCTACTTCTCTTCCTGTCCCTTGCTCTCTTTTCCAGCCATGCAACTGACCAGGATGAACCTATCTGAACTTGCTTTGAAACTGTTTGAACTTGCTTTGAACCCTGTTTGAAACTAGGGTTGCTATATTTCAAACAGTGAAAATCCAGACAGAAAAGTTGTTGAGCTTTTTCGGATATATGCAGGGAATTCCAGATGTGTGTCAACCCTATTATTCCTGGAGAAATTAAAAAAGAGGAGTTCCTAGAGTATCCCTCTCAGAAACCCCAAAGAAAATTATGCAAGCTCCAAGTGAAAGGTGAGGCCTTTATTGAAATCCAAATGTGCATGGAGGCAGCCTCAAAAATAAGGAGCCACAGAAATGGTGTTTGACTTCCCACTGCAGCGGTACCTATTTATCTACGTGCACTGGCATGCTTTCAAACAGCTAGGTTGGCAGAAGCTGGGACAGAGCAATGGGATCTCACACTGTTGTGGGGATTTGAACTGCTGACCTTCCGATTAGCAAGCCCAAGAGGCTCAATGCTTTAGACCACAGCACCACCCACTCCCTACATAAACCATATACAGTGGTACCGCGGGTTAAGAACTTAATTCGTTCTGGAGGTCTGTTCTTAACCTGATACTGTTCTTAACCTGAAGCACCACTTTAGCTAATGGGGCCTCCCGCTGCCGCTGCACTGCCGCTGCATGATTTCTGTTCTCATCCTGAAGCAAAGTTCTTAACCCGAGGTACTATTTCTGGGTTAGCAGAGTCTGTAACCTGAAGTGTATGTAACCCGAGGTACCACTGTATCCTAAAGACACCAGAGTCTCCACCGTGCCTCATTTCCAAAAGGAAACACGGACCCTGGAACCCTGTGCATTGGGAACCCACTCAGAGATGTGTAACAATAATGATGGGTTGATGCCACTTAATACTGTATTGGATGGTAGTTAACGTGTTCATTGTAGGAATACAAAGTTGGAAAAGGCAAAGAGATTTTTCATGGAAACCTGTTGCTGAGGGATAGGAAAGGGGGATTGGAAATGCAATCCCACCTGCATCTATTTCCATCAGTGCCCCAAGAGCTGCTATAATGCACTCTTGGTGGACAAAATCCCCTGCTATTTTCAGGCTATAGGTTTCAGGAAGGCATTTACTCCTTATAGGAGTAAATAATAGGGGAGAAATAAGCAAGCTCTTGTTCCAGAATTTAGGTACATTCCCATAACCAAGGCATAAAACTCTAACTTGGTGCGTAATCCTGTCAAAGAAAAAGAAGGTGATTTCTATGCTTGTAGGTAGCCTGCTCTCCATGTCAACTTGTCATACCAGCTGCCTCTAGGCTTCTGCAGGACTCTGTGATACTGATGACAGCTGAGGAGACCCTGTCTCACACATTAGCATCATCTGTATCTCCTTTAAGTCACACTATGTCAATCCAGAGTGTCCTGCCACATTTCTCTGCACATGGAAGGAAGATCACGAATGAGAGGAAAGAACTCCACAGACATATTCCGGGAAGAAGTAGCTTCCAGTAAAATGAATGAGAATGCCTTGCGTTGAATCTATCTGTTTTATTGTGTTGCGATTTATGCAGCACCTTTTCTGGAAAACAGGATTTCCCAATATGCTTCCTGTGAGACGAGACAAATAGCCCAGGGGAAGGGATATACAGATCAGTCTTTTTCCATTACAATTTCACGTGTGTTCATTCACAAGTCCATTGCACCCTCATTCTGCATTAATGTGTTTTTTTATTTTTTTAAAAAAACCGAACAAAATTCATGTTTAAATATCCATCTCATCACAAAATATGCATTGATATACTCTTTTATGTCTGTTTGTGCATTTTAATGTTTTTTGTGCATTTTTAATTTATTATATCCTGAAAAAAATCGTTTTAATGAAGTTTTGTTTTGCCGTGTTTGTTTTGAGCTGAGAACCGTATCACTAAATTTGGAGAAGTGAGAAATCCAGAGGATAATTAGTATGTTCCAATCCATGTATTATTAATCCAAGAGGGAGGTGCAAATACACTCAACTTAAAAATATGCACCAAATGAAATTCTCCTCCATTTCCAGCCTGGGGTTTGCAGAGGCTGGTTGGTACTGATGTGTGGCCTATTTGACATCTGATGTATCAGAATACTGGCACAGCCAGAAACATTTTATCTGCTCTGTTGCTCTCCTGTTTTTATATTGATGTCTTTACTGTATGGTGCAATTCTGGAGTCCACAAAGTGATGCCCTGTAGGCAGGCAGCATGGCATCCTCTCTCTCACACAAACCCATTAGAGCCCAACAAAGCTTCTTGGCCCTGACCACTTTTTTTAAAAAAAGTTGGGGAGCAGCTTTTCCTTTTTTGTTATTTGGGTGTTGCCTGTTCTTTGCCTGCGATTTGTTTCTGTGTGTAGATATTTTGTCAGGGTTTTTTTGGGGGGGGGGAGGGTGGGGGTTTGCACCAATCCATACACACAATCTGACTAGTGCCAATCCCACCCCCAATTTCTTTTTGTGTGTATGTGGTGTTCGTGACAGTCTCTTTGTTCTCCATATGTGCTCCTGTGTCCAAGAAGATTGGGCCCCCCTGGTGTAATTAATGGTTTTGATTTTTGGAAGTCTCGCCAGCTGCGAAGTGGCTCTGGAAGCATGTTGAACAAAGAAATTAAATTGTTTAAATGTAGAGAAGGCAAGGAGAGCTGGATATTTCACTGTCTAACCAGCCTAAACCTGGCCTACTGAGACACCAAGGAAAATGGCAAGAAAACAGAAGGAAAGGTCGTGGACAACCTTTGAGTTCAGTGGGGCTTGCTCCCAGGTAAGTGGGTATAGGACCGTAGTGTAGCCTTAAAGTGTAACAGGTACACAGTTTATAAATAGGTTAACATTTTGGGAGGACCAACAGCCTAACTGCTAGCCCATGAACTCTGAGCCTCCTTGCAGTGAATGGATTTCTAATTCTTTTTTATTCTGCATCTCCTGAAGCTGGTTCACTTTTAAAACATTTCTTTTTCTTAGAGTAAAGGTCAAGCAATGAAACACAGCATAAAAGAGCCAATGAGGGACTTGGACCATGCTGCCATCTTCAATATTTGAAGTGATTGGGAGGCCTAACAAGATTCACCCTTCCAGAACTCCAACCTGTTGCAAATCATTGCAGTGAGAAAGGTGTGCACCATATGTTCATTCATATTCGGCATGTTTTAATTGCTTCTGCCACCTGGTGGATTAAAGCTGACACTACAGCGTGCAAAATTACACTAGAAAGAATACATACACACACACTGAAGGGGAACGATGTCTTAAAAGCCCCCTTTTTTATTTAGTTCAGAATAATGATGATGATGATTGGTTGCATTTCAGGTTTGTCCCTCTCAAATCAGCTTCTAACAAGTTGAAACACAATCTATAACAACATTACAAACAATAAAACGGCAAAAATATAATCTAAAACATAAAGCAACTAAAAATAACATGACAGTAGGAGATTAAAAACAATATCAGCAGTCTAAAGTGTAGACACAGACAGCAAAAACGACAATAGAAAGCTAGCAGAAGAAAAGCATAATATAGCATAAATGACAAGCTTTTTGAAATTTTTAAAACAAGTATTTGAGGCATGTTTAAAAGTCATCTCTGTAGAGACTGACATGCACTAGACATGGACAATCCTGGCAAGGTTGCACCTATTTCATGTATGTCATAGGACCCCCTCACTTCAGATTTGACCCCATGGTAAAACATCCAGCAAGCAGATTGGTTGATACAGGATATAGCCAGTGCCTAGGCCAAAGTCCCTTACATCTGTAATCAAAAAAGTTGTGGCCTAATTTGAATCAAAGAACGTTGTCTTGTGTGATCTTTCAGTCTCATGTCAGAGTGGTGAGTTCACAGCACCTGGGCAATGCAAATGATAAGCTGCTTCAAATTTTTTAAAAAAACAAGCATTTGAGGAATGCTTAAAAATAATGTCTGTAAAGGTTGTACAGTTTCATAGTCAGAGGGCTGTCTTGCGAAGTCGACATGGACAATTAACCTCTTCAGGTCAACTTCTTCAACCTTGTCTTCTTAGCGGACCTCTGATTCTCCCCTGTCCCACATCTTTGATTTAACATCTCTCCCTCCCCTTTCCTTTGGTTAGAATCAATAGTGGAGAACCTTTGGCCCTCCAGATGTAGCTGAACTATGACTCCCATCATCCCTAGCAAGCATGACCAGTGACCAGCTCCTACATCTGAACAGTACAAACCTAGATTTGCCAGATCATCAGTGAGCAGTGCAAAAGGGGGTTGTTCCTGCTTTTCGCACATGCCCCAAATCTTCTCTCAAAGCTGTATTTTTGGAACTTGCATTTTCCCAGACAGTGCGGACAGTTCAGTTGCTATTGTTTTGGAGATGAGGTTGATCACAGTCTACACACCCTTCTTTGAAGGGAGCCTAACTTGTGGAACCCAATAGCAAGTTATTAATACATTTTTTTTGTATTTTTCGTTCTATCACCCAGACTTGAATCCTGCTTCGCTTACTCGTTTGGCTGGTTCTCATTCCCTGAAGTATTCCCTCTGGGGAAGGGATAGTTGTTTTACAGGGCTGTAACAAGAACACGCATGGCAGAATAAATTTCTTAGCTCATCAGTGTCTATTTTATGGTGGCCTAAATGTGCAGTGGCTGCCATTGTGGAAGCTGCAGCACCAAGCCGAGCTGGAAAGTCTATGAAGTTTCCCTCCTGTCCTGCCTCTACTTCCAGGCTTGGCCATATATCCACTTTAGCTCATTATGTCCTAAGTGTCTCTGATATAGTGCACCCAGGATGGTTGTTAGGGCTATATCTACTGCATAGATCAAGTGAGCACGTTGAACAAACAGATGGCGGTTGGATAAATCAAGGTGTTTTCTTTTTATACTTGATAGGTGAGCTGACAGTGCCATGATAGAAGGCCCGAAAATAGCAACCACTGTTTGTTCTCAAAACTGCTCAGTGTAATTTCTCTTCTGCCACACTGATAAAAGGCAAAACCCTTTCTTCATTCACTTGAGGTAAATCTATTAAAGTAGTTTTCCCATTTGCTATCAGTATCAGTCAGTCAAAGGCACCTCTTGTATTGCTCAGAATAAAGCTTTGGGTTCTTTTACAATCAAGACTCAGATTACCTCAGATTTGTCAAAAGCCAGATACTTTGATCTGAGGCATATTCAAACCAAGTTTCTATTTTGGGGGGGTGAATATTTGACGAAGTGCTGCCTTTTCATTTTAAAAAATGCTGTATTGGGGATGTATGCAAATTCTCTTTTTTTAGCAGTTCTTTGGAAACTCTTTATGGATGACTGGTTAACTTGTGCCACATGATGAAGTGGCTGAGGTAATGGAGAGCTGAAAAGGAAATGTCATGAATTCGCGCATGCAAATTTCACAAAGGTTACATGGATTCCATGAAGAGCACTATAGCTAAAAAGCCCTCACCGTGTTGTTGTTTTTGGGCCCCATGAGGATAAAAATCCTATTCTTGATCAGACTCAGTTAATGACTGAAAGGGAGAAGGATGGGTGAGGAAAGTCCCTGCAAGGGCATTCTGAAGTAAAAGAGTGATAATTCAGAAGCCTGGAGGGGGTGATTATGCACCATTGACTGAAAGCAGAGCTTTGGACTGCAATACCCGATCAGACTATGCATATAAAAATGGGCAGAATTTTGTTTCTAAAGCACAGATATGACCTGGCTCTGTCCTTAAAGGCTGATTTTCACACTCACCCAAGTAAGGATACATTCCATGTGGTGGAGGGATGTCACCCCACGGCACATACATTGTAATAGGATGATAGGAAACTGCCATACCCTGAGTCAGACCATTGGCCCATCTAACTCAGGACTGTTAGTGGTGTCCAAACTTTTTCCAAAGAGGGCCACATTTGATGAAGTGAAGGGCCGTGAGGGCCGACCAAAGTTGTTAACCTTTTTTTCGGAATGAAGTTCTTGAAGATTTTTAAGGATTTTACCCCAGGAAATAAACTGCCACAGAGGCCGAATTAAACTGACTGGCAGGCCGGATTAGGCCCCCAAAATGGACTTTGGACATGCCTGGAATAGTTCTCCAGGGATTCAGACAGGAGTCTCCCCCAAGTCTACCTGGAGACTCCAAGAATTGGACCTGTGACCTTCTGCAAGCAAAGCAGATGTTCTACTACTGAGACATGGGCCTTCCCCACTGCAGTGTTTGGCATAGGGAAGTGTAATTAGTGGCACAGATACCCATGCACAGTCCATTGGTATGAAGATGGCTTATCCACTTTTGTTGTGTGTGAACTGACCCCGATGCACGCATATTTCTAGATCTAAGTAATGACTAACAAGCATCTTTTCGAGTTGCCACTGTGGACAGTCCACGGTACCATCTGAATTTGCAGCAATGTAAGCTCAGATAGGAAAGGAACTGGTACAGTATTAAATCTTTTGCTTTATTGTATCATTTTGCTGCAAGCAACTACTGCTAACTTTTATGTAAGGGTCAGATGGAAAGCAGACAGATGCCATCTGCTTGGGAAAATTTGTGTGCCATGTGATGTTTCTTCCATCTGCAAAACAAAGAAATAAGCTTTCCCCTAGAATGTATACCCTATATAAAATGGAATTCTTCCTATATGAGATAATATAGATTGCAAGCTTAAATTTAAACACTTTCCCTTTCAACATAATAAACAAAAAGCAAAGAACAGGAAGAAGCAGGCATGTAACTTTATAGCCTGCAAAATTGATTTCCTCCTAAAGGTTTTTCTTTAGGTGGACAATGTGACATTTTGTCATCCTCCAGGAAAAAGAGCAATAAAACTATTCATAACAGGTTATATTTGGCTATGTGATGAAATGGGTTCAAATGTCATTAAATCAGGCAATCCTCTATTTGTGAAATTTGGTTTCTTAATAGAGCACCACATCAGGAAGGAAGCTACTAGATATGAATGTCACACCTGGGACTCAGCAAAGAAAAAGCACTTTGTATGTGTTGTATATGCATTATAACACTGTGACACCAGATGGCGCCGTGGAGTTCCGTTTTTGCCAACCCGATTTCTCATTCAAAGTTTGCAACGTGTTTAACTGAAACACTTCTTTGATGTATCTAGATCCAGCCCCGGATTTAGAAATGCAAATATAACTATCTCATCTATAATGCTTTAAGGCAACCCACAATTTAGATAGATGATGGGGCAGCAACACTTTCAGTTTTTGGGAGGGAGGCTTGGACAACCTCTTTCAAGTGTCTTTAAAGTTTTGTGACTGCAGTGGAAGAGGTGGCAACATTAGTAGAAGACTGATTTTCCCCCTGAACAGAAAGCTTGTGAATGCCAGCCAGAGACTGGAAGAGAAGGTACAGTCATTGATCAGCACTTTGACAGTATTAATAATGCTGACAGGCTAGCATGTATACATTTGCTTAACTGAAAGCCTACTTTATCAAGGATAGAAATCCGAGTGTTGCTATTTATATTAAAGAAAGCATGTAAGTTTATTCCAGAATCCAGAAGACCAGAAATCTTTAAAAAGCAACAAATAAATTGCCATGCCAGGAAACTGGGCAACCATTCCGGTCAAAGACATTAAGCAGAAACTTCAGGATGAAGGTGAAATAAAAGGCAACGCTAAGCCCCAGTTTCAGAATTACGGAAAGAACTTCAAAGCCGAGCAATTAAAAAGAGCAGAATACAGTGAAAATTAAAACTCAAGCTTGAATTTCAGGAGATGTGGCTTTGGATTCCGCCTCAGCTGCCACTGAAGTGTCATTAAGCAAGGACAAATATGCCTGCTATTGTCTGGGCAGGCTTCCTCTGATCAAGGTCAGGAGTCATAGCACTGGTTGGCCAACAAAAATGAAAGTTAACTGCTGCCATGGCAACCATAGCCTTTCCCCATTGAAACCTGGCACCACCCATGTAGATCTGGTGTTTTGATCTGAAGTAGGAGGAGATAGAGGGAACCTTAATGTAGCTCCATTGTCTTGGGCAGATCACTTCTGCAGGTATGAAAGATCCACCCGCAGAGAGTGAGGAATCTAGATGGATGGCTTCTCTGCTTGGTGTTCCTGTTGAAGTTCCGACCAATCCTTTGGAATGGGAAGATAGCATGTATTCTCCTACTGAGAAGAGCTCAGGAAGCTTCTTGGTTAACCAAGGAACTGGAAACAAATGAAGAGAGATGGCTAGAGCAATAGTAGCAGAAAATGCACCATGAATTCAACTGAATGCGCTTAATTTTTAGGATCTGCCCGAGGCATGCTTGACAAACTTGGTCTTTGTGAATTCCAGAACAACCAAACTGATCCACACCAGGAAGACCAGTTCTCCTTTGGATTTTGCAGTGTGGTTGTCAGCTCAAAAAAATATGAAAATGTGTGCAATGAAAAATGCACATTTTGGGATAAAATAAGTTTAGAAATCCATATTGCAAGAGAAGGTATTTCGTAAATATGAATGTTCATGTAGATTTTTTTTAAAAAATCAAATTAATGCAGAAACAGGACAGGGCAGACTTATGAATGTGCATATGGAAAACAGCCGCAAGCCATGGCAGTGGGTGGTACTTAGTTTGTTAATAAATTCCTTTCAGCACATATTGTACATTTCCCTTTGATCTTAAATACAGTAACTGGGCAAAAAAGGGGTGGGGTTGAAGAAGCAGGGGAAGATACGAACAACTATTTTTAAAAAATCACAATTATAAAAAAAATCCAGAATCCGATAACAATGCTGTAAATGCAGAATGATATAAAATAAAACAGTTAATCATTAGAAATAGCAAATGCACATAAATGGTGTGCTAATTGCATTGATGGAAGACAATAATCGTACAAAATGGTTGTAAAGTCACATTATTAATAGTATCATTAGAGCATAATGAGTATTATATGGTGGTTGATTAATAGCCAGCAAAAAGAAGAAAAAAGCATCTATTTTAATTTAAATCTTTATCCTATCAGTTATTTCGTAGTTCTTATTTGTATTGGTGAATTGCAAAGTATCATTCAGAATTAAATAGATGCTATTTAATTTGGGAATTTTTGTTATCACTATGAATTTTAAATTGCTATTGCCTCTTTTTTCTTTTGGCTTGGCTCAAACATTAATTTAAGACTAGTCTAGGCTTGGAACCATTGGGAATCCTTCCAATGCCTTCATCCTAGGACTGATGGGAACTTGTCGGAACTAGGGCAGAAATATAAACATGGTTCCCTTTTTTGGGTGTGTGAGTTTGCAGTCTGTGGTCCATACACCAGCATTTTTAATGGCAATGCACCTCAAATATAGAGGTGTTTCTCCATCCATACTAGTAGGCAGTGCTTGGTGGCAGTTCGGTGTCACTAGTCTGTCCAATCAGCTCTGCCCATTGAAACCAGTCCCATTTGTTCCCAGCCGAGAAGGAACTAGGCAGAGGTGGAGATGGAAACACCACAGCGGCAAAAGAGGGGAACTCCTCATTGTGTGGTGGGAACACACAGAGAGGGAAGAACAGGTTGCACAAAATAATTGGGAGCTGGGGGAGGAATCCAGAGACCCTTAGGACGAGAAGAAAAATCCTGCACTCTCCTGTCCCCACTCACCTTCTGAATGGGATAATGTTTTTAAAGCCTCCAGTGTTTCTCACTGAGGTGACATAGCTGCAAATTTGAGAGGCAGCAAGGAAAAAGAAGGGACGCGGGTGGCGCTGTGGGTAAAAGCCTCAGCGCCTAGGGCTTGCCGATCGAAAGGTTGGCAGTTCGAATCCCTGCAGCGGGGTGCGCTCCCGTCGTTCGGTCCCAGCGCCTGCCAACCTAGCAGTTCGAAAGCACCCCCGGGTGCAAGTAGATAAATAGGGACCGCTTACAAGCGGGAAGGTAAACGGTGTTTCTGTGTGCGGCTCTGGCTCGCCAGAGCAGCGATGTCACGCTGGCCACGTGACCCGGAAGTGTCTCCGGACAGCGCTGGCCCCCGGCCTCTTGAGTGAGATGGGCGCACAACCCCAGAGTCTGACAAGACTGGCCCGTACGGGCAGGGGTACCTTTACCTTTACCTTTAAGGAAAAAGATGTACACCCAGATACATACATAAACCTCATTTGGTTAACATTTACTGGAAAGCAGGGTGTGTGATGCTCACACCAGCCAGACCTGTTCACATGCTTCTCTCCAGACCAACCTCAGCCTCACTTCCTGTTGCCCCCACCCCATGCAGCTCATCAAAGAAGAGAGCCCACCAGGGGCAAAGTTACAGCTTACCAAAAGGGTGAGAGAAGAGGCAGGACTGCTGCTCAGTCAAATACATCAGCCTGGTTAAAACAAAGCAGAGCCAGCCTGCAAGGTAATGCTTTTTATTACAGCTATTTTGAATTAGTTCAGATCATTAGCAGGGGGGTGGTGGTTAAAATAAGAGAGGCAAACCTACATCCTTCCTCTGGTCAGAAACAAAGCAGGCATAGGGTGTGGTACTATCACACAAATGTTACCAGAACCCCCTACACACACACACACACACACACACACACACACACACACACGGTGCTCAAGCAGTTTCACAGCCAAGAAACATGAGGTTTTGCCTGGATATACTTCTCCTATCTGGACTTCCTCAGATTAGGAAAATCGTATTTTACTGCTCAAAAACTGTGGGCTGCCCCTTGGATAGGGATGTGTGTGTGTCATATGAACCATGGCAATGAAAGGGGAACACAAACAAGTACAGATTAAACTCCAGTGGGGACAAGCCCAGAGGAAGAACAGGGATCTCTGTGCACTTATTATGCTTATTATTATCTGAATCACAGCAGCACGTCTGATCTCGCCATTGGGGAGGAAACATAGCAAAAAGACAACTCTGCCCAAACAAGTTTGCCATCCAAATATAAAGCAAGAGACAATTGGTGGTAGGAATCCACAGTGATAGGAATGGGCAGGAAGAGGCAAGGAATTGGCACAACACCACCAGCTCCAGCTCCTTACTTGTTGCTTAGCAGAGGTAAGCTGGCACCAAGAGCCTCATCATGCAATGCTTTCATAAGGCAACAGCAAATTACTGCCTGCCCTGAAGGAGCATGGAGATGAAAAGGAATTGTGACTAACAGTGTGAGTCTCACTTAAAGGCCCATGGAATTATTCCTCAGGGAAAGAAGTTCCAATGTGCTGACTACAATGTGCTTTCAATTAAAAGGAGTGAGGGTTGGGTTGGGTTGGGTTGGAAGTGTCCTTCCAGATCTGAAAAGAACTAGGATCCTCAGTTTTTCTGTCCTATAACAATATTATGAAGGCTGAGCCTGCCCAAAGAATCCTCAGTTATTAGGCAGAAATCAGGAAGGTGCTGAAGCCTGTGCTCTCTCTAGAACTATAGTAAGCAGCTACAGAACTATGATCTAAAACCCATCCACCTTTTGTCTCTTCAATCTGTGGATGGGATGAAAGAAAAAAGAAAGGGCATCTCTCCAAGTCACAGAAAGGAAACCAACCGCAGGAGCTACAACAAATGTTACTACTGCAGATGATCAGAAATAAGTAGCACTAAAATGGTAATCCTTGTTTCCACACTTACTTCCATAAAATATGGTGGTTATCCCAATTTCAGGTATCAACATTTCCTTTAGTTGTGAATTTTCATCTGGCAAGCCTATCGGTACCAGATGCTGCAGAGAGCAGTTCTCCAGAGTTGGGTCTCTAACGCAGCAGAGTAGGAGACCCTTCTCATACTGTTGCAAGAATTTTTGAAGAAGCATATGTCAGGGGTCAGCTACTGGCTGACCTTTCACTCAGCCCCCGAGTATCTCAAATGCAAAAAGAGAAGCGAGCAACTTGTGTGGCAAAGTATCAGGAGCTAACAGGGCTAGAACTGATATGCTTCTGTTTTCTGCATTGCTGCTCAGTGTGGTATATTTTACTGGAAATCTTATCGGAAATTAAGTATTCTCACCTCTGAACAGACCCCACCCATCCAAGTTAGCCATTGAGCCCACCTGGGCATAAAGTGTATGAAAAACTCCCTATTCAGAGTGAGGCCTTATTTTAACAATAAATACCTCCTGGCTCTTATGTATTCTTGCCTCGGGTTCCTAGCTTTGTCCTCCAACCAGATTTCCTGGCTCAATTCCTGATTCTTCCTGGCTCCTGGCTCACCTCTGACAGGTAACATCTGCCTTCAGCTCATCTCTCACCAGTGGGACTTGGCAGCTGATTACTGGAGTTTCAACCTTGTGAGTGTCCTGCTAGTGGTTGGTTGGTCATTAATATCCTGCCCTTATTTTGATGAAAACAGTTATCATAATTCAACAGCAAACTGAAGGATGCCCTTTCCTTCTAATTGTTGACATTCTTCAGTGACTGCACCAGGAGATGCCAGATGGAAGGGTTCTGTTGGTCCCTCCCTCTGATGCTTCAACTGATGCTCTCTGTGCAAGCAGTAGGGATGACATATGGCCATCTGCCCTGGACTCTTCGCTCTGCAAATGGCACTTGATATTTTGCAGTGGCCATAGCTGGGACAGGATGATAAATGGAGGATGGCCCTGGTTCCCCCCCCCCCTGCTGCTTCCAGTTGATAGATGGGGCAGGTGTTGATGACATAGAGATGAAGTGAGTAAATATCCCCAGGGTGCTTAGTGACCATCCTAAACTAGCTCATAGGATTCAATATGCCCTAATAGTAAATGAAGTTTATGAGATGGAAGGGCAGGTTGTTAGGAAATATTTGAAAGTCCTGATGTTGAAGGAATATGCACGAGAGCCATTCAATATGAATGTGGAACTCTCTGAGCCTTTACAGGCGACCCAGGGTAATAACCACTAAAGGGTAACTAAACAAGAGGTGTGCACGGGTGTTGTTCTTTCCCTTTTACAATTTCATGCTATAAAAAGGGAAGTTATAATTGTGCTCATCTGGCAGATGTATAAACTAAGATAGATTTCAAAAAACTATCTTGCAGAGAAGAAGTTTGAAGCCTGCTTGTGCTCTATTCATTTCCCCAGCAGTTAAATATTTACTGCTACTGGACAATGCAAAATGTTTTCAAAAGTAAGGAATATTTTGAGACTTGAAATATCAGTGTCAGTGCAGTGTGTGTGTGTTTGTGTGTGTGTGTGTGCGTGCTAGAGAGAGAGAGAGAGAAGCGGGGGGGGGGGGGGGAGAGAGAGGACCTAGACTTAAATGTACTGGCAATTCAACAACAAAATCCTTTGCATTTCCCTGAAAAGCCTGACTATTATCATCATCATTTTTATTTCATTACTCTGCCCCTTGTTACTTGTGATCAATTCAAATAACTTTAAGTCTGGAGAAATGAGTGTGAGACCAAAAGAGGGGATGAGCTGTCCTGTTTTGGCTTTTGGCAGTGCGAGATAAAAGATAACCAGCTGTCCTATCACTGGGGAGTTGTTACTAATTTATCATTGGATGTGGTTGAAATGCTTAGAAATATTTGGCTATGTTTTTAATCAGCTTGCATTTTAGACCTTTAAAGTACAAATATGGATTTCAAACATGTCAAGGGAACAAATTAACTCCGAAAAATGGCCATTCTTTCCAAGGTTGCACCTGCCATGAAATTGCTCCAAGTTTGCATTTCCCCCTCCAGTCTCCAGCGTGTCATTATGGCAGATTGATCTCCGTCCTCTCCCTAGCAGCTCCCCATTAGATGGTTTTTATATGGAAATTAATAGAAGGCTGAAAACATTGCTTTTTCAGCTGCAATAGCAGAAGTCACTTTTGATTAAGCATTTCAAATCCAGCAGGCTGGAGTGATCTCTTAGCTTTATTTTGCTATTGTATTATCACTAGTGTCAAGTTTTGTTTCTGGAGCCATTTCTTTGGCATGGCTGCTCTATCTGTCCCTAATGGGAATTTCACTCATACCTGCCTGTGTTTATTTTTCTATAGGACTTGCTCTCATTTCGACAGAGGCCAGCCACCTGGTTTTCTGTAGAAAATTCAAGAGAAAACTGATGTATTCAGTGCTTCCTAATGGCGATTTTGACCTATGCTTTATTTTGCGAAGTGCTGCTGGTTATTCCATGTTTTCCTTAGTTTACATGAAGGTACAAAATTGAGGTTGCAAGTATAGGACTATAAAAAGGTGATTCTGTTAAAGGCATCAGGTCTCAGACCTAAACACACACACACACACACACACACACACACACACAATACTAACATACCGTATTGGCCTGAATATAAGCCTCACTCCCCCCCCCCCCATATACTGCCCCATATTCCGACTGTGAAAAGTTAAAGTACTGCTTATATTCCTGACCTTACGGTATGCAGCCAGGAGTGTGGCAAAGCAGCACCCGCCCCATGCATACTGCCCCGTCCTCTCCCCCAAGGCTAGGAAGGGAGAGAGCGAGGAAGGCGAAAGGCCGCTGGCAACACAGCGCAGCTCCCCCCCCCCCCCAAGTATGCAGCCAGGAGCAGCGAGGAAGGGAGCGGCTTGTATTCAGGTATTTTCCTTTCCTCCCCCCCCCCCCCAATTTTAAAGGTGCAGTTTATATTCAGGTGCAGCTTATATTGAATTAATGGTATTTCCTGCAGAATCTGGGAGAGTGCAGTGGTATATATAAAGATAGGAGTGAGCACCTGACTGTCAACCTCTAAATCTCGGTTGTAGCAATGGCAGTATGTACCAGTACTATATATTACATATGCATGTGGTCTGGATCATACACATATGCAGATCTGCTCAATTGGATTTCCAGTCACAATCATCTTTGGATTCACATGTGCCCATGGGGTCATCTAAAAATGCTCCCAAGTGAAGTAAAAGCACGTGCTTATACATCTACATGGGACTGTTGCTGTTGTTATAATCTCAGTAGATTTCAGCCCCCAGCCTACTCCCAACGATTTCATAGGAGCCTTTCAGAAGTCTTTGCCCTTGAGATGACAATCTGTGCCATTCCCACACTTCATAATACTTACCAGAGATGGTGTTTGTGTGTGTGTGGAGAATGTCTCATTCAGGCTTAGTGGTATAGGCAGCCTTCAACATTTCTCTCTCTGTGTAGTGTGTCCAAGACATCTGGAAATCATGAGATGCACAATGGAACATTGGTGACTGCCTTTACAGTGAAACATATTTGAGCTCCCCATAGTTGTGCCTGCTGGAATATTCCGTTCCACCTTAAGAACAGACGTGTGGAATTGTTGTATGTCACATGTCTGTTTACAGCTTGCTGGGAACTTCCCTTTGTGTATAGCTTTTGCTTATGCTGTCTCGCTTTGGACACGAAGGAGATCAGACATGTTTCCTTTTGTCCTGATGTGTGCCGAATAAACTGCTTGTCAACATGCTCACACAACTTCTCCTGCCGCTTTGGTTGTGTAGCGTTTGCTCTGCTGAGTAGCGTGCTCCAGCTTTTGAAGCTCGGGTCACAGATGCTGCACCAAGGACTGGAGATCGCCTGGCACACTGGCCGATGGGCTGGAGCCAGCTGGGGGTCTGCCAATTGCCCCCCTTTCCTTGGTTGCATGTCAACAGTGCCCATGTTGTGTCCCATTCCCCTATAGTTTTTATATTCTACTGTAATTCTTCACACCCATTTGGAAGGGATGTGGCTCAGTGGTAGGGCCTCAAGAACATCATAATATAAGAAGAGCCTCCTGGATCAGGGAAACTGAAGGTGGAGGCAGATTGCCTTCTCCTTCAACCATTTTTCTAATCATATTTTAAAGCCATCTAGGTTGGTAGCCATCACTGCCCCCTAGGAGAGCAAGTGTCATAGTTTAACTATGCACCTTGCATGCAAAGCTCCCAGATTCAGTTCCCACTGAAATGGGATGGAAATGTCCCTTGTCAAAAACCCTGGGGAGCCAATCAGTCTAGGACTGATCAATAGTTTGACTCAGTAAAAAGGAAATTGTTATGTACTAAGCATACCTTATTGTGCTTCATGATCCCAGGATCACCCTGGATTGAAGTTCCCCCAAACATGCTGGGGGACATGTTTAGTTTTAGTCTTAGTTACTTCATATTCTCTCTTTCTCTGTGCAGAGACAAACTGCACTCCACAAGTCAACTGCGCATGGTGCTCCCACTGCCAACAAAGGAGTGGAAATGCCCACCGGGAATTATATCTTGCCGCAGTAGGCAATAGTAGAGAACCATACATTTTCAAATTAAACAAGAAGATTATTTTAAAATATTGAGCTTTTAAATATAATAATGTATTCTAATACAAAGATAAATCACAACCATTCAGTTTCCCCATTAGCATTAATATTTGATGTCACATCGAATACTTATCCTCTCTCTCACTGCAATCATCTTGCTTCCTACCTGCCTAATTTCATTGAATTTCTGCATGTCAGCTGAAAAGCAGCAGAAGTACAAAGTAGCTTTTCTGCATGGAGTCCATATTAAAGAAGAGACTCAATATTAATCAAAGCTGTGATAGAACTGAGAGGGTAAGATAACTATAAAATGCATGGCCAGTCACAGGACTGAAGGATTATATTCTGGCTACTTTATCAATGAGCTAGTTTTTCTTAGAAATGATGAACAGGGCAGTTTGGAAAACAGGAGAAGTTTCTTTTAAGCTGATTCCACAGTTAATCAAGTTGTAATTGAGAACAATGAACTTTTCTACCATCTTAGCTGGAATGAGGAAGGTGCTGTGGCAAATGTAAATGGCATCATTTAAACTACCTTGTCTGGAGAAAGCAGGACAAAGGTTTGCCCAAGTTAGGATCTATGAAACAAGAATCCCACAGTGCCCCCAGACACCACAAGGAAGATGCAAGATACAATGGGTGACAGGGTTTATGGGCCACAGTTTGTTTTCACTGGCATTGTGCTAACTGTTTAACTGCCAGCTTCACTATCACTCACTGCAAATATACTTGCTTCCCCAAGTGATAGCTAGTAGATATCATCATACACATTTTTGTTAGGGTGATCCCATCCCGTCTCCAAGCAGCAGATCAAGAACAGAACTTGTCATTGCTCTTCATCGCAACACACCAATTTTCACAATGGACCAAAGTTCTGAAGAACTTGGAATTCACCTAGTTTGCCCTAAATCTAATTGGCTATGTAAATTGTAACATCATCCAAATCACCATGTGATATGTGATTGGCTGATTGAGAACCAGTGAGATGTAGTGGCTAGAATGTTGGACTATCTCCCAAGATGCCAACATTCAGATCCTTATTCAGCTATGAAGCTCACTGAGTGCTCTTGTGCCCATCACAATTTCTCAGCTTAATCTAACACACAGGATTGTTAAGAAGATGAAATGGGGAGGGGGAATAGACATCACTTTGAGCTCCTTAGAGGAAAGGGGGGATATAAATGGCAATGGCAATAATGATAATTAGCAGCTGGAAAAATCAATGGCACTGAATATAATCATAAAAGAAGATGGGGTCAAAAAAATAATTCTGATCTCTCTCCACCTCTCTCCCTCTTTCTCTTTCTTTCATTCAAACAACAACAACAACAACAGTACTATTTTGTGCCTGAAAATGGGATATGTGGAATAGTTGGCACAACCTTAGTGAGAAGATTAGTGACATTTTCTTTTAGTGACAGAATTGGATCAATAAAGTGTGATATTCTAATGCAGTGGTAGCCAACTTGCTCCCCTCCCAATGTGGTGGACTACAACACTCAGCATCCATCATAACTCACCCATTGATCCTGCTAGCTAGGGATCATGGGAGTTGTAGGCCAAAAATATCTGGAGGGCCAAGGATCAGGAAGCCTGTCTAAAACATCTGGAGGCCACCACATTGGCTAACCCTGCTCTAGTGACACAAAGCAGTATGAAGACACACCATACTGATATGTGATGTAAAGGGTATATTAAGCCAGAAACATTCGGTTCAGTTCAGTGCCAAGATGCTTGCCAGACAGAGCTGAATAATTTGACATGCATTCTGGAAAGTGTAGTAGCAACCATTGTTGAGAAGGCATGCCTGACTGATGTAGTCACACACACACACACACACACACACACACACACACACACACAAATGATGTTAAGCCATTATTTGGAGAAGTCATAAAATTACTATTTGAATATCCATCCATCAACCAGGCAGCTACAAAAGCCAACCTATACATCATGGAGAGATTGCAATTATGGTGAATGGATGTGCAGATATCTGAATTTCATAATATCTCTATAGGGATTGGCTTGAGAGGGTGAAAGGGCAATTTGGGAATGGCTTTTTGAACATTTTGGCAAGACATTAGCCTGGCTAAATATCTGGTTGGTGTTTTTCTCTGCCTGACAAAGAGAGGAAAATGTCAACAGTGATGTCTAATGATTTGGGAAGGAACAATACAAGAAACAGACAGGAAAGGAACCTGGCAAATCTGGTCTGAAGGCAGTCAACTGCCACCTGCTATTATGCTGTAAATGAAAACAGGAAGACAATAATAACAAAGCACTGGGTGGATGCAGAGAAAATAGAGCATAATTGTCAGGGGAGCACATGGCTGGGAAAATGAACAGACAATGAGAAGAGAAGAGATTCCCAGATTGTCACATAGCTCAAAAGCAGAAGCAAACAGCCTCATGATGGTCACTGATTTTATTACTGTGGTCTTTTTCACAGATCCACAAAAGTAGCATTCTCCATTCACAGGTGTAGCTAAGAATATAATCCTAATACTCTGAAATATGTTGAATTCATTGCAGAATTTTCTGCAGGTGCAATCCTTCCTACCTACCTCTAAGCAGAAAAACTGTGAAAATAATATGGCAGTAATGATTTAAGGGAGAGGAAACATAAGATTATTTTTTAAAAAAAACACTTATAGCACAATCTGAGGCATGTTTCTCAGAGGTACAGTAAATCCTACTGCTCAGTGGGACTTACTCCCAGCTATGTGCGTAATAGGGACACGGGTGGTGCTGTGGTCTAAATCACTGAACCTCTTGGGCCTGCCGATCAGAAGGTCAGCAGTTCAAATCCCCACAGCAGGGTGAGCTCCCATTGCTCAGTCCCAGCTCCTGCCAACGTAGCAGTTCGAAAGCACGCCCAAAAGTGCATGTAGATAAATAGGTACTGCTCTGGTGGGAAGGTAAACAGTGTTTCCGTGCATTGCTCTGGTTTCATTGTTCCATTGCATCAGAAGCGGCTTAGTCTTGCTGGCCACATGACCCGGAAACACTGTCTGAGGACAGACGCCAGCTCCCTCAGCCTGTAAAGCAAGATGAGCGCCGCAACCCCAGAGTCGTCTGCAACTGGACTTAACAGTCAGGAGTCCTTTACCTTTACCTTTTTATGTGTGTGATAGCCTTGCAACTTCAAAGGCTGAACTCTAAGTATGTGGTAATAGCAAAGCCTCATTGAGACTGGTATGGACTATCATATCATTAAGATTTGTTGGAACCCTTGAGGAGAAATTCATCATAATAAACCAGAGAAAGACTGTTTTGGAGACCTAATGACAACAATAACTGAAGAGCTATTTTGAACTTTTTGAGTGGGAAAAAGGAGAATATGAGATGCCTGAGAGGGAAAATTGAGGAAAATACCATCTAGCAAAATGAGAAAATTCTGGACATTAATACAGCTCGAAGTTATTCTGGAGTGCACACTTTGCATA
This sequence comes from Podarcis muralis, assembly GCF_964188315.1. Lineage (NCBI taxonomy): Eukaryota > Metazoa > Chordata > Lepidosauria > Squamata > Lacertidae > Podarcis > Podarcis muralis. Next base: position 64,296,323 of record NC_135659.1, read on the forward strand.
TTGTGAACAACTGTTAAATACATAATTGACAGACAGAAAGTTGGAATACCCTCTTTTTATTTTATTTCACCTCTCTTTTTATCTTGCAACTTTTAATTATTGCTAGTTTTCTGTTAATTCTATCTATATGTATGTTTTGTTTTTGAAGCCTACTATGGTTGATTAATACATGCAGATACCTGCAGGAAGGTGATGGATGGAAGACAAAGGTTCCTGGATGAGAAACAGGATAGAAAGGATCCCTCAGGGTGGGAGGCTGGGGGAAGAGGAGGAAGCTCCCAAATGTGTGTGGAATAAGGGTTAAGATATAATTGTGATAACAGCTTCATGTTTCTTCTCTTCTTTCTGGTCTCTTTCTTATCTCTCTTTAGATTACTTTGACATTTATTGCATTTTGTGTTGAAAACTTTCAATAAAAATGATTATTAAAAAGGAGACTGGTAAGATTTTTGCAAAATGATTCAAAAGTGGATGTACAATGCTGATTCGATGATTAGAAACCAAGTTAAGGTTTGGACATATTTGGGGTTCAAAACTGATGAAATTAGCTTATTAAATAGAATCATAGAATTGTAGAGTTGGAAGGGATCCTGAGGGTCATCTAGTCCAACCGCTTGTAATGCAGGAATCCAACTAAAGCATCCATGACAGATGACCATCCCACCTCTGCTTAAAACCCTCCAATGAAGGAGAGTCCACAACCTCCCTTCTTAATGTAAGAAAGTCCTTCCTGATGTTTAGTTGGAATCTCCTTTCTTGTAACTTTAATCCATTGGTTTGAATACTACCCTCCGAAGCAGGAGAAAACATTTAAAAGGCTGTCATCTTCCATGTGACAGCCTTTTAAATGTTTGAAGATGGCTATCATATTTCCTCTCAGTCTTCTCTTTCCCAGGCTAAACATTACCCAGCTCCCTCAACCATTCCTCATAAAACATGGTTTCCAGACCATCTTGGTTGCCCGTCTCTGCACATGTTCCAGCTTGTCAATAGCCTTCTTAAATCATAGTACCCAGAATAGTAGTAGTAGTAGTAGTAGTAGTAGTAGTAGTAGTAGTAGTAGATAATTAATTAAATTTCCAGTACTCATGGCCAAGACATGGCTTATCCCTTCTCTTTTGGCTAATTCTTTAAACCAAGTCTTTAAAGTGCGTCTTGCAAATCCACTCTTCATTTGTACATATAAATGGTCCCAGACTAGCACCAAGAAAAGTGCTATAGGTGAAAACATCTATTAACTAATACCCACATTATTCAGCATTCAATACTCAAATCAATGAGATTATTTCTCATTACACTATATATATATATATATATATATAGTGTATTGATATGTTCCTGCATTTCCCAACCCCTTTAGTTCATTTGTCGAAACTAAATGGGCATAGAACTGCTATTCATTTAGAGCAGTTCAGTTAAAATTATTTTAAAATGATCTTATACTATAAACATATCTCATAAAATTAATGCTGCCTAGGCACTTTATGACCTTCATCTCTTCACAAGCCATTGATTAGCCAGATGCCAGGAATAGTATATTCTCTTTATTGCATTTTGGGTTTATTGTAGAGGCACCATTATCAATTCAGTTGCAAGCGCCTGGCTATGCCTGTTTCTTCTTCGCTGTTGTTCCTTACGTGTGTCTTGTTAATTCTGCAATTGATCCCCCTATAGATGTTTCATGGGGCCTCATAGTAATAACCTTAAAATATATGCTCATGTTCTCTGGGAATACATTTTTCTTTAGCTAATTTCATTAAGCCATTTTCATGTTTCCTTTACTATGTACCAAGCAACATTAAACAACAGTACAGAAGCACGGGGATGGAAATTCTATCTGCAAGAAAATCAATAGAAACACTCACATTGGCTTTTGAGAAAGTTGAATTACATCTGGGATATTTCCACAGCGGAAATATGTTGTCTGTGGTATAGACTTGTCCCTTGTGCACTCATAACAGCACCACAATAGACAAAACCCCCCACAAATGTTAACATTGGTAATGATGACCAAATTCTCTGTTAATTGGGTGGATTGGTTCCATAAGAGCATTTTGCTGCACAAATTGAAGCCTTCCTAAATGGTCAGACCTGTGTAGCAGGAAAGACACAGAGCACATTCATTCAGACAAAGCAGGACTTAAAAGAAGAATTTCAGATAGGAAGGAGTTTGAAAATCACATGGGTGGGTTGAGGTGTGGGCAGAGTAGCAATCAGGCCCTGTTGTATCCCAGATTGGTGGTCTGTTAGTGTCTGAGTTGGTTCTGACAGACTCAGTATGGTGTGAATTTCTCTCTCTCTCACATGCAAAAGAGACTTAATTTTCTGTCCCTTTCTTAGGGCACATGAGAATTTATTTACAATTATAATTTCAATGGGTGCAAAATTTAGCTTACCTTATAGCTGTAAAGTGGTTGTGTGTGGATGGTACATTTTTTGCATTTCCTTTAAACCAGGCATGTCCAAAATCCGTTTCAGGGGCCTAATTCGGCCCGCTGGTCAGTTTAATCTGGCCCCTGCAGCAGTCTATATCCTGGGGTAAAATCCTAAAAAAAACTTCAATCTTTAAAAAAGCTCAACAACTTCAATCCTAACAAAAGGTCAACAACTTTGGTCGGCCCTCGCGCATGTTCACTTCACTTCATCAAATCCGGCCCTCTTTGAAAAAAGTTTGGGCCCCACTGCTTTAAACAGTTCTCCAGTGCTCTGCAGCCTCCTTGACTGCATATGCATCCATATCTGAAAAAGCCCCATGGGAGGGAGGGTCAGGGTTACCTCCTGTACTCTTCCCCTGAGTTTTGAATAAAACACAGGAAGCCAGGGAGGCTGGCTACCAAGCACCTGATACCAGTGCACTTGCTGGTTTGTTTGTTTGTTTGTTTGTTTGTTTGTTTGTTTGTTGTTTCTTTTAATGCTTAAACAACAACAACAACTTTTCACATGGATTTCCTTAAAGTTAAAAATACTTATTCATTAAAAAGAATGTAAACAGTTGTTAGGCACACAGTAGACAGCTTCCTCACTTTCCTGTACTTGCTGGAAATCCCAACTGAGGACATGATAGGACATCAGGAAATGAGGGCACCCAGGGAGGCTGCAGAATGCAGACCAATGGAGAGATGATTTGTAGAATGAAAGAGGGATACTCACAAACACCTCGTGGCCACCTTGAAAGCAAATTAAGTGCAAAAAATCCCACCCATGAGAATATCACAAATTTTGTAACTTCCATTTGATGTTTTCTAAGTGCATTTCTTGCCATTCTCTTTCACAAAGGGGGGCAGTAATAGCTTAATCCAAGTCAATCCAATATTAACCTAGGAGAGCTCACTCATCACTAGTGTCATACATTTAAATAACTAAATAACACCACGGATTTTGTGTGTGTGTGTGTTCTTTCCTTCTTTCTAACTAACTAACTAACAATGGTATTAGGAAATTAGCGTGGCCCAAGCTCTTTAGGCAAACATCATAACTGGGGAAGTATGCAATTTATCAGAACTTGTTGTACATTGATAAAAGTCGTAACAGGGGCACAAACTCCATTAAAATGTAAGAGAGCTAATTAAAAATATTTATTCAATGCAGCCAATGCTAGTGGAAAGGAAGATTATCAGCTATTTCAGACATTACTCACTGTGGGTTTATAAAACAAGCATTAAATTTGAGAAGATAGCCACATTCTATTTTAATTATGGCATTCTTTTGAGAACCAGTCAACTAGTTAGCCTGTTTCCCACCTTTGGTTTTGGACTGGAAAAATAGTGTTAATTGCAAATGACCTGTTGACTGAAGTGAATTATTTATGATGCAACAGCAATAAGATTGTCTGGCTGGGTAGAAATGATACACTCGGCACTGGGTTGTCTCTCTTCAAGGACTACACCTTGCCAACCTTTTTCCAACATAGCCTCTGCTGGTGGAAAGCAAGATTATCAGCCTTTTCTTGTTTCAGTCACCCTTTTGTTCACATGAGCAAGGTAATTAAGGAGAGGTCATGGGTTAGGCATTTTTATTTATAATCTGAATGAACATACCCTCCAATATTATTTGGCAAATCAGCACACAGCCAGTGGAAGGAAATGAAGCCTACAGTCCAGTCAAGCACAACCCAGATCTTGTTGCTCCCAAAGACCAGCATAAAGACAAGTGTAGCATGGTGGTAACCCCAAGCTACTGCTGCTGCAGTCCTCCATAGTTTCTGTCCTCCATTCCATTCTGCCCAAATCTATGACAAAATTAAGAACACCTAACAAAACTATATACTGGGAAAAGGTTCTCTAGTTGGAGGCATTCATGAAACACATTTGAATATATGTTCTGAAAAGGAGAGCAAGTTGGAAATGTCAGGTTACATGACTGGTGTGAGTACCTGAAATTCAGAACCACAATTTTTTTAATTTTTTTTTTACGGATATACTAGTAGTCTTGTACCCAGCATTGCTTGGGAGTTCCAAGAAACTAAAATATCAGTGCAGTTTCTGAAATCAATGCAGTCTTCAGTCTACCGTCTTGATTCAAAATGTCTGGTCCTTGACCTCAGGAACCATCATGCAAAATTTGGTTATGGCATCATAAGAGGTATATGCACAGAGAGCAAACTAACAACTTTCCAAAATATGTAGTAGTTTCAAAAATTTGCTTCGAAATTGCCTTTCAGAGCAAGTATTATAAAACTTGAATTGTTTAGCTGATCAGTGTCTAATCCCTGAAGGGTAGAGGTGGTTTATAAACATATTTGCTTTCCCAGTTCCTTGTGTATCTGCAACCAGAAAACAAGACACTTCCACAGTGGCAACTCAGGTAGGGAAGCCACACCCTATGTGGGACTAACAGTGGGCTGATGCAGCAGCAATTTCCTTTGAGATTTGCCATGGTCCAGAGACTGACAAGCACCATAGCAAGTGGATCAAATAACTTTGTCCATCTATACTAATTGTCCTGCCCTAGCTTGACTCAAAGCTCCCCCGGAAGGCTGGGTTGAAACACTGGCACTTATTGGAAGGGCAGGGTCATGTCCAATAGAGCCATGTCTATTTGGCCAATTGAGCCATGTCCTTTCAGGACCCTGGACAGGTCACTGTGGCAGGTTCTGGGTCACATTCATGCAAAGGATAGTTGTTGTGTCTGTAGCCTTCTGAAGGCAAGCTAATCTAGACCTGGGGTTAACCCTGTTCCTTTTGAGAAGGTGCCTGTTTCTTAAAAGGCCTATGCTTGATTTTGCAGCTGCTGGCTCCTGTGGTGTGGAGGTGGTGACAACTGCATTGGTAGGGTGCCCTCAGACTTGCAGTGAGGTAAGGCCCTACTCTCTGGAAATAATTTAACTTTAAAATATTGAAATGCATCAATACCTACATCTCTGGATAAAGGTAAAGGTAAAGGGACCCCTGACCGTTAGATCCAGTCGCGGACGATTCTGGGGGTGTGGTGCTCATCTTGCTTTATTGGCTGAGGGAGCCAGCGTACAGCTTCAGGGTCATGTGGCCAGCATGACTAAGCCACTTCTGGCAAAACCAGAGCAGAGTACGGAAATGCTATTTACCTTCCCACCGGAGTGGTACCTATTTATCTACTTGCACTTTGACGTGCTTTTGAACTGCTAGGTTGGCAGGAGCAGGGACTGAGCAACGGGAGCTCATGCTGTCGTGGAGATTTGAACCGTCGACCTTCTGATCAGCAAGCCCTAGGCTCTGTGGTTTAACCCACAGCGCCACCCGCGTCCCAGCACCACCCGCTGGATAGGCTTGCCTAAACAAAAATGTTTCAAGCAGGCACCAAAAAGAGTACAGTGGTATCTCGAGTTAAGAACTTAATTCATTCTGAAGGTCCGTTCTAAACCTGAAACTGTTCTTAACCTGAGGTACCACTTTAGCTAATGGGGCCTTCCGCTGCCGTCGCTCCGCTGCCGCACGATTTCTATTCTCATCTGAAGCAAAGTTCTTAACCCGAGGTACTATTTCTGGGTTAGCAGAGTCTGTAACCTGAAGCATCTGTAGCCTGAAGCGTCTGTAACCTGAGGTACCACTGTACAGCAAATGTGCCAACAAACAGGGAGTTTGAAAGTGTAGGTGCTGCCATACCAAAAGATCAAGTATAAAAAACCTCTGCATGTGCTCATTGGTTCCCTTTATTTTTATTGCAATGAATGATAGTCCTGACACTATTTTTCTAGAAAAAGAGGTACCAGAATTGACTACGAATGCCTCCCTTGTTCTCTTATAATGGTAATGGCACCCACCTGAGAGGTGCCGGAACTGAGTTCCAGCCAGTTCCTGCTGAAGAAAAGCCCTGCTGACCCTGGAAAATGGTATCAAGAAACTTGTCTACTGCTACTTTCTCACTAGATGTTCTCACCTGGCCAGAAGAATACCTGGTAAAAAATGAACTCAGCAGGAAGAATCACACAGCAGGAGAAAATTGTTTTAAAATCCAATTGTCACACACCACTTGCTGAGGTATTTTTTCCAGCTCTAGGATAATGTCATCCTTTTCTTCAAATGAGCTGAAACTAATTAATGACCTTGATTAAATTATCTTCTGCCTCAGAGCCACTGGAGTTTTTCTGAGATACAAAACACACATTCTAACTGACCCGGGTGAACAGGTAGACCTTTCTGGTTGAGGTTTCTCCCAATTGCTCCTCTCTTCATCCCCCACATCCTAGAAATTCTATAACTGAAACATTTGAAATGTTTTATACAGCTTATGATGGTAATAGTGTTTATATAATGCTCTGGCAGTGTTCAAAGTATTTCATATTCTTTGTCTCATTACAACATTCCTGTAAGGTAGAGCACTAATTTTTTTCCAAATTCAAACAAGGAGCTTAGGCCAGGCTTCCTGAACCTTGGCCCTCCAGATGTTTTTGGCCTACAACTCCCATGATCCCTAGCTAGCAGGACCAGTGGTCAGGGATGCTGGGAACTGTAGTTTCAAAACATCTGGAGGGCCGAGGTTGAGGAAGCCTGGCTTAGGCAGAGGGCATAGTTGCTTACTTGAGATCATCTTATGAATTCAAGGCTGCTGTGGAATTTGCAAATTCACATTTCACATTCTTAGCTACTACATTATAATAGCCTTCAACAAACACAGCAAAATTGTTATGGCTATATGGCGATGAAGTGATATGGTGATTATGTATTAGCCCATCCGTTAGGATTTATGGGCTAAAAGATGATCAAATGGCCAACTTCCTTATACCCTAGATCAGGGTGAAGAACTGAATCCAGTCAGCAGGATTCAGAACTGATCCACCCTCCACAGGACACTCTTTTTTTACAGGTGGGCAAACCTGTTCACCAGTCAATCACCTGACATCATAAAAATATAAATAGAGCTTAAGGTTGAGTCATGACCATCAGCCAAGACTGGTTAATCAGTTGGTCCATCAGTAAGAGCTGGCTTCTACTTATCTCACAGTGGAACAAGATGCTTTAATAAATATGCAAATATGCTTGGAGGGAATCTACAACTAAAATGAGGAAGGAAGGATAGAGCTATACCCCACACACACACACACACACACACACACACACACATATATATATATATATATATAACACATAATTTGTTCTGATAGTTGGTTTGAAAATTAGCTTTAGGGGCACCCTTCTTTGCTTCCTTAATGATGTGCAACATAATAGCCTCAACTGTAATAAAGACGAATTACTTTTTCATAAAATAATGAAACTCCAGTAAACATTCAAGGTTTATCGCTTAATTTATCCCCCAGCACTTCCAGTGAGGGATTTTTTTTTTTAATTCTCCTTTTTTAATATTCCTAGTCATTAGATTTCAATAACTAACTCGGTAGCTACGTGCGTCTCATTTCCCTGGACAAGCAAAATAGGCTGTAACTTCTTCTCAGTTTGAGTACTAATGCTGTAATTTAGAACTTCTGTCAAGATGAAAGATCTTCCAGGGGATTTACCGAAGACCCATAGCAACACTTGAGCACAGGGCTGGATAATGAAGTTTTCATTATTAAATAAAGATATTTTAGGAATGTCATAACCCATAAATCCATTCTCCTAGAATATATCACTACATTAGTTTGTTTATTTCAAACTCTGAGACGCCTGCCCCCACCCCTTAATATTTAGCTACTCCTTTGCACTCTCTGAAGTTGCCATGGAGATGATTTCAAGTGTCTCTTTTGGCAGCCCTGATGCTGAAATCTGATTGGATGGAAAACCCTAAATGCCTGTCAAGGAAGGCAGGGCAACCAACTCCTTTGTTGGCAGACATTCTAAGGCCCTGCAATTTAATGTTACCTTAAGGAAATGCTAATGTGAATCATAGAGGTTGGAAAGCTGAAGAATTATGAAGAGAGGTTCCCCCCCCCCCTTCAAAGTGAATTTAGTGCTGCTGAATGGTACCAGATTGGGTGCCCTGGGGCTCAACTCTTCCATTAATTTACAAGGCACGTATGCTGTCAGAAGCCACAAGAAAAATCCCCCATCTACCACCACGCACTGAAAGCTGCTACCTATGATGTGTTCCTGTGCTATGATTTTGTCCTTGGATAGCATGATATGGGAGCAGCTGCATACAGGCAGACTGGAGCAATCAAATGTTAAAACAGAGTCATTCTGGAACCGAATTTCCTAAATAATCAGTGGCTTTGTTATTATGGAGTTTGTACAGGGTTCTTTAGCAGCTGGGACCATAAGAAATGGTCTATAGCAGTCTATCCAGGTAGGTAGGCAGGAAGGAGGAAGAAATGAGACTGATCTGTTGCATTCCCAAAAAGAAGAAAAGGCATTGACTGCTGAATTTGGGATACCTGGGTACATCAAGGGTATGTGTACATCCAAATCCCACAGGCACTCCAGATGGCAAAAGTGGACACGGACTTGCATTGCACTAAAATGCTAATTTAGAAATAATTACTATTAGAAATGCAATACATAGTATGAAATCCTGTGACCAGCTGATCACCCTACCAGGCTGAGACCCTACCTGCCCACAGACTGTCTTGCCAGAGTAGTGCATGCTCTAGTTTTCTCCCGCTTGGACTACTGCAATGTGCTCTATGTGGTGCTACCTTTGAAGGTGACCCAGAAACTACAATTAATCCAGAATGCGGCAGCTAGACCAGGACTGGGAGTGGCCATCAAGACCATATAACACTGGTCCTGAAAAACCTGCATTGGCTCCCAGTATAATTCAAAGTATTGGTGCTGCCCTTTAAAGCCCTAGATGGCCTCGGCCCAGTATACCTGAAGAAGTGTCTCCACCCCCACCATTCAGCCAGCTCTGAGGGCCTCCTGGCGGTTCCCTCGCTGCAAGTAGTGAGGTTACAGGGAACCAGGCAAAGGGCCTTTTTGGTAGCGGCACCATCAGATGTCAAGGAAATAAACAACTATCTGACTTTTAGGAGACATTTGAAGGCAACCCTGTTTGGAGAAGTTTTTATTGTTTGGTGTTTTATTGTGTTTTTAATATTCTGTTGGGAGCCGCCCAGAGTGACTGGGGAAACCAATTATTATTATTATTATTATTATTATTATTATTATTATTATTATTATTAGTTTGCCTGCTCAGTCTGCTATCCAGAGCGTTGATGGACATCCTCAAGAACCCTGCTCTCCCTTCTCATGATTCTTTATTGTTCAACTGGACTTAAACAGGACTTCTCTTCAAATAGAAGGCTCATTCAAATAGAAGACCAACAGCCCTTCGAAGAGAACACAGTCCCCTGCTTATTAGGGCATGTGACCATCCTACCACTAGCCATGCTTCCGATGTTTCATGTGCCACTGGCCCCAACCCCTCAATGAACATTCAGTGTGACGCCTGCAAGGGGGCAGCTGGATTGGTTCTGGCACCACTTCTGTCCTCATTGACTTAAAAATGTTTCTTAATTAATTTTAAAATGGGGACAGCGTTCAGTGGAATGCCTACCAGATGAAACAGGAACCCTGCAGTCCATTACAACTGGTGGTAGTGTTGATCAGAATAAGCTAAGGCTGCTATCGTTCTTTGCATAATTCTAAACCCCATCCCAAAGTCTGAAATCCATCATTTGCACAATGATCAGGTATAAATGACCCCCTGGACGATTACATCCAGTCAAAGGCAACTATGGGGTGTGGCACTCATCTAACTTTAGGCTGAGGGAGCCGGCATTTGTCCACAGACAGCCTTCCAATTCTGGCTCAACGAGTGCCAGAGCGCACGGAAACAATGTTTACCTTTCCGTCACAGCAGCACCTAGGTATACTGGGTGCTAGACTGCACATGCCTATATGAGACTAAATCCCATGGAAGGCAATGGGGCTTGGTTACATAAGTAGGCACAACTTTCATAGATGGAGTAGTAGATTGAAGCTATGACAAGCTTAGGAAAAGCCTTTCTGTGTGTTGATTAATTGAGGAGAAGAGAAGGGCAATGTCAAAGAAATAATTCCAACTCTGGGGTGAGGACCTATTTCAGCCTAAGGGTTGCATTCCCTTGTGAGGAATTTTCTGGGGGCTGTATTTTAGTGGTAGGTAAGCCCAGAGCCAAAAGTGAGCATAGCACCTTTGTACAGCAGGCTACATTCTAGCCCTACAAAAGTCAAAGGGGTGTATGCACACATCTCCCCATCCATCATCCAGCCCAGCAAGAGGCATTATCACAGTGCAAGGATACAGTCTAGCTAGGCAAAAGCACTTGGGGAAGGTAATGTTTGATGTTTTACTATATTTTTATATATGTTGTAAGCTGCCTAGAGTGGCAGGGGAAACCCAGCCAGATGGGAGGGGTATAAATAATAAAATTATTCTTATTATTATGGAGCAGAGCCAGTGAGGTGTGTGGCTTGGGGACTATCAGATACAGAAATCTGGAGGGGCACATTCAGTCCCAAACCCTGAGACTCCTCCTACCTGTTCTAGATCCTTCATTGTGTCCTGCCTTGCAACTGATTGCTACCGTGAGGGGCTCTGACAAGGGAGGGGAAATGGAGCCAGCAAGTGAGGGCTTGATATATCCCTTTGTCTTCCCCACTCTGCCTGCCAATGCACGTAATACATGCAACTTTCTGTTGAACTAACTAGCAAATCTCTGGGTTGGGTATCATTATTCTTTCATACCTTATACGATATTTGAATAAATTGCTTGTAAGTGTTATTTCCTTATCTGAGCATTCTGGGATAGGGCAGGTTTAAAAAAGTCAAATAAGTTAAATGCAAACTGAAATAAGGAAAAGTAGCAGGCTGGAGCCTGTGCTGGAGCTTATGCAACCACTCCTGGCTTCCACCCCCTCTCCAGCCAGGTGCTGTTGCTCCAACACTACACTGTCCTTCTTCCTGTATCTTTCATTCATGTATCTGCCATTCTCCTAATTTTTTTCAGAACTAGGAGTGGGCTCTGATCTGGCAACAAGACTGTGTTCTAAACAAGTGGATCTCTTGCAGTGGCATCCTAGCCATTAAAGTAGGCAAAGGAGCTGAGGCAGTCTGCACATGCTAAGTTCAGTGAGTACTTGATTGCTTGTGATGTCAAAATTATATTCTACCTATGCAAAGGTCCATACTGCATCCATACCCAGAAGGAGATATCAGACTGAGGAGGAGAATTCTGAAATGCATCACTTTGGACGACCAGCTAGAGGGAAAAATTTTTGAATAGTCCCCTGTGCTGAAAATATATGTGCGTAGTAAACTGGCATAGAAGTGGGAGGGAGGGAGGAGATGATCCCTAATAGATTGTCTACATTAGAATTGCTCACTGGAGCACCACAAAGTTTCATGCCTCAAATCTGGAGGACTACAGAGATGGTATTGGCAGTTGCCTCCTGTGCCATCCCACCCCTTCCAGTTAAGGCCACCCTTTTATTTAGCAATTGTACTCCACCCACCAATTGCTCCAAGAGACCGCCTACATCTCAAACCCACACACTGCTTCTATGAAGAGATTGTTTGACAATCCTCCCCCCTGCCCCACCCCCACACAAACAATCTGAAATGCCTCTCTTGTCCATATATATATGTCCATGCTTGGATTTATGCCTTGCTCTCCCAGCAGCAAAGGAAAAGCAACACAAACTACACAAATGGGAGTAACAGCAGAAGTATATTTGCAATGACAAGATAATGAGGCAATTGTGATCTGCATGGTCTTTCTTGGGTCTGAACAGATGAACTATTTACCTCTCAGAAGGTGTGGGCTTTTGAAATCAGAAAGCTTCTGTCATTTATTTGCTTCCACAAGAAGGACAAAAGTGAGTTTTCTACAATAGATATCTCAGTTCTGGAATTAAATTAGATGCAGTGAGGCCCAACATAGGATGGCGCTTAAAATGCCAGATCGAGTCTGGGTGGCGACAAATCCCCACCTGGCCACTTTAAGTTTGCTGTGTGATCTTGGGAGTGCCGTTATCTCTTGACCTAGCCTACCTTATCAGGTTGTTGTGAGGGCAAAGTGGGGACACCATATGCATTGCATTGAGCTCACTGGAGGAAAGTCAGAATATAAATATAACAAAAAAAAATATCAATGGAAAATAGTGATATGCAAGCATCGTCTAATGCTTCTGTTATTGCAGTCATGCACAGCAGGAGGAGCTGGTGATCAATATCAGTTTCATGACCTGGATGCTACTAATGCTAAACTGACTGTGGAGGACTGGGAGAATGGATGAAATGCTAGAACTATGTGTACATTTGTTCCATTTGCGGGCAGAAGGAAGGACATTCCCTTGAAAGATTACAGAGATTTTCATGGAATAGAAATACATGGCAAGTGGGAGGGAGAGGGAGAGAGAGAAGAAGAAGGAGAGGGATGTGCAGCTGACATCTGTGAAGTCATCCATTGCCTCCCCCAAAACATCTGGGGAAGAAAATTCTGAATTGCGCTTCTAAAAAAAGAGACGAGGATGTTCGCTCATCATTAGTACTGTATATTTATTTTTAGAGTGGAAAACAAACTGCAAACACTATCAGCCCTTCCATTAATTGAAAATAAATTTTCCTCGCCCAGCACTAAACAAATGGAAAAGTTTGGCAAGATAGTGTTAATGCTGCCTGTAATAGTTTGCTAAGATTCAACTAATTAAAAAAAATCTCATTTGAAGATAGTTAATGGATTCTGCATTTCTACAAAGCATTAGGAAGACAATATTTATCTGAACTTCGGGGGCTTGCACTGATTACTACTCAATTAGTTGTGATTCAATTCACTGAAGAAAAATGGTCATTTCATTAGCACAAAGAAATAACCATTGGCCAAAAAATATATTTCCTGCAATTGCTATGGCAACTGGGATAACACTGTGCTGAGCTTGGAATTTTAATTCTGCCTGGATTTGTAATTGTGACCATGCTGGATCATCCTTGAATGACTGCCTGATATTGGAAAATGACTGGGTGAGGGTGAACAAACTGAAAGTAAATCCAGAAAAGATGAAGCTGTTCATGGTAGGTGGTCAACTGTTCCAAGGCGAATCTACAGAGATATAAATGGGACTTCCATTTGGGACTTCCATGCTTATCCTTCAGAGTAGTGGGGCTTATCCTACTGCAGTGGTGACAGTAGAACAGCTGGCTGGCAGTTGCCACCCCCACCTCCATTCCTCAGTGTCATCTGGGAAGATTGTGGAGGGAAAACCACAGTTTCCTCAACCCAATTAAAAGTAGCAGGTGCTGGAGGAGGTTACGTTTTGTTGCATCTGACATTTCTTCCTACTATTGTGCAGAGCATGGAATTGCTATGTCTGGGTTATGGTAGATAAATAATATGGTGGCTACCAGATGGAAAGAGCTGAGGATCTCTACACCCTCCCTCACGGACAGCAGCACAATTAAGGCAAAACAAAAAAAACACCACCCCTCATGAATGGGAGTGCAAAGAGCTGCCAGGGCTTTCCTAGCCTGCTGTGAAGTCCAACACACCTGCCCTTTTATGATCTACCCAACCAGGAGCCAGGGCTGGGAAGCAGGTTAGTAGGAACTCTCACATACAAGGCCTTCTGCTTTGTTAGTCCAGTGGACAGAGCAGAGACCAGCTGCAACCATGGGACAATAGTGAAATGAATGAACCAACCAACAAATGAATGAACAAGAATGAAAATGAAAATGAATGAGAACACAAGTGAGCAAAAGGGAGGGAGGGAGAGAAAGAAGAGGAGGACTGCAGAAACCCCTTCCCCAGAAGCTGCCTGGGGGGAAGCCCTACATCTATGCTAAGGGTCAATCCTGCTTGACACAGTTTTATAAGCCAGGACTTTAGTAGTCCAGACTAACTGCTAAGTGCCCTTGTGCCTTTAACAACTAGAGGTGAATCCTAAGTCTTAGAGTAAGTTCTTTTCAGCTACTTCAGGCTCCCCCTTTTCTGTATGCCCCACATCACTTCAGTGGCAGCCTCCATAGGCCCAGGGCAGTTCAAGTATTATGCCAGGTGAAGGAGGGGCTGGAGAAGGTTAATAAGGGTCCACTGTTTGTTATTTTCTCCAGGCAGCCCTGGTTTGACTCTGGGAACATTTAATTCTCTCACTACTGAATTTCAGGGACATTTGTGGACTTTATTTACCCATATTCTATCGAGAGAAGATCCTAAAGTCTTGGTGTGGAGCAACACTGGGAATAGAGATATGTGTACATTCTGAATGCTTTCGACTGTCATAAATTTTCTTTGCGATTGAACTTAACACAATGAAAGGAATGGAACCTGGGGCTTTTTATGTCTCCCCCGCAAACACACACACACCCAATACCCTACCAGCGGCAACAAAACAAGTATGCCTGTAACGATGAAATAACAAAGCAATTGTTATTTGCATGAATGAATAATGGAATTCATGCACTCTTTTAAAAAGAAAAGAAATAGAATTCTAGAGAGGACATTGCTCAGGAATCTGTTTTCTCCATTCTGCCTCCCTGAATTCTAGGTCTCACCCTTCTTAGAAAGAAGATTAATTGTGGCAAAACTTTTGTATCTGGAGAAGGGCACACGATGAATGGCTGCAGGAGAAAATATCTCAGGCATGGTAAAGTTAGGTAGGGTTTGCCAACCATTTGGGTCCATGGGCACATTTCTAAACTAAAGAAAGTGTTGTGAATCTCTCACATACCACCACCAGCAGCAGCAGCATTAAAATACATTATATACTGCCTTTCATTTCGAGAACAAATGCCAAGGTGTTTCACAAACAAAAAAGTCCAAAGCAAAATGACAAGGATGAAACCAATTGTAAAAAGAAAGCTACATAGTACAACAATTTCATCAAAACAATGTAACACCCATAAACAAGGTAATTAAAACAGAATAAAAGTTAAAACAATTAAACAGGTTCAAGTTAGAACACCATGGGAATGCTTGTCTAAACAGGTATGTTTTCAAGAGCAAAAGGAATGCCAATATTGATGGGACCCATTGCATTTCAGCAGGGAGAGCATTCCACCATACTTGTGTCACCAGTGAGAAAGCCTAGCTCCATGCTATTACATGTTGTTATTCACCAGGCTGTGGCAAAACTAGACCTCTTAATGTCCTTACCTGACAAAGGAGGGAAAGATGACTTTTTTGGTAACCAGAGTTGTTTAAAGCTTTGTAACAGGGACTTAAAGCCAGTTCAATGGTTAATAGACAGCCAGGACAGATCCCTTAGCTAGAGTGATATGCGCCCAATACGAAACACCACTCACCACCTAGGCCACAGAACCTAGGCCACAGCATTTTGCACCGTCTGCAGCCTCTGGATCAGCTGTCAGGGAAGCCCAACTTAGAGCACATTGCAATGATCTTAAACATGTGTTATTGTAGCCAAATTACCCCTGTCCAAAACACAGCACAGTTCACCCACCAGCCAAAGCTGATGATAGGCACTCTTCACCACAGAGACCAACTGGGTCTCCATGGACAAAGATGGATCCAAGAACATTCCCAAACTGTGTACAGTGGTACCTCTGATTACAAACTTAATTCATTCCAGAGGTCCATTCTTAACCGGAAACTGTTCTTAACCTGAGGTACCACTTTAGCTACCAGCGTGCGAATTCTGTTCTCATCCTGAGGTAAAGTTCTTAACCCAAGGTACTACTTCTAGGTTAGTGGAGTCTGTAACCCAAAGTGTTTGTAACCTGAGGTGTTTGTAACCCGAGGTACCACTGTACCTGTTTCTTCAGGGTGAGTGCAGCCCTATTTAGAACAGGCAGATGCTCCAATTGTTGAACCTGGGAACTAGATGCCCACATTGTAAGTGGTTTAATACATCTAATTTTTCAAATAGAAGTATGGTTTATTGTCATTAAAAATGTTTCTGTCCCACCATTTTGCCTCAATTAGAGTTGCCAAAGGCAGCTTCCAACAACTAATCGAGACAGCAATTTAAACACACTTCTTTGTGAGCCTATAACACTGCCTCCTTTCTGCTTTACCAATTGAATCATGCTTGCTTTTGTTTCAAAAGAAAGAGGAACAAGAGGCATCTCGTAACCTATATTGCTGCACCCACTACCAGAGAGAAGGGTTTTCTCCTCCCTTAGGGTCAATGAAAGGAGAAGAGGTTGGCTTAGCAGTCATTTGGTAAGGTGGAGGGGTCTCCTTTGCATACACAGGCTGTCTAAAACAAGTCTGAGGAGCTATTGGTGGGCAGGCCTTCTGCCATATCCAGGGCTTATTTTCAGCTGTAACTCTCTGGAATTCAGTTCCAGCACCTCTCAGGTGGGCACCATTGCCATTATAAAAGAACAAGGTGGGTGTTCAGGGTGAGTTCCAGCGCCTCTTTTTCTACAAAAATAGCACCGGCCATCTCTAAGTCTTTTTTTTGTAGTAATAGAAGGAGCTAGTTTCTAGTTGTGGGTTTGGTTAGCATAACTTCAGAAACAGAACTCCTTCAATATTCCTGCACACTGGGGATAGCTAACACATTCAGTTATGGCTTGGACGATGAACATGTAACTAACGTGTTCCCTTTGGTGTAAATGAGAACCAGCCACCAATATTATGGTTTGGGACCAACTCATTCTAGCAATAATTACTTCATTAATCTTCTCAGCATCCTGGGGAGGTAGATGTTGTTATCCAATTTTTCAAATGGCATAGAAGTCTTGTTACAGATTGAAAAATGACTGTTCAAAGGATCTGCCACCACACAGACATTCTCTGCAAATTTTATAATGCAGTGTTTTTCACTGTCAACCCTTCAGAAGCTGGGGATCAAGATGTGAGAGCCTTGGCACAGGGCAAGATTTTAAATAGTGAGGTCAGTAGCAGCTTCGTCTCTCTTCCCCATAAATTTAATCCATTTTTTTCCTCAATTACTCACTGGCCAAATTGCCTCTCTTTTGGTCTCAAAGTGGGGAAAGATACCACACAGGTGGTTTGTTTGTTTTTTAGAGCATTTTCTTTAATTCTTGTTACATATCAGACCTCAATGCTAGACTTTAAAGAGGAGCCACCAGTCTTCTACTGTGCATTGCACTCATGCTAGAAGAAGAAGGAGAGTTTGGATTTGATATCCCGCCTTTCACTCCCTTTAAGGAGTCTCAAAGTGGCTAACATTCTCCTTTCCCTTCCTCCCCCACAACAAACACTCTGTGAGGTGAGTGGGGCTGAGAGACTTCAAAGAAATGTGACTAGCCCAAGGTCACCCAGCAGCTGCATGTGGAGGAGCGGAGACGCGAACCCGGTTCCCCAGATTACGAGACTACCGCTCTTAACCACTAAACCACACTGGCTCTCACACTGCTAGATCCTTGATTCAAAAGGGTAACTCAGTAGCCTGTGATGTGGCACACCATAACCACATCAGGACCTCATTTCTACTTTATCTGTCGGTGAATGAAGAGACCTGGTGGCTTCCCATCTTTTAAATTTCACAATGATTATAGTAACTGGCTGCCTTGTCAGCACCTTAGCCCTGTTCAGTACTTGATGACTACAATATCAAGTGGTTGCTTGCATGTGTGAATGACCATCACCAATAATGGGGGAGAAATTTGATCTATTGCACATTTAAAGCTGAACCTACCTAATTCACACTTTCTGAAACAATACACTGAACTGAAATACAGCCACTCTTTGAAATGTTCTTCTCTGAATTTTGCAGTGCAATAAATGTCTATATTAGGGGGAGATACACAAAATTCATACAGTTGTGAAAATAACTGACACAATGCATTATTTTAGGGGACTTTATTTGCCAAAATATCTATATTAGGTGAAATAAACACTATAGGGGCAAACCTATGGCAAGATCCACTAGGATGAGCAGCTTAGGATGCAGCAGTTCAACCAGCATTAAGTCCCCAACCCCAGCTCAGCCAAAGATACACCAGTGTAACTTGTTCATCCTGACTCAGCTGCCTCAGCTAAAGCTGGATGAGCCAAGGCTGGTCTAAGTCCCCAAAAGGGACATTCCAGAAATGGGACCAGAGAGAGGGGACTTAGGCTGGATCCTAAACACATTCAGCTTGGTCACATGACTTGGCAACCCAGTTTAAGACACTATTTTAACAGCTTGTTTTCCCTCAACCATGTTTAGGCAGAGAAGCAGCAGCCCCACTGGCAAACAAGGTTTGGATCTGGTGTAACTTTATGTTGGCTTAATTTACTCTGTATGAAGGTCCTCTGCTTCCCCCACAATTCAAGGTCATGTGTGTATTTCCCTGTTTTGTTTGATTGCTGTATTTATGCTCTGTACCTGATGGTTTTATTGTACCACTGTATATTTGTTGTATTTTATCTTAAACTTAAAGGTGTTGTTTAAGTAACTGTTAGTAAATAATAATACTGAACAATGATCAGTGATCCTTTCCAGCATGAGCTTAAATTAGGCCTGAACATGGAGGGACACAATTACAAGCTGCACCACAAGAGAAAAAAGGGGCTGGAATAATTTCATGGCAATGTGTTGTTATAAAATTGAAAACTCACCCTGAAGCTGCTTAAACTCACCTTTATGCACCCATAGGGTATACCCTTTGGTAAATATGTTTAAGGATTGAAGCATAAATCACTTCTCAATTCATTTTTGAAACTTACCATACGGTTATATCGAAACCTGCAATGGGTATATGGAGTGAAGAATTTGCTACATTCCATTAGCTCTGCTGGGTTCAATGGAATAAATGCAGCAAACAATTCACTAGCAGATAAGGGTAATGAGAGACCTTGCAGGGGATGGAAATCTTAGGAATGCAGAGAATGGGAAGCAGTTTGCAGTTATTGGTTAAATGAGCCACTGATGCAATTCCAAGCGCTTACTGTTAACTAAGCATTTGTGTCTTTATCGTATTATATTTTTTAGCCAGCTTCCTTCTTCTGTGGAGGTCCCCCCCCCCCCCGCAGTTCTAGCTTTGTGTCTGAAGTGCCAACAAAGCTGTTAGTTTGAGCAAATTGTTTTCGGTGACAACCTTTAGATTAAGATCATTTCAGACTTGCAGTAAGGAATACACACACACACACACACACACACACACACACACACACACACACATTTTGACCTTTGTCTGCCCAAGATAAAGCCAAAGAAGAGATAAAGAAAAAGAGGCAAATTAGAATGGAATGAAATGTAAGATCTAGATAAATATCAGCATTAAGAGTTTGCTTTCCTGCATGATTTTATACGCCACCTTACTTTATCTCTAAATGAAGCCCCTGCCCCAATGCTAACCTTACCTCACTTGGGAGTTCCTCCATTTTATTTATTTATTATTTATTAAATTTATATACCACCCTTGAGCTCAAGATCAGAGGGCCATTTACAATATAAAAACACACAAAACATAGTAACAAACAAAAACAATACCCCTCTGTAAGTTTAAAATGCCATAGAATGTTTAATTACCCAAAGGTCTAGGAGAAGAGGAATGTTTTTACCTGTCATCTAAATACCGGTATATGTAATCAAGGAGCCAGGTGAGCCTCCCTGCAAAAAGCATTCCACAAACAGGGAGCCACCACAGAAAAGGTCCGTTCTCGTGTTGCTGCCCTCCAGACCTCTCATGGAGGAGGCACACAAATGGCCTCAGATGATAATCACAGGGTCAGGGTCAGGGTCAGCTCATATAGGGAGAGGCAGTACTTGAGGTATTGCAATTATCACTTCTACTATTTGGGTTCCCCTTTTTTCTGAATTTTTCCCCAGCTCTACAATATCCTTTTTGAGGCAAGGTCATCAGAATGGTATATTAGTATTCCAAGCACAGTCTCACCATAGATTTGTAAGTAAGAATGTGCCATAGATCTGGTGCATTCACTTCTTTCCTCTGCAATGCTTGCACAGTAGTGTCAAGATATCAACATAGGCAAATGACTAACACAGTTGTCATCCACCAGTACCTAGAGGCTTTGACCTTGAGCAGTATTAGCTCTTGCTACCAGTGCTGCTGACTTATTACTTAGCAGAGGTGATGGTGAGGAGAGGCTACCTTGTGCCTGCATTGTGACTGCATGCTACCATATATTGATGTTTGATTCACAATTGTATTGCATTATTGGACCCGTATTTCTAGAGAACAGATGCTTGTTACACAGGTCTTTGCAAGCTAGTGAGGGTCATCAGGCAGTGTCTAGTCATGAGGGCAGGATCCAGCCCCTGCTTTGTAGGCCATAATATGCCTACAGTTTAAATGTGTCTGGACGAGTCTGGAATGTGTATGTGGGTGTCTTTGATGCACACAGTCATACTGGCGATCACAGTTTGTCAACCAATGTTCCCAATTCCATTTGGCAAGACTTGGAGATTCATTGCACAAGCGAAGCAAACTGAAGTTCATTAGATGAAACTACTTTTTCATACTCTTCCTTGGAAGCAAAGAAAAAGAAGTCTAACAAGACACTTCCAGTTCTGTTACAGTAGTATGGGTTTCTTTTACACTATATACTGTACTATGCAGGCAGAAACTTGCCTTGCTGAATGTTGTTTAATTCAAAATTGCTCAAATGCTATATATTGGGTGTTGTTGTCAAGGTGGCTTGCAAGTTGTTCTTGGAAGCTATTTTTTTTATTTGATGTCTTTCATTACTTTTAATTAAAACACTGGAGGCATTTTGGGTTTTGTTTCCTAAAAAGATTGCAGTAGTATAAGTGCTTCAGAACTACCAAGGTTGGGAGCAGAAATTCAGTGTGTATCAATATGAGTTTCAACACACACAATAAGAGTAGGCATAGTATTAGATTCATATTTTTTTTATTCCGATTCAGATATTGTAACCTTAGGTCTATATAATATGAAACAGATAATTAAGGCAGCAGCTCTAAACACACCTACATTAAAATGAATCACTTTGAAAGTGAAGGTGAGGACTTAAGACAGGGGTGGAGAACCTGGACTACAACTCTGTGACTACTGAGAATGCAGGCTGGGAATGATGGAAGATGAGCTTCCAATACCATCTGAAGGACCACAGGTTGCCCACCTCTGGTTGAAAGCATCTTGGATTCCAAAACTAAATATATAGCAACACAATCCTAAGCATATCTATTCAGAAGTCCCATTGTGTTCATTGGGGTTTACTCTCAGTTATAGCATCGCTGCATAAGTTCCTGTTCTGCCACGGATATTCCATCATCAATCATCCAAGTGATGAAGACTATGAAGTGTTCTCTTAGAAAGTCTGGATCCACTTTGTAAATTTGCATACTAGCAGGTATGTATGGGTTATCTCCAATTGTCTTCTTGCTCAAAAAATGGTTGCAAAGACAGCATAACAGTGTCCACAACTACACTGATAAGGAGCAAGTGGAGAAAAGGCAACATGGATTCTTCTGTAAGAGTTGGAACACATGGTTCCCTTCTTGGAGCTGTTATTAGTGTAGGAACCAAGGAAAGACCATGTGGCAGGAGGAAATGCAACATACTTTAGGGCATGGCTGACCAACCTCTGAGCTAAAGCTCCCATCTTCCTTGACTATTGGCCTTGCTGGCTGAGGCAGATGAGAGCTGGAGTGAAACCACATCTGGAGGCGCACACGTCAGCCACCCCTACTTTAAGGTCATCACATACTTTGTGTGCAGGAGGCCCTAGTTCCCCAGTTCAGAGGATTTGAAATGCCAGGGCCCAGAAGTACTTAGGCTCTAGATTGCTCCTGCCAGCCCGAATATACCATATAGTAGGCTGGATGGACCAATGCTCTGATGTAGGGCAGTTTCATATAATCAGAATATATGAAGATAATATTGGCTGTGGAAATATATCTACAACGAATGCGGATATAGTACAGCTGAGAAGAGGGCATGGACTTGCCTTGACAGATAGAGAAATCACAATTGCATCTGTCATAGGGATCAGCATGGCACAAGATTTAGGGAGGGGAATGGCACATGAAGCAGGAATTGAGAAAGAGGAACAAAAGACACAAAAGCGGGAATAGAAGAAAGGAAGAAATCAGCATAGGGTGAGTCAATCGACAAACCGTCATTATAAAGCAACCCACTATTTACATCTCCTAGCCTTACCCCCACCCCAGCATTTGAAATATAAGGATTGCCTATTTTTATCCCAGCCTTTAAAAAATAGACCCTCAAGGTGGCTCACAATAGTTTAAGTACAACAAAATCAAACCATTCAGAATAACCTTTAAAAGACAAAAAAGAGAACTAAGCAGTAGCCAGTAGCAGCACAGCAGAGAGACCAAATTGCTCTTGTAGCAATATCCATGTGAAGCTCCCTATGTATTCAAGAAATGCAAAATAAATGTTAAGTACCATTATTACTGAGGTAGCAATTATTGTTGAACTTTTTGTTTGCAGATGACAGTAAAACTCTTGATTTTAAAATGCCATAATGGTTTAAGAAGGCAGCTTGCCAGAGGCTTTCTCTATTATATTTCAGTGCATTAAGCAGCAAGAGGAAGCAAACACTCACATTTAGAAAGTGTTGCCGTGAAATGGTGGCAGAGCCCGTCTGCCGCTCTTCGGTAACTGCAGGAGGGGTCCACAGAAACCTCTCTCACCGCCACCAAATTTGAGTTTTGCCTCAAGTCAAATAAGGTTTCAACAGATATTTGGCAGCTGCTCCAGTCATGCAGCTACTAGCCACTCGTTCCATAACCTAGT
Source organism: Podarcis muralis (assembly GCF_964188315.1). Lineage (NCBI taxonomy): Eukaryota > Metazoa > Chordata > Lepidosauria > Squamata > Lacertidae > Podarcis > Podarcis muralis. The sequence continues at coordinate 64,319,312 of NC_135659.1, forward strand.
CACTCCGTCAAATGCTTTTGACAAGCTGGATCTTGAGAAAATGTAAAATCAACAACATTCACATATGTATTCCCGTAAGCTTTCAGCAATGGATTCTGTACTGACACCAACGCCAGCTTGGTGAATGTTAGAAATGATACTAAGTTTCTTTCTGCAGCGGTGGTGATCTGTTGCAACAGGAGCAACAAAGGCTAACAATCCTTATGGCATTAATAAATGTGCTAGTCTTTAAAGTACCAGGAGACGCTGTGTTGTATTTATTCTGCCATAGCTTGGGACTGGTATTTGTGCTTTGATTCAAGACATCCTAACTTCATTGTAGGGTTGCTAGTCTAAAACTGATGGCAGAGCCCATTGTGCAGTGCAACTGCAGTAGTAGGATTCACACGTGAGGCTGTCCGGAACTGATGGAAAGCTGAACATGGGGTATAATGGTAAATCTGAGAGCTAGTAGTACTTGCAATCACACTGTGATGTAATTATACATGTGATGATGATGATGATGATATTAATTATTAGCAGTAGAAGTAGTAGCAGCATTAAAAACAGAAGCCACATTAGACACTAGCTCAAATGCATTTGGAAGAAGAAGAAGAAGAAGAAGAAGAAGAAGAAGAAGAAGAAGAAGAAGAAGAATGTAATGCTGAAGTGTCCATTTTTACCTTCAAGGAAGCTACACATATATAGCAATAAATAATACAGAAGGGGGAACTGGGAAGATTTCTGAGCACAATATACATTAGTTGGGAAGTGAAACATCCTTTCAATGGTTAGGAATAAATCTTAAATCTTTAATATCTCTTGCAGTCTCATTTTAATCGCATCATAAAATATTACATGTTATGAGCAGTTGTGCAAGGGTGCAGGTTCCTAATTTCTGGTCCATTTTGAGAAGCTGGCTGTGGCTCAGCATTTGTGGATTTGGGGGCTGTTGGCTTTTGAATTAGATTTTCTGTGAAAATTCACATCCAAATTCTGATCAAATTTTGTGGACCCAGCATATTTCCAAAGCATGGTCTGGAAATTCTGGTGACTATACCAAAATATGTCACTTATTATATTGGTCATGTGTAGGAATGGGTGAGAAATCTGATTCAGTACACATTTAAAGGCAAATCTATTGAGCTTCCACTTTCCACAACAATGCACAAACTGAAACACAGATAACCTTCAATATTTGGACTTATCTGAATTTTGCAATGCAATTATCTAACTCACAATGTTTACAACAATGCATATTTCAGGGGGAAGTGTGCACAAAAATGAGTATATTAATGAAAATAACTTACAAAAATATATATTAGGGATGAAATGCAAAAATGTGTACATTAGTCAAAGCTGCATATCCCAGGATTTTCCATGAGTGTTTTTTCCTTTTAAAAATCCACAAATCACTGTCGAAATTTATCACTGCTGAAATGTGGAGAACAGACTTTCAGGCGGGGGAAAATGAGAAATGGAGAGAATCAAAATGGACAGATCCTTCTATTCCTAGTCATGTGCAAAATCAGCATAGACTGAACCAAGCCCTAACTGTCCACCCCTAACCACTGTGGCCTCACTCAAGGTACAAAAGACACCTAAATTTAGGATGTCAAGTAACTCATTTTTAGTACTATTTGGACCTGTCCCTGCATTTCTGCTTCCACTCTGCCTTTAGCCATCCCAGTCCATAATAGTGTCCCCTTAGCTTCCCTGGCCTTGATTTTTCAGTTTGATTTTTCTCCCCTGACCCAACAGTAGCATAGACTCAGGGCTCTTCCCTGAAGGCTGATTCTCTATTGCCAAGTGGTGAGTGGAATTCTATTGCCATTTCTCTTAGCAGCCTCTCGCCCCAGGCTCTAACACATACATCCTCAACTTCCTTTGGCTCGACAGTTGTACTAGGGAAAAAAGTTGATAAAAGCAGTTCTAAGCCTTTGAAGATAATTCATACATTGGTTAACAGCTGTAATAAAAGGAGCAAAAATTACAGCACAGCTCCCGGCACCTAACATTAAAGACCATAGCATTTTATAAAGCCAATAAATCAAACATTCTTAGACTACAACTTCTGGTTAAAATCAAGATAATTGGTGCATCGCCCGTTCTCATAATGACAGCAAAAGATGGGCCCTTGAAAGAATTATGATTTTCTGAACCTGTACTTAAAAAATAAAAAACAACAACCCCAAACTGAACAAATATGTGTAACTTCCTCAGGCTCAATATATTAGGTACTGCTCCTGTCCAAGCAAGATTCACTGAAATTCGACATTGCTAGACCTCTCTTGTCTTATGGATACTCACAGCAGGTGATGTTTCAGGATGGGATAAGAGAAAATCAAGCTGTGTTAGTTTAATGTGAACTTAAGTCTCATCCAGCCTAGCAATGCGTCTGTAGAAATTATCAGGTCACTTAATCCCCTGTGCAGGGCAGACTATGGGCAGATTCAGGAAACAGTGTGAGTTAGGTTTAGAGAAAGACAAGACCTTTGTCAGCTGGTCTACAAGAGTAGTTAGTCAGGTGACTGCCTGACTGCAAATGAAGTACCAACTGAAGCCTAGAAGTATACCAGATCTGCCGTTTTAGCAATAGCAAGGCTACAGCTCGATGAGGCTGTGAATTCTCTCTACTCCAGGTAGTCTCGATAGCAGACTGCCCGGTGTGCAGTTGTTCTCAAGTGCTTTTTCTCCCCTCAAGTCACTGTGTTGACTGAGCGAATTAATGAATGAATAATTAGGAGCTAAGTGCAAAGCTATCGTGAAACAGCATAACATTCACTTAAATAAACTAAAGGTGCTCTCAGACATGCTAAGGCAGCCCAGAAAACTCATGTTGTTATCAGATGCAGAATGTTTGGACAGTTCTTTCCAAACCAAGCTGTCAGGGGCTCAGGGGCAGAGCCAAAGGGGAAAGAGGAGTTGGAGAGCGAAGGGAAGGAATCTGAGGGGAGCTTAGGAGGGTATGACAGTGACCCGAGAGATTCCATGAGTCTCTCCAGCGAATCAGAAGATTCTCAGAAAGAGGCGCCCAGGGTCAGGGCAAGGGGGGCCAGCGGTGAGTCCCCAAGCAGCAGCTGGAGATCAGGGCCAGCTTCCCTGCCAGAGCGTAGCGGGGGGGAAGAAGCCCACAGATCAGAACCGGCGTCCACTCCAGCAGGGAGAGAGAGAGAGTCAGAACTGACCACACCTCCATCGGAGAGTGGAGGGGCGGAGCGGAGGTCAGTTCCAGCCAGCCCCTCCGAAGGAGGAAGCAGTGACAGGAGCAGTGTAGCCGTTAGGAGGAAAGTGGCCGGCTGGGCGCGCGCGCCAAGTTCAAATGTGCAGGCGCGAGGGTCAGCAGAAAATCTGGATTGGGAGCCAGGTCCCAAAGCCCGCCGGAGACAGGGGGAGGAGTCAGAGGAATCCGTCTCCGAAGAGTCCAGGAGGGGTGGAACCCCAGGGGGCAGGAGGACCCAGAGGAGAAAAGAGCAGAGGAAGAGGTGGAGCAAAGCTCGGGTGTTAAACTGGTGTATGGGAGGGGAAGAGTCAGACGGAGCTTCGACGGTCTAGAGTTACAGACGTAGGGATGCGCGCCACGGATGTAAAACCAACAATGAACTTCAATAAAGACTTTTGTATATAAAGAGACACTGGCGTTGGTCCTTTGTGAGCTGGGACCTGAGGCACCCCTGACACAAGCATATACAGTGGTATCTCGGGTTAAGTACTTAATTCGTTCCAGAGGTCCGTTCTTAACCTGAAACTGTTCTTAACCTGAAGCACCACTTTAGCTAATGGGGCCTCCTGCTGCTGCTGCGCCGCCGGAACAAGATTTCTGTTCTCATCCTGAAGCAAAGTTCTTAACCCAAGGTACTATTTCTGGGTTAGCGGAGTCTGCAACCTGAAGCGTATGTAACCCGAGGTACCACTGTAAATGAAGTTACTTCTGCATTGACCAGAGGTCACATAATCACACGTCCAGTGGAACAGTCAGCTGCACCATTGTGAAACTTTTCTGTTGCCTGGATTTTATAGTCAGCTGCTGAGGCCCTGCTCTCTGGTTTTGCCAGTAAGAGGTTGATGGTTACCAGTGGTGGTTACCAGTGGTGGCCCCACACATGTCAAATTCTCTTCCCCGTGACATATGAGTCACTTCATCTTTGGAAGTTTTTTTTAAAAACAAACAAACATTAATTTCTAGTGATATTAACTGGGACTGTTCTATTAGTAAGGTGTAATGTGGTTTTAACTGCATGATAATTTTGTTATGTTTCATGACTATTATTACTGTATATTTACAAAATCTTACATCATCTTGAAAGATTTGACTGAGCCCTCCAAGCCAGTCTGTAAACCAAGTTACAAATTGTAGCAAACACCATGAAGCTGGTTTAGAAAATTAGCTTAGCTGGGCAGAAGTTTTTATTTATGTGGCAAAATCCTTTCATATGAAAGGGTTGGTAGGGATGTAACTCCTAGCTGGTGAGCACCGAGACAATTTAACCATAAACCTGATGTGTGATAAATAGTATCCTGTCAGCAGATTACTGATAAAGAAGGGAGTGGTTGTGCTACAGATGAAAGAAAGTAAGATTATAACCAGTTGGAAGTCTGTAAAATACTGTGCTTATCTCTGTTGTATAAAAGGGATATTTTTTTTTTAATGTGGGACTATAACACAAACAATTACATACTGATATAATAAATACTCAAGGCCTCAACCATTTTCAGATTACAGTTGCAATAAAGGTATGCAAATTTAATTACTGTTTCAGATCATAAAGCTCTGGGTATTCAAACTCTGGTTACTCTGTGCAGTCACCTCTTCTCAGAGGGACATAAAGCAAGCTCAGGGAGACCAGTCAAAACAGCTACATTATCATGGAGCTTCTTCAGAGGCCTCATCTTCCCTATACATTTAAAGCCCTTGAAGCAATCATGGTTTATCCCAACGAATCCTGGAAACTGTAGTTTGTGAAGCACTGCAAGCTGTTAGGAAGTCACTTTTCCTCTCACAGAGCTAAAATTTTCATAGCACCTCAACAGTTAATACCTCTCCCCACTGAACTCTGGGATTGTAGCTCTGTGATGAGAAGAAGAATACAGTGGTACCTCGGGTTAAGTACTTAATTCGTTCCGGAGGTCCATTCTTAACCCCGAACTATTCTTAACCTGAAGCACCACTTTAGCTAATGGGGCCTCCTGCCGCCGCCGCACCACCGGAGCACGATTTCTGTTTTCATGCTGAAGCAAAGTTCTTAACCCGAGGTACTATTTCTGGGTTAGCGGAGTCTGTAACCTGAAGCGTATGTAACCTGAAGCGTATGTAGCCCGAGGTACCACTGTAGTTTAATTATTGATTATAATGCAATGAATACAATCATATAAGATTAGTGTGAGAGATTTGGGCAGACACATTAAAATTGACTTCTGCTCCTGCTCTGCTCATCATTTTTTGGGCCGAAGTAAATGGTTTTATGGTATTTTTGGCAGTAACATTGCTTTCACTGAACCTCAAAAGGAAGGAAGTTTCACGACTGGTGCTTAATGTGTGCAACCAAGTTAATTCAGAATGTGCTCACGTCATCACTTCACCTCCCTACCAGTTCTGTTGCCTGCACCTTCTTACCACAGGAGCACTGGGTGCTGGTATATTAGGGTGAGTGAGGCACTGTCCCGTCAACCTCACTCTGCCCCTGGCCACCCCCCACTTGTTTGCCTTCAGGCTTACAACCAGTCTAGGGGATGGCACTGTCTGTCAGATTCCTCCTCCTTAATCCCATTGTTCAGAGGTGGATTTGGGAAGCACGACTATTTCGGTCACACTGAGCCTCTGGGGCACTGCAGGGGGTGCCACAACTATGATTGAGAATGGAGCCTGAGAGGTGGGAGGGCACTGAATTTTGCAATTGCACAGGGCACTGCTGAAATTTGAGAACCCACTACCATGGCAGTGTAGGCCTTGTAAAACTCAGCAGGGAGAGGGACGGGAGTAGAAGATGGGAGCAGAATTAGTTGACTGCTGGTAATTGACTTTGGGTCTGCCTGCTGTTGTCCCTTCCACCTTCTGCCCAACCAGTCCCAATGGTAGGTGTTGATCAAAAGGAGTTTTCTTAATCTAGCCATAGATGCCAGAGTTCACTCCTTCTCTGTGATATGTTCAGGTGGCTGGTACAACTTAAGTTGCCTTTGAGGCTGTACAATGGCTGTGGCATCCTACTACTGAAGGCTTAAAAAACAGAAAAGAAGCTCTCTGAATTGGGATGTATTGCTGGCTTTCTGCAGAAGTGACCTCTACCAATCAGCTCTTAAGGAGAGGACTGTGATTAGAGCAGTTCATCAAAGAGCAGTTCATAGAATCATAGAATCATAGAATCATAGAATCATAGAATCATAGAGTTGGAAGAAACCACAAGGGCCATCGAGTCCAACCCCCTGCCAAGCAGGAAACACCATCAGAGCACTCCTGACATATGGTTGTCAAGCCTCTGCTTAAAGACCTCCAAAGAAGGAGACTCCACCACACTCCTTGGCAGCAAATTCCACTGTCGAACAGCTCTTACTGTCAGGAAGTTCTTCCTAATGTTTAGGTGGAATCTTCTTTCTTGTAGTTTGGATCCATTGCTCCGTGTCCGCTTCTCTGGAGCAGCAGAAAACAGCCTTTCTCCCTCCTCTATGTGACATCCTTTTATATATTTGTACATGGCTATCATATCACCCCGTAACCTCCTCTTCTCCAGGCTAAACATGCCCAGCTCCCTTAGCCGTTCCTCATAAGGCATCGTTTCCAGGCCTTTGACCATTTTGGTTGCCCTCCTCTGGACACGTTCGAGTTTGTCAGTGTCCTTCTTGAACTGTGGTGCCCAGAACTGGACACAGTACTCCAGGTGAGGTCTGACCAGAGCAGAATACAGTGGCACTATTACTTCCCTTGATCTAGATGCTATACTCCTATTGATGAGGCCCAGAATTGCATTGGCTTTTTTAGCTGCCGCGTCACATTGTTGGCTCATGTCAAGTTTGTGGTCAACCAAGACTCCTAGATCCTTTTCACATGTACTGCTCTCAAGCCAGGTGTCCCCCATCTTGTATTTGTGCCTCTCATTTTTTTTGCCCAAGTGCAATACTTTACATTTCTCCCTGTTAAAATTCATCTTGTTTGTTTTGGCCCAGTTCTCTAATGTGTCAAGGTCGTTTTGAAGTGTGATCCTGTCCTCTGGGGTGTTAGTCACCCCTCCCAGTTTGACTAAGACATTATTTTAAAAAAGTGTTATATGGTGACATAACATTCAAAGTGGGGTGGGTCATTTCAATCATGTGGACTGGTTTTTCCCGTCTTCCCATCATTGTTATTGTGGTTTTATAAGGTGCAGTAGATTCCCTTCAACCATAACCAAATTGCCCACACGATAAGTCAAAACTTTTCTTATCTTCTTTTTTCTGAAGATTTGTCTGCAGACCAAAAGAGAAAGATGGAAAATGATTTCCCAATACTGTGCAAACCACTTCATTTAGATTCCATATGTTGCTCCGAAAATCAATGATACGGCAAAAGAAAAAATCAGATTGTTAGAGCGAATCTTGTTTTATACCTGTTTTGTTTAATAATAAGGCTTTATTAATGCACTTGATTTAACCAAGTGATCCAACCACTAAACTGTGTTTATAGTGTGATACTAAATAACATCAAACACGCTTCATGGTGAGCTACCTTAATTGAGTTCATAAAATGTGCTCTGACTTCATTACGATTTGTAAATTGCTTAGATGCACATGATGCAACGATAACCAAATATTTTCCCTAATCATATGAAATAAATATAGCCTATGTGGTTCATTTCAAAAGAGAGTTAGCTCGGCTGCATTTTCTAGGTCATTTAGTTCCTCGCCTTTTGGGTTACCAGGGTGTGAAGGAGATTTCAATATATTTTAAGGAGCTTCTTGCACTTGACTCACAAACGGTATGCTTTTGGACTTGGGAATGGAGTGAAATAGCTCATAGAAAGACTGAGGTACCCTGTAAGCTTTCTTGTCATTTGTGGGCCTAAAAAGAAGAAAGAAAAAATATTGGTGGGGGAAGCAAAGCTTTCCCTTACCCTATCCAGGTAAGCTGCAGAAACACTGGTGCCAGTCTGTACCGCACATCAGCTGTTACTGGCAGGTTGGTTAAAGCATACCTATTCACAAGGGCATCCACCAGGCTTACTAGAAATGCATAACACTGCTGCTGCTGTTTTTGTAATATTTATTTATACCCTGCCTTTTTCCATGACAGGACTCAAGGTGGCTTACAGGTAAAAGTAAGAGCCGCTGAAAACAAAAGGGGTATCATTAAAAAGCAATGAAACATTGATAGAATTAAAACTATAGACATATGAAATCTATTAAAACCACAACAATAATTACAATAAAAACAGCACAGTGCCAGCCCATTTTATGCAACTGAAGTACTCGAAGCATCCTGAGTGAGGAAGAAGGGTGAAAAAACTTCTCACACCTTTGTGCTGCTGTGCGAGAAGGATGGGAAGCTTCTGCGTTTGATTTCACCGTGACAGTGGTGGTGCGTTGCCACACACATTTACATCCTACACTCTGTATTCTGATAGGCAATTTTTGCCTGCACCCCTGGTCTATGCCCCTAGCAGGGGCTGGTTTCACCAACCCCTAGGTATGTGTCTGGGCATGAGTGCCAGGAAAAGAATCCCAAGGGGGAAAACTTACAAGTATAGCCCCTCCTAAATGTGGTGTGCAAAAAGACCACTGCCAAAAAGCCACCTCTGAAAACTCCTCGAGAGGCAAAATGGGGTTGGTGATTTACCAGAGACCTATATCAAAAAATAGGGACTGTCCCTGGAATATCAGGGGACATTGGGGGCTTATTGGACGGCGTTCTACTATCCAGAGACATTAATAAGTCTCTTTTCTTCCAAACTGGCAGGTCTCACTAGAGCCCTCTGGTCAGTTGTTACTATTGATCCTAGCTTATGAGAGAAGTCATTAACTACTGGTAACGATTGTTGGCTAAAAGGATTACCACTTAAAACCATGAGAATCAATGGGAAAATCTTTTGGCTAAAGGTTCCATTGATAACTTAAGACTCTCAACACTCTATGGCATTGTTCTCTTCCTTAGCACCTGGCATTTTTCTTTTTAATTGCCCAGTGGAGTTAAAACTTCAGAAACAACTTAATTACTAGATTTATGCTTCACAAAAGGTTCCATTCTAATTATAGGTTGCCTTTTTAAAAACAATCTAATTGCAAATAATTGAATCCAAAGAACATTTTAACATTATAGTTAGAAACAAGGAGTTTGGATGAAGGATGCAAGTTTATTCCACTGCTTTGTGTTGAAGAATGGATGATAATATATTATATAAAAAGAATACATTGGCTCTTCCTGTACGGAACACATCCATTGTATTTCATTCTGTGTCAGAAATGCTGTGTTGTATAAGCAGCCAACAGAATCCAGTGGCTTTTGAGCACAAGTGAGGAAGCATACATGTGCACAGACCTCTCATGTGCAGAGGCCCTCCTATAGGGTGAAGGAAGATCTTCATTTTATGAAGTACTATCTGATAGCTACTGTGCTAAGATCAAGGTGGTAAAGGTAAAGGTAAAGGACCCCTGACAGTTAAGTCCAGTTGCAGATAACTCTGGGGTTGCTGCGCTCATCTCGCTTTACTGGCCGAGGGAGCCGACGTTTGTCCACAGACAGTTTTTCCGGATCATGTGGCCAGCATGACTAAGCCGCTTCTGGTGAAACCAGAGCAGTGCACGGAAACGCTGTTTACCTTCCCGCCCGAGCGTACCTATTTATCTACTTGCACTTTGACATGCTTTCAAACTGCTAGGTTGGCAGGAGCAGGGACCAAGCAACGGGAGATCAAACATTAAAAAAAAACTTTCCTGTACAGGATTGCCTTCAGACAGCTTGGTGGGTCGGATAACTCCATATCCTCCAACATTTCTCCAATGAAAATAGGGACATCCTAGGGAAAGGGGGGCATTCCGGGATCAAATCAGAAACTGGGATGGCTTCTCTAAATCAGGGATGTCCCTGGTAAAAAAGGGACATTTGGAGGGTCTGTAACATTGGTGCTGGTCTATCTCCTATTGTAAGAAAGACCACTGACAGACACAGCAACAGATGTAGGAAGCTAATGGTGGCTGAGTTTGGAAGGAGGGAGGGAGACAGTGAGTTGTTGTTAGGCATTGAGAGGACACTGGCAGAGAAATATAAAACAGTAGAGAATACAGTAGAGAATACAGCAGCATCAAGAGGAAGCATGAGATGATGTGTCAAGCTCTATGCCTTTCCAAATGTGTTAACAAACTGTGTGTAGCAGAGGGGAATGATGATAGGTGTGTGCAGAGAGTCAGAGAAAGAGATAATATTAAGGAGCTGGGACAGGACAATGGATTCTGCTGGGCTTAAAGCAGTGGGGAGAACCTTTGAGTGCTGGGGAATGAGAGGTGTGTACAGCACCCTGATAGGAGGTGTGGAACACCATTTGCTGCTCTGCCTGAGGCAGCAAACTGTCTTGGGCCAACCCTGACTGGAACCCCTCCAGTGCTTTGTAACTGAGCAAAGCGATTCAAATCAATGAGATCCTGTTCACTTTTAAATATGAAAGAAGATACAGAAACTGGGGGGACATGACAATGTAGCTCCACAGGATACAGAAAGATTTTGCTGTGTGGGATCAATAGAGCACACATCAGCTGGCAACACCCAGAACAACTTGGAATATTAATGCACTTTCTAAACCACATAACGTTGAAAACAACAAAGGATCAGTTTCACACCTACAGAGAAGACACAAAAATGTGCCAGCAGCAAAGGAGTCGGCATTTTCAAAAAGCAACCCAGGTGGCACTTTTGTTGCAGCAGGATTTGGAAGCGAGTGCTGCTCAAAAATTGCTGAGAGCTTCCTGGTGGAAGCTAGAGACAGGCAAGAGGCAAAGAATCTGGGTAAGAGGAAAGACATGTCAGAACAGGAGTAAGCCCAGGGCTTGTGATGAGCCATGGAGATGTGCTGAATTTATGTGCATTCCATTTCAAACATGAACAGCTAGTACAATGTTAAACATTTCACAGTTATACAGATAAGATACACTCACACTTGGTGTTATGTGTGTGTGTTGTGGAGAGGTTGCATATATTCCCCAGCATCTTCAAAGCTGGGTGGAAATATTGTTTTGAATTCTGATCAGTGGCTGTATGTGTTTCAAGTTGAGAGCACACACACACACACACAAAAACACACACTTAAGGCAGTGCATATGTTTCTCAGGGCAGTACATGTGCTTCTATTTATCCCACCTTATCCTCACAACAATCGTTTGAGACTAGTTCAGCCTGTGACTTTCCCAAGACTCCTTTGACTTAGCAGGGGGTTGAATCCAGGTCTCCCTAGTATGAGTCAACTTCATAAACCAAGGTTTGAAGAGGGTTTGCTTCATTAAATCATGGTTAAGACTAATGACAGGTTTTTTCTTCAGGTTTGGAGAAACAAGAAACTGAGGTTAGTCGAAGCAGAAAGCAAAAACTTCCAATCTACTATTTGCAGCTTTTATTGACGAAATGAAGGTGTTGGGAAGGAGCGGCAGCCAATGAGATGGCTGTTTCTTTCTGTAGCTGAAAACATACATAGTCATGCTCATCTGTTACCAAAGAGTAATTATTTCAGCATATATTTTCAGCATTTACATGATCAGTTTGCGTACACTGTTTTATGTTCTCCATCTTCAGAGCTCAAAACAAAATTCCAGCTCCTCTCTTTAACCTTGCTTGTCGTATGAACAGCTGCAAGGTTAGTGTTGTGGGGGGGGGGGGTATCAAAGATCATTGATTTTCCAAAATAGTGCTCATTATCCATGATTTGGTGCCTTATTATGCTGGTCACAATGAATGTAACACCACAGAGATCAACCAAGTTCACCCTCATATCCAATTAATGTAAGTAAGGGGAGAATCTAGCCTGACATTTCTAATATTAAACTAAATTGGAAAAACACACTTCTCACCCCCCCCCCAAAAAAAAACCCCAAACCTTTCAAGCTCCTGATGTATGAAAAGAAGGAAGAAGGAAGGTCAGCCTCACAGTTGTTTTAGCTTACCATTATTCTTTTGTCTTGACAAACATCTCTCTCTCTATTTTAAGGGAGAAAAGCAGTTTATTCCTATGTTGTGTAGGCAGTCAGTCATAGAAAAGTGGAAAGGAGAGGTAGGAGGTGAAAAGTAGCAAGGAGAGAGGCTGGATGGAAAGAAGTAATAATAATGGGGAAAATGTCACATTAAAATTTCAGAGCTGCAGCAGCAGCAGCTGCCTCAGCCTGGGGGGTGAAAGAAGCCAGACAATAGCAAAAGGAAGCATGTAGCATCTTGCTAGCATTCCTGTGGTCGGAACAAGCCTATGCAACCGCTGGAAAATTCCACCCTTCTGCAAATCTTGTCTGTGATTATTGTGGGCTTTACTTCTTTTCTTCTTTTAAAGAAACTTATATATGGCCACAGACCTTTCCTGCTGCAATTACATTAGACCCTTAAGAAGCTTTTAGGTATTACAAAGATCTCCAGTTCTTTGGGAAAATTATGATTGGCAAAATGGGATTCTCATGTAATAAAAACATGAAAAACTATGAAGTCACAGTAAGGTAGAGCTGATTATTGCCTCAAAGAAGCAGGAATTTCATACCAGGAATTTCTAATGTTTTCTTTCTTTTCTTTTTTTAGTCCACTGCTACTATTCACCACTCTGCTGCCTTGCAGGATATCTTCGAGAGAAGTAAAGGCTAAGGGGTAAACCCTACACAAATCCAGAGTGGAGTCCCTAAGAAGGGTGGCTGGTGCTTTGTGTGCCTCCTTCTGGCAAATCCTGCAGCCAAGCTGATGCCAAATGCATTGCTCTGCTTTTCTTTGGATCACATCAGCAAGGCTGAATCTCACCTCCATACACACTGCCCAGGCTTGTGTCTCGGGGAGGCCACTTCGGTGTAATGCCAACGCAGTGGTTTGACCTCACCCTCGGAGGTTCACTCCATTGTCTCTCAAGACAGATAGAATCATAGAATCATAGAGTTGGAAGAGACCACAAGGGCCATCGAGTCCAACCCCCTGCCAAGCAGGAAACACCATCAGAGCACTCTGACATATGGTTGTCAAGCCTCTGCTTAAAGACCTCCAAAGAAAGAGACTCCACCACACTCCTTGGCAGCAAATTCCACTGTCGAACAGCTCTTACTGTCAGGAAGTTCTTCCTAATGTTTAGGTGGAATCTTCTTTCTTGTAGTTTGGATCCATTGCTCCGTGTCCGCTTCTCTGGAGCAGCAGAAAACAACCTTTCTCACTCCTCTATATGACATCCTTTTATATGACCTCCTCTATATGACATCCTTTTAGATGGATGTCAACAACTGTTCACCAGAATTGTTCTGCAATGATTACTGCAAAAGAGTCTTAACATCCTCTAAACAATAATTTACAACGTTCTATCTAAAAGCAAACTCAGGTGGTTGGTTGTGTACTTACAGTATTGGAATCAATATGGAGGCATTGCAGCACAAATGGGAGATACCCACATGCTCAGGTGAGTCCCAAAGTATGTAGAAGCACAAAACATTTGTTTGTTCTAAACAAAAGTGGACAAACACACACAGAATGGGACATAACCTTCTCATTGACCTCTAGAACCCACAGCAAATGGAGTGTCATTTAGAAAAGAAAGGCAGATGGGGAGGAGACTGAACTGACCAGCCTGAGCCCCAGCATAGAGTGTCCATAGAGTATCCATGAGTATCCACTCCACTCAGGTCCTTTTTCTTCATGAGGACATAAGTGGATAGAAGGCAACTCTGAACTTCTGGGTGGAAGGCTTGGCCACTGGTCAGGGATGATTGGAGTTGCAGTTCCAATAACATCTAGAGGACACTTGGTTTCCTACTCCTAATTTAAGCATCCAATTCCACCACTCAGAGCAGCAAAACAAAATGGAGAGATGAACCCCTTTAACAAGGCTTAATATATGGTTGGCATTTGGGATCAGGTGCAGGAATTTCCAAGGGATTATAATATTATTATTTCTTCTCTCCCACCCTTTCTCTTATGAGAGCCCAGAGCAGCTAACAGCAAAGCTAGACCATTAAAAACAACATAAAAGCACAGTACAAAGTATAGCTGACAAGTCAGCATTAAATTATACAAATACCAATGGTGTCACTCTTATGCTTCAAAGCCGTCTTGGATCAAATAAGTCTTGAGTTGCCAACTGGATGCATATAATGGGACAATCTGATCTCATCTGGCTGGGAGTTATGGCCCATACGTACTTTCAACTTCAGATATCACTCTGTTACCATTTCCCCATGTTCCTATCCACTTTCCCATATCTCCCTATATCAGACACATGTTCTCTCTTTGGTGGGGGTGGGGCCGGCACAAACCAGCAATAGGTGGGCCTAGAGCCAAAGTAGCAGGACTGGAATCAAAAGTGGGTGGGACCAGCCCCCTTTCTTTCTTTTTCTGCCACTCCTCAAACAACTTCCTGCTCTGTTTCTGACACCTTGTTTCATCCTCCTTGCCACACACATGGCATTAGGTCCTCAGGGTGTCCAGCCTTGACTTTTATAGAAAAGTTGGAGCTGTGTTTTGACTTCCAATAGATTCCCTCTAAAGGGAAGAAAACCCAACAACACTATTGAGTATTATGGGAGGAAACACTTATAGTCTTGTATCAAATGTAATTGCTCAAGAGAAACCTGCAAGCGAGTCTTTTTAAAGGATAGGGAAAATTGTTCAGCAGCATTTATCATCAAAGCCTCCGATTATAGCAGAGAAATGTTCAGCTTCCACAAGTAGAATCAGTTTCAAGATGAATCTGTTCCTTGCAGCAGGATTAAAAAGATTTTTAGGACATTGTGACTTTATGGATGGGGCCTAATGATGCACTGTGAGACAAATTGGCATGTGGACTTTACAAATGAGAGTATACAAAAGATATTTTTTAGCTGAGGAAAACACTTACACAGTCCTGCTGTTGAAAATGCTGTAGCAATCAGAACTGTGGCAAGGGATTACTGTAAAATTCCCAAGCAGTACTAAAGGAGCAAAATAGTATTATTATTTTAAAAATAAATAAATTACAAAATAAAAGAAGAGGCAATCCATCTGGGACATGGTCCTTTATTATCACTGTGGAAAGAGATCACATGTTCCTGCTGAGTGCAAGTTTAAACATACATGAAGCTGGGAGTGAAATAAAAGGGACAATATTCAAAACTCAGGAACACAGAATGGTCAAATTCATAGCACCAGCAAGAAAAAAATGGAGTACCTATTCCTTTGCACAGAGAGTATTAACTCAAGACTATATGAGTAGGATAGCCAAGCCATGGCTTAGTGTGAACACAAGAGTTTGCGGAAGAGAAGATTACAGTGTATTTGTTCCTCCTGGTCATTCTGCTGCTGTGCTGAACTAAACCATGGGTTTGCTTAGTGCATCATCTGAACCTGGGCTCATGGTTTAGCTCTCTCCAGATGAATCATGACCAGGAAAGCTAGACCATGAGCCCAGATTCTGATGATGTACTGAGTTTTGTTTTTAAATAAAAATGAGCAGAGCTTCAGAAGAGTGGTATATCATTAGAAAGGGGATTAGCACGTATGAGGATGTGACTGAGTAAATAGACCTTCCTTCAACTGGAAATCTATAGAGATGCTGCAATAACACCAACAGTATCCTATTAAAAGAGAGGGGGGGAACTTGTTTAAACTATATTGAAACAGATTTCAAAAGCTTTAAATGCTGGGGCAGGAGCCATAAAACTTCTAGAAACCAAAGTAACATGGTGTGAAAAGCACTGCTCAAGTTTAACAGTGTCAGACCTGTTCCTTGTTGCCTTTGCCCAGAGGTAGATTGCCAACTGCACCATTTGGAAAATCTGGCACATTCTCAAAAAGAGGCTAAGTGAACATCTTTGATTGTCCCATCAATAAGTGGGACCGTAAAGCTGTGTGGAGATTAGTGTTACCATAAACCTAGTCCTGAAGGTCGAAAATGATCTTTTACAGCAACCTGATGATATATTTGCCACATTAACAACAGGTGGCAAACAGTTCAACAAGATTTATTGGTCACAGACCACTCTGCAAATGGAAGTGGAAGAAGATGCTAAGGCATACCTCACATTCAACATCTCCAAAGGCCTGAATCAGTACAAAAGGCTTGTGTTTGGTACCACATCACTTTCTGATATCTGGCAAGAGGTAGTGGATCTGATTCTGCAAGGGAACCCCAGAACACAGTGATAGGTGAAAGGGTTGAATAATACTGAAAGCCTTGGTTGCCCAGGCAGGCGCATTATGTGACCCATGAGAACAGCAAATAACCAGACTGTAGAATGGTAGCGGGTTAAAATCAGGCCAAATCTTTACTGGCAGCAGCAGGCGGGGGGGGGGGGGTTGGCATGGCATTGGGTCCAGGATCAGTTCATCATTCCACAAGTCCCATGTTCATGGAATAGATCCTTTAGGTTTGGACCGCCCCTAACTTGTTACATGGGAGTCGGCCAGTATTGAACCTTGCCGTGATGCAAGCCAGGCAAGCAATGTCTCACTGAGCAACTAGGGTGCACATTCCAACCAGGCAGATACCCTTACATGAGCTTGGGGTATCAGGTTGAGAGGGGGGGAAATAATTTCCAGCCCTGTCAACCAGCAATCCAAAATTGCTCAGTGAAGGCTCTAACCCGAGGGTGGGTGGGCAGGAAGCTCTTGAGGCAAAATGGCCCAAACCTCCAGGGGAAGCAGCCTTATATAGGCTTTCCTCTCCTCCCCCTGTGCAAGGGCTCATGGGACAGCTTTTTCCCATGAGCCCATGCAGACAGGATGTTGGGCAAATTGCCTAGTACTTTGCTGCAACTTATGGGCCACAGCGCCACCTGGCAAAGGCTTATTGGGCATGGAATGAGGCATATAGTACTGAAACATTGAGAAGAATATAGCTTATGAGACAACAGCGAAAAAATGTGATTGCCCCCAAAGTTTCGTTAGCTAGTGATACATAGTACTATGTTGGCTTAACATGCCAATAGAAAATACCAAGCAAGAGCAAATTCCACTTCATTCTGAACTGCAACCATAAATGATACTACCTCATGATGACCAACCCACATCATTCCTCTGCTCACATAGAGCAGTGAAATATGACCTGTGGGCAATCAGCCTGCTTTCCCACCCCTACCCCAATCTTACAAAATGGAAACTGAAAACTGTGTTGAGAGTGACCTTTATAGACTCCACCGTGTGAATGGAGAGGTTGTGGTTGGGGAGAATCTTTGCAGCTTGCAGGCCTAATGTTAAACTGGTACATTAGAGAGGATTTTGTCAAGATTAGTAGTTTTTTTTCCCTGCGAAGTCAATCACCCTAGAGACTCTTTTCTTTTTCAAGGAAAGAGCCTTTCAGAAGGAAGCCTGTAACAAGCAGGCCGGAACTTTACCCTTTGGGGATTAGTACGATTTAGATCTTTGAGAATTGAAGCCAAATCCTAAAGGGGGAAACAAGTTGAGGCTCACTTTTTTAACACTCCTAGTTGTGTGAATAATCCTGCTTCCACAGTTGTGTCCAACTGCTTGATTCAGGGCTATAGGCATGAGTAAGAGCTGGCTCACTTTAAACTCCTCCTAAGCCTATGGGAGCATGCTGTGTAAATCAACAAGGAAGGAGGGGAACGAGTATTTGCAAATGTTAATATATGATGATAGTAAAATATGTTGTAAGTATGACAGATAAGATCAAACAACAGACATAAAACAGTTAAATCCCAATACTGCTAGCAGTTTGGGGAGAGCCCAGAGGCTTCAGTGCTATAACAAAAATGTAAAATCTCTCAGCAGTGTGACTTATTTTCAAGATAAAAGAAAACAAAGCATTTCCCAGTGTTCTTTCGTTGAGGAAAAAGGGGGATGAATAAAACCCTACCTGAGTATAACATACAACCATCCAAAAGACTATTGAAGACTAAAACTAGATGTGACAGACCAAATACTGATACAATGGTCTGTTGCCATCCCTTCCAACTAGGCCGTCATTCTGATTGCTATCCCAGGTCTCAAGCAACTTGTACTTAACAGAGATGTACAGATGGTTCAGATATTTGCAAATTGCTCTACATGGAGTATTCGCAGTCATGCCCTTTGGAGAAAATAATGTTTGGCCCACATTACCTAAAGCTGAGGTAGCCAAATTCATCCCACCCAAATGTTATTGGGCTACAATGCCCAACATCCCAGACCGTTGGCTATGCTGGCCAGTTGGAAGTTGTGGTTTGATAACACCTGAAGAACACCATGTTGACTAACTCTGATCTATAGATATTAATGTCGTGTCCTGACAAGAATATGCATGAGTAACAAGGCGAAAATGTGTCACCATGATTGCATGTATTAATTGTGATAGGCATTGGTTTTAGGTATGGACATGCCATGTCAGATGTCTCTAGGGTGCCTCAGGCCTCTCCACATGGAGCAGTTTACAAAATATAAACACAGTTGGACATCAGCTTCAACCAGCATACATTCTAGGGTTCATGGACCATTAATATAAGTCCTCCTCTTGCTGCTCCGTAGGCTCACATGCTCCATTGTTGGAGCCTGAGAGCTCCATTACATGTAATGGTCAGATCCAGCATGAGTCCTACACCTACATTTGAATACAGGGCGTATCTTGACATACAAACTAGCTCTTGATGTCCCAATCAATTGGATGGTGGAAAGGTGCATGCTGGGATCTCAGTGATCCCATCCTGCATCCTCCCTTGCCCCCTAGCTAATTAGTACTGCTAATTGCACTCCAGCTCTTTGGAGAGCTCTAGAGAAATGCAGAGAAAGGTGCTGAAGGCAGTATAAATCCCATAGGATTTAAGTGCTGGCCATCTTACAGTGGGTCACAGGGAAGGCCTATGTAAGACATGTGGCTTTCCATGTGTTGTCTGAGAAATCAACAGGGCAGTTTACCTGTTTCCAGGTTGATCTCTCCAAAGGCTATGTGGCCTCCCTGACCTCATTAACTAGGGACATTCTATGTAAAGTTGGTGGCAAAAATGCCTAAAGGTTAGAGCTATGCCTCCGTGGTAGAGTTGGTGCATGTAACAAGCTTGAGGATTGGAAGTACACACCGGATCAAGGAATGGAGCTTTTTCCACACTGATGGTGATCCCCACAGTGAATGTAACATGTAGACCAGTTTGTATATGTTTTAAATTGCTTTAAAAACTTTAAAATTTTACTTTTCAACATTCCTGTAAGATTATAATGAGAACCGATGAAAGCTGACATTAATTAAACAGCCCCCTAAAAGCCATGGAAGGATGGGTAGAAAAGCATGATGTTACAACTAGTCATCTGAGTTCATCCTAGTTTGGCAATTTAAAGCCAGTGGTTATTTCACCCCCTGCTCATCTCCACCCTGCCCAAAGTTATGAGATACTTCAGGTGAAATAGCTTCAGTTCACCCTGCAGTGGAAAAATGAAACATTTCAGAAACATGAAAAGGTTTCTGTTTTGTTTGTTTTTAAAGAAAAATGGGCAGAACTTCAAAACAGGAGGTGTCCTAATTTTTCTTCCAGGAGGATGGTCCACCCTTGTCCTTAAAGATATGAATCAAAGCAATACTTTGAAGGTGTGACTAATGGGTTGCTACTTATATAGCAAACTATGCATTCCTTTGTTGTTCAGGGAAATCTCATTCCACACCCTCTAATAACTGCATCTCCCAAGGTAACTGTAAGCAGAGACTGGGGTTAGATTCATGAGATTGCACAAAGTGTTCATAATGGATGCCTACTTGATTGGCACTGGAGACAAAACCTTATACCTCTAGAGCTGGTCTACCTATTCTGACAGGCTCACATGCATTAGTCAAATAATAGAACACATAACTTGCTAACCCCTTTCACCAGTCAAGCTTTCTGCTGTCAGTGCTAGCCCTCAGCTAGCTGTCTATCTAGGCATGTCCTAAGCACTTCTATCTTCACAAAAGGGGTGGGGAACTGGAATGAAGGTTGACTTCAAGAAGACTGACTCCCACATGTGTATATGTAGGATTTCAGCCTTTGCTACTTCGTTACTCCCCCCCCCCCACACACACTCATTTCAGCTGTAGCATGCAAATAGCCTTAGGTGTTGACACTACAGTGGTACCTTGGGTTACATACGCTTCAGGTTACATACGCTTCAGGTTACAGACTCCGCTAACCCAGAAATAGTGCTTCAGATTAAGAACTTTGCTTCAGGATGAGAACAGAAATTGTGCTCTGGCGGCGAAGCGGCAGCAGGAGGCCCCATTAGCTAAAGTGGTGCTTCAGGTTAAGAACAGTTTCAGGTTAAGAATGGACCTCCGGAACGAATTAAGTACTTAACCCGAGGTACCACTTTATTCACACAAGAGAGCTATATGATTATCTCATCTGATGTAGCCATTCCCATGTTGTGGGTGCTCCTGAGAACCTTTATTGCAGGCTCCCCTGAGGGTCTAGTTAGAGCCAACAAGGCCATCCATTTTATTTGGTGCTAACTCTCATAAGTTTAGAGATAAATATGTGGTGGGATGGCTAAAACATCCAATACAGATTTTAAGAAATAAAAAGAGCCTCATCCCTGAGTAGTCACTTTTGTTTCTGCCTGAGGAAAAAATGCAATAAAGTACTAGCCTTCAGGGACGCGGGTGGCGCTGTGGGTAAAAGCCTCAGCGCCTAGGGCTTGCCGCTCGAAAGGTCGGCGGTTCGAATCCCCGCGGCGGGGTGCGCTCCCGTTGCTCGGTCCCAGCGCCTGCCAACCTAGCAGTTCGAAAGCACTCTCGGGTGCAAGTAGATAAATAGGGACCGCTTACCAGCGGGAAGGTAAACGGCGTTTCCGTGTGCGGCTCTGGCTCGCCAGAGCAGCAATGTCACGCTGGCCACATGACCCGGAAGTGTCTCCGGACAGCGCTGGCCCCCGGCCTCTTGAGTGAGATGGGCGCACAACCCTAGAGTCTGTCAAGACTGGCCCGTACGGGCAGGGGTACCTTTACCTTTTACTAGCCTTCCCTTGCCACATGTGTATGTTTAAACTTTAACTCTATATATATATATATATATATATATATATATATATATGCAGGTTTTGGTGTCCTCGGGTATCTTCCCGTGTAAAAGTTGGGGTGTCTAGGCGACGTTTCGACGAGGTCTCACTCGTCATCTTCAGGCTGGTGCTTTCGGCTTCTTGTTACTGGAACAGAGCAGGATCTCAGTGTTTGAGTTCCTATAAATACTGTTGAGGAGGTGTGGCCTCCTATGTTCTGGGCAGAGAGGAAGTTCCCAGGCTAGTGTGCCTTTTCTTCTTTTGTTCCTTAATTGCTTGAGGGATATCTTGAGTGATTTCTTGAGTGATATCCTGAGTACCACTTAGGTAGGTCATTAGGTGTGGATTAGTTGCTAAAGCCTTTGTGTCTTGACCTCTTGAACTTTGTGAAGAGTTTTTCTGAGAAGATGGGTGTACTACATTTAGTTGTGCTCTGGCTTGGCTTCGTGTATAGGGGCGAGCTGTGGTTTTGTGGCCTGTGCCAGCCAGATCTGTGTAGGGATTGCAGGGGGGTGCAGCATCCGGAGGTGCCACCATGGTTTGGCTACTGGATGGTGTCTGTAATTTATCTGTGGAGAGGGTCTGGGTTTGGGTCTGGTGTGGTTGATTGGTGATGGCGTTCTGTGTGCCTCTGGATCTGGTGTCAGTTTTTGTGGGGAGGGCTAATTTCCAGATGTCTGGCAAGCGGGATGTGTCGTCACGCTTGTTCATGTTGTGAGGGTGTTTCTCTATCTCGATGGCTTCCATGATTATTCTCTTGTGGTGATGTTCCATGTTAGAGAGCAATTTGGAATCTGCAAAATTAATTTCGTGTCCTGTTTCTTTCATGTGTTGGAAGAGAGAGGAAGTTTTTTCTTCTTTTTTGACGGCATTCTTGTGTTCTGCGATACGTGCATTTATTCGTCTGTTTGTTTGTCCAATGTACGTGGCTGGGCAGACTTTGCAGGGTATTTCATAGACCCCTTGGTTTTCCAACTGGATTTTATCCTTGGGGTTTCTGAGGATACATGAATGCAGGTTTTGGTGTTCTCGGGTGTCTTCCCGTGTAAAAGTTGGGGTGTCTAGGCGACGTTTCGACGAGGTCTCACTCGTCATCTTCAGGCTGGTGCTTTCGGCTTCTTGTTACTGGAACAGAGCAGGATCTCAGTGTTTGAGTTCCTATAAATACTGTTGAGGAGGTGTGGTGTATAGCCTCCAATGTTCTGGGCAGAGAGGAAGTTCCCTGCTCTGTTCCAGTAACAAGAAGCCGAAAGCACCAGCCTGAAGATGACGAGTGAGACCTCGTCGAAACGTCGCCTAGACACCCCAACTTTTACACGGGAAGACACCCGAGAACACCAAAACCTGCATATATATATATATATATATATATATATATATATATATATACCACACACACACACACACACACACTTGGGGCCTCTTCAGACTAGTGTTTGTTTGTTTGTTTGTTTGTTTGTTTGTTTGTTTGCAGGTATATTCTGCAACATGTCCCTGATGGAATAATAGTGCATTACTAATGGGTTTATACTAGATTGTCTGCACAGCTTTCGCTTTATTAGTTTTTCTGCAATGTTTCCTGAATGATATCACATTATTGCCATCCGGAGAGGCACTCCTGTGCTGTAGTGCAACAAAAGCAGGAGAAAAACGAACACACATGGAACAGTTGTGGTTTTAAAAGTGAGAGGGTTTTAGCAGGAAATACAGGACATGCCCCAACTGAAAATGCAGTATGTCTGCTCCAAAACTGTTGCAGGCACAAACAGTATTGAAAGCGGTGATATTATGTATCACTACCCTGATACCATCGTGAGCACAAATAATCATGACTTCGCAATAAAAATATATTTGGAGGGGGTCTTGCAGATATACCATATTGGTTGTTCAGTGAAATTCATGGGCATGTATCCATGAATTACAACAATGAGTTACTATGCAAGGAACATCTTGTGACTTGCAAAATTGCACTCCCTACACAATATTGGGTCAAGAACAATCCAGCTTGAAAATCAGGTGCCTTGCTTCACATTCTGGACAAAAGAAACACACATACACATGCAGACACACAATGGAAATACAGAATGCCTGAATGCCATCCTAGGTTGCTTCAGGCATTGAGGGGTTATTAAATCAGCCCTCAGAAAGATTTGTATTGTGCATTTCTGCCTCTTCCACACATTGTGTGGGAGTTAATAAGTAATGGGATGAGCATGATGGGATGAGGGAAGGCCCATAGGGTAAATGATGGAGTGGTGTAATTTAACAAGTCAGTGAAAGGAGCTGTTAAATCATGGCTAAATTATGCCGGTGTTTGCCAGAAGTCTTTCCCTGTATTCAAATGCTTTTTCATAAAATATTGAAATTTCTTTCAGCAAAGATAAATGAAGACTCACAGCAGCCAAGCAACTTAAAGCATTGGACTGAAGCCCTTTCTCCTTTTTTAACTGCATGGGTGAGGCAGCGCCATGGTGCATTTTCAAGGAGCTGAATCTATTGGGGGAGGGGACCAGTCCAGGACAGAGAGATTTAGAAGGCAAATATGTGAGAGGATTTCATTTATTGAGTCTCTCACAGCCTCTGAGTAGAGCTGAGCCAAAAACCGTTTTCTTGCACTGCAAATAATATACTCACCTCTGAATCCTTTGAAAAGTATGCCGTTCAGGAGTCAGATTCCATGACCAGACCACATCAGCCAATCAGAATTTCTGTTTCAGTGCATTTTATTCAGTACTTTTATTTGACTTCAATCCACAAATCAAAATCCTCTGGGCAGTTGATAAGAATTAATAAAATGCACAAATACAAATAATATAAAAACTCAGCAAAAGCAAGCAAACATAAAATACCAAAACCAGCAAAAAAAGGTCATATAAAACTCACTCCTTTAAACCACAAAAAGCTATTTGTGCCCAAATCTATAAAATTCATAATTAAAATTAAAAGACTTGGAAGAATAAAATGGTCTTCACCTGGGACTAAAGAAAACTATAAAAACTGGTATGCATATGAATTGTTTGATAGCAATACCCTTCTCCTGCAGAATGGAATTTTAATTTTTCCTATTACTGTTTTACACATTTTAAGTTGCTGTATATTTTAGATTCCTTCGATATTGTTTCAGTCATGTGTGTACTCTGCCCAAGGACTACTTGGAAAAGAGTAGATTATCAATTTTCTTATTCTTCCTGGAGGTTTTTGTTATACTGGTCTGTAAAAGTGGACAGATATATGCAGAGTCTATTCTCTATTTACTTATTAGCTTTTCTTTGCTGTAATATAATGATTTCAAATGCTGCATGATGTTTTTAATAAAAGATGTTGAAAATAAATAAATATAACAGAAGTACCAGGTGAGCCTCTCTGAGGAGGATGTTCCACAACAAGGGTGGGATGGGGAAAACAAAAAGACCCTCATAATAAAATATGGATGAAATGAAGATATAACCCAGTGTTCACCTCAAGAAAAGCCTAGCCCTTCAGCTGCTGCTACTTGGTGCATATTTATATGTGAAATAAATAATTCTGGTATAGAATGGACCTGCACGGAAGTTCTGTCCGATTGCATCACGGCAGTGCCTTTCCTTATTTTTGTTACAGCTCAGAGTAAAAAGCAATCTCTGTCTTGCAAAGAATTGCTTTGGATTTTGAGACCTCAGGGAATTAGACTAGGCCAGGTAATTATCAGGATGCATCCAAGAGTTGAATTGAAATTGACTCAATGGGCAGAAAGCAATACAATGCATTGAGATAAGAAAAAGCAGAATTAGAAGAATAGCTTAAAAGAGATTGCCTGGCCTTTATCAGGCTTGCAGTCTCTTTTGAATTTATTTGAATATATATGCTTTAAAGATTATGTTTTAAACTGTCATCTCTAAAATGCTGACCTCTTTGTAAATCAACTTTCCTTGTGAGTAGTATAAACTCCTGTGTACCTAAAAAGGTGAGGGGGGGGGAGAGCCACCCCTCACTCAAATATTTATAGACACACTTTTTCTGTTTTGTCCTCATTTGAATTTCACATTTGGTGGTAATGAGATTCAAACATTCATTGTTGGGCTAAATCCCATGAAAGATATCAGGAAAAGATGAGAGTGAGATGGACAGTTTGGGGCTCGCTTTAAAAAAAAAAATCAAAGTAGCACAGGTTTTCAAAGCATAAAGTTGTCTTTAGAGGCTGCCATGGAGAGGATGTCAGACAGGTTTTTGTTTTTTGTTTTACTTAATTTATGAATCACTTCCCATGATGCATCCCAAAGTGATTTATAATATAATAACATATATAAAAAGATAATGTATTATGAAAACAGTTAAAACTATTGCAGATATAAAACAATTATTTTAAATGTATATATATAAATAAATAAAAATTTAAAACAACAGCATATACGATCAGTTCTCAGCAAGATTTTAAAAGGATAAAGATTTTAGAAGGTTTATTGAAAGAGGAAGGTCTTCAGCAGGAGCTGAAAAGAGAATGTTGTGTTTACCTGTATTTGTTTGTAGATTTATTTCAATAAATTTATACACTGTTTGAATTCAAAACAACCAAACAAACCTCAAAGTGGTTGATCATAAGAATTAAACAATAAAATTATTAGCAAAAGAAATTAAAAACAACAGTTCAAAATATCCAAAAATTTAAAATCAGCAGTGAACTGGAAGCAGATTGAAACACGTATGAACATTCTAGATGACAGGGTAGTCTTGTCTAGGGCCGGTTCAAGACATTTTGCTGCCTGAGGCAAAGGAAAAGATGGTTCCCCTACCCAAAGCACATACAGAAGCCAGTTGGATTGGCAGTTGAATCTCACTTCAATACCAGTAAAAGGAAAATATCTTCCACTGAACTTGAGGCAGCTAACTAGCATAGCGGGTACAAGGCAAGTCACATGCCAATCACAGTTCTACCCCTTCCCCGCCCCTCAGCAGCTGCCACCTGAGGCCACTGCCTCACTCTGCCTCATTATAGGGCCAGTCCTGGATTTGTCTAAACAACAACAACGTTATTATTTATATCTTGCCCATCCAGCTGGGATCCCCCAGGCACTGAAATGAGTTTTAGTGAAGGCACCTGCCTGATATCAATAGGCAGGAAGTTCCAAAAAGTAGATGCTGCCACACTGATGGAGCGATTTCTTAGAAATGTGTAGCAGGTATTATATGTGAGTCTTATGCCAGTGTAGCCCAACTGCACTGGGAATCAGCCAGTTGAGTTGGATATATGCTGGATCCTAACTCACTCATCCCATCAGATCTGGGGTTTGGATTGTTCCCCAAGAGGCAAAAATATAAGGACAAACTTGATAGAATATTGGGGTGCTGGATTGATGTTGATTAGGAAAGAGCTCTGGGTGCATATATATTCCTCTCATTCCCCTTCACTTCTGTATTTGAAATTGGAAAGACACACATTATAAGCCCATTCCTTCTCAGAAGGAAACTGCTTTTTCAAAAGGATGCTCTGAAACTTCCTGTCGCTCAAGGAAGTGTAGAGCACAAAACAATCATTTAATTTTCCCTCTTTCCATCTCAAGCAATTACTCATCTGCAGGCAATGAGATTTTGCAACAGCTTGTGGCACAGTGCTGCAGGAACCAGAGTTTTAAAAAGAGGCTGGTTCCACACACCCCCATGGGCATTTGCATTATATTGGGCCATTTACTTAGGAGAGAGCTTGACCTGAATTATGTACTTATACTTATTTAAACCTGCTATTGAGGATGATGGATATTTTGGTTCACTTTATAGCCGGCTTCAGAAATAAAGTTCTTTCACTCGGGGGCAGAAGGAAACTTGCAAGGATTTAATTTTAAAGTAAGTTATTTGGAAGGGGAGATCATCTATTATTGAAGGTGAAGTGCCAGGAGGAAAGATGGTGACAGAGATTTTAATTCTTTGCAAATCCTGCAATTTCATTACTTTCCTCATTGAATATTTATGTCGCAATGCAACATTAGCACTAGCATCTCTGGGCCTCCCAATTATTATTGCTAGATAACTTACAGGCCGATTGACAAACTAGTGAAGCCAGGGTGTTTGGGAATTGAGCCAGTTTAATCTTACAGGAATTTCCATTGATTGAACTAGTTTGTAGATCTCAGTCTTGGCTACTTTTGCCAGCAAGCGAATCATGAAATGATAGAGGCAGGGTTGCACTTTTAACATGATGTATTATTATGTAGTAGTGGAATGATTACTTGCCTTCCCCTCACTCCATCCCAGTTATTCTTTAGGTTTTCGGGAATAAATTCTACAATTAATTATGGAATTGGAGTCTGCACAGTTTGCAGTTGCTTCAGCTCAAATGCTTATGACAGGGGGCATCTGGAAGTTTGAGAACATCCTAAAGGCATCATCACAAGGCAGCTACCAGTGGCGTAAGGTAAAGGTAAAGGTACCCCTGCCCGTACGGGCCAGTCTTGACAGACTCTGGGGTTGTGCGCCCATCTCACTCAAGAGGCCGGGGGCCAGTGCTGTCCGCAGACACTTCCGGGTCACGTGGCCAGCGTGACAAAGCTGCATCTGGCGAGCCAGCGCAGCACACGGAACGCCGTTTACCTTCCCGCTGGTAAGCGGGCCCTATTTATCTACTTGCACCCGGGGGTGCTTTTGAACTGCTAGGTTGGCAGGCACTGGGACCGAGCAGCGGGAGCGCACCCCGCCGCGGGGATTCGAACCGCTGACCTTCGATCGGCAAGCCCTAGGTGCTGAGGCTTTTACCCACAGCGCCACCCGCGTCCCACCAGTGGCGTACCAAACCACAAAATGGCAGGATGGTAAAAGCTACCTCCAGTAAATAAAAATGGAGCCTCCTAAATTTGCATGACTCCCATTATATGTAGCAAAATGTGAAATTGATAAACTCTCAGCCAATGCATCTCCTTTTGACTTCTACCACTAGGGAGCAGCAACAACAATAGTGAAGGAGGTGAAAGGTGGTCAAGTGACAGCTTTGCCATAGTGGATGTCAGGAGCGCTAGTTAAGAGCAGACTGACATGATGGATAACAATGTAGGGAAAAACGACACGTAAAACCAGCCGAAGCATTAATGAGTCTGAGGAACTCACCCAAAGAAAATACACTATATATACAGGAACAATTGGCTGGGGGTGGTGTTAATTTTAGTAGTGCTGTGGCTTTTCTTCCTGAGCTGAAAAGAAGGGGATAGAGACAATAGAGTGGCTTTTAAATTGTTGGCAGGAAGGACTGAGTTGGTTGATGAGATTGTGAAGAAACCTTGACAATAAGATTTCAGAATTCTTGCTTCCCACATACACAATTTTCACACAAGAATTCAATGGTAATAGAGCTTTGAATTTAACCGCTGGAAACTTGTGTAGTGTTTTGATGAAGGTGGGCTACTATGCATGACTTACCATGGCAACTGTGCATATTTCATGGTCTTTACAGATTCCAAAATAGTTGAAAGCAAACTCCCCATGTTGCTCCAACATCCAATCCAAGGTATGGTTAAATTAGAGGGGGAACTCAGAGGGAGAGGAATTTGGAAGTCCCAACCTTCACTGCATTACTGGTCAAACCAGGTAGGATGCCAAAAAGTCTTGCCACACCCTGGTAAAAAGGAGATGTGGTTTGGGGTTTGAAATAGTAACAAAGTTTTATTAAATACAGTTAAAGGATCTGCAAGCAGGTGGCAACTGCTAGGTGAGCTAAACAAAATAGTGTGAGATCCCATAAATCTGAGGCACTGGAACTATGCTTATGTCTCAAATTTTGCAACAAACTGCCTTGGCTCAGGGCCTCAGAATAGCTACTTATAGCCCATTCTTGCTGGCACATTGCGCTGAGGAAATTCTGTCCTATCTGCATGCCACAAGCTGTGCCAAGAGAGTAGAATAAGTCAGAGGTGGCTTTGGGGAAGCATAATCAGTTTGCCTGCACTGAGCACCGAGCAGAGAGAGCACTGCAGGCGGCACAGCAACAGCGATGAACAAGGGAAGGAGAGACGGGCCCCCAAACCTTTAAAGCCCAAAGTCTACCACTGAACAAGTACAATGCAAACGCAACACAATGTGGAACGTGGTCACAGTGTAATCATGGCAAATCTTGTTGCATCATTTTAAGCATTTTAATTATTAAATGTAGCAGTGGATAAAAAACTGATGAAGCCTCATAAACATAATTGGTATTTATTTTCCCACATGGCAGTACCAACTGCATTATGCTTTTTCACACGTACCCATTTTGAGTTGTGGCAAGTGTACTATTGATCTTTTGTTGTCTCCTAAACCTGGTTTTCATTTTAAAAATAATACAGCTTTGGTTCCTAATAAGTTTTCTACGTATTATGGATACAGCCTGTGAAATAGTAGCAATTTGTGCATGTTATGAATGGGTGACAGCTCTAGATAAAGGTCTGCTAGTCTGTGGTTTATTAAGGCAAGCAGTCTATCAGGGTCATGCCAATCTCGGTCTGCCTTCAGCCAGCGCTTACCTGCCTGCATCCTTACTTACAACAAATGGGGGATATCTCTGCCCGCCTTTGGCTTTGGTTCCCACTACTATTTGTCTTATTGTCTTCTTCCCTAGCAGTCTCCATGGGCACCAGCCACCACAGCTACTAGTTATCCAGGGAAAATGCTAGGGGTATGACCAAATTATTTCCAAAAGGTGTCTACATGTTGGATGGGATTTCTGTTCACATTTATCAATTGATTGCATAAGAGATAGCATGGATTACATTTGACATGCCATAACTGTTGCATTTTTATTCTTATAAACTAGCAGTATACCGAATGAAACATCAAGTTTATCAGGACAAAACTTAGTAATGGAACCCTTTATTAGAGATAGGACCAGAGCAGGCTCTACTATTAGACAGAGAAAGGTAGCCACCTGCTGGGGAACAGAAAGAGATTGCAAGGAATTAGCGGACATAGCTGTGCATGCCATGCGACCTGTCCTGCTCCCCCTAAACTAGCCTCTTGCACCTTGAAAAACAGTATCCTGTCACTAGATTCAGCTTCCAGTCTGGTTGGCTTCTGTACGGAGAATGGGGAGGAGACGCCATCTTGTTATTTGCCTCAGGCAGCAAAATGTATTGGGCTGGCCTTGGACAGCTCCGAGAGTGAGATGGCATCTGTACTTTATGTTCCAGATCTTGTAATCTGAAAAATAATTGATGCAGACAAAGTGGGAGGGGGGACCATTTGTAGTTTGTAAGAGCTTTTACTGAGAGCCTTACATTTATTTAAATTCTACTAATGCTTACAATTGATTCTGTGGTGAATAACTGTGCGACAGAAACCCCAGGACTATAATCCCACAAAAGCCAACTTCTACTAACTGTTATGCATATTTATGTTAAACTGCTCATTTTTGTTTAATTACAGCCCATCATACTTCTCAAAATTCAGTCAGACTTTAACTATATCCTTAGGAACAAAATAGTTCTTTGATTACAAATAAATTAGAAACTTTTATTAATTAAACAGAGCACATTTATAGTAACTGCAGACAATCTAGGAGAAAAGAGGTTTAAGCCTCCCTCAAAATTCATTTCTCTCGCTTAGTTCTCTCATTCAGATAGGCACGCTGCATGAGTTTACAAGTTGTTATTTTTGAATGTATTAACACTCTCAGCAATATTCTTCTTGGAAAGATTTGGGAGGCAAAGATTAAAGCACAGATATCTGGCAAATTGCTTATTGAAATTAGCTGTCTTTTGCGAGGAAAAACTGCTCAGATTCAAGCTAACATCCAGTCCTCCAGCAATACATTCTGACTTTCATATGAGAAAGTGCTTGCCTGCCTGCCGCTTAATTTTTATAACCTCGAAGGGAGCGCATTTGCTTGGAGATTGCATGACAAGCAGAAACTGAAATTTAGGAGCTTTACAACATTTTTACTGGCTGATTTGATTTTTATCACAGCAACGTTTTTTGTTTTTTTTGTGTCCTTACAATCATACTTTGTTCTGCCTTTCTATTTCACTGGGACAAATCCAACTGAATTAGCCATTTTATATTACAGCTGTCAAAAAGAGAAGTGTACTTTGTACCCTAGTGAAGGAAATTTTACTGTGCCATCAGTGCTATTATGAAAGAAAGTCAGAACAATCATTCTCACCCCTGATGATTCATAGGCCTTAAATCCAAAATGGATTGTTCAGATCATTCAGGTTCAGTCTCTTGCATATCACAGGGTGACTCGCTGTCAGTCGAACGCCATAGAGGGCCTGGATTTTTACAACTTGAATAACTCAATCTAAGATCAATAGATTTGTGTAACACATTTAGATCATATGTGTAATTTGCACAGTTTGCACAGATCTATACTAACAGCCATGGCTTCCCTTCAGAGTATCCTAGGAAAGGCTGTTGGGAATTGTAGCTGTAAACTATAGTTCTGAGGGAAGTTGTAACTGTTAACATGGTGTAAACGTGCTTTAAATTATAGTGTGGATTTGATTATGGTAAAAAGAGTGACAGAAGGATGCAGGGAGATATCTGATTGATTAACAATTCATAGTTCTGGATTTTTGGATTTCAAAAGTTCTCTGAAACAGTAATATTAATAGGTGCAAAATATTACACTGAACTTAAATGGAGATGTTCTGAAGCCTCTATGTCCAAATTAGGCCTTACCAACTTAGAATCTTTACAACTCCATCAGACTCCCATAGTTGTTCTGACTGGGGCTGAAGAGAGTTCTAACCCCAAACACCCAGCAGGCAGCAGTTTGGGGAAGACTGGTGTAAATGGTTAGTTCAAAATGTGGAGCGGATGGTGAGCTCAAATTTGAAAGTGGCAGAAATGTTGAACAAATAATTTGAGAGCAAATGGAGGATGGAAGTTATTTGAAAACGCTGAGGAGGGAGCCCTGAAATAATTATTCAGCACCACAACCTCAAAAATGCAATCCTGTTTTTATATTGAAGAAGAAGAAGAAGAAGAAGAAGAAGAAGAAGAAGAAGAAGAAGAAGAAGAAGAAGAAGAAGAAAGATAACCATTTGCTGCAGCTATTTATACAACTACACATCCAGTTCAACAGGGAATAATAATTATATTAAGTAGGAGGAAATATGCAACTTGCAGTGAACTGAAATAACTAGGAGTTTTAAACAACTTTAGTGTAGGCAAGAGGTTCTGCTATGTGTTTTGTGCATGGATGTGTGCATGTGACAGAGAGCAAGAAAGAAGGATTTAAACAAGAGGTTCAAGAAACAATTTGAAATTTATAATTCCTTGAGTTCAGGTTTACGAATATTTCATTTTATCAAGGGGATCCCAGAGTGGGATAGTGTATATCTGACTACAAATCTGGCCTTTCCCGACATCTTCCTTGGAAAAGCTCCCAATATATTTTCCCCTTAGGAACTTTAAATCATTACTGATTGCATTACGTTCTGCAAGGCTGGAGTGCTTCGGAGCACACTGCGGATTTTTAAATCAGTCACCTCATGCTTAATAGATAGCCCCATGTAGAAAGATGTGTAGGTAACAGTACCATTGCGTAAAAAGGTTTTTTTTTAAAAAAAGAAGGTAAAGGACCCCTGGACGGTTAAGTCCAGTCAAGGCGACAATGGAGTTGTGG
The DNA here is from genome assembly GCF_964188315.1 of Podarcis muralis. NCBI lineage: Eukaryota > Metazoa > Chordata > Lepidosauria > Squamata > Lacertidae > Podarcis > Podarcis muralis. The sequence continues at coordinate 64,351,957 of NC_135659.1, forward strand.
CACTCATCTCGCCTTCAGGCCAAGGGAGCCGGCGTTTGTCCACAGACAGCTTTCTGGGTCATGTGGCCAGCATGACTAAACCGCTTCTGGCACAACGGGACACTGTGATGGAAACCTTCCCGCCGTAGCAGTACCTATTTATCTACTTTCACTGGTGTGCTTTCGAACTGCTAGGTTGGCAGGAGCTGGGACATAGTGTAATATAGTGGCAACAAGAGTAAATACTGGGAAGATGTGTTGTGGGTAGTGGTTAATGAGCTGGAGTTGTGGGCAGAATCAGATTATATTTGACCCCCCTCCCAATCTGTTTGAGCACATCTGCTCCTCCTACCAACCTAAACACCAGCTCTGCCTTGATTGGCCTCAGCTGTCAATGGGCAAATGGGATGCCTGAATACTGCCTGCACATGTATCCTGTCCAATGTACATAGACAAAATGTCCATAGTAAATCCCCCCCCAAAAAGGGAGCAATTGCATGATTGTTGCCTGTACACATTGTATTTCATGTGTGTAGGCCATAATTGGACATGTCTTCACCATGTGAATGACCAAGGCTGGCAGAGTGTTCTGGATGGGCAGGGAAGGTTGGCCGGCATGGTCTTCTCCATGCAGTGGTCTTGTAAGGAGGAAAGTACCTACCTGCCCCAGGAATAGTACATAATGGGATAAGTGGTTGCTGTTATCATGTACCTTACACTCTGAAACATTTTGCAGGATCTGAAAAAGGCTGAAAGTTCAACTGACTCCTACTTCTTTTTTAATCTAACTATGATGACAACTTTAATACTGGCATTTTAGATTCTTCTTCCAGGAACCAGGCAGAAATAACTACACCAAACTCGGGGAATGTCCACCATATTCTTAAACACTAGCCAGCCACTGTGCTTACCAAAGTGTTGTTAAGTAGTATCTGAAGTCTACCATAATTCTCCCCTAGTTCTCAGTCACAAGGTGGTGGAGTGGGGAGGTCTGTTGAAACCTATGCATGTTCCCAGACTACAAATGTGCAATTAGTTTCACAATACGGTCCGGTTACAATGCCCTATCATGAAAAGAAAGCCTGGCAGTATCTCCCTTGCAAAATTTGATTTGCCTTAGATAGTGTTAATTTAACCCTTCAGAGCAAACTGTCAAGTAGGGTTATTTTTCTCCAAAATCTGATCTCTAAGAAAGAACTGGCTTAGAATTTATTTATTTATTTATTTATTTGCTTCCTTTCTTTCCTTCTACTATGTCTCTGGGCTTTCTTTAAATTCCCCTCTGCTATTTGCTGTGTCTGGGCAAGCCCTTCATGTCTGGTATGCACCTTAAGACAGAATTATCAGGGGAAGTGATCATTAGATAGCAGGTGGTAAAGTCTCTCTCTCTCTCTCTCTCTCTCTCTCTCTCTCTCTCTCTCTCGTCCTCTTTCCACTGGTATTCACCCCCACTCCTACCTGCCACAGGCAGAGCCTGTGCAAAGACAGGCACCGACACTACCATACAAGAAAACATCTGATGATGCATGCAGCTGGAATACAACCATCCTCACCCATCGGTTGTTGTTTTTGTTTCATATTAAGACAAGCAAGATCTTCAGGGACCATGACTATGGCCATACTTCTGCTGAGGGACTTCTGCTGGTATATCTCTGGCTCAGCCAGGGTGTGGGATAGCATAGCTCAGCCAGGAAAGTCCAAATCTACCAAATCTAAACTCTTATGTCCATCTGGATCTTGGATTTGAATTGTGCTATAACAGTAACACATTGAATTTAGCTCAGTGATGGACTGGAATAATAAGCAACGTGATATACGTAGGACTGCATCTGAAGACGGTGCGGAAACTCCAGCTGGTGCAGAATTTAGAGGCCAGGTTGCTCACTGGAACAAGGCGGTTTGAGCATATTACTCCGATCCTGGCCCAAATGCACTGGCTACTGCATAGTTTCCAAGCCCAATTAAAAGTGCTGGTTTTGACCTATAAAGCCTTAAACACCACAATACATCAAGGACTGCCTTTCTCTATATTAATGAACCTATCTTAGGCCCTTCTTCAGGTACCTCCCTCATGAGGGGTCCATAGAGTGGCGACACAGGAATGGGGACTTTCTGCTGTGGCTCCATTGGTGAAATGCTCTCCCCAAGGAGGTTTGCATGACACCTTTGTTACATATCTTTAGATGCCAGGCGAAAACGTTTCTCTTCAACCAGGTGTTTGACTGATTAACCTTCTATGGCTTTTAAATGTGTCTGTGGGAGGGGGAGTTACTGGTTTGTTTTACTTTTGCTTAGTTATGTATTTTGTTTCTTCATGTTATATTTTTAAGTTGTAAAGCACTCTGTAATCTTCGGATGAAGGGTAGTATACAAATTTAATGAATAAAAATATAATACCCTGCCCTCATACTTCCATATGTTTCAAAGAACACTGGAGATATGAAAGTTGGATTACGTTGTGTGTTTGTGACAGTGTGGGGTATAGCCCCTCAAGATCTTCTTAGCCCCAGCTAAAGTCTGTCCATTAATGTTTTTCTTGACACAAAAACAGGAGAAAAGAACTCCCCATAGAATTCTGCATGTTCAAAAGTGTTTAATTAGAAGCAAGGTCTCTTCCTTCAATGCTCCTTTGGGATTCCAGAGGTAGAGTCAAAAACTGAATCTTCGTCTGAGAATGTTCAAGCAATTCCTGAACCAAAGCCTTGAAGAGCAAAGGAGCAGCTTTCATCAGACAAAGCCCAAAGATGTCAAAGATTTCCTATAGAGGGATCCAGCGGCTGCTTGTTAGGAAGGTCAGATGAATGTTAGCAGAAGTGGTGCAGTTAAGATATTTCAAAGCCTAATACCCATGTGGGTGTTCCAATTTGAATTTTGTAATTCATATTTTTGTTTTGGATTACAATTTACAAAACAGAAAACACAAGACAATCATCTGGAATATTTTTACAAGAGCTATTCAAATAGGTTAACAAGATAAGACCAACCGCAGAGTTAAGCTGAGTAATTATCTATATGCTTCAGCTTGCATTCTAGAGAGGAAAATGAACCAACCCAGGTTTTGTCCTTTATCTTTTATTCAGTCTAAACAAAGGGCTTATCCACACTTACTTCCCCCTCCCCCCTGTGCTTTCCAGGTACTGTCCACACTTAATAGCTCTGTGTCTGAATGCCCTTTTCTTTCTTTTTTGTTCTGTAGCTTTCCCTTTCTGTGGAAAACACAACTTTGCATTTGCTCCAATTCAGCTTTAGAGAGTGGGTTTTCTCAGGGAAAGCTGTGAAGCAAAAACAAAAGCGGGGAAGTGCTCAGACATGGAGCATTAAAATGCAAACTTGTGCCTGGAAAGAGTGGGACAAATGGTAAGTGTGGATGAGACCAAAGATGTGTTATTTTTAAGTGGAACAATTAAATCCCTTCTGTTTCATTATCTATATATGAGTCAGAAAGAAAGGACATAGGGAAAAAGAAGGAATAAGCGGAAACTGACAATGAATGAAGTGGCCAGCCAAGTGTTAGGGAAGGAAGAAAAAGAAGAATAAGTGGGGGGTGGGAGGGAGAGGAAGATGGACTGAAGAAATAGTCCAATTCTTCAAGTGGTTGCTACACCTTCTGACCCCTTAACTTCTCTCACCCTTCATATATCCTAGTGCCTATTAGAATGCTCTCTTGTAGCCAGTACTGAAAGGCACAGGAGCCAAGTTGCATATTACAGTTGTCACCCTAGCAACAGTATCTCACACCTGAGTTTGACAGCAGTGTTGTATTACTGGCCTTTAACAAATGGATAATGAGGGGCACCACGGAAAACTTGAAGCCTCCCAAGCGTTTGTAGCAGTTTAGGTCAGCTTGTGAGGCAGGGGTTGCAGAGGAGAGGAGAGGATTCAAGGAGACAGTGTGCAATTTCCCAGGATTGACTTGATTTCCTGATTGGTACATTTCAACTCATTTGTAGGCTTCTCCTGAAAAGTGCTAGTGAAAGGGCCAGACATCTAAGTACATGCAGTAATGAGTTCATGGAAAAAGATAATGTATGCTGGAGTGTGGAGCTCAGGTTACCCCTCTTGTCACAACTCTCTTCATTATGAAAAATCCATCATTCTGGCTCCATTGAATAGGTAAACTAGCAAAGGATTCCAAGACTCCCCAGCACGGAGGCAGATTTTATCTTGCCTGAGGCCAGACTAGCTTAACTTTGGAATGCACGTTAAATCCAATAAGTGCAGGAGTTAGTTTAGTAAGTAATTTAAGAAGACAGTACACTCCCTCCTCCCTCCTCACTACCTGTCAAAGTCCTGTAGAGGAGAATAAAAGAGCTGCCGAGGCCTCAAACTCCCCCACCACCATAAAAATGCAAGATATAAAGTAAGATGAACACAAAAAGAAATGTCTGGGGTTTGATTTGTGACTTCAGTACACATTCTATCATGCTGCCTAAGCTTGGTTTTGATTTGGATACTGAATAACAATGGTTAATAGTCACAAGAAATGTTCTATTTGGCTTATTGGGCCTTGAGCTTAAATCCAAGGATGCTTTTCTACAAGCAGGTAATCTCTTCAACTCAGACCTTTTCTGACTTAGCAGAAGAGTGCTGTGTGAAAAAAGTGATCCAAATCTAGAGATGGTCTTCCATTCGTACAAGATTATTTGCAATTGTGTCTCCTAAATTTCTATATTTTGTGAATAGCAAACTCTACGGACCGGAATACATAGTTTCCTATTTTAATATAAACCCATGTAGCCATGTGCATGCAGTTCTCATTGAAATGGAAACCACACACAGCAGTTGCTTTCAAACATAGATATTTTGAATCTTCAAGAACACAGGATGCCTTGCATTCCAATGGGGAACAGCATGTGCGCTAACCCTTAGGTGCTACTTTTCCAGTGTATGATGGTCAGATGCAATGGAGGAACCAAGCTCCCATACCTGCTACTGGATTACTCCTTAACCTGGTATAGATAGATATTTCTTGTAGGGCAATAACTATATCAGTAAAGGTCTTGTTTCTTTTTCAAAGGGAAAACGTATGTGACTTTTTCTTTTCTTTTCTTTTAGGGAGAGAATTCCAGACAACTATAACTGCTCCACTGTGGAAGGCAAAAAAAGTGAAAGTGCCAATGTCCTCTCTCGGAACATATTATTAAAGGCATGGAGATGCCATATCCTTTACTTAGTAAGGTTTACTGAATGCTTTGTTCACTATTATCCATTTTAAGTCTGTGGGCCTATAGGAGAAATCAGCCAATACTAACCTTGTTCCATTGCATTTTCTCCCTCTTTTAAGAAGAAATGTTCTCACTTTCTTTCTAGCTTTTCCTGCCTGTCTATAGCCTTAAGCAAGCTTCTCCAGATAAACCAGTCTATAATAGCATAGGAGGTTTTAACAGTCAATCCAATATATTAACTGCAGCATAAAGGGTGTTACTATTCAGCCCCAGGACTAACTGTCTCTCTGGGGCTCTTTTAAATACTCCCACTACAACAACACTGTAAATGCCCATAAAAACCCACAAACCTTACTCAGAAATATGATGAAGAGGTAAAAGGGAAGTTATATTGCTTCTTTTAATTAGTTTGCTGTTTTTCCTCTACTCACACTGGGTATCAGTAACAGAGATAACAACCTGATCCTGTCAATAGTAACATCACAAACAATGCATTCAATTAATATTTGTCCCATCCAATATGCTACTGTCCATTATTTTTACAAATGCCCCTTACCTCCTTTTGTCATCAATGTCATCTTCTCTTGCTTTGGCAAGTGGCAAAACTCTAAACAGTTCGGCTTATATCGAAAGTAGTGCTACATGAACACTTGTCAGTGCACTCCCAAATCTGTTCTAGGGCTTCCCCCAAAATTAGCTGAATACCACTCTTTGCACCAGCCTTCCTCGATCCAATGCCCTCCAGACATTTTGGACTGCATCTCCCATCAGTGCAAGCAACATGGCCAATGGCTAAGGGATGATGGAGTATGAAGAAGAAGAAGAAGATTTTGGATTTGATATCCCACTTTATCACTACCCGAAGGAGTCTCAAAGCGGCTAACATTCTCCTTTCCCTTCCTCCCCCACAACAAACACTCTGTGAGGTGAGTGGGGCTGAGAGACTTCAACGAAGTGTGACTAGACCAAGGTCACCCAGCAGCTGCATGTGGAGGAGCGGGGAATCAAACCCAGTTCACCAGATTAGGAGTCTACCGCTCTTAACCACTACACCACACTGGCAACAATTGGAAGGCACCAGATTAGGGAAGGCCACTTTACATGTTCAGTTCTGGCTCAGCTCACCCACAAGCTCACTAGGTAGCCTTAGGCCAGCTTTAGTCAACTTTTTCGGATCCAGGACTCACTTTTAACCCAAACATGTACTTGGGAACCCATTTGTTAATCAATTTAATCAATCTACTGTGCTTTAATGGCATAGAAAAAGTGCATCATATACATGGATCAGAGGACAGCCTAGTTAACAAAACATAGTAGGAGATACTTTAGGATAAAATGTTTCTTAATCTTCTGCCATGTATTTGCATGGCGTTGGTGGTCCTGTGGTGACCCACCTTGGATCAGGCCTCAACTCACTTGTGCATGCCAACCCATCAGCTGAAGACCAGTACCTTAGGCAAACCACTGCTTATCAGTCACTGGGCTCTTCTCGGTTAACATGGTGATAATAATTCTGGCGTATTTTACTGAACTGTGGTAAGGATGAATTGCCACAGAGATGGATGACCGCAACTATTTTCAGGCTCTCTCACTTTCACAGGTGTTCATTCAGAGATCCATCCCATCTTTTTTCCAAATGTGTCTGCACAAATCCAAACAAAATAATAATCTGAATGTTACTCAAAATATTTCTAGACATATTTTCTCTGAAAACAGTAGAGCAGAGTGTTTTTTATTATTATTAAAAAGAGGGAGGGCAGTGGTTTTTAATTTTTGTCAGAGCAGCCTCTGGCTAGAAAAGAGGCTCAAGTCAAGAGCAATGAAGCACTCAGATGAATATACAAAGCTTAATCTTTTTCCTTTGCTCTTCTAGACAAAAAGTGTTGCTCCCTCCAGGCATACATTTCTGGAGTGCAAACTACAGAATCTGCAAACACCTGCTTCCTTTTTTCATACAAAGGGGTTGGAACCTCAGCTGGTATAACTCAAGGTTGTTTTGAAGGGGGTTTGGGTGATTTGGAATTCTGGAGAACTTACTTTTGCTCTTCCATGTGAATACTTAAGCACTTGTACACTTGAGTTTTTAAGTGATACAGGATTGGATGGGGAAGTGTCTTCAATGACAGCAGGTGAGCAATCTCTGTAAGAAATGTAGGAGTACCAAGCTTTTGACACTGAAAAGCTTTTGCACTTTTAAAATGAGCTATCTTTCATATGAGCATGAAAAGTCATTCTGCAAAATCTTCTCACTTGTGTATTATTAGTATCTTTGTAGAAAGGTCATCATTGTTAGAGATGATGACTGTCAAGGAGGGAAAGGGATACTCAGGGCAGAAATATTTCACAATTTGAAAAGCTTTTGAGAACTGCAAGTTTTATGATAGATCCATTCCCTGATCCTGGCCTCTATTGTATATAGAGACATGGTGAAGTTATAGACAAAAGAGTTCATGATGCTAAATGTGTCACTTGAAGTCAAGGGTATTCATTTATCAGATGTTCAAAGGGCAGGTCACAGCAATATATTCATACAAGTAAAAACAAATAAAAAAGGCAAATCAGTTTATAAATAATAATAATAGACAAGTAAAACTATTTAAAACAAAAGCCATGTCGTATTGATTAAATAAGACAGAAGAAGTACACCACACACAAACACACACACACACACACACACACACAAATACCTGAATATGCAAATCCAGGGTAAAGGAGTGGAATCTATATAATGAAGATGCTAGATGCATCTAACAGCTAACAGATGCATCTAACGGCTAACAGATTGAGGCTGAATCCTGACAAGACAGAAGTACTGTTTTTGGGGGACAGGGGGCGGGCAGGTGTGGGGGATTCCCTGGTCCTGAATGGGGTAACTGTGCCCCTGAAGGACCAGGTGCGCAGCCTGGGAGTCATTTTGGACTCACAGCTGTCCATGGAGGCACAGGTTAATTCTGTGTCCAGGGCAGCTGTCTACCAGCTCCACCTGGTACGCAGGCTAAGACCCTACCTGCCCGCAGACTGTCTTGCCAGAGTGGTGCATGCTCTAGTTATCTCCCGCTTGGACTACTGCAACGCGCTCTACGTGGGGCTACCTTTGAAGGTGACCCGGAAACTGCAATTAATCCAGAATGCGGCCGCTAGACTGGTGACTGGGAGTGGCCGCCGGGACCACATAACACCAGTTCTGAGAGATCTGCATTGGCTCCCAGTACGTTTCCGAGCACAATTCAAAGTGTTGGTGCTGACCTCTAAAGCCCTAAACGGCCTCGGTCCAGTATATCTGAAGGAGCGTCTCCACCCCCATCGTTCAGCCCGGACACTGAGATCCAGCGCCGAGGGCCTTCTGGCGGTTCCCTCATTGCGAGAAGTAAGGTTACAGGGAACCAGGCAGAGGGCCTTCTCGGTAGTGGCTCCTGCCCTGTGGAACGCCCTCCCAGCAGATGTCAAAGCAATAAACAACTATTTTACTTTTAAAAGTCATCTGAAGGCAGCCCTCTTTAGGGAAGTTTTTAATGTTTGATGCTGTACTGTTTTTAATATTCAGTTGGAAACCGCCCAGAGTGGCTGGGGAAACCCAGCCAGATGGGCGGGGTATAAATAATAAATTATTATTATTATTATTATTATTATCTCTGTGGGGATGGAATAACACCCTACCTAGTCAAAAATATTGATAGCTGTTGAGGGGTCAAGAAGAATGAGCATGGTTGTTCTCCCACAAATGTCATCAACTGGGGTGTCCAGGGCAGTTTCAGTGTCGTGAAGCTGGGGCAAAATGGATCCAGATAATGGTTGTTTTACTTTAAATGCTGGTGCGATGGGTGGCTTGGAATCTGCCATTTGAGAAAGGTCCTAACCCTTTCCTCCCTTGCCACAATCCCAATTGAAATTGTCTCCATGCCATAAATTAGCTTCTCAGAAGGCAATCTTCCCTATGAACCTACGGAAGCTTGCCATTGGGGACAGTTTTCCTTCAGACCACGATGGAGGCTATTAACAGTATTTTTTAAAGAAAGGAAAAGGAAAGCAAGCAAGCATGACACTTGGCCCAGAATCAAAAGCTTATTGGAAATATTGGCTCACAGCGTGCTGTGTAAGCGAAAAGGGAAACTGCTGGGAATTAACTGTGTGGAAACCCTGCAATATTCACAGTGGGAGTTCACATGCACTGTGGGAGAAATGTCCTCAGTTACTAAAGACGCTAAGCCCTCCATTCTCCTCTTAAGCAATAACAAAGAGGGTCAGAAACTTGGGTTGAGAGAAAGCCCAACCCCCCCCTCTCCCCCTCTCTTAACGAAGAAGAAGAAGAAGAAGAATTCGGTCTCCCTTCCAATGTTACTCCTACTCAGAGTAAACCCATTAAAGTTAATGAATGTGTCTAACTTAGGGTCATTCATTACAATGGATCTACTTTTAGTAGGACTAGCACGGGCTACAATCCTGTAGTTCCTTGTGTTACACATAACACTTGTGTTGGAGAAGCAAAGTAAACTGTAATTGTTTTCCTAGAGAGTCGGCACTACCACAAGCTAAAATGAGGCAGCCACCTCAGCCAGCAAATGTCAAGAGGAAGGGAGTGACAAAACTGTCTGTGTTACACAGCCTGCACTGCACTCCCTAAGCTAAACCTGGTGCCTTTAAGTGCAGTGGAGCTGTCCCATTGCCACCATCAACGCTAGATTCAACCGCCTGTCCGGTCAGATTTGTTACATGTCATGGGACAGGCGGCATCTTGTCAGGCACTAAAATGTATTGGGCTGCCCTTGTTTCCCTAAGCCAACAACATTAACTCACCTTTCTCATAAGAAAAAGTGAGTGTACACTGTCCTCTGCTGCAAAAGATATTCCTTAGTAGGGAGTCATAGAATCATAGACTTGTAGCGTTAGAAGGGACTGTGAAAGTCATCATCCAAACCCCTGCAATACAGGAATCTTTTTGCCCAACGTGGGGTTCAAACCTATGACTCTGAGATTAAGAGTCTCATGATCTACCAACTGAGCTGTCCCCAAGACATGGTCAGAGACTGCTGTTTGGACTCCCAGCATGCTGGTTCATGTGACACTTACTTTAGAGACAGCTAGATAAGGAAAGGATACTTGATGGTTGAGAGTTTGTCCTTGCTAACTCGGCTCAGTTAAGACATTTGATCATGTTCTCCTATACTGTGTTTTTTATAGGGCCATCCATGCTTCTACTCCTGAAATGCTTGGGACAAAGAATATGAATGTCACTGCTTAGTCTCGCTACTGAGTGAATCTGGCTGGCCACTGTGAGAGAGGAAAGAAAGACAGTGATGCTGGAAGGAAGCAACCAGAATATTCTAATGTTATGCTATTGGGGGGGGGGGGGTCAATGTCAGAATGGTTAGATATGCGTCTGACATGCATCTTGTAAATCTCACTGCGTCTTGCCTACAATTCACAGTCCCATAGCTTACTATCACAAAGGTGCGTTTATCTTAGATAAATAACTTTTGGATGAAGTCTGCTATGGAGCACTTTAGAGCTATTGTAGGAGGGATTGCAAGCTTTGCAAATCCTGTGACCCTGCCTGATTGTGCAAGTCCAGACACAGAAGAGTTTGCGTGAGATGGTGAAATGAAATATACCTTGGAGACAGTGAGTGATGTCAGCTACCCCAGGCTCTGCTTGGTGCCTCCTCTACAGCAAAGCTTCTGCAAAGCATGTCAATTCATGTTCGCTACTTAGACAAAGAAGGGAATTTAAATTCAAAAGGTGGCTTTCTTTTCTTTCTGGAGATTTAGGGATGGGCTGTTGCTGCAAAACACGAACATCTTTCAACTGGGCAGATTCAGAGCAGGGTGATGGGACTGAAGAATGGGAGGCCGAATTTTGAAGGGGAGATGAAAACAGCCATTTGCCTTTTCTTCATTAGACGTGAAAGGATCTAAGTGGATTTGCATCCCAGGCAGACTTATCCTATGCTTGTTTACTCAGAAGAAGGAACCACTAAGTTCAGTGGGTCTTACTCTGAAATAATTGGACATAGATTCGAAGCCTCAGGCGACAATCCTTAGCAGCCTTACTAGACAGAAGAATTGAACTAATTGAAGTAATGTCTATATTGATATTTAATTTCAGTCCCTTACATCTAAATAAAATTAATTACTTTTCAGAGAAATTAAATCTATCGGGAAGGAAACAGACCCCAATTCAGTATCATTAATCAGCAAAGGGGATGTGCAAATAAGAACAAAGGCTATGGAGGTGGGATGGTTTTGTGGATGGGTAAAATGTAAAGTGGAATTTCATAGAATAGAGAATTGTGCAATGAATCATATGTTGAATTTTTTTTAAAGGCCTTCAAATTAGCATCTCATTTCATATTTTATCTCATTACAGCTACTACCACTCCTGATATGATTAACCGAAAATATAAGTAGTATATAAATAGTAATCACTACTAAAAGTACAATGCTGTTATTTATTAAGAGAAACTTTCTGACACAGTTCAGATGTTTCCTCACCACAAAGCACAGTAAAAAATGCTCTTGTAGTATAGTCTTAAGTACAAGCAAGCCTTCTTGAGTTCAACAGGATTTGCTCTCTACTGTGTTTAGGATTGCAGCCACTATATATATATATTTGGAGTGTGCACAGGCCCCAATATTCACCTTGCATCTATATATTCATTTATTTTTTAAAATCCTATCTGCTTCAGAATTATTCTGTAAACTCTCCACTTTGATCTGTAGTTCGGCTCCTAAGCCACTCGTGATAACAAAGCTCTTTGTTTCCCCCATTTGAAAGATGGCTTTAATTTTTACCCCTTTTGGTCAAAGTGGATACAATTTACTGGCACAGGAACCCTTCTACACAAATAGCTCCTGGGACTGTCTTGTTTTGGTGGTAGGGTGGAATGGGAGGAAAAGGGATTCATTCTCCTCCATAATCCCTTTTGAGGGAGTGAGGGGCATTTGCCTTTCTTATCATGAAATAATTAAGAGGTAGCCAAGTGGTGTATATCCTTGCTTATACATTTTTTTAAAAACTTTGCAGCTTATTTACAGAATACAGTTGCTTATATCCTCCTATAGGCCTCCTATTGGATTGTACAAGTCTGCAATAGGCCTTACATTGTAAGACTGTCTACAGCACTGCCTGCAAAGTTTGGGGGAGCTCTGGATTTTAGTTTTCTTTAAAAAAATTTCTGCATTTCTCTCCATTAAAACTTAAATGAAGCTTGTGTCTGTGTGTGTGTGTGTGTGTGTATCCCTTCCACTGATGTGCTTTAACAAAGCAAAACAAAACAAAAATCCAGAAATCTTCAGCATTCCACAGGCAATGTTTTGGACAACCTCATTTCTTGCAAAGCCTGTGGGCCTAGAAAAAGATATAAATATTGTATAGGTAAATGTAGAATTGTATAGGTAGAGAAAAACACAGAAACAGAGCATTCAGTGGCTTTGAGGGGCCTTGATCTGATGCAGGGCTATTGACATTATGCTTCAACTCAGAAAGGGGGAGAGAAACCCAAATCACCCATATTCACCTTTTTATTCAATGCCAATGCACGCCCCTAGCATATATAATCTGAAACTTTTGAAGGGAGCTGTAATGATAATAGGAAATTGTGGTGTAAACAGAAGTGAGTGCTTACAGAAGTGAGTGCTGGTGAGCCATGTGAGAGCTGAGATTGGAAATATCAAAGTAAAGCCTCTGCTGCCAGAACAGCATGATTTCTTTATTGGTACACTACATTCTTTCATTCTGGAAGATAAGTAGTGTGTTCTCATAAATGACAGCCAAACTGAACGTTACAAATGGCACAGGGGCAGAAGCTAATGTCATGCCTTTTAAAAGCTTATAAAGCTTTGAATCCTGAACTGCTTCAACAGTCATACATCTAGAGTGCAAGTGTTTGGTAAATACAGTCCCCATTGCAGCTTTAAAGACCAGAATTATCTAGAATCCCAAGTGCACAAACTCTAGGTGACTAATCAAAACAAATCTGGAAGATCCATGGGGTGTTAATCCAAAATTACAAAGAAGTGTCTCAGGGTCTGGGCAACTTATTAAACCAATACTCCATTACAATATATATGCAGGTACTGCCTGTAGTTTATGCACCACAGAAAGTTGTGGTGATGCTGAGGAGTAATGTTCTGAATAAACTGATTTGCATTATCATTTGTTGCGTGTCGAGGTCCCCAGGTCCACCCCAATAACTCACACATCACACAGAATTTTTGTTTAAGGTTTTTGGCATAATTTTGGCCACAACTTTATTAAAATACAAATTTGTGAGTGGTTGCTTAGGCATTGGTTGCGACTATCTGCCCCCACCATGGGGGACAGACTGACATTCCGCACAATGCGAAAGTCAGAATGGGGGAATACACTTGGGGGTTACGCGGAGCAGGGAATCTGCCCTCACCCCAAATGCAACCAGGAGCTCATTGCTATGGCCCGAGCCCCCTTGACAGAGTGGACAAGCAATAGTTAGCCCCCAATTCCTTTAACGGAATCCCTTGCAGCAGCAGCATTAGAGGGGCAGGCACAGCCAATCCATGCCCCTCAACCAACCAAACCATAAACCAATGCCTAACCGCAACCTTACAAGTTGTAACGATTTGCTACGCAGTAGGCAAAAACCAAATGGCCCCAGCCAATCAGCCAGATGGACAAAATTCCTACCAGGCCCCCGCTCCAAAGCAGACGACCCCATGACAGGCATAGCAAGGTCAAAGCGAACAACCCTATTCTAGGGAGGGAGGGACGGGCAATCCGCTGCACGGGCGAAAAGAGGAAGCCCTAGCCTCGTGCAAGGAGTTTTAGCATTTCTGGCTGTCAATCAATAAATGGCAACATTAATTTCTTCCCAGCAACAAGGGAAGCCCCAATCGCATCAGTGGCCAACGATCAGTTAGCCCGCCCCCCAACTTTGGAGTGTCCTGGCGGCCCCCACCGCAACACGTGCTCTCCATGAAGGAGAACACGCTTTATTTTAAATTTGCTAATCACTTGTCACATGAAAAGTCTCCTTGCAACTTACAACATACAGTGGTACCTCAGGTTAGAAACTTAATTCGTTCTGGAGCTCCGTTCTTAACCTGAAACTGTTCTTAACCTGAGGTACCACTTTAATTAATGGGGCCTCCCACTGCCACTGCACCGCCGCTGTGCGATTTCTGTTCTCATTCTGAATTAAGGTTCTTAACCCGAGGTACTATTTCTGGGTTAGCAGAGTGTAACCTGAAGCATCTATAACCTGAAGCGTTTGTAACCCGAGGCACCACTGTATTTATAAGCGTAAGTAAAACTGTATTATATTATACGCACATTCACACACAACCTCCCACATGCAATTAATTTAAATATTACACAAAGCAATTCCCTCACCTTAACAGCAGTAGAAAGCATATAGTAGAACAGAAAAGGCAAAATAAAATAATCACAATCCTTCAAAGTGTGGTGGAAAGGTAAATTTTTGCCTGGTGATAAAAAGATGTCAGCAAAGGCACCAAGCAGACCTCAGTGGCGGACATTTTCCACAGACAGGGAACCACAGCTAAGAAGTCTTGCTTCCTTGATGCAATGCTCAAAACATAACAATTATTCAACACAATAGTTGTGTAAAAGCCTAGCAAAGACCAGATCAGAATATATTTAGAACCAAAGGACACAAACAAACCACTGCTGGGGAAGCATTTTCAATTGCCTACAGTAAAAGAAATCACAGTAAGTTACCATGAGCAGAATTCTTTACAACCCTCAATGCCAGCAGTGGATTTAGCCAATTCTGCTGGCAGGAACAGATTTACAAAATCACCATTTGAGCATGGGTGGACAACCTGCAGCCTTAGAGTCACATGCAGCCTCACAAATTCATTTTATGGGAAGTGGTCACAATTCAGTGGTAGAGCAACTGCTTTGCATGCAGAAGACCCCAGGTTCAACCCCAGGTTGGGAGAGAACCCTGCCTGATATCCTGGAGACAACTGGACTATCTCTGCAAAATTGTATATTTAAGGATTTGCAATGCTCCTATCATTAGCAGAAACAATTTTAAATTTATTCAGTTTTGGATCTGCAAAATTGGTAAATAAACTATCACGAGGTGTTTTCTTGAAGTCTATTCCTTTTAGTTGTTCCATGCACATCTAAACATTTTTCCAAAAAAAAAGAAGAAAAGAAAAGAGCATTGTTTTGGGGGCGGGAATTGTCAATGTAACATAGGCATATAGAAACACACACAAAGGCCCATCTTATTCAGCATCCTGTTCTCACAGTGGCCAACCACTTCCCTGTGGGAAACCTTCAAGCACAACCTGAGCACAAGCTTACTCTCCCTGCCTGTGGTTTCCAGCAACTGTTATCCACAAGCATTACTGCCTCCAAACAAGGGTAACAAGTGAGTCTCTCTACAATGGCAACACAACTAATCCTGCAAAATTGGTAGCTGCCTCTTTCCCATTGTAATAATTAAACGTAGCTGCTTTAACTTTTCAAAAATTGCCTTATGGACTGCTATCCAGGAAAGAGCAACATCATAATGGCATAGTTACTGTTGCGATGTTTGGAATAAACATTGTTAGATAATTGGCTGCTCCTACAATTTTTGTAGATCAAGCTTGTTCTTTCCTTACTACAGCTGCAACCTCTATTTGATTTAGCATCGGGCTTTTGCCTTTCCTTGGTTAAATTGTGCCCAACCTGTCAGACATGGCATATTTCAATTCTCCATTATTCAGTTTCAGAATTCACTCTCAACACCTAAGTAGAACTTATTCCAGTGCTTCATTGTTTTCCTGTCTATTCTGTTCCCTCACAAGGATTGCAGCTGGATAAGAAGTAACACTGTAAACAACTTAAAACTTTGGCAGGATTAGAATAATACAGTGGTACCTCGGGTTACATACACTTCAGGTTACATATGCTTCAGGTTACAGCCTCTGCTAACCCAGAAATAGTGCTTCAGGTTAAGAACTTTGCTTCAGGATGAGAACCGAAATCGTGCTCCAGCGGTGTGGCAGCAGCAGCAGCAGGAGGCCCCATTAGCTAAAGTGGTGCTTCAGGTTAAGAACAGTTTCAGGTTAAGTATGGACCTCCAGAACGAATTAAGTACTTAACCCGAGGTACCACTGTACTTGTAAAGTTCAAAATACAATGGGGGAAGTCAAGGGATTCAGAAAATCCCAAATGTGAAGGTGAATGATATGTTTAAATTGAAATGTACTGTGTAAAAATTAATTTTAAAATATTTATATAAAAAAAGAAGTAACACTATCAAGATCAGGGGTCAGCTATCTTCCCCCTGCCACTGAGGATTCCCTCAGGGTAAACTATCAGAGGGCAGAGTCAGAGAAAAGTCCTCTGGTTTAACTGATCTGGAACAAAGATCACACTGTTTGGATTTCCACCTTATATTAGAATTCCCCGTCCTGTGCAGATCTACTCAGAAGCAAAGCACTGCTAGACCATATCTGGGGCAGGGCAGGGAGAATCTATGCTAAAATAACTTAGGAAAAGGTTTGTTGAGTGAAATTGGCAAGCAGGGGAAGAGGTAAGCACAAGAATCCACAAATTTGAGTTGTCCTTGGTGGTTAAAATTGTGGGACTTCAGAAGCCCAGCATGAGGTTGAGGATGAGCACTACCTTCCTCTTCCTGAGAGAAAATAGAGCAGCCCCAAAACCCATCTCCTGGCTTTGGAAGTGTGTCTGAAGTCCAGCGTGTCTGACCTGAATTCTCCTCCCTTCAAAACTCAGAAGGAGGGCAGGAGGTTAATCATTTTCCCTATCAAGCTGAGCTTTGGAGATACCCCCAGAGGGGACACCAGTGTTCACCACAGAGAGCAAAGCACCGGTAAGTTAATTTGTTGGCTGGTTAGAACATCCCTGCCCATCTTTCCTAAAGATCCACTTCTCCTACTCACAAGAGGATTTAAAGAGAAACATTTATTTTGGAATCTCTGTTTTGTTTTATAACATATAGTTCTATATGTAATCTCTTTGAACAAAATGTGAATTAAGTAAATATATATAGGATTGGACTGTTAGTGTTTCACTTCCAGAGCAGAGGGCTGCAACACAAGTACAGTGGTACCTCGGGTTAAGTACTTAATTCGTTCCGGAGGTCTGTTCTTAACCTGAAACTGTTCTTAACCTGAAGCACCACTTTAGCTAATGGGGCCTTCTGCTACTGCCGGGCCACTGGACCACGATTTCTGTTCTCATCCTGAAGCAAAGTTCTTAACCCGAGGTACTATTTATAGGAGTCTGTAACCTGAGGCATATGTAACCTGAAGTGTATGTAACCCGAGGTACCACTGTAGCTTGAAATTCCTTACCAATCTGGGTTCATCTTCATTTGCAGCTGTGTTACTTTGCAATGAATAAATATATCTGCTCTTTGCTCAGATATGTGCTGTTGTTCAAGGCAGCTTTACCAAACAAGTTGGGGCAATCCAGAGCTGAATGACGCTCAAAGCAGAGCATTCCCAAAGGCATGCCTTTAACTGGCATTGGATAAGTCAGCATGTGTCTTCATGCCCTCAGAAAGGAAAGGGCTTGGTTTATTCACAGTTGTGTTCCAAATTGCAGGTAGACAGCCAAGTGTAAAGCCGCAGCAGAACATATTATAGGGCGCAAATATACAGAAAGATTTGCGTGGATGAAAGGACAGGAAATCAAGTGAGTGAACTGTTGGTATCAGGTTTTATGCAGAATGAAGAAAGAGTAAATATTCCAAGCAGGAAGTGATGTGATGGCAGGGGGCTTGAATATAATGCCACTTAGGGTCCTAGAATATCCGCTCAGCTGGGGCTCTGGGGGAACAGCATTTGCCATGTGGCGTGGATGTGACTGAGCCTGGGGGACTGCCATCTTCTGGCACAACTGGAGGAGGGAAGCTCACCTGGTGCTACCCACCTCTGGCCATGCCAATAGGGGCAAGGGTGGGAGCACCCATGCCATATTTGCTGACTGTTGTGGGATTTTCCATCAACCCACCCAGTGTGTTTGGAACCCATGCAGTGGAGGAATGGGCCCATGAACCTTGAAGTGGTTTACTCAGTCATTAGGCAGCTTGCAGGTTTTCACCCCCATCTCAGGGATGTCCAACTGGTGGATTGTGGGGTGTCTGTGGTAGATCATGGTAGACCGTGGAGCCCCCCCCCCCAACAAAGCTCAACAAGGCTTCCTAAAAAAAGCTCAACAACTTTGACTTGGGGAGAGTAGATCTCAATCTCTTGAAGGTCGGGCATGCCTGACCTATCTCATAGCAACTGTCACAACTTTGGTGGATAAGGCATTTGGCTGGATACTTAGTTATGGGGATTCACTGTTAAAGGGGTCCAGGAGGGGTGATTCTGTCTGGGAGCCCACATCTATCAATGGGCCAATACACCTCTCCCAATGGCAGCCTATGCTGGGTCGTGGCACCCGGTTCATGTTGGGGGTGACTCCTCAGGACAGGGTCGACCCCATTGGGTTCCTGTCAGGCAGCATGTGGGCTGCCTGGTGCTGGATGCATGCCTAATGCATGCCCAATGACTAATTCAACCCAATGCCAATCTCCTGTGTTCATTTTTTTCATCCTCCCTGCACTAGCTAGGGACATCAGGCACTTGTGGTGGAAATCAGCTTAATTTTTTAGTATTCTTTTAGTCAAAGTAGCAAAGAAATAATAATAAATAGCACTGCTGCCTCAGTGCAAGATACTTTTGTTTTACCTTTATACATAATAAACATTTGTTGTGCAAGTTTTTGCATATATTGTAAAGATGGCAAAGGATGGCTGAAATATACGCAATGTTGCACAACTGGTATTACACTCATATTTCTTGAAGGTTATGATTTCTGCAGAAACCAACCAAGCACTTTCAGATTATGGTTTGTCCAAAAAGCAAACAGTTTGTTTAATTCTCATTGTTTTTCATCAAATCCGCTCACAATGAGGGCAAATGCATTTATGTATTTAAAAGATTGCTATCCCACCACTCCACCTAAATAGTCCAAAATCATGTTAATATTCCAGAAATAACATCTAAGCAGATTTCTACATGGCTAGGAACTTCACATGCCATAAATTTAGAGATAGCTAATTTCACTAAGCTTTCTCTTCTCAATGCTTAAAATGTTTATCATGATTAATCTGAAGGAAAACTTGCTCTGCATTAGTTTGTTATTTTGCTATGAGGCAAATTCTAGTGGTTTACAAGATGAGCAAACTTTGCAATTTCTTGAGTGCCTCGGGTGATAAGGAGGTGTATTCTACTATGATTCAATTACTATGTGTGATGCATAGAGATGGGTTTTACATGTTGAATCTGCTGGCAAGATATTAAAGGCATTGGAAGGAGAACCAAACAAACCTGGCCAGTGAGGTCTGCTGCAAATTACTGTTACTTTTTCAAAATCAGTTACTATCAGTGCTTTCGTATGTGTTAGCTATAAATGCGCTCTTTCCCCACCCTCTCTCTGTGTGTTTGCTGTGATTAGCATTAGTCTGATATGATATTCCATCACCACCCCATATGGCAATTTTTTACACCCCTTCTTTAAAGGGTGCAAAAGAGTTTTCAAGGGGGGAAGTGCCAAGGGAAAGAAAATGTCTCTATTGCTGAGGCAAACAAGCCAATGCTCCCTCACTCTCCTCAAACCGCACATAGTTGACCTGGGGCAGAATGTGAAATAGGATTGACATTCAGATGTGAATGGTATCATTCCACACAACATTTATTTCCATTGGATGTGCATACAGATATGCAGAGCTGCCCCAACTAGTCACACAGAACAAGTTTCGCCGTGCAATCTACAACTAACCTGAAACCTGTCTGCAGAGAAAGATTTCTTAGAAAAAGAAGGCCAGTTCGCAGAATTTTTTCTGAATATTCTGCACAATGTGTGCATGTGTGTAAGTCATCCTAAATATCCCAGAGTGACACTAATTCCAGGGCATTGCAAAATGGTGGTCAGGCTGCCAACACATACACAGCAGCAGCAGCAACAACAAAATCTTGCTCTGAAAGAAAGCTGCGCTTCTGCCACTGCTAATGGTGAGCTCCACCTCTAAGAAAAAGTCTTGAAAACAAGCCTTATGAGGAACAGTTGAGGGAGTTGGTGGGGAAAGGAGACTGAGAGGAGATATGATATCTAAAGGACTGTCACATGGAAGATGGAGCAAGCTAGGACCCAAACCAATGGCTTCAAATTACAAGAAAGGAGATTCTGACTAAACATCAGGAATAACTTTCTGATGGCAAGAGCTGTTCCACAGTTCCACAAGCTCCTGCGGGAGATTGTGGACTCTCCTCCCTTGGAGGTTTTTAAGCAGAGGTTGGATGGTCATCTGTCTTGGGTGCCTTAGCTGACCCTCAGGATCCCTTCCAACTCTACAATTCTATGATTATATCATTATCTGCCCAATTACTAGGACAGGGGCAATATTCTCCCTGTTTTGTAGTGATGGCAGCAGAACAACTACAATTGCCTTCAGTCATTTGCCCTCTAACACCATGATGTCCTCATGTTTACTGTGTGATTTTATAATATTTTTTATTAAATTTCTATTTTACAATATTTAAATACATCCTTGTACTCTTTACTTATTTGCTCATATGAGCTTATCGACTTCCCTCCCTCCCACCTCATGGTTTTCATAATTCATTTTTACATCATAGCATTTGTGCATCTTCCAATTTATGTTTCACTCCTTCCAATTATCACAATTTTTTAAATAAATATAAAAAGGTAATAATCATTAACATTACAAGTCTTCTTACAGCAACCCTGCTAGTGTTGTTAATTGCATACAATTGTCCTTCAGGTAGGTAATGTACAAATTTACTCCAGTCTTTTTGAACAGCTTGATCACACTGGTTTCAGATTTTCTTGGTCAGTTTTACCAGTTCTGCATAATCCATCATTTTCATCTGCCACTCATCTATCACTGGTTTTTCTTGTTGCTTCCATTTGGGGGCTAAAAGAATTCTTGCTGCCATTGTTGCATACATAAACAGTTTTTGGTTTCTCTTTGGAATCTCTTCATCTACTATACCCAACAAAAATGCTTCTGTTTTTTTTAACAAAGGTACTTTTGTACATTTTCTTTAACTCATTATATATCATTTCCCAATAAGCTTTTAACTTACTACAATTTCACCACCTGTGATAGAAATTTCCCTCCTATTCTTTACATTTCCAACATTCCTTGTTTCTTGTATTATACATTTTACCTAATTTAGATTCCTAACTAACTCAACTCAGGGATGAAACATGATATATACAGTAAATAAATTATTTGGCTTATTCTCAGTACAAATGTTTTATTGTGTTTTAATATTCTGTTGGAAGCCACCAGGAGTGGCTGGGGAGGCCTGGCCAGATGGGCGGAGTATAAGTAATAAATTATTGTTGTTATTATTACAAGATGTCCTCCACACAAAGGGATGCTTCTTTTCTCTCCCATAGTCTAGTGGCATTGTCATCCAGAACACACTTTTGCAAAAGGTGCCAAATTCCCACTTATCAGCATTGTAGTTTGAAAAGTGTGCCTTGGAAAGTGCTAGTTTCTCAGTAGTGGAGAAAGGTGTGTTATGCTGATGAAATCCTGCACATTTCATCATGGGAGACAATAGGTTCTCAAGGAACCTGTTGTTTCCCATGATGAAATGTGCAGGATTTCAAAGAAGCAATAGCCACAATACAGTTACACTTCGTTTCCTAACAGCTGAATAATCACCTTATGTCACCATTACAAAGTCCCACATCCATCACAGTGCCACATGGGCAGGGCAAGGCCTGCAGACTAAAGCTTTATTTTTAGGCCTTGGAAGAAACATAGGAATTATTCTGTCCTTCTGTGTTCACCCTCAAGGCTATTTCAGTTCTTAGGGTGGATGATTCATCTAGCAAGCGTCCTTTTTTATCCTAAAGATATTCAAACGCTAATCGATTCTGTCCTTTCCCAGGCCTTCTAGATTACTTCATATTCCACAGCTCTTTCACAATGATTTTCTCATAAGAGATGACAATGCAGGTTACCTAGTTTGCAGATTTGAAACTGAGATGCAGATATTTATTGTTCAGGTGTTTGTGCAGTTACAGATCATGACATACCCCTCAACTGCCCCAGGAAAACCCGAACCTCCCGTTTTCTCACACAAGAGCACAGTGGCCATCATGGATGCCATAATCTCACACTTTGATTTTGCCCAGGAGCACAGGCCAGAAGAAACACAGCCTGGTTTTTGGCCTCGTCTTGGAGGGGATGTCATGATAGTTATGGAATGGCTACACAAAAAGAGCCTCCTTCTGTCACGTTATTGCTGCGTATCCAGTTCTGGTCCCAAAGCAGGTGAGCTGTGGCAGCATCAAGGATCATTGACAGTGAGCAACGTGCTCCAACAAGGGTCGGAAATGAAGTGAGGTTTCTGGAGCCCCTGCTTCCAATCCAACAGTGATACCACCCTTTCCACTTTCTCAGATTTTTAGAGGCCTTCTGTTAGTTATCAATTTAGGGTCTATCATGGGCCAAAGATCCAGAGAACTAGCTTGGTTTGTCATCTAGCCTGGTCAAGAGAACAGAAACATTTGCACACTGTTTAGTGATAGTTTGACTGGCATAAGAAAGACATTGCCCTAATAACACATAATAATTTTGTGTGGTAAATATTCAAGCATTAGCAATCAACTGTTCTGTGATTGTCATGGAATATCTATGGCAGAGAAGGGAACTCTCAGATTAGTGTCTGGATTGTTGTACTGCTTTCTCCAATTTAAAAAGTACTCAGGTAATTGCTATTCCCTCATTCAATAAAAGCTATTCTGAGGGACTCTGACATTTTCAGTAGCTGTGAATGAGCACTCCAGCTTCCCCACCCCCACTGGAATCTACTGCATACTGGACATGCAAAAAGGTAAAGAAAAGAATTTAAGAGGTCTGCTGGATCAGGCGAATGGCCTTAAAAGTCCAGTGTCCTATTCTCACTGCCTATGCAAAGCCCAAAAGCAGAAACAGGATTTAAAATTGAAGGAATGAGAATGGTGATGGGGTAAGGTGTTAGATTCTGACATGCCTTGTCTCACTGCTTGGCAATCTAGGCTCCTCACTCCCCACACAAGGCCATACCTTTTGCACACCTGGCATACCAAATAGCTTGTAGGAACCCATTTCCTCATGAAGATTAAGATTTCTGGATCTGGGCCACTGCGCAAAATTTTAAGTGGGTGAATCACAGGAACTGTGGATGGGAGGGGTAAGATCTGAAAGTAAATCACGTCCTTCCATATATACAAGCGGCAAGGTTTGATATTAGGCTTAGAAGTTTCTGAAATAGTAAAGTCAACACCACATAATCCTGTTGAGTCGTGTGCTGTTTGGTTGGGAAGTTTGCAGTTCCTTGGTCTGTAGGGTTCTATCCCTGTGTTTAATTTTTTTAATGGTGAGATTGAATGCTAGATTATTTCATTTGTTGCTCATTACAGGATGGAACACGATTTTGTTGGCAACAAGAAAAAAAAACTGCCAACTTTGGGGGAAATCTTGAAAGTAATAGTCTAAATGATTACATGATTATAGCTCCGAGAGTAGTTGCAATCACTCAGGTGGCTGCTGTGTGGCATCAATGTGGCATCTGAATTTCTAGGTATGCCTGAGAATTTCTGTGATTCAACTATCTTTTCTAGGAGATAGACAGCATGGGTGGGTAAAGAAAGGATGCAGCAGTGTTTTTATAATCATGTCCCTAAAATCCCATTTGAGAAACCTGAAATCATGCATCTTTTGAATTTATTTATTTTATTGTATAAAATATGCCTTAAAAACAAAACAAAAGTCAAAGAGGAAACATAACCTTCACAGCAAAAACCTGCTGGAATTATACACACAGAGAGACACACCCCAGGTAGCAAAAGGCAGCCAGCTAATAGGCCATCTGGGCTTCATGGGGGGAAATGTTCCACTGTACTGATGCAGTCACTCTCACCCATGTCATTTCATACAGGCCTCTCTTAGCAGTGGAAACACAGAGAAACGAGTTGTCACCCTTTTCTTCAGTTAGAATTTCAGTTAGGCGCATAGGAGCCAACTCCTAGGGGCCAAGGGGTTTTTGCTCCCCCCTAAAATAAAATAATAAATAATGTCCCCTCAGTTGATGGGCGTTGCCATTTAAATGGTGTGCACGTACAACATAATATGATCAATTATTCAGGTCAGGGCTTACCTCCCCCCCACCCCCAATGTTTTGTTCAAGTTGGCACCTCTGGTTAGGCAGTTCTTCCTTCAGAAGTGGTGGGATAAGTTAAACATGCCAACATATATTGTCAGACATATCAGTACATATCAGTCTCGGTTCAGGTCAAATCTTGGTAAGGAGGCCAACAAATGTATCTGAACAGGCCCTTCTTGTTGCAAATTGACACTAGAAAGAAGATCCAGGGCTAAGCTACCGACAAAGCTCTGTCTCAAATTGAGCTGTGTACAAACTTCTCACCAAATTAAATCAATTAGACTCTAATTATTGGAGCCTACGATTATAACCCCCTTTCTGCCTCTGTGTGTGTGTGTTTCCTCCATGCAATGTGGATCTTTTGCATTGCATTATTATCATTTCACTCTGCACGTAAGGAGATCTACTCTTAAAATGCAGTTGTAGCTTCATGGTTGTTGTTGTTGTTTAATTGTTTAGTTGTGTCTGACTCTTTGTGACCCCATGGACCAGAGCACACCAGGCACTCCTGTCTTCCACTGCCTCCCGCAGTTTGGTCAAAATCATGTTAGTAGCTTCGAGAACACTGTCCAGTCATCTCATCCTCTGCCGTCCCCTTCTCCTTGTGCCTTCAATCTTTCCCAGCATCAGTGTCTTTTCCAGGGAGTCTTCTCTTCATGGTAGTGCATCTCTATCTGTGTGTATGGGAGAGGGAGAGAGGGGGGGACTCATAGTAAATATAAGCTAAAATCTTCCTCTGTGTATGAGGACCAGAAATGTTGGTAAGAATCTTTAAATAATTAAACATGACCATCCTGGCTTATCTTTAATTAATGAAGAAGTAAAATCCAAGCACCTTTAGGGCCCTAGGATATTGTTCTACAATTATATTACAACCCTTCCTTAATTGTTTCACTTGAAAATTATTTATCTTCCTTCCTTCAGAGAATCCCTTCTGAGACCCTTAACACAGTCACCACAACTACTAGCTCTATAGGCTCTATTACCCTGGAGGTGTTTGGGGACTGCCTGGTACATTTAGTTTAACAATTAAAGCAGCCGGCACTGGCTTTCTGAATGAAATCTATATTGCTGTTCAGTTGCTCTGTTTTTTTATGAGGCGCAAGCCTCAGAAAATTGGCTTGTGGTTGATTCTATGCAGATGAGAACCAAAAAATCCCACCTCGCCTACGATTATTGAACAAGGATGCTAATCAAAGGGAACCTCTAATTGCTGCTCTTAAAGCAAATGGCTAGAATTCGATGAATCACAAGCTCTGTTTGCAACCCCTAACAACCGGACTTGGCAGTCAGCAGAATGGAGCGATGTTTCAAATTTTCCAACTTTCAGCAAGTAATAAACTGCATGTCTCTTGGGGCCTTTCAGGCAACCTGGTAGATTCTTCCACAATTGGCCTTTCTATCAGCATTGGTGAGCTATAGACTGATCTTATGATGTGTCACCACCACCAGTATGCTTTTACTAACCCAGAGGGCTGTGTTGAAATAAGTCCACGTCATGCACAGAGGCAGGTGGTATAAAAGATGCAAGCTTCAACTTGCCATTTAGCTTCCAGTGGTAGGATTAGATTATTCACAGCACTTAGCAGGGATATGTAATTCACAAGTTTTTGAGGCAATTTGCTTTTATGTGACCCAGGCAAATTAATTTAGCACACACATGTCACAAGTTATAATCTATAGAATGCAGAACATTGGGGGACAGTTTTCAGTTTCTGCAATACTTTTGGCAAATTTCACCCTTTTAGAAAAATCAGGTAATTTGAACCAATCCTTGGAAATGTATTTTTAGCAATCCAAAATGCGGTTGTTCTGGTCAACCTTAAATTAAACACATATTCTGTGCACTGTGGCTTGAAACACAGTGAATCTATGTTCAAACCACATCCACCCCACTTTGTGTATGTTTCTAGAAACTGCTTTAGGATGACACAAACCCACAGAGCACATTCCTAATAAATAGCATTATTCTGTCTAGAATCAACAGCAAAAATGCAACATGCATATAAATCAACATATAGTACAATGAAAATGGGCAGTCTGTGGCTAAATGTAGATTTCAGAGCTTGATCCTTTTGGATAGGATTCTTTTTCTTATATGAATGTGATACATTCCTTGCTGTAGGGAAGTAGCAAAGTGTCACAGATATATTTTAATAATTGTGTGGCACTGAAAACCTGCAGCAACCACCCGAGTAACATATATATTCTTTTGCTAGAAGTAAGATTACAATTGCAATAGAATGGAACCGGATACTTCCTCACTCCTGAATAGGCAGCTCCTTCATAAGACAGTTTTTCACCTGTCATGAATAAATTCAAGGCCAGGTTTGGGGGGATGAAAAGCCTTCATACAATTACTCTCCAGCTGTTTGTTGTCTGGATTTACAGTGGACCCAAGAGATGTTGTGGCCCTGAGCTTTCCTATATTGCATGTGAACCTGGAAACCAGCAGCCAAAGTAAATAACTTGATTTCATTTACTGGACAAATGTAGAGGTCAAAACAAACAAAGCTTCAGGACCACGCAAGCATATTTTCCCCAAAGGTGAACTGTGAAATGTGCTTGGGAGAGATGGATTGGTAAGAACGTTTCTTGATTGACATCCTTCTATAAGCAAATATTGTATACTGTGCAATAATAATTTAATGACACCTGGGTAATTTAATTCTTCACAGCTTCAGTGAGCTTACGGTTTAGTTTTTAGCTTTGCTATCTATGTGCCCTGTATTCCATCTGTGTTGGCTGTTGTAATACTAATAACTATAGACTGAACATCTAATATTTGACCTTTATCTTGAGCTAGATGGTTGAGAAGTCCAACCCAAGCCAATAGGTAGATTAACGTATATTTTGGGTTTATTGCAATTTAGGATGTAAGAAGGCATTTCATTGCAATCAGCACTGTTTCTATTCCACCACAGTTCAGCTTCAGCTAAAGCCTACATTGTTTGTCTCACTATGCACTATGGCCAAAGCTTACATACTTAATAACGCCTTTAATTACATAATCAGTTTCAATGCATTTCTATGGGATGGAAATGTCAAAACTAATACAAGGGGAAATGCAATTATTTCCATAATTTTTGCAGATTAAAAAAAACAAACTATGAAAGCAAGTACTGCTCATATTCACTTGCATGATTTCCATTCCTGACCTCAGATGACCATGAGAATTGCAGAAATTTCCGCTTCTGTTTCTGTTAATCTCTAATTCAACGTAACAGTTATTTCTATGGGACTCTAAGAATTTGGCCAAGAAAACAATTTTGTACTCAGTTCTGGAATGTGGGATTAGCAGGACAAAAATATCTACAGTCCAATCCAATACGTGTCGTTTCAGCGTTAAACCCCATTGATTTCAATGAGGCCCACCCATTACATTTCTATGTCAGAACGCTGGGAACCAGTGTGAGGAAAGGACTAGACATAAGCTAGGGGTTCATTACAATTGAGGGGTTCCCCGCTCCCAGTGTCTCTCTACAACAGTATAGGTTTTGGGGACGGAGGAAGTAGAGGGACCCTTAATTCATAAGACCAACCAATGATTCCTTCCAGTTTTAGCTAAATCATGCCCCTGCCCATTATCCTTTTAAAAACAGCAGCTAAGGGAGCCATGATAAAGGTAGAGTGGCTGAGCCCACTCTGCCATTTTGTTATTCAAGCACTGCTCTGTAAGTAGTATGAATCACTTGTCTTATTTTGTCTTCACGTAATTGTTATATTTAGACTCCTTTGTAGGTTTATATGATAGTAATGTAAACCAGCAGAGCCAACATGTGGCCTTGAGATGCTCCTGAACTCCAAATCCCATAGGCCTCAGCCACCATGACCAATGGTTGGTCAAGAATGGTCAGAATTGTACTCCATTGTGGTGCAGTGGTTAAGAGTGTCAGACTAGGACCTGAGACACCAGGGTTCAAATCACCACATGGCCAAGAAGCTCACTGGGTGACTGGGTGCCAGTCACTGCCTCAGTCTAACCTACCTCACAGCATTGTTGTGAGTATAAAATTGCGGTCGGGGGGGGGGGGGGGAGAGACCACATATACCACCTTGAGCTCCTTGGAAAAGAAGGCGGTATATAAATGTGTAAAATAAAAATAATAATAGTCCTACAGCATCTGAAAGGCACCAACTTTGTGTTCATGGGTCCAATAAATCCTGTCACGAAAGAAGGACTAAACGTGTTGCAGATAAATGCGAGAGAAATCCTCACTAACACCGCAATTTCCTCTCTAATAGCAAAGTCTTAGACTGAAAAAAGACCCCCCGCTTCACTGGAGACAGTCAGCTTGCATTTGCAGGCTCTCAAAAGGATCCCCTTCAAGAGCCACTTTTCTGCAGGTTTGGCTTTACTTAAAAAAGGTATGGAGTGTAGGAGAAAAGTGAGGTTTGCTAACAGATATGCAAAGGTGCACTTATCCCTGGAGGGTGAGGTTCTGGGTGGGTGGAACCAGGTAGAGAGATTCCATTCCCTATTGGTTAAGTTATTTAGGTAACTGGAACCCTCCTGATGCATAAGACAAATAAAGACTCACACTGATGGACACCACCTTGAATGGGCAGACATTTAGTCCTATATCTGAGCTGCTTGTTGTATTGTTTTTAAAATACTTTTAACATGAGTTTATTGCTTTCTTTTTCTTTTCTTTTTCAGTGCTCAACTGATTTCTCTTCTCTTTTCCCTGCCTATCTGTATGAACAATATAACCTTGATTGAAATCTATTCTATTCTATTTTTATTTTACTTTTTTTAGAGCAACTTTTTTTTTAAAGCAAAGGGTAATTTATATTATATTTTCTCTTCCTTTTTCTTTCTCTTGATTCAGATTTGTTTGTTTGTTTGTTTGCTTTTGTAATGGCTTAAAGTAAAAGCCGAGATGCCCCAGGCCTGGAACTATTCAAAACTGATCAAAATACAGGTGAGTTACTATACAGTATGATTATATTTATTTGTTTGTTGTTGCTGCTGTTATCCTTTAATGTAAACATTTGCTGATAGTTAAGGAAATGACAGAATAGGGAGTTATGTTACTGCAGAGCCAGGACTGGAAAGGATACACTATGTCTCAAAGCCTGTATATACTTAATTGGAAGTAAGCCCTGCTAAAAAGGAGAGATGTATTTTCAAGTAAACATGTTGAAGCTGCAGAAAGTATAACAGGAAATGAGGTGCAGGAAGAAAAAGAATATGGAATGCAGAATGTCAAAACTGTTGCATTTTACCTTTAGGCATCCGTGCAGTCCCATTTTAATTAGCAGAGAAGAACATGCTTATTTATTTTGTATATACACATTCCTTTATGGTACTCATCTAGATGTACCCCAACAGCCAAATTCCAAATTTCATTGAAGGCAATGTACTGCGTCAAGCATCTGTGCATGTGTCCATTTTCTCCTTAATTTTCATTTTGGGTACACTCACAAAACCTTTACTGTAAAGAGACGTGGTCTGAATGACCCAGGATTTCACCCTTAAGAAAGATTTTCAACACATTCCATCTGTAGCTGGGATGGTGGCGGAGGCAGGGAATTCCCCCCCCCCCCTAAAGTGCCCAAGATTCTGTGAAGAGATAATGGCTGTGAGAAAGTCAAAGCAATATGAACTACAGCAGTATCAACTGATCACCAGTCTTGTTAATATTCTCTCCTTAAAAAGACCCAAGGTTTTAAATCCATATTTATTTGTCTAGGATTATAAAGTACCTTGAAATTAAACAGGGATAAATTGCTGTTTTCATTTATGTTGGAATGTAAGCAGAAAAAATAACTGGCAGAATGTCTTGATCTGTATAGGGAGATTCTCACCCCCACCCCCTGCTCTCTTCCCCCCAAGTGCTCATATGCTATTCCCACAGCATCATATAATGAAAAGGAAAGGAGAAAGACCTCCTCAAAACAGCTTTAAAGTTTTGGGGAATTGATCTTTCAGAAAGCTGCCTAAAACCAGCCAGTTCATTCAAGAATGGTTTGAATAACCACTCTGGGCTCTTCAAAGCCAGTCACATGAATCAGGTTAGAATCAAAGAATCATCGAGTTGTAGAGTTGGAAAGGACCCCTGAGGGTCATCTAGTCCAACCCCCTGGGGTGCAGGAATCTCAACTAAATAATACATGGCAGGTGGCCATCCAACCCTGCTTAGAAATCTCCAAGGAAGGCAGTCCAATTTGTGCAGCAAGCCCCTCAAACATAAAAAAGGTAGAAAGATTTTCGAATGAAAAAGCTTGGTATTCCAATGACTTGGCTTGATGTATAATGCATGGACCCTTTCAAACATTCATTCCATTATATAAATGAATGGAGGGAGGTTGAGACTGCAGGTTGTAGGTTGAGGTTGTGGACTGCTAGCCCACCTCTGATATTCCCAAGATGCCCATGTTCATAGGAACCTAAACCCGCATTGGTTTTCTAGACACACATACACCTAAGCATACATTCATTTTCTATGCATGATGCATCGGCTTCAAAAATTGGAGTGTATAGTTTACAAGTAGAATGCCTACACATGTTTGGGTATATGAATCATAGAATCATAAAGTTGGAAGGGACCCCACAGGGCTTCTAGTCCGACCCTGTGCAATGCAGGAATCTCAGCTAAAACATCCAAGACAGATGGCTCTCCAGTGAAGGAGAGCCCACCAATGTCCAACATCTCTGATAGGAGCATATGCTCTTGTGCGAATGGTGCCTTGAACACATAACAGTTAGAGGTTGGGGTCAGGTAGCAAACGCGGCTTCACCCCTCCATGCATTCATATCTACAAGGAAATGGGCAACCTTGTGGGGCTTATTTTAGGGGATGACACTGGAGAGGCCTCTCATCAGGAGAATATGTATCTGTAGCACTGATTTCAGACGCATGGAAACAACTGAAAGTTCAGCGCATGAAATATTGTCCTCTCTGAGCACAGAAGACAGCTTTTGGGAAGAAAACTGTCTTCCTTTCTTTGAGCATATGGTAGCTCTGCCTAATAAATTAGGATATAGCTTGCATTAATGTGCCCAGGAAACATTGAAGATCATTCAGAGGACAGTTTTAAAGTTCACTCAGACCTTTCCGATAGAATTTGATTTGAAATTTGGGTGCAAATGTATATAGTAATAGTTCTTTACCATCTCTTTTCAAAACTCTCTTGGAAACTAATGCAAGATTGTCTAAAACAGCTCTGATTAAGGTCTATCAAACAGGTATGGTTTAGTACACTTGTTTAATGATCCTGCAAAAAGGAATTTTGGATGTCAGCTCCTTCTGTGGAATGTGCTTCATCACATCGCCACAACACCCATCTTATTCTTGTAGCCATTATCACTTTGGTAACCTGCAGTTTGCTTATTAGGTAGTTATTGGCTGGGAGCATTACTAATGTCCTCAGCTTGGTTTTCATTCTATTCAAGTTTCATGCACCCTAAAGGCTTGGCCTTGGAAAGGGTTAACGCTTTGGGAAGCAAGCTGAGAGTTTGGGGGCTGATCTCACCCAAGACCCGTAGAAACATGCCTAATGAAAATGCATTACAAAGAAGTCAGGTTTGCAGGGAGGAATTTCAGCAGACAGGTTCCTTTTGTTCTTATGAAGTTCCCAAAAACCTCCAAACAAGTCTTAACATACCCAAGGGAGAGGACTTGCAAAAGCAGGTCCGTACATTAAAAGAAAAGCCTTCAAGCATTTTGAAGACCTGTATCAGCACTTCTGTGGTTTAGTAACTCAGGATTTAGAATCTTTGCTCGCTATCACAAGATCTCATTATCTCTGCAGGGGAATATTCACAACACAATCTGTTTCTACCAAAGCTACTTTTCTAAACATTTTTGCAACTCAATCCTATCCACCTATACTCAGAATTATGCCTCACTAGGGGTGTATTTCTAAGTAAATGCCAAACATTTATTTCTTAATGATTTAAAAATTTAAGAAGGAACTCTGTCAGTATAGGGCTTAAATTGGCTTCATAGATCTTGGACCCATTTATTAGACACTATAAGGAACATTATTTGGAAACATTTAAAAAGAACCCAATCCTATACACATATACTTGGAAGTAAATGTGCATAGGGTGTGAAAGAAAGATGATGCTGATGCAATTTCCTTGAGATTTAGGAAAAATGAACTCTGTCCTATGCTCTGGAATGAATGCTCTATAGGACATTTGAGTTTGTTTTCTCTGCTTCTCAGTTTGATCTCTATGAAATGGTAGGAGCATCCCTTTTTTGCTTCACAGCTAGATTTTGGATGTAAATTGGACGGCATTCCTATGTACACTTACTTAGGAGCAAGTCCCATTAAATTCAGTGAGGCTCACCTCTAAGAGAACCACTTTGAGGTTTGTTGTTTTTTACAATCAAATGGTCAATCATTTTTATGAAATTAAACAAATAAATATAGAGGACTGGACTGGACTGTTAAATCAATGATTGGGAATTATAAAATGTTAGTTAAGGTATTCTTAGATATAAGGTTTTCTTTCCTCCTATGTAAAGTGGAAATGATTATTTCTTTTCTCATGGTGATTTTTCTGACATCATTTTTAATGCACTTTTTTGGTCCCACCCTTTCTTGTGCTTTTCTGTTCTTTTATTTGTATTATTTGGAAAATCAATAAAGGTGCACCTTTAAATGGAAGCTGCTATTCAACATCCGAGAGTGAATGTTAAATAAAAGTTTCCACAATTAAGTCAACAAGCTGTGAAATAAAGCAAGCTCGTCTTCCCACAAAGGATGAAAATGATGATTTGCTCTCTTTGAAATTCTTTTGAATAGCGCCATTTTAAACTTCACTGTATGAATTACCCTTCTATGTCTGCGAAAACTTTGAATGTTCCCTTGTTCATGAATTTTCTTCCTTTGATTACTTTCCCCTGTAAGATCTTTGGGGTCATACCCACATTTTCTTCTGTATTTCCACAGGGTGTAATAAAACAGCAGTTTTATCTCCAGTGGGTTCCTCAGGCACATCCACAAAACAAAACCAACCTCTGTCACAGGTGTAACACATTTTCTACCACAATAGCAGATTGTGAAAACAATAAAGTAGGTGTTGCTTTCAGTCCATAACTATCCCAATACTTCTGTCCATACCACTCTGTTTGCATAAGACTGTGGCCTGCCCTTTCTATTACATTGTGTCACATGTCTATTACATTGTACACTGAATTCTTGTGCGACATTTTGGTAGCTTGTTGAAAATACAGAAGTAACAGGATCCATTACATGCTAGACCCTTTAGGCAACTGATGTCCATGTGGACCCCTACCTATTGTGACTGAAAATGAGATACAGTAGTGTGAAAACATCAGCCACCTGAATTTACCCTAAGAGAGAAAAGATTCCAGGCAAGATTAGAAATAAACCATTAGGTTTTGCTGGGGGCTTGTTTATACTAAGTGTTATCTAACTATTTGCCTACAGATGTTCATCCATTTCAAAAGTCGGTATTTCTGAATTATTATAAATGTGAGGACAAATGCACAGATGTGAAGCATCTGATCCTCAAAACTAGACGACAAGTCCAACAAATGAATAATAACCGCAAGCTTTCCCAGAGATATTGTAATGATCTCTGCTGCAAAGATAGCATACAGATAATCCTTTAAGTGCTTCAGAATTTCTTGCCTGCTGATAGAGTTCATGACAAAAGGATAAATCTAAAGAGGATGAGAATACAGAGAAAAACAAATCCTCTTCAATGTCCCTGTGTGCTAAACAAAAAGATGATGTACTGGAGGAATAGTTTGAAATGGGGAGGGGGGAGTATCCAGGCATAAAGTATATTAAGTAAACAATAAGGGGGCCTGATACAAATCTTCCCCAACTTGCTGCCCTTCAGAAGCCTTGGGCAGAAATGTGCATCATCCATGATCATTGGCCAAGCTGATGGGAGTTTCCATCTAAAACACCTAGGGAGTGTCAGGTTGAGGGGGGAGAGCTGTACAAATACTGCCTTTAATGTTTTCCAGTGTTAATTTTCACTCAACCTGTGTCTGCTACTGACTTTTTTTCTCACGACATGTTTGTTTGCCCCAGTCACCAAGGTACACAAAGAAAGTTCCATGGATTCTGTTGTCCTTCATTCCACCGGAGTCTGTCTCATAACAAATCAGATTTCAGTGGAGTGAAGCGCAAGAGGCATGGAGTTGAATCAGCTGAGCATTCACACTGACGCCAGTGAGGAAGACTCTTTAGAGAAGAAAGAAACCTGGTTAGGTGAGCAGTCCCAGCAGAAACTGAGCATGCTGGGGGAAGTGGCAATGAAAAGAAGAGTGGCATAGAGCATTTTAATTGCCTGTTTGCACTTTGAATATATTTGGGGAAAACATTTTGAAAATCTACTGACATCCTGTGTATTATTTTTTAAAGTAAAGGTCTATAAAAGTTTTCAAGCTGCTTCCTTGAGACTTAAATACCTTATGCATTTTGTATTTGAACTTGTCTTCTTCTTGCAATTTGCATTCTGTGAGGGTTTTGTTTGCTTTTCAACTTCACTTTTCCAATTGGGAGGCAACCAAGCACCTTCATACACTTGACTTTCCTTGCTTCAGCACTCTCAACTTTCTGGCAAAACTCTCTTCAAATATGAGGGCCATTTATTTTGTAAAAAAGCAAATGTAAATAAGCTTTACATTGGAGGGCATTTCAGATTTTTCAAGTGGCACACAAGATGTATAATTTTTAAGGTGTCAGTGTAAATTTTGCAAAGGTTAATGCAGTTAAACATTTTCGACATACACAAATGTCACATCTCCCACTAATCATTCAGCAAATGTAATTGCCTTTTCATAGCTTTCAACTCCCT
This sequence comes from Podarcis muralis, assembly GCF_964188315.1. NCBI lineage: Eukaryota > Metazoa > Chordata > Lepidosauria > Squamata > Lacertidae > Podarcis > Podarcis muralis. Next base: position 64,387,086 of record NC_135659.1, read on the forward strand.
GAGACACAGAGTGGGAAAACAAGGACAGGCAAATTTCAAACAGCACCAAATAATGCCTTTGCACTGTCAGCATCCATTATTTGCCCTGAAAGATTTAGTGCTCAGTTCCAAAAATGTATAGGCCTGTATTCTTTTCTCCTACTTCCTTCCTAGTCTTAATTTTAGAGCAATTTTGAAAAAACTCAAAAGGCTGCAGCTTTGTGATATTCCTTAGAAACCCAGACCTCAGCAAGAATTCTGTCATTGCAGACGCCCACTTTCAGTTTAATGTGAAGATGTTGGCACTGTTTTATTGAACCCATTGTCACATTGCAGCAGTCCAGCCTCACATATATTTGTGACAACTAAGCAGAATTACCAATCCTGAACATCCCTCAAAGACAGTACCTCTGCAGAACCCCGACCCTGCCTGCCCCAATGATACGAAAGCTCAAAATTAAATAGTCAAAGTTCTCAACTGCTAAATAGAATTAGGCTAGAGATACACAGGACTTGGACACAGATGCCCAGTATGTACATCGGATCCCTGAAAGCCAAATTTGCCTACTCTAAAGTCAAGCTGGTTCTCACCCATCTAGGTGGGGGAAAGGAACTATAGTCTGTGGTGTATTTGATTCTATGGTGAATCTCAATGGAGTACAGTTCCACACACATAAAATCTGGTTTGCAGAGGGAAGCTGCTCCTGAACTTCCAGTGGCAAAGCAGGTATATTGAGTCCTGATTACATGGACACAATTCTCAGTTGCGTTCCTATATGTGTGCGTTCATAGAGATAACATTTCCACAATGTATTTGACAAAGACCACCATATTAAACTTACTACAGTGAAATCAGTGGGGCTAACTTCTGAGTAATGTGTTTCAGGTTAGGGCATATACAGCTCAGGACTCATCTGAATGATCTGACATGAACTGCAATGTCACCTCACATCATGAAGCAATATTCATGTATTGATCTCTTTGAGTCCATAAAGCAACATCTGGCCCTAATTGTAATCAATGGGTGGTTTTAAAATGCTTGAAATTTCACTTGAAAAGAAGAAGAAATTGATTTGTCTCTGTGTTTCACATATTTACCATTTGTATTCTGGAAAGGTAAAAATCACTGACAATCTGCTTTTAGAAGAGATCTTCTTGAAGCCCATACATCCCTCCAGAGGGCTCCCCGTGCTTCGGGCGGGTGTGCGCAAGGCTTGGGGCTGCAGCCACGGCTGGGGGGGGGAAATATATTTTTTTTATTCATTCCCCCCCCCAAAAAAACGAGGTGCGTCCTATGGGCCAGTGCGCCCTATAGGACGAAAAATACGGTACAATCCACAAACAATTAAGCCACCATACTCAAGTCAGTCACCACAACACACTTCACTGTGCCTTACACTGTGAGGAAATTTTAAGCATTTATTTATTTATTTTTAAATTTCTATACTGCTTTATATTTTTAATAAAAATAAAAATCTCAAAGTGGTTTACAGCATATTAAAGCAATAAAGCAATAGCTGGGTGATGTTCCTCCGGCTTCATGAGGAGCCTCTTCAGTAGGGCTGGGTGAGTCTGGGCCTCGCCCCCTAGGCCAGGTGTAAAGGGCCTTGCAGCAGAGGGATGTTCCTCTGGCCTCATGAGGAGTAGGACTGTTGTGTGTCCCCCGCTTCCTAGGCCAGGTGGAAAGGGACTTGCAAGGAGCAGCCTTCATGCCGCACAGCCAGGCAAAGAATATTCATATGAATATTCATATTCATGCATATGCAACTCTATTGAAGGTATATTTTTTGCCATTAGAATCCACACACAGAGAGAGAATTTTCCTTGAATTATTGCAAGCATAGAGACAAAAATAAAACTTGAAGAGAAAATATTTGCCTGTTCAAAATGATAAATTGATATTTTGATTTGTGTGGAAGAGTAATATACCTACATGTTTTCAGGTTTTTAAAAATCTCATATATATATAATACTTTTTTAAAAAATCACTCGCTTTCTGTTTTAGTCCTTTGTAAAATCAGCAGTACCCTTTATGCCCTGTGGATTTTCATCATTTTAACAAAGGTAGCATTTCACATATGCGTTATCTCCATGACACTTTTTTCCCCCTATAAGGCATCACAAACAGGCTACTTAGGGTCTTACAAGGTTGCCCTTGGAACTGATTTCTAGCGAGGATTAATTATGGGTTTAATCAGAGCAACACTTTGACTTTTGATCCACCTTTTAGTGAAGCAAGATCTGAGAACCAGAGATAAGCACGTACATGACTATGGATAGCATAATAATTTGTATATAATTACTCTCTAGTAATCCTAATGTCAGAGCTCCGTTCTTCCCAGAGAGTGCCCAAGCAGTATCTAAAAAGAGTTGGGTGGAATATAAATAATAACCACAATTAAAAAGAAATTCCTCAAACCAGGTTATTATCATCAGAAAAGATGCACTCTTATCCACTAACATCGTAAAACATGGTAAAAAAACAAAGTTCTGCTATTGCTGCAGATGCGGGGGGGGGGGGGGAGAGACATTCAATTCTGTTCACATTCAAGGGTGAATGTATCAAAGTTGCACTTTCTGAAACAATATGAGAACTGAAACACAGCCATCCTTCAAAATTTGCAACTATCTTAGTTTGCTATACAGTTCTCCAAAACAAATACATTAGGGGAAAGTGTGCCTAAAAACGAATATACTACTGAAAATAGCATACAAAAGTGCATGGTATTATGTACAGTTGTGTTTATTAGGAGAAATGCACACTGCAATACTGAGGAATTATCATGTGAACATGTTCTTTTTAAACACACACAAATTGCTGCAGAAATATGAAGAACTGGTTTTTAAGGTTGGAAAAACAAGGAACAGCATGAATCGAAGCTGGCAGGTCCTTCCATTCTTAGCGACGAGATCCTGACTTCCATGTTGTTACTCTGTATGGCTGGGACTGAGCTGCATTACTGCTCACCTTTGCCCAAACAGTCATATTCCTTATACCCAGCTACTACCATGGCATCCCACAGGCCTAAGTAGATCACAAACCCAGTAGTCCCTTTGCTGTTCTGTTTATCTCTTTGCATGCTTCAAGTGGGCCAGCATAGATGCCCTTAAACAGACCACCCAAATTCTCACTTCTTATTGGTTGCATATATGCACAGTCACAAACACACACACACACACACACACACACGTGCTCTGCCTCCCCACGCCTCCACAAAGATGGCTCCACAGTACCTTCTCTGGTGCTTAAAGGGAAGGAGCGGGATTGCAGTCACTTGATCTACTGCCCCAGGTATCTGCTATTCAGAAAATAGGAGAGCTCTTCCTTGGATAGAGTTATTTTCTTAACCTCTGTGTAGATATTGCTTAGGACACAGGTGACTAACCTCCAGTCCACCAGATGTTACTGAACTTCAGGTCCCATCAGCCCCAGACAAAATGGCCAACGGTCAAAGATGTAATAAATAAATAAAAATTAAAAATTGTCCAGTATCACTGTAGAGACCAACTAAGTTTGTTCTGGGTATAAGCTTTCGTGTGCATGCACACTTCTTCAGATAGTGCGTCAGACCAACACGGCTACCTACCTGAAGGTCAAAGATGTAGTCCAACAACATCTGGAGGTTAGCTGCAGGTTAGCCATCCCTGACTTAGAGCCAGACTAGATAAGACACCATCCACACAAGTAACAATTACATGAATAGCCCTTAAAATGTCAATAGAAGACACTGGACAGGGGGGAGATGGAATCCAGATCCAGCCCCTGTGCCTGCTATTTGCATTGGAAGAACTGCTCCTGTCCATTCTTCCAAGGCAAATAGCAGATGCAAGGGGTCAGATTCAGATTAAGACTGAAGGGTCTTATCAAATTTGGCCCTTAAGAAAATATGCAGAGAAAATATTCCTGGGAGATAATATATGTTTCTGCAGAATAATTTACACTAATAAGCTACTTTCAGGAAGGTGACATGGGCAGCCTAGGGAGGGTTAGACCCAATGAAATTGAGAGCAAAACATGTATGTTTCACTGTGATTCAGAAGGAAGATGAGGAATTTCAGACATTTGAATTCAATCGTTTGCCTTTGAGCTATTTATGCATATTGGTATTTCCATCCAGAACAGGGAGGGAATGAGACAAGGTGGTGGTGAGGTCCCTCCTTTGGTAAGGAATCCACACACTGGCAATTGCAGCTTAACCAGTGATACTTCATTTGTTTTCATTAAGGCAATAGCAAACATTAGAATTACAGAAACTGAAATCTGACACCAGTCCTAACTGCTGTTGTTTAGTGCTATTCAGAAGTCTCCAGTGCTAAACAAAATTTGTCACTACAGCCTAAGGGGGACTTGATACTAGTAACTGGCTGAGCTCGCATGTCTTTTTTTTTTTTTTTTGAAAGCTTGACAACTGTTAGCATTCTTAGATCTAACTTCACAGAGTGAGCATTACCCATACAAACAGAAGCATGACAGACTTTTGAAAAGACAGAATCCTTTCACAGAAGGTCACACAGTGTCAGGATTAGGGATTACACATGAAATTGTGACTTTATTCATGTTGCCCTTTCATCTATTTTAAGTGCTTTTGATTTACCAGAACAGAGAATCATTATAGTTGAGCTCTTACTAACTATTACTCTTCCCTCCGCAGTTATAATTGCTGATAAGGATGATTATGATAAAGATTACAATGCAGCATTGTTCTTCAGGCACTAGATCCTGTATATGCTCAGATGCATGTGTAGACCACTTGTGCAAGCCCAGTTAATGTCAAGGAATGGATCTGATCTAGTCATACTTCATTTTGTGCAGGGGTAATCTCTAGGTGTTGTGGACTGTAGCTCCATCATTCCTAACCAATGATGATTGGGGCTGATGGGAGTTGTAGTCCACATCTGGAAGGCATCATGTTGACTACCTCTGCTTTAGCCTATGCTGATACTCTCTTCATTGAAATGAGCAGAGAAACTCTAATTGGTGCTGCTTCACCATCACAGCACCAATGCCTGTCAACAAATTTCTAACAGTGTGGAAAGCATTCATTATAAGTGACTTGACACATTGCTGACATATAATATTACAATGCAGCACACAAAAGAGAGTAGATTGAAAGAGCAGTGTGCAGTGGGAGATGTGGTGGACAATGGTCAGGTCATTTCTAACCATGTCTGGGTCACCTTGCCTTCTTGATCATCTCTCAACCAATGGGCCCTTGATTGCACTAGTGACAACTCCCAGGGTTTGAACATTCTGCTACTGAATGCCAAATCAGTTAAAAGAAAGAAAGAAAATCTGCCCTCAATATACTAATAAAATATTCATCCCATGACTACTTTGAAAATGAAACCCACAGTTGCCATGGTGACCTCAGATTAGAATGCCTAATCCTAGGCAAGAACCGAAGAATGGGGGCAACTTTAGGAGGCATCAGGGACCAAATGAAATGAGATCAGGGCCACAGGCTGCTCACCTGTGGCTTAGACTTCCCAGATTCTTCAACCTCCAGAATCTGAATGTTCTGCCCCAAGAGATTAATGGATCCAATGGTTTTCTGATGGCCCAGAAAAGGTATCAGAAGCATATCACCCCATTGCTGAAACAACTGCATTGGCTCCCTATTTCTATCTGGGCCCAATTCAAAGTGCTAATTATGACCTACAAAGCCATAGCGGAACTTTACACAACTAGGTTTCGATGGGAGGGGTTGTAGCTCAGTGGTAAAAAAGGTAAAGGACCACTGAATGGTTAAGTCCAGTCAAAGGCGACTATGGGGTGCGGCGCTCATCTCACTTCAGGCCGAGGGAGCCTGCGTTTGTCCACAAACAGCATTAGGAGTCATGTAGCCAACATGACTAAACTGCTTCTGGTGCAACAGGACAACATGATGAGTGCCAGAGCACATGGAAACGCAATTTACCTTCCCGCCTCAGCAGTACCTATTTATCTACTTGCATTGGTGTGCTTTCAAACTGTTAGGTTGGCAGGAGCTGGGACAGAGCAACAGGATCTCACCCCATCGCGCAGATTTGAAACGCCAATCTTCTGATCAGCCAGTCCAAGAGGCTCAGTGGTTTAGACCACAGCACCACCTGCTTCTCTTTACCAGTTCAGTGGTAAAGCATTCAAAGTTCAATCCCTGGCATCTCCAAGAAGAGCTGGAAGAGACTCCTGCCTGAAACTCTGGGGTGCTGCATCCAGTCACTGTAAACAGCATTGTGTTAGATGGAACAATAGTCTGACTTGTTATATGGCAGCTCCCTTCATTCCAGTGTATCTGACAGACGATTTTCTACAATGTGAGACTGCCAATTTATTTAAATCATATGCAAAAGCTCTTTTGGCCCTCAAATTTGCTACTCATGAAGGGGAGAAGGCATTCTATTTCAACACCAATGGTAAGGTAAGCTGGGAAGACGTGAAGAATAGAATTTCAAGGTCCATGAGTAATTATCATTAAATTAATCCACATATGTATTCCCAAATGCCATGTACTTTCAAATGACACTTTGTTGATGCTGATCTTCTGAGCAGTTTTGAGTCCTTTCACTAGAAACAGATATACAAATGATATGCAGTACTTATGGCAAGTGATGTGTATCATAGAATAATTAATGGAAGAAAGTGAACAATTGTATAGAGAGGTCAACCCTAGACAGTCTCAAGGGAACAACATCAGGCTTTAATGTCAGTGATACAGTTCGCCTTCTTCTAAATTATAATTCCTAAAACTCTGCTCAGATCTGTTCTGTGTTACTCCTACAAATGCTCAGATCACATTCATTTGCCCACGATGAACTGATTAGAGCTCCTTTGATTTAAACCTTAAATAAAATGTTACATTATGCTTGGCATTTCGCTTTATGCAGCGCTCCCAAGCAAGCTAGGATGAAAGGCCCCTTAGAAATGTGGGTTTGATTGATAGACTGATTGAATTAATTGCAGACATTCTCTTAATTATACACTTAATTACTGACACTATGTGTCAAAAGATTATGTGGCAGCACCTGCAGGAGACCCTTTGCAGCTCCCATCAAGGCCAGCTGTGCCAAATTTCGAGGAAACACAGTGCATTGCCTGCAGCTTATATAAAAGGGGGAAATCATATTATTTTAATAATATACAATTAGAGTTCACCGTTGCCATCCCCCAAATATGCACAATCTCCACTCTCTTTGCAGGGACAGGATCTATCACATCAAGAACAGAGAAAACACAAAGGGTGCTAATTATAGCTCCATGTGACGAGGCTTTTCTCTGGATGATTCTTAAGTAATTTTGACTGGAAGAGGAGGAAGTAACAACCAAGGCTGATACAAGATGTAGCAAAGTAGTTGCTAGATAAATTACTGTTGTTGGCCAGCTTGTACAGCAAACTTTCTCTGGAATGCTATGTTTGAAGAATATTTCAAGTTTAACTGGCATGGGTGGAGGGGTTACCACAAAGATGCAATTCTGCAAACCTATGAGTGGAACCAATCTGATCCATGTGGGGTGCATCAGAATGTCTTCTGTGCAAATCATACACTTCCATATGCATACCATTTCCACTGGCAACAATATGGAACTGGAAGCCAGGCTCCTTCACTGCCTCTTAGTGACAGGAACAGCCCTACCGTAAGGCAAAATGAGGCAGCTGCCTCAGGCAACAGATACTGAGGGCAGAAAGCAATAGCAAGGTGCTAGAAGACAAAGATGTGTGTGTGATATGGCCTGCCTTGCACCTTCTTAGCTAGCTTTCCTTCAGGTGCAATGAAATATGCTGTCCTATCACTGGTGCTGAACTAAGGTCGCATCCAGATCATGCATTCAAAACACTTAAAGTGGTCTAATAGTGTTTAAAATGTATGGTGTGGTTGTGACCTAAGATTATATTGCAGTGCAGTCAGGTTCTGTATGTGGAATGTGGATGCCATCTTGTCTTTCACCTCAGGCAGCAAATATAAGTGAGCCAGCTCTGCTTCTGCTAGCCACTGTTTCTTAGTCAGGTGCACAGCTTGAGGACTGGATCGATTTTGCAGTCCAATGCAGGACACATGTTTATATTTCCCCAGCAAACACTTTTTGGCCCCATCCCTGCTATAGGATGCCAGAGAGAGAGAGAGAACTGCAGATTGCCTTCATGAATAGTGACAAATGTGCCCACCCTATCACTGCAAGTGAGCTTCATTCACTCCAGAATGAGCATAGCCGCTCCATGGCAGCGAGCTGCTGGGTCAGAAATGCAGCTTTAATGGTACACACTTCACAAGAGAGGGGCATGTGACCCAGTACTGCAGACAAAGGCTGCTATGCTTCGAGTTATACAGGATGAAGAGGGGAAATGTTGCCTTCTAGCCCTCCAATGGAAAGCAGCAATGTATAAAACACCATGATCAAAGGCAAAGCGAATGACAGAAAATAGGATGAGATTGGAGGGGGAAACAAGATGAAAAGTGCCATTAACAAAACACAACACAGAAATTGCAGTGGTGTTTATGATGTAGCTTCCTGTCTCTTCACACTCACAGAGACTTGGAGCAGCTGTTTGCCTGTCTCATTAAGAGCCTTGTGAAAGAGAGAGCAGGGGGAGAAAGGCCCATACAAATGAATGACTGCCTGCTTGCCTGCCTGCCTCAAAATAGAACTGGAGCTATATTATTCTATCTGGGAATGTCTCTGAATGGTGAGCACTGCTTCAAAGACTCTGATGCATCTCTCTGATGCCCTTTGCCTTGGATTGTGCTCCAAGAAAGAACAAACATACATAATTCTTGTGCGGCTTCTCCCGTCCTCCTTAGCTCAAACATTAGTTAGAAATATGGGCATAAGAAATTGCCATACCCTATACCAGACCAACTATTCTGTACTCTGAATGGAGTCTCAGGCAGAGTTTACTGCAGAACACCCTAGTCAAGATCCTATTTAACTGGCAACAGATACTAAGGATTGAAGTTGGAAATGCTGGCATGCAGAACATGTGGCCTGCCACTGTAATTTCCTAATCCTAGGCCACTTTGTAGATAGATAGATGATAGATGATAGATAGATAGATAGATAGATAGATAGATAGATAGATAGATAGATGATAGATAGATGATAGATAGATATAGATAGATAGATGATAGATAGATAGATAGATAGATAGATAGATAGATATAGATAGATAGATAGATATAGATAGATGATAGATAGATAGATAGATGATAGATAGATAGATAGATAGATAGATAGATAGATAGATATAGATAGATGATAGATGATAGATGATAGATGATAGATGATAGATAGATAGATGATAGATAGATAGATGATAGATAGATAGATAGATAGATGATAGATAGATAGATAGATAGATAGATAGATAGATAGATAGATAGATAGATGATAGATAGACTTTCATCCTGAATTGTCTGGGAATGGAAGCATGGAATTACACATCACCATTTGTTTATTGCTATACTACTTTTCCACAAAATTCTGCTCAAAGTGGCTCACAACATATCAAGCAAACAACAATACATATAAAGATGTTGGGTTTGGTGTGTTTTTTTTAAAAAGACACCTCAACTAAGAACAGGTACAAGTAATCACAATGTCAATAAATAAAGCTATGAAACAATACAGTGGTATCTTGGTTTAAGAACAGTCCTGTTTACGAATGATTCGGTTTACGAACTCCGCCAAACTAGAAGCAGTGTCCTGGTTTGCGAACTTTACCTCAGTCTAAGAACGGAATCCAAATGGTGGAAGGGCACTGGCATCGGAAGGCCTCATTAGGGAAAGTGCGCCTTGGTTTAAGAACGGTTTCGGTTTAAGAACGGACTTCCAGAACGGGTAAAGTTTGTAAACCGAGGTACCACTGTATATAAAAAATAGAAGAGCCTGTTGGATCAGGTCAAAGGCCTATCTAGTCAGGCATGCTGTGGAAACCTGAATGTCTATGGGAAGCCCCCAAGCAGGTCCTGAGGATAACAGCTTAAGTGGCCTTCTCATTTTTTCTGCCCACAAATAAGGTAGTGAAGGCCATTATTACACAGCTCTAGTTTCAAGGCTACTCCAGTATTACTTGACTCAGGGAGGCATTACTTCCAATGCCAGCATTCCTGGAGCGGTATGGAAATGAGTGCATAGAAGCAGATGTCACTCCACGCTTGCAAAGATAGATGTATATAGTGATTTATAGTCAACTTTTTCATGTGTCTTCTGATGTCAGCATAGATGAGGAACATGCACCTATTTATTTAAAAGGCATTATAAGAAATAACCCAAAGATCTAAAGACCAGCTCTCTGAAATATGTGTCCTACTGGATAGCAGACTATACTTTACATTAAATCCAGGCAGTTTCAAAGAGTAAGTTCTTTTATTGCTGCCAGAGAACCTGGTTGATATAAATCTCTCTCAGTGTTTATGCAACACAGCCAAAATGGTGACATATTCATTTACTCCTCTGATGATAAGCAGCTACTCGGTACAACTCCAAAAGCAAATGTTTATTGACTATAAGCTCTGTTGAATTAAATCTTAGGCTGGACCCTAACAGATCAAGAATCTATTCATGACATACATGGGGGAGAGGCCTGGTCAACAACTTAGATTTCTGGTAGCTACTTTGTGGGATGCTGATAAAGCTGTAGATTGCCAACTTCCATTCCCCGTTTCAAAGTGCGCTGTTGACAAGACCTATAGCTAACATTGACAACACCCTTTTATCTGTAGCCTGGCATCTTGAATTGATTCCACGTTTTCCTATGGAATCGCAGAGCTTCCAGTTGTTGATCCCTAGACAAGAGTAATAATTATGTAAGGAACAAGGTAAGGCCCCAGTGAAACTGGATCTCCTTTTGTAGACTAATTATTTATAGAGATGCCAGCAGTGCTTGCTGGACTCACATACAGCTTTAGATGACCCTAATGCTTATTTCAAAGAAAATCTGGTCTGCCCAGTCCTCAAACCTGCTCTCTCATACACATATTTGCACTTCCAATTTCCACCCCCTTCCCCTTTATAAAACTTGCCTACCAGGGTAGCAGAAACTGCATGATGGAAGGAAAGAAAAAGATCTGGTCTGTCCTTCTCCTCTCAGACACTCTGGTAGCATACCCTCCAACATTTTTACCTTATAATCCGGGACATGGCCCCACTCCTTCATGAGTCACGTGACACATGTGACATTGCGGAGCCTCAAAATGTACATTTTTTGGACAAAACATGTGAGATGTGACCTTGCATGATATCACAGAGCCCCAAAAATGTGAGAGAGAGCACAGCGCCCCAAACTGATTTGATGCCCTGATTTGATGGGTATTTGGTAACCCACACAGGGAAACATTGATAACCATTTTCAATTGTATCCACTGTGTTCTTTTTCCAAAAGAGGCACATATTGAAAGGGCATAGATCTCAGGCAGTTTATGAATATATGCATCTTCTTACTTGATTTGTAAGCATAGGGTCTGAACTTGACAGGTTCATACCTTGCCCACAAGTGCATACTCATCCTTCAACCTGATTATTTATTTATATAAAAAAATTATATACTGCTATATCATAAAAATATCAAAGGGGTTTACAACAATGCCTATATAATATATAATAAAATATTATAATAAACTTTAAAAATTATGTTAAAATTTAAAATCAAAGACCATCTACTAACCATTAAGGAAATATATTTTCTTCATTGCCTATGTAAGCCTGGTGGCATGGAAATGTTTTCAGTGGAGGTTTAAAGATTGAAGCAGGAGATACTCGTTGAAAGGCTAGCATGTGGGAATAACAAGGGAATATATTTAAAGCTGAAAATGTCAATGCTGAGTCTCTACTTGCAGTGCCATCCAGAAGCTGGGTAGACCTGGATGTTAGTTAGTTGGCTGTGGAGATTCCTCCTTGGGTAAAATATTCTTATCTTATGAAATTATTTGAGGAATTTCTATACCACTCTCCAATATAGAGTTCCAAGGGAAGTTTTAAAAACATAGTATCTAAGGAATTTCAAAAAAATCCAAACATTTCCCCATGGACATGCAAGATTTCTCAGGACTGTCCTTAGGCTGTTACCAGATTTTGACCAAACTAAACTGAAAGATCACGGGTGTTCTTGATGCAGACAGAACATCTGAGGAATGTCAAACCATGACACCACCGCTAACTTCTGAAATGAATGTAATACGGGGACATTTGTCCTTTAATGGAAAACCCCAAATAACCTATGTTAAGGCCATGTTGCTTAAAAAAAAGGAAAGCCTGCATTTCCAGGCCTGCTGTGCAATTTTCTGTGAAATGGACAGAAAGAAAATGATGGGCAATATGCAGATGAGACAGTGTTTGTTTTCTACCAAAATGAATGCAACTTGCTCATAACACCTGGAGTCTCGTTAATTTACCTGTGACATGTTGCTACACTTAATTGCCTTTGACAATTAGCAACATTTCAACACCTCTCCTAATGGCCCAATTAGGATCATGGTTGTCTCCTGTGCACTAGATAGGAGAAAATAGATGGGCCAGCATCCAATGTAAAAAACAAAACAAAAAACAAAGCTCTGTAGGTAATGGAAATGTCGCAAACACCAGCCATTTCAGTTCTGTTTTAGTCAAATTAAAGGCAGGTGTAAAACTCAGTTTGTTTCTTCCCATGGATATGCCTTTCTCACTGCAGAAACCTATGTTGAGAATGCTTCATTGTTCAATTAATTACTAGTGAAAGTGCTGAGTCTTTGCTTCTCTCCACTTAATGTTTTATCGATCACTTTGCAAAGTAAACAAACAATGTGATGTCAAATAAATCCCTTCTCCAGGCTGGGGAGGGGGGGTACAAAGGGAGGAAACTGACCATTTCTTGAGCATGGGCAAGCCAGTGACTGTCTAATAGGAATGTTTACAAAGGAAGAAAAACACATATTTCCCAATCAAGGTAAGAGGTGGTTGAATTTTGTGGTTAAGAGGTGGCTGAATGGTGTCCTAAACTTATGTTGCATATTTCACTCCACTGCGGCAATCTTTGAAGAAGCGTGATTACTTTGCAATCACAAGGCATAATGAGCATTGCCACAGGATGCTGAGTGTTAGATCAACAGCACTTCACTATGGCCCAAAACAGAAGTTAAAATTCACCAAACATGAGGTTGATACTGGGTCGTAGTTATTCAGTTAGGTGTGTGGTTGATGGAAGGATTCAAACGAAGCTGTGGTGGCTGGTGTACATTGACACTAGTAGGGCATAAGACCGGAGGTCAACAGTAGGTGGAGCCAGAGTCAATGACTATTGCAAAGACAGCCAATGGAATACAGAGCCAATTAATTCTAGTTCTATACATTCTAGTTCTCCTCCCTGCTGAGTTCTACAAGGACAACACCAAATCTAAGGAGACAGAAGCTGACAGGTAGTGCCATCCCAGGACTGGTTGTAACTAGGAAGAAAGGCAGGCAATTGCTGGCTGAAGGCAGATTGAGGTTGGTGAGGCAGTGCCTCTATTGTGTCCATTCAAAATGCTTGGGAGAAGGACACCATGTCTATTATTTTTCTCAGCTTGAATAGCAGTTTTTGCACATCTAGACCAGAGTGGGGATCTTGCAGCCCTAGGATGCACATGGCCCACACGGTATATCATGCAGTCCTTGGTCTAGCATACTTCCTCAGTCTAACCTACCTCACTGTGTGGTTGTGAAGATAAATGGGGGGCAAGGCTTGTGTATGCCATCTTAAGTTCCTTGGAGGAAATACAGGATATACATGTAATTGATTATCGTAAATAATAATGTCATTCACAGCAGATATTGTATTTCTCCTTTGAAAACAGGTGTAGGAGACTGAGCTTCCATTTAAATCTGAGATAAAATCTAGTTGTGCTCTGAACTTGCGAACCAAATTTAATTCCTGATATCTCCATCTTCAAACAAGGGATCATGTTATAAACAAACTAAATGCCAAACAGTAGAACAAAGGTTTGTCTTTCCTTGGCCAACAATGCTTCTGGGATTGAATCAGAAGTGTTCAATCCTAGGGAAAGTTCAGGAGGTTACAATGCAATCCTGTACCATGTCTATTCCAAGTAAGAATGTGCATACAGGATTGCAGAAATTTACAAACTACATTTATCTTGTCCCCCCCCCCCCTTAGAAAATGTTGGTGGATGTTTTTAACAAATTCAGAATATTCAGACATGTTTGTTTAAAGCTGGTGAAAGTTTCTCCAAAATCCAGAATAATTTACACACAAAGTATGAATTTGTGATGATCACTGCTAACTCCAGGAAATGACTTGAAATTAAAACTAAACTTGGCCCAGGATAGGCGTCAAGATACCTGTGAGTAAAAGCAATTCTGTGACATTTGTAGTTGATCTGGTATGACCAACCCCAAATGTTCAACCATATAGTCAGGACCCCCCCCCCCCAAAAAAAAAATGAATCCAATTTTTACACTAATGACATTTTAAAATGTCATAAATATTTTCCTTCTGGCTTCTGAGCCTTGAAAAACAATGCCGCCAGATTTTTCAACAATTTCTCTAACAAAATCAATGGGCTTTAATCCCAGTATGGAGAAATCAATGGTACCTCACTTTGAGTCAATGAGCCATATATCCTACTGCTGTAAATCAGTCCAAGTTCATAAAAGTCATCATACGATGGCCTTGTCCACAGCACATAAGACAAAATTGCATATTATCATACTGTGATTTCTTTTTGGTGAACACCTGATCTTTCTCAGGCATGTATCTGTCTGTCTGATCATCTTACCCTCAGGATATTTATTACATGCTGGCTATGGTCCCTGAGTTTCTGAGCTGTGGTCTGCTGTCCTCATCACTTCATCACAGATTTTACTACCGACACTGCCCTCATGGGATGGACAAGAAACAGAGCATTGTTTCACTAGATCTGAAGCTAGCTCTAAATTTATGTTAGTCTGGGCACAGCCTGTGATCTCAGTTCTTCTCTTTTATCTTTCTTAATCCCCTAGCTGGCTAATTCAACCAGAAAACTGCTTGGATTGTCTATAACTCATGTCATAATGTTACAGAGATATGGAAGTCCTACTGTTTGAAATGTGTTCAGCTTTGGTAAATCAATGCCATATCAATTATGTACCAATTCCGTTTGTCCCTTGCGGCATCAGCCTGTTCTGCCCAGCGCTCTCTCCCACCTCACTCCTTGTTTCCCTTTGAATTTGTTTTGACAACCAACCTTGAAGCCCTGGAAGACTGGGAGGCAGGGAATCTGTGCATCTGTAAAATACACACATAAATGAACATTTAAAAATCTGCTTTATAATGAGTCAGATCATTGCTCCGCCTAGCCCTGGGTAGTTTATTCTGACTGAAATATAAATATTCTATAAATTCCTGAGTTATAAACATTTTATAACAGCTGAAAGAAGTATTCAAAACATAGTCAAATTCGAATATTTGAACCACTCCATGAGCTTTGCTGAAGCTAGTTCTTCTGGATTTCTCCCTCTATCCTTTGTCACCTGACAGCATTGATTCCTTCAGGCAGAAGCACAGGAGGAGTGGGAAGCAGAACTACTCCATTAGCTATGCTTACATGAGGCTCCATCAGGTTTCGCTCTCTAACCACTGGCAGCAGCTGCTTTTTCAGGCTGCAGGAGATGGATCAATGGGTAGCAGGACCACTCCATCAGCTCCATTCGGCTCCTTCTATCCCTGAACTTTTGTATTCCAACTAGCCAAGCTCTCCTCAGGCATCACTATCACTACATGATTCTACCTACCTGAGAGGGAGAGCAGGGGTGAAGTCCTTGGCCCCACCCCTTCTCACACATCAAATTGCCATGCCTGCAATGGTGCCACCATGTGCCATCAGAATAACAAGGGTAATGTACTGGAGGTGTTGGGCTTAATAACACATCCCCTCTCTGGCCTCCTCTTGCTGTTGGAAGTCTGTAGGGTAGAATACCTGAAAAAGGCTTATGTAAATTTAGGAACTAGTGCCTAACTTTGCTTGTTTTCCTTTTCCATTCTAATCCCCCTTTCCCTTTTGTTTCACATCCTTAAGACTGTAACCTTGATGAAAGGGATTGTCTTGTTTTTATTGATCTTATGTAAGCTACCTTTAGCTCGCTGAAACATCAATTTACCAAAATTAGGGGTTTAGACATTTAATTTTGTTTGAATGTGAGAGTTAATTAATTTGTAAGTTCAGTACATCCTATTAAATTCAAACGTACATATACAAAACTCATATAGCCTAGAGAGATTCCAGAAACCATGCATAAAGATGAACAAAGTTAGGTCAGTGCCGTTTCTAATATTGTTAAGGCAATGCACACACACACCCCTCTGGATCGTCGGAAGAGGTAAACACAAGAGTTGTTTTCATATTTATTATTAATATATTTATATAAATAGTTCTATTTTAATAAGATAATAATTAACAATATAATATTTATATAAAATATTATAGTTATATAATCTTCCATAGCACATAACTAAAGGCAACATAGTTTAGTAATTGCTGTTTATGCTATCTTTGTGGTCATTGAATCTTTAAGTTGCTAAATATTTTCTCTGGGAAAGTTTCTGTGGGTTGTATCCATGGTTATAGCTACACCCCGCCCGCTCCCAAAGCTTATTGGTCCAGTGTAGATTCCCATCTATGGGAAAGGAAAGGAGGCTATTTTCACCAGTTCCCCTTCGCATAGATACTCCACCACCACCCTCTCTCATGCAATTTTTCCCAATCCTCTAGAGCATCTTGGGGAAGGGGAATGAAGGCTGCAATGGAGGAATATGTGAAAATTAACTCCCTTTCTCATTCCAATGATTCAGAAGCCCCCACTGGAGCAAAGGACCTTCCATCGTTGGTGGGACATAAGTGAATACAGCCCTACGTTCTTAAGATCTCCATGCCCCTCAGGTCCAGAACTCAAGGTTAGGTAGGCCACAGGGACCTGAGCCACATAATTCTCTGGCTGGGACTAAAGGCTATAATGCTTTTAAACCTAAAGAGAATTAGCTGCTGAAAAAATGTGCAGTCTAAATACAACCCCAATGCCATTCTACATAGCTTGCGAACATTTCAGCCATCCCTCATGCTATCGTATAATCATGGGTCAAGACATCCAGTAGCCCTGATAGCTGCAGTGCCAGATACACAGCAAATAACTGAAATGTTTTGCTTTAAAAATGGTAAATTCTGCTCACTGTGACTTGGGAGTGATGGTTCATCAAAGGCACTGCAGACTGAAACCAGCACGACAGCCAAATTTGCCCCCTGTCTTGCTTTCCAGAGCAGGAGGGACAACAAATTAAGAGCCTTGCTGATGCTATGCTGAGATGTAATATCAAGTTACATCCATCACAAGCTTTCTGCTCTTCCTACTTGGTGTGGGGAAGTTGCAAACAGCGATTTCTAGCTAATGGAGCAATCTGACTACCATATATTTAACATTAAAAAAAACCAAGCTTCTTCCTTCTGTATGGCAACCCTAGTCACAACAAACTCCATAAGGGCACTTGGCAAATAGGATTGTAAATGTTTTGTGCCTTGCACCCTGTGAAACAACCCATTTTCTGTTTAATGCCCATTTGGAATGAGTCGCCTCTTTACTTGCTCAAATTTCACAGGGACGACTGCGCGTCTCAGCAGTTTGAACTCAATCAGAGCAAAGCAGCAAACCGGCCAATATCACCCAGTGTACAGGTCGGGGGGGGGGGGTTAGCCCTCTTTTAAGCTGCACAATAACCGTGCTTGCCCCCTATTTCTCTTCTGTTTTATTTATCATGTATCGTTTCTCCCAGTTCTTGGGCTCAGACAGATTTTGAGTTGTTTTCTCCTGTATAACACACATCTCACTTTTGATGAGTTTGCTCTTTGGGGGCACAGCAACATCAAGCGCGGTGACATGAAGCTTCAGGGAATGCTTACCAAACGGGTCAGATGTGTGTGGATGTTTACTCTGATTTGGTCTATTTGATTGAGGGTGTTGCCTAAGGCAAGGCTTTCAGTAACAAGAGTTCCACCACATGGAGTAAAGACCTGGCTGTGACAAACAGTTTGAACAGCTTCTGACGTTTGCACTGATTCGGGAGGCAAAGTCATTAATTTCATTCTCTCCGTGGGAAGAGTAAGAAATGTTACTGCAGAAAAGGGAGTCAATTCTCATTTCCCTCACCCAGCCTGCATCCATACATTTCAATGGATCTGCTCCCGATTTACCTCTTTAAGAAGCCCCTTAACTCACCAGCCATAAAACTCATTGGAACTGTCTCCTCAGGAAAACTAATAGCCCAAAGGGAGTTTGGTTTATGAATAAAACAATGTTTTATTAAGTTGCTATTAAATTTCAATCGAATGGCACTCAGAATACATTGGAGCAGACATATTCCGGCAAGTAATTGGCTCCCCACATCTGCCTTCCTTTCTAATTGGACTAATTATGGCAGTGTAGGATCATGTTCGCTGCTCCACAGAAAGCAGGAAACCTTGATTTACAGCGAGAGGAGCGGCAATTAGAGGGAATTAATTCATAAGGCAACATCTAAATAAATCATATTATGAGTAGACAGCAATGTAATTATTGTGACTGGTGGTTCCCTTGTGGGAAAACATCACGCTTTCAACCCAAACGGAGCTCCTGAACTCTCCCAGGGACCCAGTGGAGCATCTCCAGGTTCGGTTTAGGTTACTGTCGCCTCTCAAGACCTAATTGATGCACAGTGTCAGAGAGAGGATGGCCTGGCACTGCTCCCCCAGCTGAGAAAAATAATCAAACCCTCAACATTTGCGTGTTTGTCCTTCAGCTCAATTAAATGCACGCTCATCTAATGGAGATAATATATGCCAATGCTGGTAGACAGGAGACATGTGATGGTTGTTCTAGTATAAACCCCAGTTTGCTTTCTCTAATTTGTACATTCTGTGTGGCCGGGGCGGGCAGGGGGAGAGGATGTTATTAACAAATGCATAGAATGTTAAGCTCCAAGTTTGGAGATGATTCCCCCAGCCTTTCAGTTAATAATTCATCTTATTTCATATGCACTAACAGTCTGTGGTCCTACATCGTTGATGGAGATCAGGCACCTCTCGCAAGGCTAGCAAGCTGTGAGAGCTACTCTAGTAATGGTTAACTCCCCTTCATCTGCTTGTTATGATTATTCCTTGCTGTAGTATCGCTCCCAGCTTGTCATTAGGGGGCTTTGATGTACTTCTCATAAGCGTCTCCCGTGAAGAATAATATCTTGTTCTCATCTGTGGCTTGTTTTCACACCTGAAAACCTGCCCAGTGCCTCTTTCTTGAGCGTGGATGGTTTCTTTGTCTGAGAAGCAAACAATGTCTCCCAAAGGCATCTGTGCCCTATTGATAAAGGGAAATAGGCTATGTATAGGCTACCTCAAGGGAGGTTGTGGTTTATATATGAAGGGAGCCTCAGGGGACCCCCAGCTGATATAGAATAGAATTGTACTATTCCTCACATTCAAATACAAGATATGTCCTTTCTTCTGATCCTCTTAAGATATTTACACATGGGCCAACCTATTGTACATGTCATTTCTTTTCAAGTGGCACAAACCAAACACCTCTCTCACAATACATTTCTGGCAGCTTTTGTGCCATGCATTGTGTGCCCAGTGCAACTTGGTTACACGTGGGGGAAGCCTGAAGCTTGGCATGCATCTGCCGCAGAATCCGGTCTAGCTTTGTAACATTGTAACTTTGTAACATTTAAATGTGTTTGGGATTTATGATAATATTTTCTGTGGATTTTTTCCACACACCACTCCGAAATGTGTAGTAGTGTGGGAATGTGTTAAGTAAAATAAGATTCTAAGTAGTGTACCAAATGCATTGTGTATGTGGAACTGCAAATAGTACAAAAAACTTACTTTGAATTACCGGTATATCAAGTTCACCTGTATTAGAGCCACCTCAGATTGCTGCACTCTATAACAAGCCAGATGCAGTTTTCGCTAAGCAAATTTTGAACAACGGTTCTAACAGTGACCCTCAGTTTAATAAAGTTTCATTATAGCCCCCAATGAATGGTCAGATGAAATTTTAATTGCCTCAAAATGAATGTGCCACAGAGCATTTCCACAAAATTAAGCCCTAAATAGCTAAAGCTAACTACACTCTTTGATTGAATGATGATTCAGGACCCATTTATGCTGTTTATGCCTTTTGGCAAACACCCCCCAGTTTAGCCTTAATATAATTAATAGATAAACCTTCCTGCTTGCAATAAGTTCTGAAATTAGAAAGTAATCTTTTCATACCTACTTGGGATAATGAAATAAGAGCCATATAATCTGCATAAAGAAGCACTGGAATTTTGTGATTACCAGTTGAGTGGGAGGGGAAGGCGAAGGGAGCTCCTGAACTACATCATTTCTCTAAAGATTAAATTACAGAGGAGCAAGACTGCAACCCTGGTGTAAATACCAGATCAGAACGAGAGCCCATGAATTAAGTCTGAGTTTTAACTTGAGTATAACAGCAGAGCTGTTATATAAGAAACAGCAGCCAGCCACTTATCTAATGAAGCAACAGTTAGTTTTTTCTCATGGACTCAGAGGCAGAGGCAGATGGACTCAGAGGTCAGAGGCAGATGAGAGATGAATAAATGCAACATACAGGGTTGAATGCAACACTGCTGTGTGAATGTTCCATTCATGCAAGGATTTCTAGCATGTGCTCCCCCACTGCACCCCTTAAATCTGTTATAGGGGTTCCCCTGACCCTCTACAGAATACTTTGGGAGAGTGAAAGGCACATACAGGGCTAGGTGCGGGGGATTGTCCTGTTGTGTAAGCAGAAATTCTTGCACTGATGGCACATATAATCATTGAATACTATCCACAGCTTTTTGGGGTGTGCAATTATAACATATGCTTGAATAAGATAATTTTTAAAAAGAGGTCTGCTTCATTATACTATGCCCCTTGGGAAAACTATCTGTTTAGGAGACAAGAACCTATTTGCTTCAACCCACACTTCTATACATTCTATCTTCCCCCCCCCCTTTTTTTAAAGCATGTATTCTGGCAGAAACAATACAAAGACTTACTGGGTGATAGTTTTGAGGGTTACCCCAACTGCCTTTCTTAAAAATCAGGACTAAAATACTAGACACCAAACAAGACAGCAGTACTGCAGTTTGGGTTTCCTCAACTTGGTTCATTCCAGGTGTTGTGAGACTACAACTATAATAATCTCTGAGGGATGACCAGGCTAGATTGGGTTGATGGGAGTTGCAGCCTACAACATCTAATGGGTGTTACATTATCTACTCCTGGATTATAGATCTGGAGGGCAGCAATTGGGGGATACTATTCCAGATGAATTACATGTTGCAAACAAAATTACCACAATTGGAGCCCACAATGCTGGGTCAGTATAAAAAATGGCAGGCAGTAACACACAAGTGAGATATAAACCCATGACTTCCCGATTCATAGCTCATCAGTCTCCTAGTCACAGCTATACTATACTAGTTTTCAGTAGATAATTACACCAGTAGATAACTCTGCTGTCTACATTGTGAGATTGTGCAAGCAGGAAAGCACCAGTATGGAAATCTTGGAAGAGGGGGGAAAATATAATGGGAGTCCCAAGGGATTTTAGGTCACAGAATAATATGCTTTATTTACCACTGGGCAATGCAGGAAGAAGAAACCACTCAAGGAAGTAAGGATATTTCATTGCACCATGGATAGTTGAGTTGGCACAAAAATGCATTTATTGCTTATATCTGCAAGCAGGCCAGCATTTCCAGTCACCAGGACGGTGTTGTTAACCTTTAGTGATGTGTTTGATATTTCCACTACAAATTAGTAGTGGGGGCATCCCTTCATATTTCTTATAAATGTTAGGCAGTCATTTTGTGTTATAGTGTGTCACATCACACACATGAGCATGATGAGAATTAGCATAATATGATGCTATCGTTTATGTTTGGAACCTGACATGTCATAAATCCCTCTCATCAGGAAAGCCAAGCTTCACATCTGAGCAATTATTCGCTTTTAGCAGACGCCTGATCCATTAGGAGTTGTGGTGCTAAATTGTCTGTTCGGATGGGTGGAAATGTATCCATCATGATTTGCTGTGCCTTTCTTGCAGCAGAGAGACACAGCCTTCAGTTACAGGGTCCGTATGCCACGTGCCACATGAGATGCTTCACAAGGACCAAATCTTAAAACTAGCTCTGAAATGTAGCTTCCTAAAGCTATAAACCAAGAGTTCCAACCTCCCTCTGCTGCAAAACCTCCCTTAATTTCAGTGACAGTATAATCATAGAGACAATGAAAATGGGTGGGTGTTTGCAGCCGTAAGGCTGGGTTCAACCAATTCATTCTGCTAGTGGAAGCCAACACAAGGACTCCACCTAGCACAATGGGGCTTTCTCACCTGCTGAAACACCTCTAGTGATATGGAAATAAAGCCCTACACTAGACTACACATCAAAAGTCCATCAGAGCGCATGAGAATGTGGTTCTCACAGCAAAGGACTGTTGGAATCAGCATTCTCCTATAAGTTAGAACAATCCTATTACAGTCAGCAGAATGACAACACAACAAGTCTGGAAGGGGGGAAAGCAGGATAGAATCCAGCCTCCAGATTTATTTAACTGTCCTCTTCTTGAAAGGTAGATATTTTATACCATCTCCTGTTAACAATAATGTTCTCAACAATTACAGAATAATGAGATTCAGAACAGAACAAAAGAAAACTTCCAAAAATAAATACTCACAACAGTGTTGAGAGCATTTTCAAGGTAAATGGCACAGCTAATAATTCACACCCATGGATCTTTCATCATTGCTGAGCTAAAGGCTGAGACAATTGCTAAACTACAATTACCAACAACAGATTTGCATTGAAATAGGAATTGCAGCTAGTTGCATGTCCTTCCTCTTCCTTCCAAAGCAAAAGGTGGAGTACAGACAACAAATGAAATGTTAAAAAAATAAAAACCCGCATAACATATTTTAAAACAGATTCTATGATTCTCATGACATCAAATATCAAACAGAAAGAGGAGCTCACCTAACTGAATACTTCCTGGGCAATTCTGTATATAACAAAGTAGACATGCTTAAATGGATTGGGAGACTGAAGATTTGTTAATGATACTTTAGGTCCTGTGTATCTAAGTCGGGATAGGGAACCTGTAGCCCTTGCCCTAATATCAAGTGATGGGCAGCAGGGTGGGGGTGGGGCTTGGACAGAGACGAGTGCAAGACAGGGGAAATGTGGGGGAGATGAAATGGGTAGAGTGATGAAAGGAAAATGGGGACGATCACTTCACACCCCTGGCAACAGCATTCTGCCCCTCACCTGGCAGCCCCTTGGGTGGGAAGAGAGAAAGAAAGATAGAAGAGCATTGGCAGCTTATGTGTATTACCTGATCTGTTTCCTCATGCCTGCAACCTCTGAAATCCTGTTCAATGAAACTGTCATCTGCACATGTGCACTGATTATCTGAACTGTACACATCTCAGCTTAACCACAGCTTGCATTTTCAAAATGGATGGAAACTGGCTTGGGGGAAAATGCCTCGAACAGAAGTAATTCTTAAGAAAATACAGGATACATATTAATTGTGGCTAATGGCATGTGTACTTGGCTTCAAACACTAGCAGTGGGAGTGTACTGGAGCCAGAGTAAAAGTTCAACAGCAACAAAGAATGAACATTCCCATCTACATTGCAATATTCTTTGGGTTGGGCCTGTTGATTTGCCTAGGAATGTGTATCCTCTTCCCACCATAGCCCATAATCTTGTTGATGGGAATCTGCACTCATGTTTTCCATAACAAACTAAAAGAAAATAAGAATCACAACATTTCAATATGCATTGAATACATATAGATGACTTAGTGGTTTGGGGAAAAAAACACATGAAAAAATATAGCAAATTGTATAAGCTCCTGTTCTCAAAGCAATTTGACATAAAAAACTGAAAGACAGAGTGGAAAGCACAGTAAAGCTAACTCACAGAGAAATAATTTAACAGAAGTGAGCATTGTTTACATTAATTCCTAGATTCTCCAAATGCAATTAGGAAGTAAAATGTGCATAGATATTTTTTAAGCATCAAACTCAATTGGATTGTGACTCTTCTTTTCTTTCTAGAAAAGAAATCCAATGGATTCATGATCACATATTTATTATTGCAGTGTTCAAGAGATGAAAGGGAAGTCGGCACCACCGCATTCCTCTCCCCTTCAAGATTAGGAAAAGTGAAGGGACTGTGAACAAGAGGAGATTTTTTCCTCACCTCTGTTGTATGAAGCATATTGTTTTTCTCTAAAGTGAAATAATCTCTCCCCATAACAAGAGCACAACAGTCAAGTCAATGGCTTCATCTGTATTTCCCATCTTATTTTCTGCTTTATGATGGCAAATCACCTTTATTGACACTGCTTGAGCTGCTGGAAGTGAATTTCCCAACAAAGATATTACAAGCAAGATATTACCTGTTTTGTTTTCTTTCCCCCCAGGAACCTTAATAGCTACAGTTTAATCAAAAGCTGGAAGGGCCCATTGACGTTATGGTGTAATTCATGGCAATGATGAGCACTGGTCTGAAACATTTCACTGGAAAGGAGAAAGGTGAGCTTTGCCTGTCTAGTCAGTGATGCTTTCATTTCATTTCAAAGCTTCCCAATTTGCTTACAAATTATAGTGTTTTTCAAAGCAATCAAACCACTGGAGAACACTTCTTCCCTGCTGTAGATTAACAAGAACCACTGGATGAATCGCCGAAGAAAGCAAAACGTGGGTTGTTCAATGAATATTGAAATAACAGAGACAGTTTAATTATTCCAGTTGGTGAAGTTTAAGATGATTAAATGCTATTGCACAGAACTGATAACAGGGATGGATCACAAAGCTTGATTTCTTGAATGCAGCCCCACGTGCTTTCTAATGCCCAGCCTCTTGGCATCTGTGTTGTAAGAATTAACTAAGAAATGAAATGTAGCTACACACACTCAAACTCCTTTGGGAAATATCTCTTGTTGGAAAAGCAAATAACATGGTAGAACTCTGAGTTGCTTGTTAGAATAAAATGTGAAGGAGAAAGCGTCATTAACCACCCTCTGTACAAATTCCCTTCTTCGTTCCAACTACTTAAGATTGAAACTTAAAGTTCATAGTGTTCTACTTCTACCTCTTCCATCCCAAAAGTGTCACAAAATTTATGTTCAGTTTATAAGAAGTACTGTGGGAGAGGAACAAGCTTATACAGCCTATAATAATGATAATGTCATGTGGGAAAGAGTTGTCTGACTGGAACTTGAACAGCAGCCCTCTTTGTCTAGAATCTTTACCTGAAATAAAAATATCGGGCTGAGCCAAAACGACTCACCATTCTTTGGCTGCATTCACATGGCACTCCACTTGCCCAACATTTCCCTAACTCTTAATTTCTGCATAATATTTGAGCTTCCACACAACATCAAAGCCACTTCTGGCAAACTAATAGAATATAGCACAAATTTAGTGCTCATTTTCATGTTATTTGATTCCAATAAATATCCATTTGCAGCCACCTTAACCTGGAAAATTGTGAGAATAAAGTGGCAAAATTTGGGGTAGTATACTGGCACATTCCTGCTGTTTTTTTGGGGGGGGGGGTTAATGAAGGAACAGAAGCACACATGTACGGAAAGGGAGGGGAGGGGAGTAGCAACATTTTACACTCATTGTTGTGTGACCGTGCCCAGTGGTGTGAATGAAATATAGCACAACATACTGGCATATCAGTCAAAAAGCCACAGTTCTGTAATGCAACAGTGTGAAGGGAACATTAGAAAACGGGAAAGAGGCACTAGCATTATAATCAGGAAAACCAATGCGATATTGCCCATGTCTGAATGCATCCTTTGTTAAATTTTTTTTGCCAATGTGGGTGGTGCAGTTAGTACTATTTTGGGGGGATTTTTTTCATTCCTTATGAAAATGTTTGCTTACACATTTTAATTATCTTCTCTTGCTCTCAGTGACAAAATCATACAGCCAAATCTCATTGGCTGTATCATGTTTTGACATTTTCCTGTAGCCCTATATAGCACATGCATTTTGTGTGTAAGGGAATTGTACAATGACTGGGGAGCAGGAGCAGGCTTTTAGTCCTTCCCTGACTTTGTACACACTTACTAAAACAATCTGTAAGGAAAACTCAACGTTTACGCTTCTGCTCACATGGCATGAAACAGTGTGAACACAATATCACACCTAGCCATCGTTGCCTGTTCCTAGAATATGAGCATTTATTTTTCTGGATATGGCCAGTAGGTATTCTGAAGTGTATTTAGCATAATGGTGATTTCATCCCTATAGTGGATTATGAACATTCATGGGCTGTAGAATGAGTTGTGATTGGAAATAAATCCAAATGTGATGTTCATATCACACAGGCAAACCCTTGTTACTTTCCTCTTCCAAGTTCTCGTCACAACCTTCTGTCTCCTAATAGATGAGGGGAAGCAGTAGGACTTTCCCTCTGGGACCTGAGAGAGGCTGTTAGCAAACTGCCTGCGACTCTTTCAAATCCTTGCTCACACCTCGCTGCCATCTGTTCCTTCTCAAGTCTTGTTTTCTGCTCTAATTAGAAAGCTCAGGACATTTTGAGACCAAGGGGCAGACAGGTGAAGAGGCACATCTGGACAGTGTCTCCTCAGATGAAATATGGCAATCAATATTGCTGCATGGTCTCATCATTTCCAGGTCAAGGGCAAATGGGAGAAGAGCACTCTTGGCACTTCCTCTTGAGTGTGTTCTGCGAAAAAGTCAAAGTTCACAGGAGAAAGTCCAGGTTCCTCATCCCCTTAGCAGGTGTTTTCAAAATTCACTTTTGTTGGAATGTCCTGAGTTTGGCTCAGTCACCTTGCATCTGTTTGCTTCTGCATCTCTCACATTCAACCAACTGCTTTAATTCCCACCAGGAGAGAGGCTGGAAGCTTTAACAAAAAAATGTTGTGATAATTACCTTGTCTGCATTTCCCCCTCTAGCTAGCATGAGGTATGGAAAGGGATTAATCTGGATTAACTCCACCATATTATCCCAGTTGCTTGGCGTCAAACAATTATATACAACTCTCTCTTTCCCCCCAAGCATGCCCAAGGCTGGTGCCTGATACAGAAAGGTGGGGAATTCACAGAATCAAAGAAAAAGAATCTACTCCTCCAACATCATACCCGAAAGCAAAACAAATAAAATCTGAAATCTACCACCTAAGTAAGATGGGCACTTACATAAGGTCTTGAAATTTTTCTACAGATCAAGATACCCTAAACTCCCTATGCATCTTAATGTATTGTCCAGCTCTTCTTATAATCATTTTCCCCAACACCCAACCTCCATTTGTACCATTTCAGCTTAAACCCATTATCTCTAATCCTCCCGTTTACAGGCAAAAACTGTTCTATTCTTTTTTAAGCAGCCTTTCAGATATCATTGAAAACCAAAAATTAAGGCTGCAAACCTACTCCAAGAGAAATCCATACAACGCTTATATTGATTTTAATAGAACAGAATTACAATCTTTAAAATGACAGAGGATTTTCGTGTTGTGCATTAGGTTGTGCAAATTCATTACATTCGTAGCAGTCAGCTTGGCATGTTTAATTCAAATCTGTGACAGACAAGGATTTGGAGTGACCTGTTACAAGAGAATGTTCCCTAAAGCATATTGAAACTGAAAGTCTACAATCAGAAACTGGACAAATCCAGGCCTCGCTCAAGCAAATAACATTTTTAGTAGTAATCAGTTCAGTCTCACTGAACACCCGAAGTCCTCAGTCATACACTCAGCAGGTAAAAACTGTATATGGAGCCTTGATAGCATGTCGGCTCTAGTTAGGCTTATTGCCAGGAATTTATTATAAGGCGATTTTCTTACTGTGTGATGAAGGAACACTGATTGGTCGAAAGTGTTGCCAGAGTACATGAAGGAACAACAAAGGAGAATCCTCAATGAACAGTATGTAGATGAGAGAAGTTAAAAGAGACTTTAAAGAATTATTATAGTAAATTCAAATATATTAGCCCTCTTCGGTTATTCACTGTTGGATATGTGAAGGAACCTGTAGGAATGCACAGAGCTAATTCTGCCCCCTCAATGATGCACACTGGCAGCACTGTGAAGAAATTGCATTTGAAAATTTATCTAAGAGGAGAGAGGAGAGAGAAATTTGGTACAATTCTCATGCTTGGGGTGGAAGGCTTTTCCTTCATTTCAACTACTTCCAGCATGGCCAAGGGGCGTTTGTGTATTTCCTTCCTCCCTTCCTTCCCCACATCTCTCTTATGGTCTACTTTCTACTGCCTCCCCAGGTGCCTGAGCTTCATGATGGTGGTGATTTTACTTCTCTTCCTTCACCCTGAGGTCCCAGAGTGGGTTGCAGCATTTAAAACAGTATTAAAAGCAATTTACAACCCTAAAAAATAAGGTGGGTCCCAAAAAAGTCAGGGTAAAGAGGTGCATCTTCAGCTGTATAATGAAGGCACCAGATGCACCTCTGTGGGGATGCAGTTCCACAAGTTAGGGGCTGCCACAGAGAATAAAGATGGCATCCTTCCAGCCTGAGGGGCTGAGTTCAAGTCGGTGGTAGGCTGGTCCCTTCTGAGCCTTGGGCCCCTTCACCAGTGCCTGACCTGGCCAACCACTCATACTAGGTCTGTGGGGTATGGACTGCAGATTGGAAGGTATCCCACACTTATGGAAGAGCTACCAAGCATTATTATGTGAGCTTGCATGGTTAATGTTGGGATTAAACAAACGGATGCTCCAATATTAGCATTATGAGAATATCCCCACCATCCTAACATAACACATGCCTTGAGTGCTTCTTAGGGAAACCCACTGCTCACTAATTTGCCTATTTGGTTCACAATAACAAATTTACTAATGACTAATCAGCAAGAACTTTGCAAGTACAGTGTTAAAAAAATAAAAGCAAGATTCCTTAGAATTTGCGCTCAGAAGAAATGGCTTGAGGCTCAGCTTGACATTCAAGCTATAGAAAATGGAAAAGGTTCGGCTCATAGTACTTCCAGATTGAAACAAATGTTTTGATTGGCTGCAAAATGCAATGGCACAGGCTGAGCTGCAATAAATGTAGAGAATTTTGTTGAATCAAAGACTACAGGAAAGATTAGGTCAAGGGCTCTGAGCGGGGCCAGATAGATGGAGGATGGGATGTCAAAGATTATAATATCAAGGACTCAAGGCTTATACCCGAGGATGATTTATCCTTCAGTTTCTTCCCCATATAAACTGCTACTGGAATAATTCTGTGCTACAGGCTTATAATGGCAACCTGGTGCACTCTGCTTGCTCATGACTAGGAGTTGGGTGCTTGAAATTTACCACTGCAACCAGCGCCAGAGTTTCAGATTTACAGCATACTGAAAGAAAACCCTATTAATCTTTCATCCTTCACTCAGCTGTAAATTTGGATCATATTTAATTCAAAGGTTTCAAGGTCTCTCCTGTTCCTGCCATCATCAAGAGGCCTATAATATAAAACTTTCCTGAATGTGTGGGAAAATCAATGCAAAAAAATAATAATTGTTTAGCATTGAGAAGAGAATGGGCTCGTGTTCTTATCTCCTTTTATTCTAAGTTAGACCTGAGCTGAATATTCACTCAAGAATAAGTGAAAGCAGGACTTTTGCAGATGTGTGTGAATTAACACCCCCCGTGTTTAAATTTTCCTCATTTCCTCATTTCTTTTCACAGCAGTTCACAAACACTGTTCTCCAGTTCTGCTATAGTGTCACTACCAGCTTTAGCAACTTTTCTTCACTAGGTGATCTCACTCAATCATAGGTCATGTAATGAGTATGGTGGCATCACAATGCTGAGTAGTCCATAAGAATTGGCTATGAGGTCAATACAATGCAGGAAAAATTGCCCTTGCTCTGAATTGCCTTTGCCTATGAAAAATAAAAAGCACGCCGAAAGAGGCCACAAATACCTAAAAACCCACCAAACTAAGGGCCCACCATCAATTCATTCAGTTTCTTCTATATGGCTTTCTTTTGCCTTAAAAGTGTGGCTGCTTCAGAAATGTCAGGAAGTCACAACCTGCTGCATCTTGCTTTATCAAGGTGCAGGTAAACTACAGGATTGTTTCCCATGGAAGAAAGACTCATCCTATTATTAAAAACTTTCTGGCTAAACATGTTTCTTTAAATGCATATGCCATGTTCTTCAGATAGCTTGTAATTGATGATCTGATTTACAGCATAGGTGGAGCTGGCTGACTGGCACAGATCCAAATGGTAGAAAATGCCCTATTTTGCATGATTTCCCTGGAGGCAAACTTTAAACAGTTGCATTTACAAACAACTTGATTTCATATTAACCCAGATTTGTAATTGCTTCCTTGGGAAAATAAAATCAAGGTTTCTGTAGCTTCTCTCACAGAACCTCAGGGCATTAATGCAAGCAATTAAAGGGAAGGTTTTAAAGTGGGAGTGGGGGTTGCGAAGAGAGCAGCTGGAGGAGGTCAAACACATTGTGGGGGGAGGGACTGGAAGGAGTTCATAATATAGTTATTTGTGGGGAAATCATCACCAGAATTTCACAAACTAAAGTGATTATTTAAATGCTTTTCCTCCCCAGAGAATGCTGATAGTTGCCTTAAAAGAATCTAATATTACGACCAGGAACACAGTCCAGAGGACTATCCATGGAGGTGTGATGTACAGTGTGGAGCTTTCTGTCATTTCTGAATCACACACAGCATCCCCTGACCCACATTGCAAGTGGCTTTAAAAAAATCTCAGTATTTAAGCAGGGTTGGTGAACTTGTGGCCCTCCAGATGTTGCCGGACTACAACTCCCATAATCCCCGATTGCTGGTCATGCTGGCTGGGGCTGATGGGAACTGGAGCTCATCAACACCCCTGACTTACGGTATTGGGAAACTAGACATGTAAGTGGGTCCTGTGGGAACTTTGCAAAAATAAGATGGATGGATAGATAGATTAGATAGAAACACGCCCACCCAAATTGAGGAAAGAGACCAGATGGGGGTTAAGGGTCACTATTTATTGACTAGAAGGATCTGCAATGAGCAATAACATTGCCCACATACGTGTGGTTAGAATGATACAATCTAATGAACAATGGAGATGGATCCACCTTCCTTTGGACAATATCCACCCACCCCAGCTCCATGCACTGGATAAATGATCCTGGATCACTGGATCATTGCCTGCTCACCTAATAGTGAGAAGATAAGAAGAGCCTGTTGGATCAAGCCCCATCTAGACCAGCATCCTTTTTCTCCAGGACTTAACCATCCAGGGGTCCTTTTCCTTTATCTTTACCTCTCACGGTGGCCAAAGATGTCTGTGGGAAGCCTACAAGCAGGTGAACTACAAGGTCACCTGGCTTCCCTACCCTAGACCCACTGGCCAGCATTCAGTGGACTATAGCATTGAAGGCCAAAGGGCAGCTCCTTTCTCCCCCCCCCCCCATCCCTTTGAGTTGGCTGGTGGACAGATAGTTGGGTTACCTCAGGGTTCTCACTGGTCTCACTCTTGAGTGTGACCAGATGAATGAACCAGTCAGCCAAATGACATAACAGCAGGCCTCCTTTCAATAGAACAGAGTTAGCAAAAAAAGTGCACCCCACAAGCCAACCTTTAAATAACCCCCCAAAATTCCCCACAAAGGAAGCTTGCCCTTTGCCATTGCTAAGTATTCTCTCTTTACACCACCACATCCCTTTCTTCCACATCCCATTTGCTAAGGGTTCACTAATATTAGTCTTGTTTGACCTTGCTTCTTTAGTATTTTCTATTATGTATTTATGGCTTTTTTAAAAGAATGTCCTGTGACTATTTGGTAAAAGGCAGTATAGAAATACCTAAAGAAGAGAGAGAGAGAGAGAGAGAGAGAGAGAGAGAGATTTTTGCTCTATCATAAAGACACAGTCACTAAAATGCAATTGGAACCAATGGGATATGAGTTCATTGTTCTGAATTCCTGAAATGTAATATCCTGATGTGCTCACTTAAGGCCTATGTAAGTAGATTTTTCCATTCATTTCAGTGGTGGACTCAGCTCGGTTTACACTCCCATTTAACTGAATGGGAAATTCTGTGGGCAGACAACCTTTGTTATCAACTCTGCTGTCCCATGAAAAACAGTCACACACAGAGAGATATTTGGCTGGTGTCTTTGCGCTGCGCTATGGAGTTAGGAAAGGTCATCATTCCTCACTGCTCCTACTCCAGGGTGACATGTGCCACTCAACAGCATGCTAGTTATAGCAAAAACTGGAGACAACTGCTAGTGTATGACAATCCTCTTGAACCATCCATGGAGCCAATTCCTGGCTCTCACAGTGTTCATCAGCTGTTGCAGTGGCTCACCTTCTAACCCCTTGAATTTTATTGGGTATATATGGATCTTGGTTTGGTTTTGTAGCTAACAAATCTATAAAGAGAGAAACACCACTGAGCACAAGTAATTTGGCTCAAGCAAAGTGGCAACCAAATGTGTTATATATACATTTCCTGAAGCCCATGAATAAATGTGTATGCAAAGACGTGCTTTTTAAAAAAGAATGAACTGTGCTTTTAATGACATCTGTGCCTTTCATTAGAAAGTCACAGATGAGTACAAAATGACCTTGGTGCCCATTTAGCATATAATTGCAAAACTGTGAATGGTTTCACAATGTTGAAGATTAAGCATACCAAATCAGAACGTACTTTGTATCGTCTTCTTTTTCTCTCGAATAGAAGTAACTGCAGACAGGGAAGATCATTTTAAATAGAAATAAGAAGAACCCAAGCGAAAAGAAAAGGAACGCCTTTTGTTAGATGTTTAAAAGCGGTCAAAGAAAGACACGAATTAGAAAGTCCTTCTAAATTTCTTCTCTGTGGAAATGATCAATTAACTACAATTGTGTGTTCTCTCGCTGAAACCTGCTGGTGTGCTGGCAGAAATGTGCTCTGAATGCTCTTAAAACTGTAGCCAAAAAGGAAGAACTCTGCTGTGTTCTTGAGCATTTGGAGAGAGTATCTCATGTGCACGATTCCATTGACAAAGCGGCAAGCTGAGCTGTGTTATTAAACAAATAATACTTTCCCCCTATTGGTGATGCTTCTGGAGGCTTTATAACAACTTCTGTATGCAGGACAATGTTGGTTTTGCCAGCATGATTTGAAGAACTGCTGGTACAACAGAGGCACAGTGAGCCAAACAGGCTTACATCAAGCTTCTTCCATGTGCTCTTCTTCTGCATCTTTGACCACACTGTCCTTAGACTCATTTAGCCTCACTGACCCTTTAATATGATTGGTGACATTATTTCGTCAATGACAACAGCGTGCTACAACTGATGTGATGACCCCAAAGACAAGTGTGAAGAAAAGCAACATGCATCAACCCCACAGCCTAAAAAGAAGTGAGGTCAAATGAGGCTAAGAATATGAAGTTCAGAAACAAAGTGCTGGAAAGATGCAGCAGTATGGGAATAAAAATGGTGCCATTGCTGAACAACTCTGAAATAACACGAATATTCAGAGAAGTGTGTATATCAGTTCCATTTATTTCACTGGGAGACATTTAAGCAGGTGCCAAGGTCGTTAAAGAAGCTGCACATTCACAGTGATTATGTGAGTGTTTCTTGAGTCCTAGCATATTACAGATGACTCTCAAGAACAAGCAATCTCTCTTCCAGGACAGTCTTTCATTCTTTCAATGCATTGATCTAAACTCCATGGTTCAGGGATGCACATAGGTTCCTGCATTTAATTGGCTAATGAGGATGAATTGGTTGCTAAAGTGTCCCAAAATTATCCATGAATCATAATGAAGAGTTGTTTTGCTTATGATCCTGTGTATTATTTTCCCCATGCGAAAGCAGTTGGCAAATTGCCCACTTGGCTACTGCACTATTTCTAAATTTACCTCGAGTCATGCCAATAAAGAAAATCAGGCATACAAATGAAAAGATTATACATTTCTTATATTGTCCATCCAATTCCCAAAGAGCAGCTTTTCCAAGGGAGCTGGGTGCAATACATTTTCTAAGTGTCTGCATATCAGATCAGGACAGAGTGTTTAGTTATGTCATCCCCAGATTAGATTCGAAATGTAGGTGATGTTTCCCTAACTTCATAGTTTTCTGAAATTTTTGTTGACTCCTGCAAGGGGAGGGAATGAGCAAAAAACACTCAGAATGTGGGTATTAATATGGAAGCTGCAAAATATGTGCCCAGCTGCAAATATTCAACATGCTTACAAACCTACATCTTCAATGTCCCAAGCCATCTTTTTTCACATCTATAGCACCGTACTTACACTAATATTTTGTCACCTAGGTAGAACCACCTTAACATTGGCTCAATTTGAGCATGACTGAAGTTGGGGAAGAATTTTCAGCCCCAGGCGATAGAAAGTGAGACATGAATTCTACTAAAGGAGAAGAATCTTCCAACAACTCCCTTCTCTGATTTAGTATATCTTTTCCCAGACACTACTAAGTGTTATTTTTCAAGGACAGCGAACCTGTCCACTCTCTGGGAAGACCTTCTTAGAGCTATTAGACACATTCTATCTAGATTTAAGAAGCCAAGTAACTATAACAGCTTAGACAATTGAAAAAAAAGAGGCTTCATTGTTTCATGTTACCTGGCACATGTCAGTGTTGCTTCCTAATATGCTTTTATTTATGCACAGTGATTAAGTGTGCACTCAGAATGATTTTAGAAGCAGTCATAGTGTCTGGGAAGGATAATCGAAAGTTGAACTAAAATTTCCCAGAAAATTTCCCAGAAAATTTCTGGAAAAAATGGTGTGATTTTTCTTTTTCTCACCACCACCCACTAGAAAATGGGTCTGCAGTGATAGCTTTGAATATTTTCCACCATTTTTTGTGGCAGTGGCTACAAAATGCTGCAGGTCCAGGGCATTGTGGAGAATGCAAAACAACACAGTTGTCTGCTGTAGCAGCAACAACAAAAACTCGGGGGGGGGGGGGAGAAGCTATGCTACTGTCATGGCTAATAGTGGGGCCCATCCATTGGATAAATTTAGTGAAATAGTTCCCTCCGCTCCATTTTTCTGTCCACAAAAAGGATGGAGACTTTCAAGGGATCATTTGTGCACAGCTCTAGAATACTCTCCTGCCTTATATGTTAGCTTAGGACTATGGATTTCCTCTCCCTGAAGGCTGGCTCTGAGCACTAACCCATTGGATCAGACATATTTTACCATTATATCAGAGGACATGACCTTATATTAGAGCCTCCTATAAATAACTGGGTTGGATCCAAATTAAGTTGGGCACACTTAGTTCCCATCAGCAATGATGGAACAAATGTAAATGTCATGAGAAGTGCTTTGATGGAGCAGATCAAAAGCCCATGTAGTCCAGCATTCTGTTCCCAACCACCTATGGGAATGGATGCTTATGAGAAGCACAAAAGTAGGACATGTTTGTCCCCTTCTATTGGTATTCAGAAGCATACTGCCTCTGGTTCTGAAGGTAATGTATAGCTATAATGACTATTAGCCATTGATAGTCTTACCTTCCATGAATTTGTCCATTGATTTCAATGGGAACTAATTGCAACTAATGGTATGGATCTAACCCACTGTTCTTTCCTCTCATGTCAGCAATCCTGTTTTGCTTGGTGAGTCATAGTCAGTCACCTGAGCTCTATCAGCTCGCAAGCAGGAGACGTTGTATACATTTAGACAAGAATTATGTAGTGGAAATAAGAGACAGCTGTGTTAAATAATAGCAATAACAATGGCTTTCATTCCTTTCTAATGTGCATTCAGTGCTTATTCATGTACAAGAAAGACTTTCAAACCATTTGCTGAACAGTTCTACCTTCTGTTCACCATAATGTTGACGTAAACCTGAAGTAACCTCATTATCATCAATGGAGTTAATTAATTTCTACTTGCAAACCACACAGAAAGGGAACAAAATGCTTGCTATGTTTTAAATACATTTAGTATACAAACACACTATATCCTAAATTCACATTTCTTCAGCTAGCATATTCAAATGGGATATTTGCTTAATGTTATCGCTAGTCCCTGTTCTAAAGCTTTGATTCAAGCTTCTTCATCCTTAAACCTTTACTGTTTCATAAGCTAGTCATCATGAGCCAAAACAAGACAGTTCAGTTCTCCTACTCCCCATGTTGACATCTTGACTTAGAAGGTACGGAGAAGTGTTTTATTACTGAGGTTCAGTTCATGCCTGGCTACAGGAATATGGAAGCTGCTTTACCATGGTCCCACACCACTGATATCAGACATTATTTACTGAGGACTGTATTCAACACAGCCCTAAGTAACAGTCCCACCATTGAAAGGAATTCCACATGTGCAACAGGATTCACCCCTCTTCTCCATCTGAACATCCCCTAAATCTGTTCTGAGGTTACCCCCCCAAGCCCCCAGAGCAGATGAGGAGAGAACAATATGTGCGTGCGTGCGTGCGTGTACAGGGCAGGAAAGAGTCCTGTTGTGCAAGGAGAAATCTTGATGGTTACTTAGCCAGAAAAAAGAAACGGCATCTGTCACCCCTCAGTTACACAAATAGTTCCTAATAGGAACATAGGAAACTGCCTTATTTCTACAAGTCCTACCACTCAACCATCTAGCTCAGACTTTGATCAGCGGGGGCTCTTCTGCATTTCAGATAGAAGAGATTCCCAGTTCTATCTGGAGGTGCCAGGAATTGCAAAGCACTACCACTGATTTTGGGAAAGATGGAGGGCACAAGGAGAAGGGGACGACAGAGGACGAGATGGTTGGTCAGTGTTCTCGAAGCTACCAGCATGAGTTTGACCAAACTGCGGGAGGCAGTGGAAGACAGAAGTGCCTGGCGTGCTTTGGTCCATGGGGTCACGAAGAGTCGGACACGACTAAATGACTAAATAACAACAACAACCACTGATTTAGGAATAAATGGCAGTTTATTCCATTTTCACGACGTTTCCCTAAGTGTTAATTTCCACATTATATTTGAGCTTTCACGTGATGTAGAAATGACCTCCATTGGTGCTGATATTCATGTTATTTGACTCCATAAATAAATCCATTTGCGAGCCCATTAACCTGGAAAATCCTGAGAATTCGCACAGTTCTTTCCTGCCATTTTCCTGGCTGAATGATGGAGGAACAGAAGCACACATGTGTGGAGACGATGGAGGAATAACGACATCCAATGACAATCACTGTTGTGCCACACCACACCCACTGGTCTGAATGGAATTTAGCAAAACATGCTTTTATATCAGTCCAAAAGCCACATAACACAACAGGTACAGAAGTGCTAGCATGATAACCAGGAAAATGCAATATTCCCCATCTCTGAATGTACCCTACACCTCCTGTTTTATAGTTTTTTTTCATTACTTTGTTGTTGTTTTTGATGATGTCTGGCACCGCCACCTACAATGCCTGATGTTGCCTCCTTCAGCAAATTTATTTTTATTTGTGTTTCAGATGTTCTTCACAGGATTGCACCCTGAACTGCCTGGCTCCAGTCATTAAGTATTGCAATGCTATTGCATCAATGATTAGAACCATTTTCAAGTACACTGCTGATACACAGTTGATGCAGCCATAAGAGACATTCTTTCTAGAGCACCAGGCTTAGTCAGGAGGACGGTACCGATTATAGGGGGCAGGAGCCCAGGCATTTTCTGACTTTAAAGAATTATTTTAAAACACACCAGTATGCTTTGCATATTATTAAGTTATATCCCAAGCACCTAGAGAGCACAAGGGGGCACCTTTCCTGGCAGTTTCTGTGCATCTAAATAAGCAATTATGCCAATAAAACAAACACTGATTTAATGTCCCATAAAGCATGGAATGGTGACCATTAAAACTAGGCATTATGGACAATTTACAGAATTATCTGTAGATGTACAATAACAAAGACACTGAAAAAGATATACATTCACCCTTGAAATGTCACTGTTTTGCAGTTTCTTTGTTCTAGCAAACAATGGTAAACAATGTTCCACTGACCTCCAGTGGGGACAGTTGGAAAATGCATCACTTTCATTCCCAAGGTGATGAGGAAAATGTCTTCTTCTTCTTTTCATTTTCTTTTTAACCCTCAGAGTAACACTAGCCAATGCCATGTGGGTAGAGATGCACTCTGCAAGCCCACTCGCACCTGTACCTTACCTTAAATGACACAGTTCTAATCCATTAAAACTAATGGTGTGAATGATTTCAGGCCATTACTTCCCATAGCAGTGACAGCAAGTACACAAAGAGAATCCAGAAGACTGTTTCTGCAAGGCATTTACATGATGGATAGGAGTGCTGGGGACACTGTTCTGAGGCAGACAAGTGCATTAACATAATGACACATATCTCTTGGCTTGCTGTTGAGCTAATGCTATGACAATACAGCAGTGTGGTTCATTTGCTGCCCTGTGCAGTTATATTTCTGTCCAAAACAGAAAGATTGCACTGAAAATAAGTTTCCACCAGGTTATCCCAAGCTATGACCAAGTTTTCCATCTACAGTAAATTGTATGGTGGCCTTGAGGGACTTACAGAGACCAGCAGCAATGGTAAACTTATTTAAAACTAAATAAGTATTCTCTGTTAGTCTATTGTAGCAACACAGGCACAACACCTGTCATTGCTTTTCTGTTATTGGACTACAACTCCCATTATCCCTGACTATTGAGCTGGCTGGCTGGCTGGAGCTGATGAGAGTGGGAGTCCAGCAACATCAGGAGGTCCACAGGTTCCCCACATCTGATCTAGGTGAGATCTCAAATCCTAGAGGACATGGTAGTCCATGATGTAGCTTCTTGTTATGGCTGGAGAAAATTGAAAATAAGCAGCATTTTGACCTATTCATTTTGACCTATTCATACTCACCAAGATCAAGACCTGAGACCAGAAAGGCACTTGGTGTTATGGCCTAGCTGAAAATTCACACTTCTCCAAATTTGCAGAACAGCTTTCCAACCAAAGCATATGTACAAAAATGGGAACATTGGGAGAAACAGTGCATAAAACTGTGTCAATTCATTAAAAATACATAAAAATGCTGCTTGCAAAAATGTATACACTAGGCAAAGTTACATTTAAACTGAGTATATTAGAATATGCACTACAATGCTGATGAATTAAAAATGATGATTTTTAAAAAAAATCACAAGGTGATGTAGAAATGTGATAAACTGAATTTAAGATTGGTATTTCTCCCTGTTTCTAATTTGTCCAAAGTTGACAGATTCATCCATCCCTAAAAGACACTCATAATTTCCTAGAAGGCACCCACAATTTATGTGCTATTGACTTGCAGGTGACCGTGTATATGTGTGGCACTGGGGAATAAATAAATAATTCAGTTCTAACCTGAAATGGTGGGAGAGAGCTGGAAAGTCCTTATGGCTCACAAGGAGACCCTCCCCAGAGCCCAAAGGGGACAGCAGTGAGCCAAAACA
The DNA here is from genome assembly GCF_964188315.1 of Podarcis muralis. Lineage (NCBI taxonomy): Eukaryota > Metazoa > Chordata > Lepidosauria > Squamata > Lacertidae > Podarcis > Podarcis muralis. The sequence continues at coordinate 64,426,496 of NC_135659.1, forward strand.
ACAAGTGCTCCAAAATGGCATGTGGAAGCTCTTGCTACTGTTGTACTACCCCACTTAACAGCTGTTGGGCAGGAAGCTGTATGTACTGCAGCAAGCTCCCTACTTATGTGAGTTTCGTTAATGTGTGTGGAGGCCTGGAATGTAACCCTCACTTAAATGGGGAGTTGCCTCTACTAGAATGGCACCAGATACACTACTAAAGGTATGTACATATTATCTCAGTGTAAACCTTTTAAAACAGGTTGTATCCTAAAGCATGCATTTTGTCACATATATTCTTTAGCCAAGCATTGCACCACAAAATTTGGAGACATTCAAAATCCAAATTATAATTTTGTTTCAATCTGCACATCAGTCTAGTAGGCATGTATCATGGTAGTTTGCATCAGAATTCACAGAAATGGAATCCATCACACATCCCTAATCTAAACCTGACTTCATTGTGTATGGGTAAAGAGGAAATGAGTCCAGAATAGTTTGGATAAAAAAGTTGGGAGGGTATGATACCTCCTTCTTTATTCTGACAACACAGACCAAGGCATTCTGCCCGCCCCCTCATTCTTATTGTTTCATTGCTACCTTATTAACAACATTGGAAGAAAGGTGCTGAGTTTATTTGAAGCAGTGGTGTTAACAGAAGAGTCAACATTATTAATAATAATAATTATTTTATGAACAACCTAATTTTAAAGTAAAAAAAAAAACAAACCTCCAGCCACCATCTGGAGCTGAAGAGAAAGAGAAGACCTGTTGACACGTTAATAATGATAGGCTCTGGAAAATCCACTGAAAAATGTGAAAGATATTTCAGCTATTAATATATCATCTCAATTAAAGTTGCAAGAATAACCTTCAGAATAAGAAAGGGAGAAAATGTTAGAATCACACTACAAGCTCTCACCTTCAATAAGACAGGTGTGTAACTCATCACTTCACTGCTATCTCTTTTTCAGAGGAATGAGAAGCAAAGCCATAAGTAGCTATTTACCTCCTCCTTTGCTGTCAGCCGAGGAACACAAAGTCCTGATTATGGAAGTGGAGCAGTTGCATGTTTCCCTGTGACGGGCTCTGGTAATGCTTGAAGAATAGGGTCCCTAGATTTATTTGGGCACACAATCTGTGGCAGCGGCAGCAGCTCAGATAGGGAGGGCACAGTGTGGGCAGTGACAGGGATGGGATAAACATTCCATGCTGGGATGCCTGGCTACATGGGCACCCTTGCTCAAAGTTCTTGGTACCAAAGTTTCTGTAGCTCTTAGCCCTCCGCTACAGTGAAGTGGCAGCTATGTAGCCAGAAAGAAGGTGAAGTCCTGTGGTTTATGTACAAAAAGAATCAACAGCAAAGTTTTGTTTACCTTGAACCCTGACTGGTGCACTTTGGGAACAGCGGTAAACTTGTTTGGAACAAATCCCTGCCAAATTGCTAGGCTAAAAAAAGAAAGAGCTGAACCTTCGAGCTGCGCTGCATCATTCATCATTCAATCCAGGCTGGTTGTTTCAAGATACTTCAATGTCACTGAACAGCAAATGATGCAACAGGGGCATATTAGCTAGAAAACAGCAGCATCCATCCATTGGTATCTATTCTCAGGATGTACTTTACCCTATGGTGTACAACTTTTTGGGCCACATTGTATTTATTGCTTTCTCACTTCAAGAGATTGAGGTTATTTTCTATGTTTAAAAGAAGGAGCTCTGTAATTTCCTCTGGCATTTGTTGTATGCACAATAACTACTTCTCACCAAATAGCTCACAACGTGGGTGTGTAAGTGTGTGTCTGCTAGCTGCCCTGAAATTATCTGTAACTTTAAAGTATGAAACTTGTACAGAACTTTAGGAAACTTTAGAAAATACCAGACTAGCTCATTGCTAGCATTTTTGCACACAAAAAGATTCTGAAAATCAGACCAAACATATGTGACTACAGTTGTAACTGTATATAAAATCATTTGATTATAGCTGGTTGTGCTAATGCAGTCCAAATTTAAATCCTGGTTTTGATTCTGCTGAGTTTGTTCAAGTCCCAGTTTTCCATCACACACACACACAGTCCCACTATGAACCAGAGTTGTTCTAGAGAAGTCATCAAAGGATGTGGATTCAGCCACACCGCTATAGAAACTGTTCAGATCATACTTACCTGGAAAGATTTGTTTTAGCATAATTTTGGCGAGAAGCCATCACAAATCTGAGAATCAAGAGCAGGTAATATCAGGTGGAAATATCCAATCAGATTCTGGAAGGATCCCTGCTGTGCCCATATACAGAAGAAAGAGGAGAGAGATGGATAATGAATAACTAGGGCGACCATTTTATTAAATGAGATCTGCAGCCATTTCTAACTGTGCAGGTACTGGCAGAGGTGGGAGGCAGCTAGCAGCCTCCCCATCAAGAGCTAAGCTATGGGGGTTAGCCTGAGCCTTCCCTAGACTGGGAGCACTTTATTACTTGTCTCCTGCCCAGCAGGTCATACCTTTAGGTCTTGAAGGATGTCCATCAACCTAACATTCCCCCAAAGTCCCATGGTTTTAGCGCAAACCTCAGAGGATGTCCCTTTCTTGCCCCCTGGACCCTGCAGCTCAAAGGGACCAGTCTAAGGAATCCTAGCATCTTAAAGATGTCTCAGGGTGCTCACCACTCTCATACTACTCTGCCTTCCCCCATATAAAGAATAGAGTGTGGGAAGGGGACCCCAAGTTTCCCATGGCCAACAAGGCTACAGACAAAAAGTCCTATTCACCTCCCCCTCTTACCTCTACTGCCATCCCAGAGCATGAGGGTGGGTGCTTCAGGGACTGAGCAAGAGGGACAGGAAGGGACCGTGTTGGGGCTGGTATGTGGAAGCTTCATGTCTCTGCAACACTACCCCCCACCCGATTCACTGCTGCAAGGCAGCATCTTTCTCTTCTTTGGCTTCCAATATATCCTTTAGTGGGATGTGCTATGGAATGCACTGAAACTTAAACTAGACATTTGCTCAGCAAAAAGTAGTCTTAACTGCATGTTGATTGGGCAAGAGCACTCCTGAGTGGATGGCAGTGACCCAACTCCTCCAGATCTGTCAATTATTTCTTGCAATTATTTTCTCCCCATCTGCTCTCCAATACAATTCCCCCCCCCCCAACTGAACTCACTTCTAGTTTCAGAGTCTGACTGAGGGGTAATTAGTGCAAAGAAATTTGGGGTGAGTTTTGCAAGAAAGAATTAATGGATTAAGGGTGTTATTCTCCCCCACAGATATCTGCTACAATGACCACCCCCCACATTAAATGGGGGGCACCCTTTGCGTGGTCACGCGTGGCCCCCTAGACCCTATGAGGCACCATTAGCACAGGCTTGGCTTCGCCTTCCCCAGGTGGGATACCTGGAGGTCTCCGCCTACCTCAGCCAGTTGCCCAATCCTGCCTGGGGAGGCGTTGCCAAGGTAATCAGGCCAGGTAGGGGGAGGGACCACCCTGCCCACACAATAGGGGGAGGATCTTACCTGGGAATCGTCAGTTGGCTCCAGAGCTTCTCCCACCCTACCCACCCTCAGTTAAGACTTCTTTTGCAGGTTAACCTTTTTTCCACAGGTACGCAGGCGCTGCTACGTCAAGATCGCTGTTGAAGGGCCGGAAAGGAATTCTCCTGCATTGGCAGGTTTGCCTTTCCCGCAGCAAAATGTCACAACTTTGGCGGTATCAGGCCTTGGGCAAAATCTTTTAGTCTATCTTCCCTAAATGGGGGTGGGCATGTAGCGGTGACCCACGCCCCTTTTTGCGGCGGCGATACCAGGGTTCCCCGTTAAAGGGGTTGTTTGAGGGGAGGCTTTGGCCGTACACCTAGAGGTTGTCATTGCTCTCCCCTGTGACGACGGCATCACGGGGGCGGGCTCTCTCTGCTTGAACATATGTTCTCCAGAGCCAGCCCATCCCCCACACAAACTGGATGTTCCCCAGGTCCCCAGCGGGGGACTGGGAGGGATAAACGTCCAACGCCTGAGCCAAGATCTACCCACATCTGAAACATAATAAAGTTGTGGCCAATTTTAATCCCATAGCACGTTGTCTTGAGTCGTTATTCCACATGGGGGCCACCCAGGGTCTGGGGGACTCCGCCCGTCCACACAAATGCCTTCCAGGTTTCACCTTCATATTATAAGAGAGAGAAAACAAACTGATTTGGTAACCTGTGTTTCATCATCGTCATATTTAGTTGACCTCTGTGTGTAGGAATAATTTGGACTAAAGTCTGTACATCTTGACTCAAGATTCTTGAGGAACCACCGAACAGAGTTCATAGTACTCCGCTGTTTGGATATTATATTGCTGCTTCCCAGCATATGTTAGTGCAGCTAATTCCAGCTCTAAATTAATTAACTCATTAGACTGTGCTGTGCTTTATTATGATGTTTGGTGAGCCCTCTTGGCAGCCATTGGGGGAATCTCACAGTCTTGATCCAGAGGTGCTAATTTATAGGACAATATTTCATCTTGGCTCCATTGATCATGAAACAAAAGGGCCACTGTGATCTCATCAGTCTAAGTAAAAGTGACATAAGAGGATTTTATCAAATGAAAGCAGGGACTGATGGATGGTGATCTTTACTAAGTCAGGAAAAGTATTGATTCTGGCCAATATATTATCTTTCACATTAATATCTCACAAGCAAGAGCAAGTGGAGACATGGCAATACTATTAGTGTTTTCTGTGTGATGAAGAATAGCAAGTGGCAAGATTTCAATGAGGGCTGATGCACAGGGACCCCAACTGCCTTCTCGTGGAAATGCTAGTTTCCCCTTGTCTAGAGCCCAGCAAAATACCAGCCATATCCCTAATCTTATCAGAAAAGTAGTGATATTACACCTTCTACAAAAATAAATGACATGGTATAGGGATAGGTTTGGTATCACAGACATTGAATCCAAACAACAAAGGGGGCAATATCCTTTTAAAGACCTATGGCCAGATGTCCAACAACTGCAGCAAATCCACCCATCTATCTCATTCCCAACCCATAGATAGTAATCCATATATAATTATAAGGACTTAAAGCTAATTTCCATTGCAAGGAAACCCCAGTGTTTGCCAAAAACTATTGGAGTTTACTCCAGTGGGACTAGATCACCTTATGTTTAACCGAGTCACTTTATAAGATAACTGGATATCTGTGCTTACTTTCAGCTTTCTTCTGGATAAAATGCTGTATTTCAGGAAAATGCTTTTGAACACTGCATCAAATCTATTTACAAAATGGAATATATAACACACAAAAACATTCCATGCTGCCATCTGCTGGATCTTTGTATGCAGCAGATATAGGACAACAATTGCTGTTGTTTTCATTGTTGCAGTTTGGGGACCTGCCGTCCAATTTTAAGAAACCCTGGCCTAAAATAACATGTTGGGCTTAACAGCATGAAAGCACTACAAGCGCTTCATTTTTTTTATTATCTCCTGCAGTGCCTGGAAGGAACAGTCCCTACTATGTAATAAGGAGAGCTCAAGCATGGCTTAGGAATGGAATATTAGGAGAGATTGGGGAAATGGACTGTTTGTCAGGTGTTCTGATACAATTAAGCAAGAGCAGATGTTATTGATAGCAGAGAGAGAGAGCAGCTGGATGCATTGTAGAGTGATTATGGAATGGTAGGTAGTTTGGGACTTAAGAGAGAGCCAATATAGAATGGAAAAGTGAAAAGCTTTTTGCGAAAGCTTTCACAAGGTGGCAACAGAAGTGTGGGGAGCCTGGAGAAAGGTGAACGTGTTAAACCATCCAGAGCAAGAGTGATGATTCCTGTTCTGTACTCTGCATTGGCTTCATGAGGTATTATCAATAATACAATTCACTGGGGGAGCTGAGGCTAGGACATCAATGCCCATCAACTGCAAAATACTCTGACACAATTGGCAAAAAAAAAAGGTTCAGTTACCTGGATGGATAGTGGACTGACTTGAATTCTGCTAAGATGTTGAGCATAGATTGGGAGACCCACATGCAACCTCTGTCAAGTTATTAATCTTACTAGGACTTCTTGCTATGCAGCTCTCTATCTCTCAGCTTGTCTATCTCAGGGGGTGCTGTGAAGCTAAAACACCACTCTGAGCTCTATGAAGGAAGCGAAAGATACACATGTAAAAACAACAACTGATTACCTTTTAAAAGAAAACATCCTCAGCACGAAAGACAACTAAACTCCCAGGCTTCATTACAGGTGGCCAATTTAAAAGAAGCAACTTGGCAGGCAGTTGTGATCATACAGGTAGGCGCAATAAGCTTGACAGTTAAAGGAACTTTAAACTGCCTGCAGCTCAGCAGGACTTGCAGAAAGCTCTAGCAAGGAGTCGGTTAATAAAAGCCAATCTTTGAGCATCTCTAATCATGCAAACCTGTGGGTGGCTTTTGTGACTCCTCTCTTTTCCATGCTTCATTGATAAGGAGATTGATCCAAAAGCATTTCTGGTTTCAAGGTGGAGAAGTGAGTCGAGGTGTTTTTTCTGATGTGCATCTTCTATGTGGCAGCTAAGGAGTGCTGGAGCTAAATGGCCACAACTTTGATTCCCTGCCCCCCCAAATTGACTGCTATAATGTTGGTTAAAATGGGAGCAATAACAGGGGAGGAGAGAGTTGTGATTGCTACCTAGCTCCTTGCTCTGCTTGGTGGTTTGTCCTGGCTTTCCATGACACAACTTCCCACCTGGTGCTGTTGCTCCCATTTGAATGCCCTGACTACAGGGGAATTCCAGGTCTCAAAGATTTGAGCTGCCAAGATCTCACAAACGCTTCAGAACCTTGTGAGATCTCAGTTGACTAGCTAATCATCATAAGCAAGGGGCAGGGCAGGCTCCAAAGCCAGCCACCTCCCATTGCTTTGCAAATATCTCCTCTTGTGCTGCCAATAATACAAATAGGGGAGAGGAGCATTCTTGGGAGGAAGCAGAGCCCTCCAAGAAGGAAAGGTTAGCTGCATGGGTATACATGGAAGTCATGCAAGCAATCACAAAGAAGGCTTTGATGGGGGAGGGGGAACATTCATTCGCTGAGAACCTTATCACTCTGCTAAACGTCTTTACTGGATTTCCCCTGATTCTAAGCATTTCCAATAGAACACCAACTTAACCTTTTAAAGGGATTTTTATTGATAGTGTTACACAGCTGTTCCTGGTTCCTGGGGGGTTGGGGAAGAGGGAGGGGGCAAAATTAAATTACTTAACTTTGTAGTCTTACTTATTGGGAGCAATTACTTCCATTCAATTCTCAAACCCGAGCCCTCCAGAGAATCAAGCATTTTAGCTGGGGGAATGACCAAGGGGCTGAGTCCGGAGGAACCAGTTTGCAACTTATTTAGAGGTTTCTAATTAACTCACTAAGTGTATAATGCAATCAAAGCTTCTCAGCTAGACTTAATTATTAAAAGCTATTAAAGAAAAGAAAGTGTGTGTGTGTGTGTGTGTGCGCGCGCACACACACATGTGTGTGTATGCTGACGGATGTGCCTTGAAAAGCTATGTGTGTCCATATCCCCAAAGCACAGTCTGTCACCGAAAGAAATGTGAACAGTGCAGTGCCTTCTAGGTAAAGCTCACATGAAGAATGGGCTGCACAGTGCAAGGTATTTGCGAGGATGCATATGAATCTCTTACTACCCAGCAACAGAGCCAGGCTTTCCACATCCATTTTTAAAGACTCATGCACTCATAGCTTATAGATGCATCAACCTAGATGACAGCTACCACACTGAGACTGGCTTGAGTGTAAAGAATACTGTTCACTATATTCCGCCCCTGTTGACCTTTTGCCTGTCTGCAACATTTACTTGGGCCCTCTTAAGGGATATGCGCAACATTATGAGACACTCATGTAAAGATAAGCAGCCACAGGTAGACATTCATCATGGCATTCCTAGATAGGGATAGGGCATAGGGATGAGTACGTTTTAATCCATTTCCCACTTTTGTAGGACTGTCAACTTACTAAAGAATATTAGTTGCATAATAATTTGTCATTTAATTATTTCATAATTGAGGGATACATTGAATATTAATGCAACATTTGGATGTGACTTTTTGAGCCAGTGCAGGAAACGACCTTATTGATTAAAATGTGTCCTCACTGACTAAAAATGGCTTCCATGGATTGATCAAGTAAAATTTTAATTGATTAATCTAGCAAAGAAACCAAGGAGCAGGCTGGCACACAGAAAGGAAGCACTTACAATGAAACAGCATTTGTCCTTGGAAGTAACAGCAGCCTTCCCAGCTTGCTTTTTTCCCTAGCCAGCTGCAAAAACTCAAATTTCTTGCCCCTTGGCTGCCAGACTCAAAATGCACTCCCCGCCTCCCACTCTTATTCCACACATCCACACAAGCAGAATACTTGTCTCAACATCCATCCTAGGACGTAGGTGTAAGCTGCATTTCTACATAACCTTGATTGCTCATCAATGATTAGTCACTGTGAAGAGCCAAGCCGCTAAGGAGGAAGAATGAATATGACAAGTGTCTATTCAAATCTGGAAACTGACAAGTAATTACTGGAGCGCAGCGTGGAAAAAGTACTACCAACCAGATCTGTCTCTGTAGCATTTTCAGACTAACTGGAGTCTTTAGTGGACATCATAATATGGCACTTTATTGGTAGTTTATGAAATATAAGTGGGACCTGCAACAGAGTGCTGCAGTATAGAGTACTCCTGCTCAGGGTTTCAGCCAGCTAGCCATGTCCAATTCCAGGATGTTCTGTTATATCCCCCACCTCCTGGTTTTCTATTCCCCTTCCAACAGTCAGTCAGCACTCCACGGCCACAGAGCACACGCAGTTTGCATTGGGCTGTTTCGGGCTGCCCACTCCCCACATTATTTCCCCCTAAACATGATATGCGCTTCTACAAATATTGGGGAGTTCTCTATGCCTGATGACACCTCCCTCTTGTATGTGGAAGGGGCCATGCTGCCTGCATAAGCATAGGTACTCAGAGAATGTGTTTGCTAGTATTTATTTTAACCAACAGGATAACATATCTTTTTCCATAATCTATTTTCCATAATCTTCCATATCTATTATCATGGCAGGGGGAAATGAATGTGCTATCCAAGTAAGGTTGAACCCTGGCATTTTTTATTTGACCACAATACAACACAAACCGCTACAGGATCACAGCTCAAGCTCTCATGAGTCAGATCAACTTCAGTGCAGCAGCTCACAGGATCAAGCCACAGGAGACCACAGCAGAGCGCAAAGGGAGAAAGAGATCCAGCTACAAGCATCTGATCTTACTGTGTGAGCCAGAAGCCTTTCAGATCTGAGGTCACTGCCCTGCATTTTCAAGGGAGGCAAAGTCTGTTTGCATAACCACTTTGGCACTCAGCGAGTCACCATAAATTTATCCGAGAGCCATATCTGCAATGGCATATCAAAAGCCACATCTTGTAGGCATGTTCTAGCAAATGCACGTGGGGCTCTCACTGACTGATGGGGTTGAAAGCCAAACTAGGCAAAGCTGTTTCTGCCACCACTGCATGACGAAAAACATCTGTGTGGGTTGACTCCTCTCAGCCCAGCTAATGGATTTTTGCTTCTTCTAAATTATTCCTGAAGAGCCTCTCCTTGGTTGCACAGTGTCCTTCCCCAGGCCTTCCGCCGAGGCTGCGTGCCAGAAGGAGACATTGTTTGTGCTTCTCGTGTCTGCATATATTTAATGAGAACAAAATGCTGCAAATATTTATTAGTTGATCCGTGCACGGCGGCCAGCAGGGCGTCCTCATTTTCATGCAAATGAAGGTTTCCTATTCAGCATCTCAGAGTTATAGCTGTTCCATCTCACCAAACCTGCATGGGCCATACTAATAAAAAGCCAGGGCTGGGGAGAGATTCATAGCTTGGCTCCTACCGGGAGCTAATCATGAGAGCACAAAAATATAATCGGAGAGGGGCAGGCAGAAAACCGAGGCTTGTTAGAAAGGCAGCTCTGTGCCTTTCGACAGCTGAGTTCCTGTTGTACGTCTCATGCTCTCTGGAATGCATTGTTAGCAAAAACCGAGAAAGAATTGTCACAGGCCAAAGGCGGGTCAGGTGGCGGGGGAGAGAGAAAATATTGCATTATAAATTCATCCAGTTTTTAAAAGTTTTATTTCAGCAGTGTTCAGAACTTACAAGGGAAAATCCTCGAAAGGCCAAGCATCGTAGATCGAATGTTGGCATCTTAGCCTGCAAGCTTCTGTTATGATTCATTCATTGGTTTAATTAATTTGCTAAGCACATATGGAAGGCAAAGCAGCCAGTTTTTGCTTCAGGCAAATTAACCAGACAAGTCGTTTGCCACGAGCAAGGAGCCGCCGCAATGGGGGAAAGGGGCCACTGTGAATGCCGCAGTTGTGAGTATTGGCCTTGAAATGCCCATATGTCCCAGGATTTGCAGTGCCAATTGTCTCTGGGCACTGCATAGTTCAAAAACATCTATTTCTGCATTTTTGCTTTTGATGTTTTTCACAGTGTGGGGGAGGTTTCAGTTGTTTTGCCTAGCAACATTCCAATTAACATTAAAAAAATTTTTTTTTAAAAAAAATGTACCTGAACATTTCTCACCAGGAATATTAGGAACCTGGGAAGCTGCCTTTTATTGGATCATATTCTTTTAATCCACATCACTTCCTGCTTTTTCTGACAGTGGCTCTCCAGGGTCATAGGCAATGGTACGTTTCCTCATCATCTGCTACTTGAAGCTCCTTGAAGAGGGGGGTGGGGATGAGATGCTACATATTGAACCTGTGACTTTTCTGCCTGCAAACCTCAGCTTTGGCACTGTGGTGTTTTGTTTGTATAAGATCTAAATGTTCAGCCTTGAGCAAATTTCTCCTTAAATATTTTATACCCCTTTTGCCACAATGGACAATGAGACAAATAATGTCATTTTTGCTGGAAGAAGAAGTTGTAGGGTAGATTGGATACCTGCCTGTCGCAAGATCAGTCCTCAGGAGAGACACACTGACACTTACAGGACTGAACAAAGAACATTACATTGCAGTTCATCTGGAACAAAAGGCAGCAAATATAACTTTCTAATAAATAAATAAATAAAAACCTAAGTCACTGGTGCTCTCCACTGCCTAGAAAGAAATTCAATCTTCATAGCTATAAGAAGCTACCGTGCACCCCTTAAAAGGACCAGCTCAGTATGTGTAGCAATAAGGTTTGATTTTCTAGCTTTCACTTCCTTACCATGGTACCCCAAATGAGAAAGGAATGGAGAGTGGAAAGAAAGCAGTTAGGAAATGAACAAATATTGAATCTTGAAAGGTTACATTTACAAATGAACTGCAGCTGATAAACTCTGTTCCATTTTCAGAATGCAAAATGTAGGCAAACATGTGGTGAGAATACAAGGGAAGTCAAGCTAGTAGGCAGCATCTGCGGATGAAATTCATCAAGGGCCGTCACTGGTGACATGTCTAAATCACATTTGTATGACATACCAGGAGCTCCCGCTGCTCCTGCTTTCTATTAGAAGAAGCAGTTAAGAGCCAAACTACTTGCCCAGATAATATGTGAGGACGCAAACCTTCTACTGGTCTCATTTGAGAGCTTGCTTCAGCCAAACATACAGAAACAGCAGATGTTTGAATTATGTATTGATAAATTGCAAGCAGTGGGAAGAATCTGTTCAGACCCCTGTGAGTTTCCTGGAAAATATCATATTTGGAAACATCGAGATACTCACAAGTGTGTCTGTGTAAAATGTCTGTAATCTAGCTGAACAGAAAACACTGAACTGAGGTCACAGCATCTGGATTTCAATCTCATGTAGGCTTTTCTTTAAAAAAATTTAAAATCCTATTTTTCATTTTCCCTCTCAAAAATTAGTGTTAATTTACACTACCACTGGCTGATGCAAGGCTCATGGCTCCATCTTCCTGGGCATCCTTGGTCATACAATGGAACCTCTGTTTTCAAGCGTCTCGGAACCCAAATGCCAAAAACCCGGAAGTTTTCGAATGTGCCTCGGAAGTCCAATGGCTTTTGAGGCACGTTTCTCCATTTTTTTCAATGGATTTTGCTGACCGCCCATTGATCCTCGGAAGTCAAATGTTTCGGAGGTTGAACGATCTTCTGGAACAGATTACATTCGAAAACCAAAGTTCCACTGTATCCCTTTAGGACTTGCTCGGGGGCTTGTGGTTCCAGTTCTTGACAACAACCTCAGTGAAATGGGCCTGAAAATTTATGTCACCTCTCACTTCCCTTTTGCATGAGAAGTGATTTCCTCTCTTCTCTTTTTCTGAGCTTCTCAGAAATTGTGCTTTCTCCATTCCCCTGGAAAGTCTGGGAGTTGGGTTGGTGGGGACATGATTCTGGCTACAAGAACTTCAAACACTTCACAACAATGCACTGCAAGGACAAATACCATCACCTAGGAAAACAAATATGAATAAATGTATTTGATAAAAGGTCACCTGTCACAGTACTGATCTCACTGGCCCTTCTTGCACAGTCTGGCATAGGGTCATACAGTTTATTTAAGTCAAATGAGAGCACATCGATATGAAACTCAACAGGAGCTGTCCCATTTGGCAAAGTATTATAATGCTGCAATAAAAACCACAAAGCAAACTGGCACTCCATTTCCTTTAGCTCTCTCTAGAGGACTGGCAGATCAGATTCCGTCCCATTAGAACACTTTGATTAGTGAGATGCCATTTCAGGTGTCATTGCCGCAACAGTAACAAGAGCATATTAAAAGTCATCTTTCATGTCCATAAGATTTTTTTATGGCTTGATATACACTTCTAGTAAAGTCATTTAATCATATATATAGGTAGGAGGTAATATGCTTCTGTATAAGTGATACATCTACTCCACATTTGTAACTTAAGCATGAATAATGCCTTGTCCAATCCTAGCCCTAGGAAGAATAGGAAAGTAATATGTAATTAATAATAGAGGATTTTTATTTAGTACTCCATTGGGAGCTAGAATTTCCAGCACTTACCTGGACGATATGTAGCACAAGTATGTAATCTGAGGGTTCCCAGTCAAAGACGGATCTAGGGGAGATTCTGGGGTGCCACAGCAGGTACCATGACATCCATAGAGGCAGGGGGCATCAGATTTTGGTGTTGCACAGGGCACCTCTGAAATTTGAGATGCCAAGGTTCACAACTGCCTAGATTCAACACTGTCACTAGAGGCAGAAGTGGCCTTACCAGTGAGGAGCACCTATTGCCAGCTTTAGATAGGAATGTCACAGTGATCTAATCTGAGGTGCTGGTAGCCTCAAAATTAGATTGCCTCCTGGCAAATAGAAGAGGAAGAAATGGAGGCAGTGAGAGATTTTACTTCCTTGGGCTCCATGATCACTGCAGATGGTGACAGCAGTCATGAAATTAAAAAACACCTGCTTCTTGGGAGAAAAGCGATGACAAACCTAGACAGCATCTTAAAAAGCAGAGACATCACCTTGCCGACAAAGGTCCGTATAGTTAAAGCTATGGTTTTCCTAGTAGTGATGTATGGAAGTGAGAGCTGGACCATCAAGAAGGCTGATCGCTGAAGAATTGATGCTTTTGAATGATGGTGCTGGGGGAGACTCTTGAGAGTCCCATGGACTGCAATAAGATCAAACCTAGCCATTCTGAAGGGAATTAGCCCTGAGTGCTCACGGGAAGGACAGATCCTGAAGCTGAGGCTCTGATACTTTGGCCACCTCATGAGTATTCAAGTCTCCAGGGCCAGATGAACTGCATCCAAGAGTATTAAAAGAACTGGCAGATGTGATTTCAGAACCACTGGCAGTCATCTTTGAGAATTCCTGGAGAACAGGCAAAGTCCCGGCAGACTGGAGGAGGGCAAATGTTGTCCCTATTTTCAAAAAGGGGGAAAGAGAGGACCCAAATAATTATCGCCCAGTCAGTCTGACATCAATACCAGGGAAGATTCTGGAGCAGATCATTAAGCAAACAGTCTGTGAGCACCTAGAATGGAATGCTGTGATCACCAATAGTCAGCATGGATTTCTGAAAAATAAATCATGTCAGACTAACCTGATCTCGTTTTTTGACAGAATTACAAGCCTGGTAGATGAAGGGAATGCAGTGGATGTAGCCTACCTTGATTTCAGCAAGGCATTTGACAAGGTGCCCCATGATATTCTTGTAAAGAAGCTGGTAAAATGTGGTCTTGACTATGCTACCACTCAGTGGATTTGTAACTGGCTGACTGACCGAACCCAAAGGGTGCTCATCAATGGTTCCTCTTCATCCTGAAGAAGAGTGACTAGTGGGGTGCCACAGGGTTCTGTCTTGGGCCCGGTCTTATTCAACATCTTTATCAACGACTTGGATGATGGACTCAAGGGCATCCTGATCAAATTTGCAGATGACACCAAACTGGGAGGGGTGGCTAACACCCCAGAGGACAGGATCACACTTCAAAACGACCTTGACAGATTAGAGAACTGGGCCAAAACAAACAAGATGAACTTTAACAGGGAGAAATGTAAAGTATTGCACTTGGGCAAAAAAAATGAGAGGCACAAATACAAGATGGGGGACACCTGGCTTGAGAGCAGTACATGTGAAAAGGATCTAGGAGTCTTGGTTGACCACAAACTTGACATGAGCCAACAGTGTGACGCGGCAGCTAAAAAAGCCAATGCAATTCTGGGCTGCATCAATAGGAGTATAGCATCTAGATCAAGGGAAGTAATAGTGCCACTGTATTCTGCTCTGGTCAGACCTCACCTGGAGTACTGTGTCCAGTTCTGGGCACCACAGTTCAAGAAGGACACTGACAAACTGGAACGTGTCCAGAGGAGGGCAACCAAAATGATCAAAGGCCTGGAAACGATGCCTTATGAGGAACGGCTAAGGGAGCTGGGCATGTTTAGCCTGGAGAAGAGGAGGTTAAGGGGTGATATGATAGCCATGTTCAAATATATAAAAGGATGTCACATAGAGGAGGGAGAAAGGTTGTTTTCTGCTGCTCCAGAGAAGCGGACACGGAGCAATGGATCCAAACTACAAGAAAGAAGATTCCACCTAAACATTAGGAAGAACTTCCTGACAGTAAGAGCTGTTCGACAGTGGAATTTGCTGCCAAGGAGTGTGGTGGAGTCTCCGTCTTTGGAGGTCTTTAAGCAGAGGCTTGACAACCATATGTCAGGAGTGCTCTGATGGTGTTTCCTGCTTGGCAGGGGGTTGGACTCGATGGCCCTTGTGGTCTCTTCCAACTCTATGATTCTATGATTCAGAAGAGAAGACTCTCTGGAAAAAACCCTGATGTTGGGAAAGATTGAGGGCACAAGGAGAAGAGGACGACAGACGAGATGGTTGGACAGTGTTCTCGAAGCTACTAACATGAGTTTGACCAAACTGCGGGAGGCAGTGGAAGACAGGAGTGCCTGGCGTGCTCTGGTCCATGGGGTTACGAAGAGCCAGACACGACTAAACAACTAAACAACAACAACAATGTACTTCATAGCTCTAGGGGCTGATCAGTTCAAAAGCTTCAGCTAGTGTAGAATGTCACAGCTGGTCTGTTATGTGAGATCATCTACTGCAGTGGTAGCCAATGTGGTGATCTACAGATGTTGTTGAACTCACAGTTCCATCAACTGCAGGCTGCATGGCCAATGGTCACAAATTCTGGGAGTTGTAGACCAGCACCATCTGGAGAGCATCAGCCAGGCTACTTCTGGTCTACACAAGTCTTGAAAGAGTACCACTGCCAGCCTATATGTTGTAAACCAAGTGCAAGGTGTTTATACTGACCTGTAGTATGCAACTGGGGACCTAGATACCTGATGAAGTTTCTTCTTCCATATAGATCTGCCCAGGCATTAAGATCTATGGTGGAGCCACTTCTTCTTCTTCTTCTTCTTCTTCTTCTTCTTCTTCTTCTTCTTCTTCTTCTTCTTCTTCATAAATAAATAAGAATAAACATGTGTACCCCACCACCGAGTGGAGCCACTCTTATCTGTATTGCAGTCAATTGAAATTCTGTATGTGGCAACATGACAGACCTTGGCACCTAGATGTGGCTGTCAACAAGTCTTAACAATTTTGATTCCACCTTAAGGCTTACTTAATTGCTCAGACTCGGGCATAGCCAACATGCTGGTGGTGTCTTAGCTTGTATAGTACCCCAGCTTGCTTTGAAACGTAGTGTATATTTGAATGTAATATACCCTGCTCTGGGGCTGCTTTGGCAATGAAGTGTGATTAAAAATGTTTCAAATGACATGAAAGGCACTGGACAGACTCATGAGCTGAAAGGGTAGAACCCAAGAATTGCCATGTCAAACCTGATTCACTTGACAGTGGCTAACCATCATGGTACCATTGTAGATATGCTGCATTTGTTTGTTGTAGAGGAAGAAAACACGTTATCAAATGGTACATATGCCCTCTTCACCAGGCATGGGCCATCTGTGCTTTATGGATGCATGCAGCCTTAGGACTATTTTTTTAAAAAAAATCCTGCAAGTTATCATTTCATGCCCCTGGCTAGAATGAAATAGCTACATGTTGTAGTTTAGTCGTTTAGTCGTGTCCGACTCTTCGTGACCCCATGGACCAGAGCACGCCAGGCACTTCTGTCTTCCACTGCCTCCCGCAGTTTGGTCAAACTCATGCTGGTAGCTTCGAAGACACTATCCAGCCATCTCGTCCTCTGTCGTCCCCTTCTCCTTGTGCCCTCCATCTTTCCCAACATCAGGGTCTTTTCCAGGGAGTCTTCTCTTCTCATGAGGTGGCCAAAGTATTGGAGCCTTAGCTTCACGATCTGTCCTTCCAGTGAGCACGCAGGGCTGATTTCCTTAAGAATGGATGTTTTTGATCTTCTTGCAGTCCATGGGACTCTCAAGAGTCTTCTCCAGCACCATAATTCAAAAGCATCAATTCTTCGGCAATCAGCCTTCTTTATGGTCCAGCTCTCACTTCCATACATCACTACTGGAATAGCTACATAGCAGAGGGAAATTTAGCCAGTACAGTTTTCATCGAATGGGGATGGAGGGCCAAGGAAACTGCCCCTGTTGAAGTTCTTCTCAACAGTCAGATGTTAAAAGCACAGAGTTTTTGTCAGGAAGAATGTGGGCAAGTCACATTAAATATTATATCAGTGACTTTCCCATATCCGCCACTGTTTCATTTCTCCACGCATATTAATCAAGAAGAAGAAAAAAGATCACAGGAAGATGTGATAATCATTTTTCTTTTCTTTTCTCTTCTTTTCTTTTCTCGTGGGGACCTTGCATCTTGGCAAAAGGCTCAACAGCTTGAAGTCAGGAGGAGGAAGTGTGACGTGTTTGAATTCTAACACCTGAAAGTGAGTTTAGACCTTTAGTGCCTAAATAATGAATGAGTTGTGTTCTGGGTGGAATTTGGTGGCATTAGATGACTCGAATGATAAATCGGGTGGTGAGGAGGCAGGTGGTCTGCTGGCTAGCATCACAAAGCTGATATGCGGCTTTTATGAGAAAGGGGTTGGCTCTCAGAAGGATAAATCAGTATAAATCTTGGCTGCTTAGAAGTTATAGCACTTGGCATTGCCATGTGGAGACCCTGCAATAACTCAGGCCCTCCTAATGAAAAGTCTGGTGCTGGGAGATGGATTTACAGACTGCTGTGAACCGCCCTAACTCTTGTTTTTATTTTCCTAATAGTAAATTAAATTAAAGATGCTATAATTCACCATGGTTGTGGAATATACTGATTGTCAGTCCCAAGGGAAGTGCTAATAAACATAGGAAATTTGAAAATTGGCTCGGAAGGAAACGCAGCACTCCTCTGCCATTTTTGAATCTGAGCTCCAACTAAACTTCTTCAGCTAGGGTAGAATTACACATTATGGGAAACACTGGGTGCTGCCAGTAGTGATCTCTCCCCAGGGAGCATGTAATGCACCTTATCTTGTGTTGTGATATCATTACAGTGAGTGTTTCCCTATCTCTGTCTTGTGTCACTGGCTGCTGCTGGCAGGAGCAAGAAATGTTCAGCATAATGACAAAAGGGTATTGCGAGTTAAGTTGTACTTGTTGTTGTTTAGTTGTTTAGTCGTGTCCGACTCTTCATGACCCCATGGACCAGAGCACGCCAGACACTCCTGTCTTCAACTGCCTCCCGCAGTTTGGTCAGACTCATGTTTGTAGCTTCGAGAACACTGTCCAACCATCTCATCCTCTGTCGTCCACTTATTCTTGTGCCCTCAATCTTTCCCAACATCAGTGTCTTTTCCAGGGAGTCTTCTCTTCTCATGAGGTGGCCTAAGTATTGGAGCCTCAGCTTCAGGATCTGTCCTTCCAGTGAGCACTCAGGGCTGATTTCCTTCAGAATGGATAGGTTTGATCTTCTTGCAGTCCATGGGACTCTCAAGAGTCTCCTCCAGCACCATAATTCAAAAGCATCAATAAGTTGTACTACACATGATCAAATGAGACGTACACAACTGCTGTTTTCTGAAGTGGGTTGTTTGTTTGTTTTTAAGCAGGGGTGTTCTTTTTGTTTCATTTTTTTGTTTTTCTCCTGTCATATAACTGCCTTAGAATAAATGTGAAGGAAAATAAGTATGAATTGTCCTCCTACGTCTGTTAAATCGCTGTTTCCCAGAGCAATAAAAAATGTAAATACCCAAGCAGAATGCATTAAATTAATAGGTGTCGTTGTTAATTGATTGCTTATGTTTATGGATTTGCAATGAACTGGATTTAAATCACAAGGTTGTTTACAAAATACCATCTTAAACAGGGGGGAGCCCCCTGGGCAGTTCTCTTAAGTGTGATAAGGCTTTTAGGTGACTTTTTAACATTAAACAATTTGCACCTCTACAGTTAATCAAGAGATATTTGTGTATATTGAGCCTGGAAAAACTGCTCATTATTATTATGGCACATCTGTGGAGGGATGACCCAAAACTGCTCATTATTATTATTATTATGGCACATCTGTGGAGGGATGATCCCTATACTGCAATTGCAGAAATGTCTGGGATGGTGTACAAGGTTTCTCAACTTCCTGAAGGGGTTATCCTAGTTTATGGGAACCAAACTACCCAGGATCAGGTATAACGTTGGAAAGTCCCCCCTCCCCCACTCTATAGTTGTCTCCAAATTCAATGCTTTATTGTTCCTATAGAAATGAATGGGTAGCAACTCTCTTACATGTGAGAAGGTTGTGGATTGGATTTAGAGACACCACTTGGCTTAATGCTAAGTCTATCTCATGTCCTGGTGACCCAAGGGATAAACTGGTTGGGGAACATTATTACAACTTTGTTCCAAACTAGTTTGTCCCATATCATTTGATGGAAGCCAATAAACAACTAATCCAGCTCCTATCTGCATAGTCCTACCCATTCAACTTATTCTCACATTGGGTTGCCAAATGGATGGCAAAACCCCGGTGGAAGGATTGCCCAGCTGCTGTAAGGCTATGGCCATCCAGTTAACATAACTCCAGAAGAAGACAACATGGTGGGGCTGCACCACTCACCTGAAGGCTGTCACTGAAGCATATCAGAATGGGGAAGAGGCAGGGGTGCAGTGATGGTGAGGTTGGTGAGGTGAAAATGCAGCAGCAGTAGCGTCAGATTGGCTCTGCTGGTTTATTTACACCATGCTGACCTCACAGCCTCTCCATCCCGGGATGCAGAACGGACTCAGCTAGATGGAGGTCAGGTCAATGGCACAGGCCCACAAAACCATCTGCTGCTGTTTGACTCAAGCAGGGTGCACAACTTGTGGCTATGTCTGAGTTTCATGTCAAGTAGAGCACACAAAGGAGAGCTCTGCTGGTGGGAATTATGGAGACTTTGCACAAAACAGGTTGGCTTCACAATACACATGGGGAATTTGTGCAAATTGATAACACACCTCGGCCTAGAATCCTAACAGGTACCACTGCTTCAAAACTGAAGGCACAGACATCCAGCAAGGAATTTAGCTCCTCTACACTAACTTTGGTTTCCAGGACAGAGCATCCCACACAGGCAAGCAAGGGAAGGCAGAAGACATGCTATAATATGTAACTGCTGCATCTGTCTCCCTCTTTGCCATATGTGAAAACTATATCTTGTTGAACTGTGTTGCTCTAACACACACACTCTCACACATAAAGGCACAATAGCAAAGAGTAGCATCCTCCACACAAGGGAAGCCATATGGAGACATGCTCTCTGTTGCTAAAGGCCAAGCCCCCCACTCTAGCCATTTCCATGCCTGGCCAAACACTCAGAAGCACTTTTGCCTTGCAGGATGGCAGCACAGATGCATGAACAGACAGCCACTGTGTGCACGCACACACACAAAGTGTTTTATTAGAGCTGCCAAGGGAGAAGTATTCTCACAGTCACAATTATACAAGCAATGTCTCTCTAGTCCCACCAAAATGGGAATATAGGATTACTCTGTGAAAATAATTAGCCGGGATTATAGCCAGAAAGCTGCATTAAACTAACCTCTAGTCTCATCCAGAAAGGCACTTTTATGGTCATATGGTTTTTTGAGGTGCAAATGTTAATGTATTATTATATCTAGTGGTTGATTAATGAATTAGTTAAATTGATTGAAGCTCACAGTATGTCTGGAGATGAAAGCTCCAGAAATACAAGGTACATGATTTAAAGCAGTGGGTTCAAAAATGGTATCCGTGTTCAGTATGACAAAGGTTACAATAATTCTAAACACACTTACTTGGGAGGAAGAGTCAATGGCACCAATCTTCTCCTGGTCCTCAGCTGAAGTATGAGCATTTGCGGAGGCTGCAGAGTGCAGATGACAGGTGAGATGATTTGCAGAATGAAAGAAGAGGCACTCAAAAACAGCCCCCAGCCCCCTCAAAAGTAAGGTAAGCCCCCCAAAAAAATACTCCACCCATGAGAACTTTCCAAAAATGTTCATTCTCCTTTGATAATGACCTCAGCTATCTCTTATACTTAAGAGTAGAATGCTTGCTTAAGAAAGACCATAACATTACAACAGTGCTGGAGGTTTATTTTATCTTATTTTTTTAAGTGTTGAAGTAGAATTTGAGACAAAATTTGGTGGTGCCATTAAAATGAGTGGTGCGCCAAAATCAGCCCTATGGGCAATAACAATAACAATAATAAATTTCTATAACCCGCCCATCTGACTGGGTTACCCCAGTCACTCTGGTGGCTTCCAACAAAATACAGAGGGAGGGGAAACACACCAAACACTAAAAGTTGGGTATGTTGTTGCTTTTTTTACCATTCTCAGCAGTTAATGAGAAAAGATGTTGCATTTGAAAATTTCCAGAAACCCTTCCCTGTTACCTCTACTTCTTAAGGTTACGCAAGTAGTGACCGGAGAGAGACAGAGAAATATTTTTAATCATGGTGCCCCACCTTAGGCAATGCTCACTCCATTGAAGCTTGCCTGGTGCCTTCTCAATGTTTTTTTCAGACTTTTTCTATTTTTGGAGGCCTTTTAAAATACAGGCTGACAAGATCTTTTTAAAGATAGATAAATATTTATTGAACCCAAGCAGACATGCTACCTGCCAGCAAGCATCCTGAATCAAGCCACACGTAGTAAGAAAACGATTCTCTATACAATATAACCCTCTCTTTGCAATGGGAAATCACTAAAATTAAAACATCATTAACGTAAATGATGAAATGGGGCACCTTTAGGTATTCCTCTACTTTATTACATTTAATATTTAACACATTAAATATGTATATTCTACCGTAATGGAAGAAACCATTTCTAGCTTCTTCTTTTTGGTTTCTACAAAATAAAACCCCTACATCAGTTTGAATTGTGCACTTGGGGTTCAGTTCACATCCTACTCAAGTCAATAGCAAATACCGCAGAATTGGGGGGGAGGGGTGCTAGGAGCATTGACAGTTACAATAAGAGTATCTGCAATGCAGCAATGCTTTAGTTATTAAAAGGAATGATTCTTAAAGGACACGGTGAAAATATGTGGAGAGAAGGAAACAATTCCCCTGAAAATTGCAAACCCCTCCCATGTTTGGTTGTGTGCACTGATTGGACAAGAGCCATACACAACGGATACCCATATTCAGCCAACCTCTGAGTATTGAACTCCGTTCAGTTCAGTACAATGCCCCCATTGGGTTGATCCATCTCTTTCAATTGCCAATGCTGAAGGTCAGTGGTGCGATCCTCCATTTTTAAAGAGTTGCTGCATGGTTTTGCTACCCTAAAGCTATAACGGTTATTGGCAACAGAAGTAATAGCCATAGGACAAGTGGGAGACAAGAGAATATATCCTAATTTCCACTGATTATACCCCAAACACCAGACTGGAGGCAGTAGTGCAGTCAGGTAATTTTAGACTCTGGGCTTAATGGTTTTTTGGGCAGAGGACTCTCTAGATCAAGGATCGTCAACCTGGTCCCTACCACCCACTAGTGGGCGTTTCAGGATTCTAGGGGGGCGGTAGGAGGCTCTACAGCACAAGCTGAATCTTCCTTCCATCGAGCACTGGTTGGCGGTAAGGAAATTTTACCATAAAGAAAGATGCATTAGTGGGAGGTAAGTATAAAAAGGTTGAACACCACTGCTCTAGATGGTAATGTCTGCTACATACTGTAGCTTACTTCAAAATGTGGTAATTGTTATGTACTGAAGTTCTCAGCCTGGGCCAGCAGGGGGATACTGTAGATAGTTTTCACTCAGGTCCACATATGCAAATAAGGAATTGAAAGTGACGTTCAGTGATTGAATAGTTACAGAAAGTTGTTACTGTTGCCTTGTAGTTGAGCTCTATATAAGCAGGTTGGCTGAACCCTTCAGCTCAGTTCTGTTCTGGCCTGTGAATAAACAAGAGTTGTCTGAAGAATCGCTGTGTCGTCTGATATGTTCACCCACAACTTAACAGTAATCCAGCCTTACTGCATTCAGAAAGGGGGGGGGGTCTGCTCATTCTTTAGAGGCTGACCCTTTAACCAGGGTCTTTAGAAGTTAAATCTTTAAGTGGAGCATTGGTTGCATCTTGCCCCTAATGCACCCTAAGGCATTATGCAATGCACAGACTGCCATCTCACAGGTTGGGAAGCCTCATTTTGAACTGATACGATATAACATATTGCAGTACAATTATGTTTTTCCAAGGATATCCTCTTTAGCAGTGGCGTAGCGTGGGGGGTGCAGGGGGGGCCAGCCGCACCGGGCGCAACATCTGGGGTTAGGGCAAATCCACAGGTTAGGGGGCGCAAATCCACGGGTTAGGGGGCGCAAATCCACGGGTTAGGGGGCGCAAATTACTTGCCTTGCCCCGGGTGCTGACAACCCACGCTACACCACTGCTCTTTAGCCCAAAGAGCACACACTCTCTTGGATCTGAAACCACGGTGGGTCAATTCATTATAGAGTTAAAACAAACAAACACAAAAGAGCAATAGATTAGTGGCACAGCACATGCATCACATGCAAAAGCTTCCATGTTTAATACCCAGCACCCGCAGGGTATTGAGTTGGGAAAAGATTCCTGTCTGAAACCCTGGAGAGTCATTGCCAGTCAATGTCAACCATACTGACCTAGGTGGATCAGTCAAATGACTCAAAACAAGGCCGCTTCCATTTGTTAATGCACCAGTTAAAGCAGAGTCTATAGGAATGGATACTTGAGGAGGATGAGGAAGCTTAGGCCCTGAAGTTGGCATTGGTATTCGAGACTTAACAGTACGGCTTTGTCTTCATATGTGGAATGATAATTTAGTAAACCAGGCAATTGCAGGAGCAGTGCTATTGTTACTACCTTTAAATCAAAGTTTAGCACCAGTGTCATTGGCTGTAACAGCATGGTTTTAAAACAGTCTTTTAAACAGATTTCCTCTCATCATTATGCATCATTATTGTAGAGGCAGTGTTATTTTTTGGCAGTTGCCCACTGGGGAAAATTGGAGTAAATGCTCTCCACCAGCACCACTCACAAAAATCCAATAGTGAAAAAAAAAAACCTTTTTTAAAAACCTCCCAACTGTTATACACTGCCCTGAAACTGAATTTTTATTTCTGATGCTGGCAGTCACATGAAATCACAGGCTGTACTTGTGAATCTTTGGCATGCTGCCAAGCCTACACTATTATCACTGTGGCGTCAGTTCTTGCACTCTTTCGTGAACAGTGTAGCTGCACCACATTCTTCTCTGTAAATAACAGCAACGTCTCATCTGATGCACCTTCTGGAATTGTGCTGCTTGCAAGTGAGAAACAACATTAGGTTCCAACGGGGACTGCAATTTCCTTTGAGGCCAAGGGAGGGAGCAACTTACTAAGAAATCTCAGCTGCTCGAAGGTCACTGGAACCTGGTAATGCCAAGAAACTATCACGCCACTGAGTGGATGTGACAGATAAATAGGGCCCGAGATTCGGTTCATGCTTTTGGGACATCTGTTTTAAGGCTTAATTAATTATCTGTCAGGTTGTAAAGGAATTGATTAAATCCTAAATTGCATTTTAAATCCTTCATTAGTATTCTCTGTTGGTGTTTGGTCCTGTAATTATTTTTCTATTCCCTTTTTGTTTTAATAGTGCCTAAAACTTTGTTCAGCTAATAAAATGCCCAATTAATCAAGCACTGATTTGGGAGATATTTTCAAGTGTGTGCCTGACTTATGTTATAGTATTCCCTTCAGAGAGATCCTCATGGTTCACAGGTAATTTTTACATGGGAGCACATTTGCTTTGCTTCCACCACTCCGACTTCTGAAGAAGGCTTGACCCTTTCTACTCAGGAACGCAGGGCAATCTATTTTCCAATGATCACCATTACTGCCAGTACCTCCTTTCTGTGAGATGTTCGGGAAAAGACAAAATGAGGATATGCAGGTTGTGTTTACACTATGGGTCAGGAGAAGGGCTGTATTTCATTAGCAGAGCATCAGGGTTCCATACAGAAGGCCCGAGGCTCAATCCTGGGCTTTTCCAGGTTGGACAAAGAAAGACCCCCATCTGAAAATGCTAGGCAGCGTCTGCCAGTCAGTAATACTGAGCTAGATGCACAAATGGGTCTAACTCAGTGTAAGCATAAAAGGTAAAGGTACCCCTGCCCGTACGGGCCAGTCTTGACAGACTCTAGGGTTGTGTGCCCATCTCACTCAAGAGGCCGAGGGCCAGCGCTGTCCGGAGACACTTCCGGGTCACGTGGCCAGCATGATAAAGCTGCATCTGGCGAGCCAGCGCAGCACACAGAAACGCCGTTTGCCTTCCCGCCAGTAAGCGGTCCCTATTTATCTACTTGCACCTGGGGGTGCTTTCGAACTGCTAGGTTGGCAGGCGCTGGGACCGAGCAACGGGAGCGCACCCCGCCACGGGGATTCGAACCGCCGACCTTTCAATCGGCAAGCCCTAGGCACTGAGGCTTTTACTCACAGCGCCACCCGTGTCCCATAGTGTAAGCATATTCCTATGTTAAACGTCTTTAAATTGTTTATTTATACATATATTGTGCCACAACTAAGCTACTGTTAGGAGCAGCCCTATTCCCAGCACCATCGTTAAGGGGTGTGTACTGGCTGCCAATTAACTACTGGGACAGGTTTTGGGTTTTACTGTTGATATATAAAGCCCCAAACAGCAGAGGACCTGCTTATCTGAGAGATCATCTTTTCTCATTTTGAATTTTAATGATGTTAATTGATTTTTTTTTTTATCCGACCTTGGGAGGGTATGCACTTCAAAAAGTGGGTTCCAGTACAACTGTGATTTGCCCTGGTGGTTCACAATCACTAATGCAAAACAAGCGCCCCCACTTTGCCAGTAAGGAGATAATAATAACAACAACAACATTTATACCCCGCCCATCTGGCTAGGTTTCCCCAGCCACTCTGGGTGGCTTCCAGAAAAATATGGGGGGGGGCATGTCAGACATTAAAAACTTCTCTGATTAAAAACTTTGCCTTCAGATGTTTTCTAAAAGTGTAATTCTTTATCTTCCTGAGATCTGATGGGAGGGTGTTCCACAGGGAGGGCACCACTGCTGAGAAGGCCCTCTGCTTGCTTAAAAAGGAAAAAAGGAAAATAGATCTCCAAACTACAACTAGTCTTTGCTCTTCACACATCTTAGAGATTTGCCAAGAAAACATCATCATCTGCCCCCAGCTGCTCAGTGCAGAGGCCTCCTCACCCGAGTAAGGAAGGCTCCCTATCCAAAGTCCCGCCCCCACAAGCTAGGATTTAATTTGATAGTTTTATTGATTGTCCATCACTTGTCCATCACCTCAGATGTCTCTGGGCCCAGAGTACTATTTACAACCACTAGAAGCTAACAAACAGATAACTGCACGCTTCTGTTAGTTCTGTTAGTTCTTCTGTTAGTTGGGTTTTAGGGTTAGGTGACAAAATTCACATCACATTTGCCATTTCAGATCCCATCTTGTTTTTCTACTTTTGTTTCAGGTCTAATATCTGTTGAACCTGGCAAAAGTGAAGTCTGCAGCAAAGGGTTGTATCTTCTGTGGCTTGTTGAGCCCCTCTCATACCTGCGAGCCTTACATGCTGACAAAAGCCGCTACGGTATGTGTGTTCCGTCCATCATAATGACTTTGTTCAAATTGTTTTGCAAAATATCTTCCCTTGAGCCAATCTGCTGCCAAAGTATATCTGGAACAATTGCACAAGACTGTGCAAGGTCTCCAATGTAATCCTTTGTTCATTTTCTCATCAACCCCAGCAGTGAGTTGTGTGGCAACAGTTCAGCAAAACAACTCCACTGTTTTTCCCTTGAATATCCTGTGATGTGAAAGGCATAAAAAAGAGGGATAGGCTCCAGTAGCTGCAGCAGTTAAGCTCCTCTGCTGTTGCCATATAACGGCAAAAGGATCTTATTGCATTACATGTCACTCTTAGCATGAATTAATGAACTCATATGAATGAGACCAGACTTACGCACATTCATGTTTGCTTTATCATCCTCTGGAGTTGTTGATTCTTAACACGAACACAATGTCTTATGAGCAGGATTATCTATATCCGTTGAAAAACCATGATGTTTGTTTTTCTTAGGAGCGTGCAGTCCTTCCCCACCCCCATCCTTACAGCAACTGTATGAGGTAGGGGCTCAGAGGCTAACTCCTCAACCTGGTCCCCAAATAAAATTGAAAGCATGCCTTTCTTTACCTCAGAATTTATTTCTGCATCATGTGTCTTATCCCTAAAATCATTGCAACAGAAATTGCAAGAATAGGTGCTGGGTCACTGGGAACTAATAGCAATGACAGGCAAAAGGAAAGAATATACATATCATACCATTGCACTTGGTATATAATATTTATACACACACAAAAAATATTCTGCGTGATTTTCTATAATACTATTATATATAAAATATGGGTGTGTGTTAGGGTACTGTAAGTTGAGTCATTGCTATGTGCTCAACAACTGGCCTTTCACCAGGTTAGTGCACATATTCTGTCAATGAAGAGGGGATTGTGAACATTCTCTGGTCAATATACACAATCTCCAACAGACCTTGGGGAATGTGCATATCTCCAATGCATTTTGCACATGCCATTAATTTCTGTGGAGCTTACTTCCGCTCTAGCCATTTTCATACCTTCAGGAAATGTGTGCGTCAACAGTTCTACATATAGAGCCTATAGGCACAGGATTGTATGTACATATGTTGTGTTAAGAGTTAACCCTTCTGATGAATGTGTAGCAGCAGTGGCGTAGAGGCAAATTTTGAAGTGCCGAGACTCTGATCTTGCCTTAAAGCTCCATGGCCTCACTTTTTAAAAATCTAACAAACACAACTGCAGGCCAGATTTCCCATTGTGTGACCCTTTTAACTCCCCAAGCCGGGCAAATCAAATGTTGTTTCTTTACAGGCACATAATTAACCCCTTGAGTATGTAGGCAGCTAAAGCTAAATAATTATGGTATTTAATTTCCCAGTAGCTGATGAAAATCTCTTTTAGGCTCCTAATTGGCTGCCACCTCCTATTAGAGCTTACTTTGAGCATTTGAAATAATCGACTTGGGAAATACGTGACTTGAGCAAGAGGATAAAGCAACAGCTGATAGAATGGGATGCAATATTGTCTGGGCTTATGAATAAAATGAAACGCATGGTGGGAAATGTTTGTATTCCATATTTTATCTGAGTGATCCAAGATAAAAACATGGTGAGCCTGCTGGATCAGGCCAAGGGCCCATCTATTTCAGCATCCTGTTCTCACAGTGTTCAACTAGATGCCAGTAGGAAACCCACAAGGAGGGCCTGAGCACAAGATCACTTTCTCCTCATGTGGTTTCCAGCACTGGCATTCAGAAGCATTACTGCCTCTGACCGTGGAGGCAGAGCAGAACTATCATACTCATCATGTCTCCAGATATCTCATCAAGCCAGATAAACCCAAATCAGCTTTGAATTTTGACACAGATCATGCTCCGTTTCCAATGCAGGGATTGTGCAAAAAGTAAATCAGTGATTCAGTAGATTTGTAGTGGATTGGCAAGGCTTTC
Source organism: Podarcis muralis (assembly GCF_964188315.1). Lineage (NCBI taxonomy): Eukaryota > Metazoa > Chordata > Lepidosauria > Squamata > Lacertidae > Podarcis > Podarcis muralis. The sequence continues at coordinate 64,454,928 of NC_135659.1, forward strand.
TGACCCCCAGCTGTAGTAATTCTGATGTAATTTGTACTTCTTTATCTAGATCCCTCCACTGTTCGGGTCCCAGGGTGATGGCGATTAAGTCATTCCATCAGTATTGTTACTAAGCCTCACAAAAGTTATTAGCTTACATCATCATCATCACCACTGGACACTGGGGAGCAGTGAGGCAGGGGGCAACAGCAACGAATGTTCCTCTAGCAGTTCTCCAATTTCTATGTTTGGTGCATAGAGGATGGAGTCCTCCATATCTCCTACAACTGCTCGCTCACTCACCTGCATGTCACTTTAAGTTACCAGGCTAGTGCTTAAATGCAAGGATGGGTTCCACTTCATCAGACACTATTTAGTACCTGGCTTTGGTTGGTGGCTCTTAGGCACTCTTGTAAACAATAATGTAATCCTGAAAGCCTGACGTTGACCTGAGGATATAAAGAAAGAAGACATAAACTGAGAAGATGAGCGGTTGGTATAACAAGGTCTTGAATTTGATCATTAACATAGTTAAAGCAAGGGGTCCCCATTTCTTGACAGGTACTTCTTTTTATTATGCCTTCAGTTGCCCTTCTGCGTCTGGTGAGATGCACAGACATTGCTGTATCCCAGATATGATTTTCTCATATGCTCAGGGGTATTTCAGTCTGGTTCTTTCAGTGCTGAGATATCGCTAATCATGCTGTGGTCAGTAAGAAACCTACTGTTTTGCAGGGGTGAGCCCAAATCTAGGTCCAAAGATAGGAGGGCTAAGGCAAGATTTGGAGAAAGAGGTTGGCTTGTAATTGTAGATACAATGGAGAATGCTCTATTCCAAATGTTTTTAACATGGGGACATTCCCACCAAACATGAATAAACTTGCAAACTTAGTATGTAAAAGTGGGGAACTTCTTGTTTAGATTGGAAAAACAAGAAACTGAGAAAACTGGAATTGATAGATTCACCCATTCCTACTTATATTAAAAACCTATACATGCCTGATCAAAAGTAAGTACCTTTGAGGTCAATCGATTTACTTCCATGTAAGGGGACAGAGGATTGGAGACTTTGATACCCAATTAAGCTGTAAATAAATGCATCAAGTAGCTGAATTAGCAGCATGTGTTTATTAGGAGCCAATTACATGATCCCTTGGCAGTTTTTAATTAATGATTGTCAGCCCATGGAAACTAATTGGCTAAGGTTAAAATGAACATGAAAATCTCTTGGTAAAGTTAACTGCCTAAAGTTACTTTTAGTCGTTCATTGTTCTAGCAAAAGAAACCACTGTATAGCGAAATTAGGTAAAGGAGCTGCAGATTTTAAAAAACAAAACAAAACCAGCAACTCACAAAACCAGCTACTTGCAAATTAAACAGTACTATTTGCTATGTGATCATACAGAGAAGAAGACGAGGACTTTATTACCATGGGGCTTCATGTCAGTAGAACATTCAGCTCAGTTTTTCTGCTTACCAGAACCAAGTAATTAAGGTTCCACGGGCCTCATATCCAGGGGCAGGAGGTTCCTAAGGCAGGAGGTTTGCTGTGCTTTTTCTGCTGTAAAACAAAGAACAAGACAATAACTGGGAAATTGCACCTTGCATATCCGTTTAGAATGAAACCGCTGTAAAAGTCTTCTCTCTACTTGTTTTTTTTAAGTTGCATTTCCCCCTCAAATGCTGCAGGCAGGTCATTTCAAAGGACACTGGTGTTGGACTGGAAGGTGGGTTGTGGAAAAGTAGGTGACAGTATAGTAACTAGAGTTGGAAGATTGCAACCTCTGTTTCCTGGCAGAAGCTGAACTAAGCATGGCTCCTTTTAATTGTTCATTGCAATCTTATCCCACCTTTATTTCAGGAGCTCAAGGTAGCATACAGGCATCCCCTGCCCTCTACTCACATGTGACATATACATGTAGCACCAGGAAATAAATAAATAAAATCATGTTAGGAAATGTCAGGATAGATCTGGAGAATCCTTGTGGCTAGTGAGGAGACCCTCCCCAGAGCCCGAAGAGGATGTCAGTGAGGGCGAAGGAAGCCCCAAAGAAACCTGAGGTGCAGCAGAGCTTTGTTTAAGCTGCTTTGCCTCCCTGCCTAGCAGCTGACATGTGGGGCAGTGCAGCAGCAGCGGCCGCTTTTCTGCTCATCCGCCAACCTTCTGCCAGCCCCAGAGCTCTAGTTGCAGAGACAGTTGTACAGAAAGAGAGCTGGAGATGGGGGCAGAATGGACATTTAGGAGCTTTTTAGAGGATGCTCCCCACTTTATGCCATTTCACTTAGGCACGCAGGGGTCTGGAATGTAACCCTCACATAAGTAGGGGGACGCCTGTTTTTCTTCCCTGTGGTAAAGTGAAAAGCTCTGTTAGATGCCAAGCGATTGCACTACTGTGCATACAACTACTGCTTAAGTGTCCACCGTATCTTTTCAAGGGGAGCGGACGTGGAAGAAAATGGAGCCAACCAGTGACTTCCTTGCCCTGGACCTACCAGGTCCAGTGGTTAACAGCTGCCCACTTTTTCTGATTCCTTTTAGCTTCTTGCACCCAGAGTTCAGGGGCTGGCCTCTGGTCCTTTTGAACAGCAAACCTGCTTCTCATTTCAGCAAGCAGCAGGAAAGGCAATGAAGAACTATGGGGTGGGGGGGATAGATAGGGAGCAGGCAGGACTTGCAGCCTTCAATCTTGCAACCCTGTAAGGAGCCTGGTGAAGTGGCTGTGCACCTGCTGTGCCTGCCCAGCTCCTCATTAATTAGTGTGGGCTGGTATCTGCTGTGCTACTGCTGCGGCTTCTGAGAGGCTGACAACAGTAGCATGGGAAAGTGAGGATTTGCATTGGAAAAACTCGGACTTGGTTTCCTCTCGAGACACCTTGCATAAGAAGCTGAATGTCAAAAGCTTGGCTATCTCTGGTTTACACCATTGTCTTCCATTATTTCAGAGGGGAAGAGATGTTTGTTGGCTTGTTTTTGCAGATCCCATTGTAGGTTGCTTCTTTCCAGTGTACTTGTGAGACACATGATTTTTCCTTCTGCCCTTAGCGTTTTCCCTCCCAGCTGCATCACAATGGCAAATTTACCTGCTTCAGTTTCCAGCGTGGGAGCTTAGAAATAACAACAGGAAGACAACTTATCCCCAGCTGTTGCTACAGGTATTGTTTGGTGCTGATCCATTATTGAATTTCATGTTAGAGACTAGCAAATTGGTGGGGATTGATGTAAATGATCTTTGAACTTCAAGGCTGAAAGATGCTTTGTGGCTACAGTCCTATACACGTGCACCTCAGAGTATTAGACACATAAAGGATTGCATTGTAAAAGCAATCCATTTCTGTTAAAACAGTTTTCCAAGCCGGATTTAAGCTATTTTGCTGCTGCTTACTTTAGTGAGCAAAAATCCAAGCAGTTTTCACTTACTGGTTTATGGGTCATACATCTTTCCATTAATTAGCTAGTTCCATAATGAGATTATCTGCAGCTTCAGTATCTTAAACTCCATAAATACTATTTTAAGTCTTTTCTGGACACCGATGTAGTCAGATATTAGTCTGAGTAATATAGTTTGTCTTTCCATTTAGCAATACCAATTTACATCTTCCAGCTATTGCTATGTTCACTAGTATGTGAGTGGATGTATACACACACATACATACACACAATATATTGCCTAGGAACAGGACTTTCTTAGTCAACATTTTAGGATTGTGCTGCTAGTCTGGGTCCAGCCCATAGAACTGGCATGGGATTCTCTTGCACTACAAAAATCTTGTTTATTTAAAAAATGTACGCATTCTATGTTTCCTGTTTCTATAGTTCTATAGAAGTTAGAGCATTTTCCCCAAGTGCATAAATAATCAATGTATGACCTGGTATTGCAAGGTGGATCCAACAGAAAGTCCTCAGTAACCTCTCTAGGTTGTTTCCAAAGTAGCACCAAGCAAATCCTTGCATGAGCAGAACAATTTTTACTTGAGCCATGATATTTCCCCCCTCTCATTCCCTTGCATGCCCCTTAAATGTTCTGGGGTTTCCCCTCATCGAAAGCAGATTCAGGGAGGGTGCAGGACATGCACAGGCAAGAGAAGTGGGGGAAAGTCCCATTGCACAAGTTGAAGTTCTTCTGCTTGTGCAACTATTTAGTTGGATACCATCCTAAATTTGGAAATTAACCAATGCATACAATTGCTCCCTTTTAGGTGCCCTGTTGCCTTTCGCAATGGATGCTGATAGCCATAGAAGCATAAGCAAACCTGTGACAACAACATTTGTTTTGTGAACACCCTTGATTTAGGGCAGTCTAGGGACTTGTATACAATTTTCGCGTCCCTTTGAAAATATGAAACAAAAGCATGGCTTTGTTTTCCCTGAAGTTATGGCAAGATTCTCCCCCCCCCCTTTTTTTATTTGTTCCAGCTCCTTTCCCCGCCACCCCTTTTCTTTTTTCATTTCTATAGACATCTCCATCCACTTTGATCCAAACTGTATTCCAGACATAATCATTAAAGTTTTCAGTTCTTATAAGATCTAATTACCCACCTACTTTCACACATTTTTAGCATTGGCTGCAACCGTATCACCAAACTGTCTTTGAAAGGCTGCCAAGTAGATGTCAAACAGAAATGGTTATCAGCCAGCATGAAATGAAAGCCGTCTCCTGTGCAGATACCCTTGTCAGAATTTGGCAGTGTAACTGAGAAGAACACATCTAGGGACATGAGTGGAAAGCTTATGTCATTTATGCAAGGAAAAAGACTACAAAGTGATTCCATCACACCGAGTCTATAACATCCTACAGAGGCAGAAACATTTTAATCTAGCATATTAAGGCCATAACAAACTCAAACGGGTGGAAAGGGGGCTGATACAGGCTAGAAAGAAATCACCAGTTTTTAACAGTACAGAAAGGTTGGAACAAATGCCTCCAAAGACATGATATATATCACTTGAAATTAAGGCCTGAATGCTTGTTTGTTATTTTATTTATGGCATTGTTAATCACACTCTTACTCTCGGGAGTTTAGGGAGATATAAATGCTTCTCCTGTTTTATCCTGACAATGATTCAGGAAGTTAGAAAAGTTAATGACTGGCCCAAGTTCACTCAGTGAGCTTCTATTATTATTATTATTATTATTATTATTATTATTATTATATCATTATTGATAATAAAAATCATTATTAATAATAATCTGTTTATTGTATCCCATACATCTGACTGAGTTGCCCCAGCCACTCTGGAATGTTTCCAACAAAATACAAAGGAACCCAACAAAACATGAAACATTAAAAGCTTCCCAAAGCAGGGCTGCCTTCAGATGTCTACGAAAAGTCATATGATTGTTTATCTCTTTGACATCTGACAGGAGGACATTCCACAGGGTGGGCACAACTTGGATACAGTGGTACCAAGGGTTACAGATGCTTCAAGTTACAGATGCTTCAGGTTACAGACTCCGCTAACCCAGAAATAGTACCTCGGGTTAAGAACTTTGCTTCAGGATGAGAACAGAAATTATGCAGTGGCAGCGGGAGGCCCCATTAGCTAAAGTGGTGCTTCAGGTTAAGAACAGTTTCAGGTTAAGAACGGACAACCGGAACAAATTAAGTACTTAACCCGAGGTACCACTGTACTGCTAAATCAAGTGACAGGGAAGGGAGGAATCTTCTCAGAAAGGTGCACAAGAATTCAACGTAAAATTAAAAAATTAAAATGCAAAGATCAGAAGAAGATAAATCTGGTATCCAAAATGAAACACATGAGGATGTCTGCCTAATATACAAATCTAGGTGCTAAAGGCCCCATTCATTGTGGTTGCCAAATGGATGTCATAAGGGACACTTAGCAATGCCTGAGTGGAGGTTCTTGCTGGTTCTAGGCCAACATTCTGATTACTACACCATGCTGCCTATGAAAGGCCTCTCACTTTTTCAAGCAGGAATGTCTTCTTGCAGAATAACTTTTCCCCTATCTTAGAATTCAGCATCTTAAGCAACTTTTCAGTTTTCCAGCATGCAATAATTTTGCATGCAGAAGGGCTTGCATGAATGCACTCCTAAATAAGTACCTGAGTGGTTTGTGTGGTTTTTTTTCAATCAACAAGAAAGGAACTTAATTCATATATGGCTTTGTTGACTGGAGGGGGGGGCGGAACCAATTCTCTGCTACTTTTCAACACTTTTGTCTTGTAGAATACACAGAGCGAGCAACCTTCCTGCCAGCAGGATTACACAGCCGCGATGCAAGTCTGGTTCGTTGTAAACATGCTTGGTTTCATTTCTCTCGACATGATAGGGATTCCAGGAAATCTAGCCATCCTCTATGCCTTCCTCAAAGCCACCTGCCGGCAAAACTTCACACCCAGTGAAATCATCCTGGGCAAACTTGCACTGGCCAACCTCCTGGTGATCCTGACCAGAGGTGTCCCACTCACCTTGCAAGCATTTGGCATCCACACCATGCATGATAATTTGACCTGTGGCATCACCCTCTACATCTATTGTGTGAGCAGAGCCATGAGCATCTTCTTAACTTCCATGCTGGGCTGCTTCCAGTGCCTCCTCATTATTCCATGTCCTCTCAGATGCTTGCGGCTAAGGCACAGCATCCTTGCAAAACTCCCTTCCATCATGATTTCCCTTTGGTGCTTCAACCTCCTGGTCTGCTGTACCCGTTTGCTTTACTCCCTGCCTCGCACCGGTACCAACTGCACCGAGGAAGAGATCACGGTAGTGTATGACTTCTGCTGCGTGGTGTTCCCTAACCAACTCTTGTACTTTGGAAATGGAGTGGTATTTGTCACTCGAGACATTTTCTTCCTGGGGTTGATGAGCCTCTCGAGTGGATACCTCCTCTTTGTTTTTTGGCAGCATGGGAAACTGATGAGCCGCCTGTCCATGCTACAGTTGAAGCATTCAGAGATCCGAGCAGCAAAATCAGTCATGGGCCTGCTGGCCATGTACCTTCTCAGCTTTGGACTGGACAGTGTCTTCTGGATGGTCAACCTTTGTGTATCCCCAGTCTCACTGAGGTTCGCAGATGCCCGCATGTTTTTTGACTCCTGCTACTCAGCTATAAGTCCCATGTTGATTATCCTAACCAACAGAAAGATTCAGGCGGGCCTGAAGTGTGCTATTGGGAACATTCCTGGAAAGAGAGAGCTACCAAATGCAGACATGTCTAAGAACTGTCGGGGTCAAACAAATGGGCGCATTAAAAAGTCTCGGTCTTAAATGCATATGTGTGGGGAGCTCATAAGATCCTCCCCACACATAGAGGGAGCAGCAGGACCATGAGGGCTAGCCACTGTTATGGTGGCAACCATGCTCCCCCAACACCTGCTTCTGACACATGTTGAAAGGTGTTCTAGGCACATACCAATGTATGCGTCTAGAGTTCTTCCTGAATGGGCCAGAGTCCCGTGGTGCTCTCTGTGTGTGCATCTGATATACATCAAATACACAGCTATTGTGGGAGTCTGGGGGCTAGCTAGCCCATTAGGTCTCACAACCCCCTCCAAGCAACTTTTCTAGGATAAGGCCTATGTGACTCTCCTTGCAGATATAATCCAGTGTTATCGCCTCCATAAGGATCAAGCAATGGGAGAAAGAAGGAAGGAAGGAATTTTCCTGGGCCTTCCTGCAAAATCAGATCCATGCATCCTCTCAAGTTGCCTTTCTGTTTGGGGCAAGCATTTTGTGTTTGAGATAACATGATACTTCATCCACGCAGTCCTAATTGTAATAATAATATGGAATATGGTTGCCCAAATGTCATGAGCTAATCCATCATGTTATCAGTTGCAAATTATACAACCCCCCATCAACATACACAACTGGCTGCTTGAGAGTGTTTTGCTTGCACAAAACCTAGACTCTGCCTGCCCTTTACTGAGCATTTGTTCTGATTTGTTTATGGGGTGTTGAGAGAAAGTAACAACAATGACAACAACAAGTTAGCATTAAATGGGAACAGAATACAAATGAACAGTCTGCAACAATTCAGTTAGGCTTTGATGTTATTATTATTTCTACTTTTTAAGCTGAGGACAAGTTACCCAAAAGAAATCAGAATTAATAACAAAATGCACTGTCATTTAAATAATAAGATCACAAACTGGGCAGTTGGAATCACACTGCCTTGCAGGGTAGGGCACTGAAACTAACATTTCCCTGGAAGAGGGTGTGCAAGGGGAGATGATTAACAGAAGTTTGATACCAATTGTCAGAGAGAGATGTTAGGGGTTTTAGGACTGTTCTGTACTACTGCCTGTTTCTCTACCAAGCCCTCTTCACAGGGAATTCTGGGAACCATATCTCCATGAGGGGAGTAGGGGTCTCCTAACAACTCTTAGCAGCCATAATAACCTCAAGCTCCCAGAATGCTTTGGAGAAAGCCAAGGTTGTTTAAAGTGATACCACAGTCCTTTAAATGCATGGTGCCATTGTGGCTGACATTTGACCCTGAAATTCCTACTGTTTAGGGATGAAGCCCCAAACGACAGCATAGGACATGCCATGTTTGGGGGCAGAAACGGAGCTGGTTAGCTCCTGGGTCAATTCTAGAATTCTATTACACAATAATCATTGTGTGGGGGTTTTTTCTTTCCCCAAAGTTTGTCAACATTATCTAACAAAACCAATCCAGGGGAGTGCTTTATAACAAAAAAAAAGGGGGGTAAAGATTTTTGTGATGCCTTAAATTTTAATTTTATTTATTGTGTTAACAGCTTTTATCTACTAGAACCTATTTTGCCATGCATCTGATGAAGCACTCTCTAACACACACAGCCTTTGTAGAGCCACAGTACTATTTATTGTATATTCCAATAAATTGCATTTTGGTTGAAAATAATATATATATAAATCTCTCTTGTTTTTTGCTTGGGAGGCAGACATAGGAGGCTAAAGTGAAGCCTATCTGATCTGTGGCTGGGATTTAATGAGCTCTGTTGGCATGTCTAGGCCTGCCAGGTGTTGTTGGAGTCCCATTATCCCTAACCAATGACCATCCTGGCCAGCACTGATGGGCCTTGGAATCCAACACCTGGAGGCTCTCATGTTCCCCAATCCTGACCCATGCCTTGTCCATCCTCACCCCCAACACTGAAGTCCATGTAACTGCAATCCTTCACATTCATCTTCTGCTACATTTACAAGCAACTTCCCTTGCCACTTTCTGTTCAGTACAACAGCTATGTCTTATTGCTTTATATATATATAACACCAGCAGTAGGACTTTCACATCAAGCTGCTTTTTTGCCTTCTCTGCCTACTTTAAGCACTTCACAGTAGCTTTGCAGCGCTGTGAGTCAGTAATCTACACATCGCTTCCAGGCAGTTGTTATCATCATCTCAGGTGGTGAACTTGGCCAAGAGATAAGCTAGAATAAGAAGATGAATAGCATCATTCTAAATTTTGCCCTGGATTTCCAATACACTTTGTAGCAGTAAATAGTCTTAGCTAAGCACTGGAGAATAATAATAATAATAATAATAATAATAATAATAATAATTAATAATAATAATAAATTTTATTTATATCCCGCCCTCCCCAGCCGAAGCCGGGCTCAGGGCGGCTAACAACAATAAAACAGTACAAAAGTACAACATAAACAACATTCTAAAATCATTCATTATAAAAATTAATTAATTCAAGCCACTAGCAACCATTGGGCCAGAGCTCTGCGAAGATTGCCGAGGGAGGGAGTCAGGCTGTGCCCTGGCCAAAGGCCTGGTGGAACAGCTCTGTCTTGCAGGCCCTGCGGAAGGATGTCAAGTCCCGCAGGGCCCTGGTCTCTTGTGACAGAGTGTTCCACCAGATCGGAGCCACAGCCGAAAAAGCCCTGGCTCTAGTTGAGGCCAGCCTAACTTCTCTGTGGCCTGGGACCTTCAAGACCGTAAGTTTCTCTGTGGGGCATACCAGGAGAGGCGGTCCCGTAGGTACGAGGGTCCTAGGCCATATAGGGCTTTAAAGGTTAAAACCAGCACCTTAAACCTGATCCTGTACTCCACCGGGAGCCAGTGCAGCTGATATAGCACCGGGTGAATGTGATCTCGCAGCGAAGACCTCGTAAGGAGTCTCGCTGCAGCATTCTGCACCCGCTGGAGTTTCTGGGTCAGTCTCAAGGGCAGCCCCACGTAGAGCGAGTTACAATAATCCAGTCTGGAGGTGACCGTCGCGTGGATCACAGTGGCTAGGTCAGGGCGAGAGAGGTAAGGAGCCAACTGCTTAGCTTGGCGGAGATGGAAAAATGCCGCCTTTGTTATAGCTGCAATCTGCACCTCCATGGAAAGGGAGGTGTCGAAGATTACACCCAAACTCTTAACTGACGGTGCTGGCACTAATTGCGCCCCCGCAAGAGATGGGAGTTGCCCCCCCAATCCCATATCGCCCCGTCCCAGCCACAGGACCTCTGTCTTCGAAGGATTTAGCTTCAACCGGCTCCCACGTAACCATCCAGCCACAGCTTCCAAACATCTGGTCAGTGTGTCTGGGGCCGAGTCAGGATGGCCATCCATCAACAGATAGAGTTGGGTGTCATCGGCATACTGAATCTGAGTTTGTTTGGCCATTCCTACCAGACAATAGTTACCCTTCTATTTCATCTTGTCTGCTGCGAAGGAACGCAGCCTTGCTGTCTATACAAGTATGCACTGAGTGCCTTCGAGTCAATGTTGTCTCTAGGTTGTCTGGGAAAGTATGCAAGACAAAAACCTGGGCATACAAGACAAGAAAGTTGTAATGTGTTCTTAGGTAAAGGTAAAGGGACCCCTGACCATTAGGTCCAGTCATGAACAACTCTGGGATTGTGGCGCTCATCTCATTTTACTGGCCGAGGGAGCCGGCGTACAGCTTCTGTGTCATGTGGCCAGCATAACTAAGCCACTTCTGGCGAACCAGAGCAGCGCACGGAAACACCGTTTACCTTCCTGCTGGAAGGTACTTGCACTTCATGCTTTCGAACTGCTAGGTTGGCAGGAGCAGGGACCGAGCAATGGGAGCTCACCCCGTTGAGGTGATTCAAACTGCCAACCTTCTGATCAACAAGCCCTAGGTTCTGTGGTTTAACCCACAGCGCCACCCTCTATTTATCTTAATCAATAGGACTGACTCTCACTAGTTGTGAGAAGTAGTGTGAGACCTCCAGAAATTCCAAATGCCTTCCTCTCTGCGAGGGGTTTAACCTAATTAAGACATCCAAGGCGCATCCTAATCCAATTTATTCAAGAGTCCTGCTGGAAGATGTTCCATACCTGAGGAAAGAGGCCCTGCCAAACACTGGTGGTAATAATAATAATAATAATAATAATAATAATAATAATAATAATAATAAATAAATAATAATAATAATTGTACCCCACCCATCTAACTGGGTTGCCCCAGTGTCAGGGACTGGACTGAAGAGGACGAGGGGGAGGGGGAGGAATGGTGGAGATCAACCCCCCTCCCCCTGACGCTGCAGAAGGAGAGGAATGCAGTATTGAATTACAGCAGCGCTTTGAGGAGTGTGAAGGAAGTCATAGCTCAGAGACAGGTGAACAGAAGAGTTGACAAGTGTTAGAAAAAGGGGCAGGGAGGAAAATGTGGAATTGGAACCAGTTGACATGTTGTCACTGGAAAGTATTTCTGATCCCCCTTCCCCCAGAACTCGGTGTTCATTAAGGGTGCAGGAACAACGTAATCAATGGCAACTGATCATGGGTGGCCACCATAAGGGAAAGTGCTGTTGCTAGGAAGGAAGAGGGGGTGGAGCCCCAGTTTGGAGCAACGCCATTGTTAAGGCTTGTTGCGTTCTTTTGTCTCTCGCTGTTAGGATTGAATAAAACTCATTAAAAAGCCTTCCTGAAGCCTGGACAGAGCCTTGACACCCAGCCACTCTGGGCGGCTTCCAGCATATACAAAAATATAACAAAACATTAAACATTAAAAACTTCCCTAAACAGGTCTGCCTTCAGATGCCTTCTAAAGGTTGTATAGGTACTTGTCTCCTTGACATCTGATGGGAGGGTGTTAGTAAACATATTATAGGGACATGAACGTCCACTGCTCCCCATCAAGATTAGGACCACACACACCTTTGCACCAATTACCTAAGGTGTGTAAATTTATACCCTACTTGAACTACAGATATGTCTTCCTCTCTGGGAAGTGCCTCCCTCAGGTGATCTACCTGTGTGGGCAGGCTCACCCAAGGGCAGGATTCCAAGTTCAATCCACAGTTCAGTCCATACAGCCAATTGGATGTTGCTCCTTTAAGTCCTAAGAAAACCACTGCTTCCTGTGGGCATTCTGAGGTCCAATGCACTGGCAAATATTAAGATGGCCTCACAAACTTCCTTCCTCTATCAAAAACAAAGCCATGCTTTCCCCCATCCCCTGCTAATATTATTATATGAGTCCCTTCGGCAGTCTTCAGTAAGTGGCTGAAAGTGGGCAAGGATAGAGAAGGTCCTCCTTTCCCTTCCACTCTGTGAACAAACACAAACTCTGGATTACACTCCCACCACTTCCTTAAGATTGCCTAGTGCCACCTTAAGTGAAGAAATTCAGACAACAGAGATTGGCAGCTGGGTAGAAGTGAATTGGGTTTGAATTTTGCTCTGCTCTTCAGATTCTCCCAGGGTTGGGGAAATCTGAATTTACAGGGAAAGAGATGGGTTCTGGATGAGGGAAAGATCACGGGAACAATGCCCAGAAATGTTGGACTCAAGCAGCCTCAAACTCATGGTAAACCCTCAAGAGTTATCCACTTCTAAACCTTAGTGTTTGATTCTAGTCTGTTCATTCCTGGTCTGCATCAGCCTGGATTGTTCCACTCCTAGATAGTTTGGTTCCCCTTCCCACCTCCTTCCCAATGTCCCCTAATTCTTCTCCATCTTTGTTATTTTTATACTCAGTTAGTTATGGCTCCAGGACAGCTGCCAAGCGTACTTATCTCCCTTCATTGCAAAAGTCATTTCATACCATATGGGACTCAAGGAAACCTATGAGGACTCAGCCTTCCCTTGGTCTCCCATCATTGCCTTTTATCTGGCTGTTTGTTGAGAAGATATACCTTATCAAAGAGCTGGCATTCCTCCCAGGACTTCTTAAGGAACCACTGCAGGAGGAATCCGATCTTATGCCAGAAATGTAGGTTTGCATTATTAAAGTAGATTAAAACCCTCTGGTGCAACAAATCCACTTTAACAAAAACACAGACTTTATATATATATATATATATATATATATATATATATATATATATATATATATGATGAAGAAAGTGATGGTGAGTGAGAAAAGTGTGGGATAATGACTAATTGACAGGAAGACAAATGACCTCCACACAAACAAATGCTCAATGATGAGCAGACATTACCACTATGTAATCTTTGGGAAACGATGAATGACAATAAACAGGTTATCTGGAGAAGCCTAAATTAACCATTGGTGTCCAAGTGCTAGGGACAACTTCCTGATTTACTGCAGCTCCTCAGATAATATTTCCCCCCTTCATCCCACCTAGGGAAAGGTAATTTCTGCCATGTGCTGGATTTATACTGGACCATCCACAAATAATTTAGCTTTATTCGTTGTTCTGCAATGTTTCCCCAATGTTATCACATCTTTGCTGCCAGGAGGGCCACTTGTGCATTGTAATGCAACAAATGCATGACAACCCACCATCCCTAGAACATTTCTGATATAAAAAGTTGCAGAACTTCTCTGGATTTCAAAATGCGGTTCTCCAGCCAACTGATCTGCACAAAAATGCATATACTAGAGTAAATTGCACATTAAAAATGGAATAATAGGCAAACTCACATAAGGGAAAAAAAATGTGCATATTAGGATCAATTCACAGCAACTCTTCAGGGTTTCAGGAAAGGGTCTCTACCAGTCCTATCTGGAGATACCAAGGACCTTTTACATGTGTTCTGCCATGTACCCATGGTTCTTCCTTTTCCTGTGCTCTTAAATTCACAGAGTATTTTCTGAGCTGGAATCTAACAAACTGTTCCACTATGCCTGCTGAGAATTGCACCTCCAGTGATTGCAAACCAAGTTTAGCATTCTCCTCTAAGTAAATTTTGCCAGTGGGAAAAAGCCTCTAATATCAGAAAACAAATTAAAAATTTAAAAAATACACCTCTACAAGATGATTAAATGCAGTTCACTCAAAAAAATATAATCCAGTCAAAAAATCAAAATCATACTGCCAGCATCCTAAAATTCTTATAAACACTGCTTCTAAATATCTAGTTTGGTTCTGTAAAATACAGGCTTTTTTTTTTTTTTTTGTCCCTATCACTTTATTGCTTATAGTCCACTGCCCTCTGCTGGTAAATTGTGTTATTTTTTAAAGTTAGGCACACACAGGTGTATATCGAAAATCCAAGGGAAGTCAACATAAGCTGATATAATTCATTCTGTTCCTATTTGTGCACATAAGATAACAATGTGATTCACCTGTTTGAAACCTCACCAGGTGACATAATGGGGTAAGTCCACAGACACCCTAGAGAGGCCAAAGCACAAACCAAACTAATCCTTTGCTGCCTGTCCCCCTTTTTCAACCTGAGGACCACATTATTTCATGGGCAGGGCCAGAGGCAAAACTTGGCAGAGTGACAGGCCAGGGCAGAGGTTTCTGCGTACATACACACCTCTGACCATTGCCCTTCCAGGCAAGCGAGAAACATTAACACACTTTAAAAAGACACAAGCTCTTGTCAAGAGTGCAAAGCAAACTGGAAGAGGAATGTGGTCCAAGGAGAGTTTTGAGGGCCAGATAAACTTGGAGTGGCCTATTCAGCAAACCAGGCCTCAGTGTTGCCCACCCATGCTATAGCCTCAAAGAAGTGGCTACATCAACACATCCTGTGGTTCTGTGGTAAGGTGCATGTACTATTGGTGGCCTTCTCTCTCTCTCTCTCTCTCTCTCTCTCTCTCTCTCTCTCTCTCTGTGTGTGTGTGTGTGTGCATGCGTGCGCGCACATGCACACACAAACTTGTTTTTTGTGGTTTTGATTTATACAATTTAATGGCTATATTTTTTAAAAAATCCAGTAATATTTTATGGCTTGGATCATAAATGTCCCTTCCTTAAATGGAAAGGCTCCTTCCATTCCCAGTTTCTTCCATTTTGATCCAGTCAGTAGAAAACAGGGAAGTGGGTTTTTTTGTTTTTCTTCCTCCTTCTGCAGCTCACCGTGCCAGTTCTCACACTGTTTTGATGGGTCCTCAACCCTTTGAGGCTGTTAAGTGCTGCAGGGGAGAATTTCACAGGAACTCCAGACCCAAGCCTTAGGAAAAGGTTTGCCTTCACAACATTTTGTGTTTGCTTCTCATATCCAAAATGGTGGTACCCAGGCTATGCCTTCCTACCTGCAGTTTTAGATGCTGCAGTAAGGTTTGTTTTGTAGGCAGGATACAAGTTGCTTTTCAGACAGTAGTGGCACTGGCTTCCCTGTGGTGCTATCATTGGTAAACTAAGTGATACATGTAGCACATGGGTAGGAAAACTAAAGCCTGGGGGCCAGATCCAGCCCAATCGCCTTCTAGATCCAGCCCGTGGACAGCCCGGGAATCAGTGTGAAATGAAGTTGAGTGTGAATTTCATGCTCTTTATTCAGCTCATAGTAGCGAGGAATGGAAGTTCCCCCAAAACTGTCTGTTTTATATACATTATTTACACAATGGGCCCCACATGATTGGCTAATTCTGGGATTCTCCTGTAGGCCAATCAGGTTGTGGATTCACTTCCACCTGGAGCTGGATTGGGTGGCTCCTGCAGACCAATCAGACTGCTGCATTCAGGATCCTATTCAACTCAGTACATAACACAGTGTGTTTTTACATGAGTAGAATGTGTCCTTTTATTTAAAATGCATCTCTCGGTTATTTGTGGGGCATAGGAATTCATTCGGGGAGTTTTTTCGAAAATATAGTCTGGCCCCCCACAAGGTCTGAGGGACAGTGGACCGGCCCCAGCTAAAAAGGTTTGCTGACCCCTGTAGCACCATCAATGGGCATCATTTGCAGGAACTTAAGGTCCCTGCCCAGAGGAGTCTGCAACTGGAAACAACATCACCAGACTACTGGACCCAACATTTCAACTGTAGTGCAACATTTGGCCACATTATATGTTAAGGGTGGGAATTATTGTTGAGGGAGCGTAGTCTTCTTGAGAAAGCACCCTAATCTACCCCCTTAGCTATGATGACAACAATATTTTATATATATATATATATATATATATATATATATATATATATATATACACACACATACACACACACACACACACACACATTTTTATTAGTTTTTAACATATTAATTAACATTCATACAACATCTTATACAATGTTTTTTGGACTTCCGTCAACACCTCTGATGATTTTCCGTTCTTATCACTTATTATGCATTTCTTAATTTCATATTACCTTTAATTATCCTTAACAAATAATTCTCCTCATTATCTTTTTTCAATATTTCAAATAATTCACCTTACAAAACTTCTTGCAAACCTACTAGCATAATCTGTCCATCACAATTACTTTTCAAATAGTCCGTAAATTTACTCCAGTCTTCTGATGACACCTGAGGCCCTTCTTTGTGTGCCTCGTCCACAGGAGGTGGAGCAACACAAGAACGGGCCTTTCTTTGGTGGCTTCCGCTTGTGGAATACTCTCCCCAAGGAGGCTCCTCTGACACCAGATGAAAACATTCCTCTTCTTCCATGCATTTGGCTAATTATACAATCTATTACCATTCAAACTGTACGTGTTTGCAAGAGGTGTAGTTGATTTTGTTTGTTACTATGGTATGTCTTTTTGTGTTTTTATATTGTAAACCCTGTGATCCTTGGAAAAATTAATGATGATGATGTCATTCTAGTACATGGTGCTGGGGAGTGCATTTCCTTCAAGGCAGAGAGGAGCAATGAAAGTACAACATGTTTGTCATGTGGGAAAGGATAGACTACTTAAAGTCATCTGTTGTTTTCTTCTGTAAGAACCACTCTGGGCCAGGTTAAGATCAATAAGTAGAACCCCATTAGTCTTGCCACAGCCTGGTAGTTATTAGCTTGTGGCAATACATAGATGGGTGAGGCTTTTCACTAGTAGTTCTGGTGTGTTACAGCACACTTCCTGCTGAAACTATATTGTCCATGTTGGTATTCTGATGGCTTTTGAAGATGCACCTGGTCACACAAACATTCCCTTGATCTCTCAACCTGAGCCTCCTGTTTTCTTTGATGTTGTTTCAATGGGAGCATTTTATTGCATATTTTAATTATGCCTATATTTTAATAGGATTTATCATGTACATTAATTACAGAGGTTTATATTTTAATCTCTGTGTAATGAGTTTTTCATACTATGAAAACTGCTTAGAGGTCTATCTTGGCATTAAGCGGTATATTAATTAATTAACTATAATAAATAACTATAAAAGGCCTGCGTGAGCGCAGCTGTTGAACGTGCCCATTCTGTAAGTTATTTTCATGGAAAGTAATCCCTTCTAAAAGGCTGAAAATAGTGTGGCCATGTCTGGAGGGTGGGAGTTGTGTGTTCGGAATTGGATGTAAATATTGGCCAGGCTGGATGTGTTCAGGACCATTGACATCCTGCTATTGCCTTTGGTGCTACATAATTCATGACCGTAAGGGACGCGGGTGGCGCTGTGGGTAAAACCTCAGCGCCTAGGACTTGCCGATCGCATGGTCGGCGGTTCGAATCCCCGCGGCGGGGTGCGCTCCCGTCGTTCGGTCCCAGCGCCTGCCAACCTAGCAGTTCGAAAGCACCTCCGGGTGCAAATAGATAAATAGGGACTGCTTACTGGCGGGAAGGTAAACGGCGTTCCATGTGCTGCACTGGCTTGCCAGATGCAGCTTGTCACGCTGGCCACGTGACCCGGAAGTGTCTGCGGACAGCGCTGGCTCCCGGCCTATAGAGTGAGATAAGCACACAACCCTAGAGTCTGGCAAGACTGGCCCTTACGGGCAGGGGTACCTTTACCTTTACCTTTAATCCATGACCATCACCAGGGACAACCCATCCCACTTCATCACCTAAGATGAAATGGGGGGGGGTGCCACCCCCAATCAAAGCCTTGCTTACCAGGGTCACGTGTTGGCAGCTTGTGGTGAGATCTCACAAGAGTTACCCAAGATCTCCTGAGATCTCGCTGGAAGTCACAGTCCCCATAGCTGCAATACCACAGAGGCAGCAGGGGCAGTCAGGATGCTCACGGGAGCACTGCTTCACAAGATGCTGCTGTCTGAGGTGGCTGTTTCAGTCTGCTTCATGGGCAGGCGGGCCCTGACCATAGCAGGAAGCCAGGAGCAAAGATACTGGTGTTAGCATTTCACTCCTCCGTTGCTGGATGTGTGATTGTTACATCACATGTCAGTGTTTACTTTCCAGGCTTGGAAAGTGTGAGAACGGAAGCCAGTCTTATCACTTTCGCTGTACTGTACTTTTGTACTGTTTTCTTTCTCTCTCTCTCTCTCAGAGGAGAAGTGAGAGGACGTCATGGTTGCTTTGTCCTGTATATATTGCTTAATAAATACTTAGAATGCACACACCAAAGCTTCACTTCGTTTCTGCTATACTCTGCTGAGTGAGTGTGCACATAGTATTTAGATATGTGTCGCTGGTGCGCACTGGGACTGATTTGTGAATGTCCTGGGCTGTGCTTCATCAGGAAGATGCCCGGAGAGGTCTGTCTCATTCTGGGGGCTGCATGTGCCTGCATGTGCCGGCATGTTCCGACAGCTAGCAGATGAGGACAGCCAGGAGAGAACCCACTATGATCCACAATGCACAGACTCCACAGTGGCATGAGGATCACAACTCCACCAGAGATGAGGGAACAGATCCCTTAGGCTATCTCCAAGTAGCCAGGAGGCAACATTGACTTCACTTAGAGAAGCAGTGGGGAAGCTTATGATAAATGTGACTCTCCAAGACTCTCTTGTCTGGGCTTTGGGGCTCTTCCCACACCACACATTTCCTCCAGAGTCCCCAGATCACACCATAGCTGTCAACTTACAGATTTGAAAATAAGGGACCAGCAGCCTCGAAAATAAGGGATCAGCAGCCAAAATAAGGAATTTTGCAAGCACAGGTATGTTCAACTTCTGAGCCCCTCCAAGCCAAAGGCAGAAAGCCCAGCCAGCAGCCAAACGAAGCCTCAAGCGGTGGCTCCCACAGCGCAGCAACCCAGCAAAGGGGATGCAGCAAGGAAAACCACCATCACCTCTCCACTGGGAAGTGCTGAGCAAAGGCGAGTCCCCAGGCAACGCGGCCGATTTGATCGGCACAAGGCATGCAAGTTCCACCCCCCAGTTGTTCTTAGACTCCTTATTGGGTGAGCAACGCAGCCAAGCAACACAGTTGGAGCCTCCCTCCTCCCTGGCCAGCAGGGAGGGAGGGAGAGGAGCTGCTTCCTTTGAAACCCAGGAAATTTAAGGGACATCATCAATAAGGAACAGCAGCGGGACACAGCGCTGGGATAAGGGACTTTCCCGCCAAATAAGGGATGGTTGACAGCTATGGATCACACCCCTAACTGACCCTCCATCTTACCCTCCTTGAGTGTTTTTGTCAAGAATTTTGATAATGCCTCCCGCTTTTCTGAATGGAGGGTAGAGAGGGGTGCAACTGCACATACCTATGCCACACGTTTGAAGAAGTAGCTCTACCTGTGTGAGGAGCTGATAATCTTAAGATTCTAACCTTTATAAAAGACTGTTTGCACACACACACACTTTCCTAGCATTCTGAATCTTTACAGCAATGCTTGACTACAGATGGCCAACTCTTTATATGCCTACAGTTGCCACACAGTGAGTTTTCAAGTCATTACCATGTGGTAAGTGGTCATTTGATCCCTCCCAGAGTGAAATCAATGTTCAGCTTCAAAAGAACTCACTTTCTTCTGATGTGATTTATCCATCCTTTGTGTTCCACCCCCACATCCCCATCCGTGCAGCAACCTCACAGCGCAACCAGAAACTCATGTCTCCCTGGTAGTCCAATCAACAACATCTATCAGAAAACTAATGTTTTCTGCAGGATACCGCCCACCACCCTACATTCAAGTGAGAAAGCAAAGCATAATATATACATTAAGTGTGGGAGAGGTTACAGAGAGGGGGCAGGAGGGAGAGAGATTGATGGGTTGTCTTCAGAAACCCAGCAAAATGACTAATCAGTATTTGCTCCCCATTTCAGAATGGCAATTGAAAGAAAATTATCAGGCTCTCTTTAGCATCCGAAGCCACCCACCTTCTTTTGTTATTGTTGTGAGGGCAGTCGTTCCTCTTCTTGCTAGCTTCACACAGTAGGGCTGCTTTTCAGATTGCTGCCCAGTTCACCTCTAAATGCTGCATGAGATTGCTTTGTGAGAAGGACAAGGCAGAATCTTGCCATCCAATAACTGGGAAGACAATGTCTCCTGCGATACTTGGGGTCTTGCCCTCACGTGTGCTTAATGTATGCTTAGGGCTGAAATGGGATCAAGAGAAATAATGCGCAACTGAATATGCTTGACTGGATTTGAAATGCCACTGTTGTTTTCCACATGCCAAACTCCTACGGAGTCAATAGTGGGAAGTAAAATAGAAAGATGGAGTTTTGATCTGCCATGCACGTGCTTGACTTCTGGAATGCCCGCCCGTCAGATGTCAAGGAAATAAACAACTATCTCACTTTTAGAAGACATCTGAAGTCAGCCCTGTTTAGGGAAGTTTTCAATGTTTGATGTTTTAAATATTCTGTTGGGAGCAGCCCAGAGTGGCTGGGGCAACCCAGTCAGATGGGTGGAGGAGGAGGAAGAAGAAGAAGAAGAAGAAGAAGAAGAAGAAGAAGAAGAAGAAGAAGAAGAAGAAGAAGAAGAAGAAAAAATTCGTTTAAACAACTTTGTTTCCATATTTGGCATGTTACATTGATAGGGGGGGAAAACCCTGACAAGGAAAAGCAGATACAGATGTCGCATTAGCAGGAGGACCAGGAATTTAGGACATAAATTTACTACTTTGGATTTATTGTTCAATATTATTACTGTACTCATACTGCAGATGGGAGGGGGGCGGCAGCTGTAGCTGAAAGAATGGTGACTAGCCTGAGCCTACCTACAAGTTCTTCCTCACACATACACACATGGCAAGAACTATTTGTTGTTTTTGCACTGTTCATTACACTTGCATTTAGAAGCCCCCTTTTTTATAAAAAAATGCATCTACCAACCAGTCCTGTGACTTTATAGCTGTAAGATTTAAGTCTCCAAAAATAGGAGGACTGCAAAACATGGTCAAAGTAGTTGTTGTTCTTGTTGTTCTTGTTGTTGTGTTGAAGATAGCCTTGCAGATTCCCTTGTGTCGGGAGAATGGGTCTTTGTATAACTAAAGAGTTGGCCAAGTACAAGTGAATTGTTGCCATAGAAACCAATGGTCAAAGATGTCATTTGGAAGAAGCATAACATGCATTATGTTGTTACATTACAAAGAAAATCTCCTGTTTTTGTGGAATCGGAATCCACTCATTTTTCAAGCCACAGCTCCTTATAGCCAACAGTGCCCTGTAACTGTGGAGTTTTAAGCCACTTGAAACACTGTGATGCTCAAGGCTACAACATTATTGTGTCCATATTAAAGGAGGAAACCAAGGCCTATACCATTGACGTCACAAAACTTTGTCCAAAAGATCTCTGGCACCCCCATACACTACAGCTCTGGCAAAGAGTGGGTAGCCCTGCCCACCTGTCAAAGGGGCCCAAAGGTCAGGAGAGATAAAGATCCCCATACCTGGTCTGAGATCATTAAATCCAAAATTATCTAACTAAACAACTGCTCAATGGTGGTGGAGCAGTATTGAGCTATTGCCAACAATACCTTTTTGCTAACAGCTCGTGGCCCTTTTATATTTTCGTTATAACAAATTCATATTGGTTTTCAGGAAACTTCAAATCCCTGTGAGCTTTCTTTATGAGACAATTATCATAGTCATCATAAATACAAAGTTATGAGGAGGTTTTCAGCTAATTATCAGCCTAATTAAAAACAATTCAGTATTCTCGGAATTGGAAAGCTAGTCAACTGTGGAGCTTTTAAAAAATTACACCATCACACTTTGCAAAAGTCTTTTTCAATATGGTTGATGAATGAGAGTAATAAAAAACAAAACCCAGAAAATCACATTTCTAGCGCTCCCTGTGTTGACAGGAAGCCAGTGTTTAAATGTGGGTGTAGTAATTGGATTAATAAACCCTTCAGTTCTATTAGCAATTATTAGCATGTGAAATGGGTACAGTCAGGAGATTTTATTAGGTGGGGGGTGGGGAGAATAAAGAGACTGCATAGATGTAAGGCAGAAGTAAAGCTGAACCAGAAGTTCCCAACTCTAGAGATGAGGGTAGCTCGGTGGCAGTGCACAGAATTTGCATGCAGGAAATTCTAGGTTCAACCCCCACCCCACCCCAGTATATCTGGGTTGCTGGGTGTGATCAGACAGCCAGTGATGCAAAGGGTCTTTTGCAGAGAACCAATACTATTCAAAATAGTTGAGGTCACATGATAGAAGTTCATAAAATTATGCATGGCATGAAAAAAGTAGAGAGCAAAAAGTTTGTCTCCCTAAACACTAAAACATCCAGTGAAGCTCAATGTTGGAAGATTCAGGACAGCTAGAAGAAGAGACTTCTTCACTCAGGACATAGTTAAACTATGGAACTCACTGCCACAGGAAGAAGTGATGGCCACCAACCTTGATTGTTTTTTTTAAAAAGGATTGGACAAATTCATGGAGGATAAGGCCAGGACCTTATTTGGCAGCCGGGCAAAACCACAAAATGGCACCCCTGCTAGGGGAGAAAGAGTGAGTGAAGATCTAAATCGGAAACAAGGGGAGACCATAGATCTGGGATCTATGGCCTCTGTGGATCCTGCCACCCGATGTCACCTCACCTTTCCTCATGGATGGACTGGCCCTGGATAAAGCTATCCACAGCTACTAGCCATGAAGAAGAGGAGGAGGAGGAGGAGGAGGAGTTTGGATTTGATATCCTGCTTTATCACTACCCTAAGGAGTCTCAAAGTGGCTAACATTCTCCTTTCCCTTCCTCCCCCACAACAAACACTCTGTGAGGTGAGTGAGGCTGAGAGACTTCAAAGAAGTGTGACTAGTCCAAGGTCACCCAGCAGCTGCATGTGGAGGAGCGGAGACGCGAACCCGGTTCCCCAGATTACAAGACTACCGCTCTTAACCACTACACCACACTGGCCATGCTCTGCCCCCACAGTTGGAAGCAGTAATGCTTCTGAATAGCAGTTGCTGGAAACCACAAAAGGGGAGCGTTTACAAAACTTGGCCCTCCAGCTGTTTGGGGACGACAATTTTGGGACTACAACTCCCATCATCCCTGACCACTGGTCCTGTTAGCTAGGGGTGATGGGAGTTGTAGTCCTAAAACAGCTGGAGGGCCAAGTTTGGCCATCACTGCCTTAGACAATACTGGGCTAGATGGACCACAACAAAATAAATGTTCTGACATGTTTCCTGTAAGACAGCTTCCAGCATTCCTAAGTAATCAGAACTACAAAATTCAACACATTTAGAAGATGAAAATTAAACCCATCCACAGGAGGTTGAGCTCTAGTCTAATTAATCTAGAAACAGGGTTTGGAGGATGAAATATCCTTCACCCAGCTTTGCATCTTGCGTTACGCACATACAAAGCAGTAAATTGTCCATGCCAACAGCAGTGCCAGATTTAGGGGGATGCAGGCCCTCTAGAAAGCTGAGGCAAGCAAGGGCCCACAGCCCAGCCCAGGTGTGACTCACTAGCTCTGGGAGGAGGGGTGTGATTCCTCAGGTAGAATAGGCTTGGAGCAGGTGAGGGTCACCTGCCTCATCAAGCCCAGATGCTGCAATCAGCATGCAAAGTACACAAAGGAAGCACAGTGAGGTGCTGGGTCTGCTCAACTACCCATGTTGATGGACCTTGGGTAGGATGTTCCTGGACCTCTGCAGAACTTTGCTTTGGGTTTGACTATGGGCTGTATCCTGACTGCTGGACTTCAGACGTGGCTTACTTGGATTGACCCTGGACTGTGTTTCCTGACCTTTGGACTTGTGTGGATTGACCCCTGGACTTTGAACTTGACATACTGACTTGCTGCCAGGTAGGCCAAGGGTTTGGGACGCAGCCTTACCACCCCAGATATTCAAATGCCCTATAAAACCTATGCCAATAAATTGAGAGTTAAGCCTTCCCCTTGTGACATTTCCCTGATTGAGAGCACCCTCCAGAAGCCAAAATCAGCAAAACCTGGGAAAGATTAATACATTATTGTTTCCCCCTAATGCTGTATACTTGGGAGGCAACCTAGACTGAAGCAGGAAAAGTTAAATACAAATATAACAGAAATCGGGAGCAACTGGTGGGGTGAAATGGTGGTGCTTAACTGACCTCCTGGCACCAGCTAACAACTTTATTCCAAGAGGCCTTTGGGATCTGACTACTTTTAAGGAAAGGGCTTTTAAATAGTGCTGTGCTGTGTTTACTGTTTTTGCTATCTGTATTTTAATATGTTTTGAGGGTTTTGCATGATTTTAATTTCATTATAGTTTTGTTATTTAAAAACTATTATCTTTTTTTTCTTTTTTCTTTTTCTTTTTGCTTTCTGAGTTTTACCCATGTTTGCTTTAATTTTTGTAAGGTAACCATTAAGGGCGCGGGGATGGTGAGTTATAATTTAGCAATGATGATGATGATGATGATGATGATGATGATGATGATGAAATTGAAACTGGAATCTGACAGTTGCACTCAAAAATGCATTGATGTTGAAGCTGGGTAGACCATTTTGTCAAATACTTTCCAGGTAGAAATTCTCTAACTGTTCAGGATGCGCTTGAAGGAGCAATTATTATTGGTGCAGCAATAAGACTACTAGTTCATTTGCAAAGCTAAGTAGGATCCAGTATAGATTGAAACTGGATGGGAGACTGTGTGTTGAGATTTCCTGCATTGCGGGGGCTTGGACTAGATGACCTTGGGGGTCCCTTCCAGCTCTTATGATTCTATGATTCTATTATTCTAACCTTAGGTAGAATCCTTATCAGAGAAGTGGTGTGCAGGCATAGACTCCTTGAAGTCTACTCTGTATCTTCCTCTAGAGGGCAACATTTCTCCATACATTGAGAAAGCTAAGTGGTAGGCGGACACATCATATAATTTAAATTCCAAAAACTATCTATCTTCATTATAGCTCTGAGACATAGGTATAACGTATTAAGCGGCAAAATGAAATTTATGTGGGCAATTCCACTTGTGTTTAAGTGGAATCCAGTCAGCTGTGTCTTTTTTAAAAAGTCACATTTATGGCAAAACCCCATAGGCATCATGAAGATGAAGTGAGATGCACAAGCAAGTTCTTTTCATGAAGCTCTTTAGCATACTGGCTTGTGCCGAGAAAGAAAGAAAACAGATGCTCTCTGTTCGTGTTATCACTGTCTTGCAGTAATGCAGGATTTTAAATACTAGGATATAGGTCTGACACATGTGGAGCAATAACAAAAGGAGGTATTCAACCAAGTTCTAATCAGAGTAAAGGTAAAGGTAAAGGGACCCCTGACCATTAGGTCCAGTCGTGACCGACTCTGGGGTTGCGGCGCTCATCTCGCTTTATTGGCCAAGGGAGCTGGCGTACAGCTTCCGGGTCATGTGGCCAGCATGACTGAGCCGCTTCTGGCGAACCAGAGCAGCACACGGAAATGCCGTTTACCTTCCCGCCGGAGCAGTACCTATTTATCTACTTGCACTTTGACATGCTTTCGAACTGCTAGGTTGGCAGGAGCAGGGACCGAGCAACGGGAGCTCACCCCGTCGCGGGGATTCGAACTGCCGACCTTCGAATCGGCAAGCCCTAGGCTCAGTGGTTTAACCCACAGAATTATGGAAATCTATGGACCTAACTTAATCCTGTTTATTAATTTCAGTGGGTTTACTCTTGAGTACAATTTAGCTGAAAACTGACCACATGGTGCCTTTGAGCATGTTCCAAGTGCAATTCCTTCACCACTAGCTAACACCTACTGGCACCCTTTTGCATCTGCAGTTAGCATGCCAGACTTCAAGGGGCTAGAACAGGGGTCGGCAACCTAAGGCCCATGGGCCACAAGCGGCCCATGGGGGTCGTTTAACCGGCCGATGGGGGGAAAAAACCCACCCGCTTGGTGACCCCTGCCGCAGAAGCTCCTGCAGCTAATGGGAAGCTGCACATGCCTCCTCCACACCAGAAATAGTGTTTGCACATGTACGCACACACACTCCGGCCCACCATGGCGTCTGCAGGACCGTGAACCCACCCAAGCCACAAAAACTTTGCCGACCCCTGGGCTAGAAATTCAGTATTGTGCTTGTGTGGTGGTTGTTATTATTTATTCAATTTCTGTACCACCCTTCATCTGAGGATCACAGGGCAATTCACAATGTATATATGCATAATGTAGTAACGAAAACAATACGCCCACCCCTGTTAAGAGGCCATAGATGGTTTGATTAGCCAAAGGCCTGGGGGGAGAGGAATGTTTTTGCCTGGTGTCTATAAATATATGATGATGGCACCAGGCAAGCTTCCCTGGTGAGAGCATTCCACAAACAGGGAGCCACTGCAGAAATGGCCCATTCTCGTGTTGCTATTCTGGAGGAGGCACGCACTGAAGACCATCATGTCAGTTCATATGGAGAGAGGTGGTCCTTGAGGTGTGGTCCTGAGCCATTGAAGGTTTTATATGTCAAAACCAGAATTTTGAATTGGGCCGGGAAACTAAATGGCAGCTTGTGCAGCCAGGCCAAGATATTTGCTGCTACAATTATCTGGCCACTGTTTCCAAGCTTATATCTTGCAGCTGTTTGTAGCACCTTTTAGTTTGAATTGCATAGGTTTGCTGTGTGTGTAAAACTGGGGTGGACTTCACGGAGGTGTCCACATTCCTTTTCTGTTATGAAAATCTTTCTTATGGCTCAGCTCTATAATCTTGGTGTCTTTGTGCTGGGACCTGATTTTCCCCTCTTAATCTGATCCATCTGACCTTGGAACACAAACAACCCTTCCACCTTGGCACTTCAAGCAGCCTCTGACCATGTGCAGAGCAAGCTCTGCAAAAAGCAGACTCCAGAGGTGCTCCTAGCAAATGTAGCAGAGCAGTATTGGCTCTTCCCCACCTGCTAAGCATCTGGTGCTACTTCAGCTGCCTGACAGCAACCAGTTCCTCACAATCAGGTGGTAAAAATAAGAGGACTCTTAAAAGGTAATGAGCTTCTTTTAACAATGTGCCATTCTAGGGACCAGCTAAACCAATTGCTACTGGCATGCAGAAATATAAATTAATGACTGTTGCTATGTAGCTTGGAGTGTGCTGATGACAGGTATTCCGGAAATGTAAAAGACCACTTTCATTGCTGTTTTAGAGGCACTCACAGAGAAAGTGCATTCTGGTGCTCATTCACTCCCCTTTAAGAGCTGCCTAGCTACTATCTCATGAAAGGAGCCTCCTGCTTCCCTCCCCTTTAATCTCACTTTATTGTTAGCACAGTGCCTGCCTTTAATCCCTGCAGACCTGTAAGAGCAGAGCAGCCAAGTCAGAGAAGAGAAGTTGCTTCCTTTTTGGTCTTGAGGGGTAAGCCGATTCTATTTCCTTGACAACCATTTCTGTCTTGCACCTGTTTTGTCCAGAGTACTGGGGGGCATTTTGGCCAGGCTATTTCCAAGCTAGATTTGCCTCTGTGTGTCTTCATCATGAACACACAGCTTTGCAGATTTTGTTGCTTGGTGTCATACTTTACCTGATACTTTTATTCTGGGAGAACTTAAGCATGGGGTGCAGGGGATATACTTTGCAAACATTTGTGTTTATATGAAAATTAATAGTGAGAGAGGTTTTGAATGCCATTTCATTACCGTCAGCCTAATGTATTCCTTTGGCATCAGTGGTGTTGCTGCATAGCTCCTCGTCGTCTTCTAACATGCAATTAGCAAGGCTATATTAAGTTTCCCCTTCTTGTCCTGTTCTCTTAACAATGATTATGACTACTAGAAGAGCTTGATTTGAACGACGCAGGAAATGAGCTGAATTATATTGTCAAATAGTTCTGATTACATGCATCATCTCTCTCTCTCTTTGGTTATACGGGCTGAGGTTAAGAGGCATGGTTTTCCCTTCCTTTGCATCTTAACTTTGTCTCTCAAGCAATGTCCCTGCAGTTTTTCTAATAGATTATTAGGCAGCAGACCCAAACGGATCTGCCAGTACTGTAATATATAAAAACCAAGCACATTTTTTTCATATGAAGGTCGTAACACTTGTTCTTAGATTGTAATGGATGGCACATCATTCTGTGGATCAAAGAGAAGAAAACAGGTCTAGCTTATATTTATCTGGGGGTTTTTGGGGGGGGGGAGTAATACTCCCCTTAGACTTAAATAATGCAACTTCTTTCTGTCTGCAAAGCAAATAGATCTATTGGTTAAGCTACAGAAGAGAGCAATTCAGCAAACTCTGCATGTTCTTATTGTTGGGTGGCAAAAATATATGAAGATGTGTGATGCATTTTACCTGCTTAAGGCTCTCCAGGGAGCAGTTGTCTTGTTTTATAGAGCAAACTTTATACATTGTAAATCAAGGGTAGACACTCCTGTGCTTTACAAGCATTTGATTTTACAAGATGTACGACATACATAGTATGTGTCTATTCTTCCTCTGACTTACAGGTCTCATCAGCAATGTACTGAAAGTCTTTCCTCTTCCCTTCTCTCATGTTTTTCTTTCCATTCATCTTTCTTTTTGTGACAGAAGAGGATAATTTATGTTGTGGTTTTGAGCATCTGATTCCCCCCCTCCAGTAGTATATATCAGTAGTCTTTAAGATTTAGGCTGGTTTTAGAGCAATTTAGTGGAAGCATGGAGCAGGTAGAGGGAATATTCACAACTATGGGCACTCGTACTTGTAGCTGTGCAAAGTTGCCTTGACATCAGAAGTAAACAAAAGCTGTGAGCCCATCATTTACCATCTCCATAATCACAGAAGTTTGAAGAATGGGTTTTAATTTGAACTAGCCTCCAACCCTTCACTTAAAAAAAAAAGTATGGGACTGTCTGGTGTCTTGTAATTATTATTATTATTATTATTATTATTATTATTATTATTATTATTGAGGGAGCTCCACTGAGTGCCATGGGATTTGGCTTCTAGAAGAAATGCAGTTATATACACTTATACTGTACACAAGAGTAAGCCCCAATGAACTCAATGAGGTTTACTTCTAAAAGCAAACATGCATGGCATCTGGTTGCGAAGCAAATCTCAGGAAAGAACTCCTAAATTACCGTAACACAACTAGAAATTCCAAAACTATGTAAACGCTAGAGAAATCTGCAACAGGGTAAGTTGAGAGTTACAGAGATTGCACCACTAGACTTTTAAGACATTGGTAAGCATGTATTTTTTCTTAAATTTCTGCATACTGGAAATGTTTCATTAGGTTATTTGAAGAGCCTGCACACACTAACCTCAGGAGGTTGAGCAAAGAGAAATCAACACTTTAAAATCTGGTTCTTCTGTTTTTATGTTACCCAACAGATGGGTAGCCTAAGGAGGGCAAACATCAGGAAAAGAAGGGGAAGTGGTACAGTGGTGCCCCGCAAGACGAAAAACTCGCTAGACGAAAGAGTTTTCCGTTTTTTGAGTTGTTCCGCAAGACGAATTTCCCTATGGGCTTGCGAGTTCTTGTGAGTTTGTTTCCTTTTTCTTAAAGCCGCTAAGCCGTTAATAGCCGCTAAGCCGCTAAGCCGCTAATAGCCGCTGAGCCGCTAATAGCCGTGCTTCGCAAGACGAAAAAACCGCAAGACGAAGAGACTCACGGAATGGATTAATTTCATCTTGCGAGGCACCACTGTAGAATTTAGGTGCAAAGGGGGCATCTGTTCAGTTAACGACTTTATATTTTAGCTTTGGGATCCCCCCTACAACTGATGAAGATGTTCAAACTGTGTACAGTGAACACATAAGAGGGATTGTGAGGATGGGCCCCCACTCTACATTTCTTCAGTTGAACGTTTGCATAGAGCATATGTGTGTACAGTTTGTGTGTAGGACATTCTCTATTCAATTAGAGAACACCGCTTTACCAGAGTTCCTATTGTGCAGGTGAAGCTCTATGCAGGTTCAACTCTATACATGCAATCTGTAGATTGAATTGAAAGTGTGAAGACTGTTCTCCCACCTCACTGTATGTTCAGTGGACCGTTTGAACATCTGCATGAAGTCCCCATCCCCAGAGGTGAATATAGTGTGACAGAGGTATCATTCCACATCATGTCCTTCAATCTTTGGCTTTGTGCATGGTTTAACTAACCCAGTGTGGAAGCTAAAGCCCGGGCAAAAACTCCTGCTAGTGCAACAGGGCTCCCACATCTTTTCTCTTTATATGCACCCTCCAAATCTGCTCTGGAGGCTCCAAAGAAACCCCAGAACAGCATGCAGAAGGGATATTGTTCCATCTGGCAAGCGAAAATGCTTACACTAACCGAATGCTCATAATAGTGCCATGTTGAATTCCACCCAAAGGCTCTATCATACTACCTTAAGCTCCTTTAAAAAGGGGGGGGGGTGGCCTCCAACTGCCAGAGAGACTTGATGGTGCCCAAGCACCATTAATGAATGTAGCACATACTTGCAAAATGGTTGACAACAGAAATTGTTGATGGAATGGAAAATGAGATTCTCCCATGTGATCTGCTATCGCATTCTAGGGTTGCCCTATTTCAAAAAATAAAATCCGGAGACAAAAGTTATTTTTGCCCAAAGTTATTCAGCTTCTTTTGCAAAATCTCAGAGGAGGAAAAAATGTTTTTGAACTATTGGGGGGGTGCCAAAATCATACATCCAGATTTCCCCAGACATTTCAGTGATTTTTCCGCCCGGGTACTGTTTGCAATGGCCGAATACTGGCTATGTCCAGGAAATTCCAGACATATGGCAACCCTATCACATTCCATCACATGTTCATTACGCATTTGTAATATCCATAAGGAGAATGAGGCATCGTGTGGACCTTCCTAACTGTTCAAGGCACCATCAGCTTGGTTCACAGCTTCCCTGTTTGCTTGCAGATGACAGGGGCTCCTTGATTCCTCATGTCACTGCAGTTCATTTCAGTGGCTTATTCAAGCTATCTTTTGGAAGCTTAGCTTTCACATGGTCTCCATGTGAATTCACTGATCACAAGGTGAAGCATGCTGACTGGAACAGCTCAGCTGTATGTTTGATTTATGCTGTCTGCTGAACAGTCAGGCTCCTCAACTGAATGGCCTGAGAGGAGCAAACTTCATGGTTCCCTGTCCCATTTCTGGAGCAAGGACAAAATCATCACATTATCTGGAAAAGGTGTTATATACAAGAATGAAACTTCAGGTGCGGCAGATTCTATTTTCATGCTTCTATTCTTGTGCTTCAGAAGTCTTGTCTAAAGTAGAGAGAGGGGAAATTTAGACTTTGTCATTTTATGACCCATCAGCTGCCCACCTAAAAAAGGTTGGGTACTGATAAGAAATCTAATAGTTCAATCTCTTGAAAGCAACATTCTAATGATTAAAAAACGTGTCGTGACTTTGTTTGTTTTGAATATACTGCTTTGAGCACTGACATGATTGCTGAAAGTTTTCTGCTGTTGTTTTCCTCAGAGTTGTTTAAACAATTTTCAGAAAGTCAGTTTTAAAAATTAGTTTCACCCAGTCTTCATTGTGGATTACATGTCTCCTGATAAATATTAGCCAGTCTTTCCTGATGTTTCATGAGGATAGCAATAATAAAAAAGACATGCATATCTGTTTGAGAAGAGTTTGCAGTCTTACATTGCAATTCTATGCACGTTGACTTGGAGGTATAGTTTGAGTTTAATGGGAGTTAAGTGAATATGAGGTGGTTCTGTACCTCAGTAGAAGAACATACACTTTGCTTCAGTAAAGTTATAAGTTCAATACAATAAAGAAGCTTGTATGCAAGGAACAGACGGGACTAAAGCTTTTTAACCTTGTGTGCTAAGGGTTTTTTTTGTTACTAGCAAGAAGTGTTATTTTTGTGGCTTGGGTTTGATATGAGAGAGGCTTCAGACATGATACCCCCTCACCTGGAGTCTCAGGTGGTACAACCCAGTTCATCACTTCAGGTGGTTCATTCTGCTATCTCATTCTAATGCACCTATCAATCAGGTCTATTTTGGCCAGCCCAGAAAGAATTGCCAGAACTTTCTGGAAAATAACACTGTTCATTGTGCAGGCACTGCATTTTAATTTGTTAATGTACAATGTTGACAGTGCCAGATTCAAGTTTTATATTTTTGCATTGAACCAAAGAGTTATATTATTCTAAAGAAGTGCTGAACCAATTCAATCTTGCCCAAGAGCCAACAAATAAGAACAAAATACAGTATTGCATTCAGAGTGGCTCTTTGGCTCAGTACTGATTAAACTATTTGAGGAATGAACCATCAGATGACATTTACCCTCCACATTCATTTGATCCTGTCAAAGTTCTTTTGATTAGGTGAACACTGACTTTTGCAATACAGTTCTGTGATGTGGCCCTGTTTTCAGGGTGAGGAGGATTTTCTCTGAGTAGGATTGTGTCTTTAAAATCCAGGTTTCAAATATCTGAATTGCCTCAAATTTCTGTGACAGCAAACTTTCCAGTGACTGTGTGACTCAGCCATGCAGTATTACAATTTGTGGTGTTTCTTGTGCAGATTGTTAGGTAGGTCAAGGACAATACCAAATAAAACTAGACAGCTGCAAGTATTGACAATAAAGATTTCCCTTTTGAATCTGTCCATCAGCATGCAGATAACAGCCACAGAAAGCCATCTTTTACCGAGACTTGCAAGTTAACAGCTCACAGGGGAACATGCACACTTGCAAGTGGATAAAGGCCAACTCACATTTTGGCCTTTAAGGAGTTTGTAGACTGAAGCTGTCATTCTTTAGCAGCTGAGTCAATTTCTCTTTCAGTACACCTGAATTAACCTTTGAAACCCAATGCTGGGGCACTGGAAAATCATGTCACCCCATTAATTAAAGGTGGCAAATACAGTTTCAGTAGGAATTGAAAATCTTAACTACCTGTCACAAGAAGTGAACTTTTGGCTTCTTTAGCTATAGCTATTTCTCCCTGTTCAGAACGTTCCTTTTAACAAAAGATTCAATTAGGACACCGGCAAATTCAGCCATGGGCCTGGAGGCTCTCCCTCCTTGATTCTGAAAAGTGAGAAATGGAGTGTGCTTTAGTCCTTGAGGCAATATTGTTCTTAGCATCAATTCCTAGTCTTTGGTTCACGAAAAAGAGAGAAAGAGAATTCTCAAGTGCCTGCGCTTAATAGTGCTCCCAGAAATCTGCTTTGAAGGACACTAACTTCTTAAGCAAAGGTATAACATTTTCTTGGTACATTTACATTTTCTGTTTATCATATAAGGTGCCACTTGTACTTATGGGGTCATTGACTCAGTGTGGTGGATAGATTGCTGAGAAAGCCTGGATTCAGTTTTCTACTGAGCTATGAAATTCTATGGATGACCATGGGCTTGTCATTCTCTTGTAGCCTCACAGGGTCGTTGTGAAGATCAAGAGAAAAAATGAATGGGACCGCATATGCTGCTCTGAGCTCTTTTTGAGAAAGAGAATTCTAATTAATCAATGCTTTATAGATCTAGGTTGTAAGAAGGAGCATCTGTTTGCATTTCAAAATGTGCAGTATTCCCACATAAGTAGGTATATTGTAAACCCAGATGATACAGAAACCCCCAGTTTTTATTGACTAGCAAACAATTATGTTTTGGGTTTTTTCAGATACTGGTGCAATAATGTCAGTTTTTAGATATCAGTGCAGGATACTCTAAAGCAGCCTTTGCCAACACAGTCACCTCCAGATGTCTTGGACTACAAATCCCATCAGCCCCAGCCAGTATAGTTCTCAAAATAGGTGCTGTCTAAGGAGGTTTCTAGTGGAGGCACATCCACCTTCCTTGCTACTCACTCAGGTGGGTAAGGGCAAAAGAAGGCACAACTATTAAACATGCAGGAGCCCTGCCTTATTTTCACCTGGCTACCCTACTGATCTTTCAAAATATTATTGTTTGCCATTAAAAAAAATAGATGCACCCGCATTCATTATCCAAGGAATTGGTTAAGGAAAATACTGTTATCCAAATCCTGTCAAGGGTTCTCATGAAGAGTAAATGTCTTTCTAGGGTTTTATGTCCTGCCCCAGCTTCATGCCAAAGTAATATTGTCTTGTGAGTTCTACTTCAGGGATGGCCTGTGGCCTTCAAGACGTCGTTGGACACCAACTCTCATAGGCCCAGCTGGTGCAGCCAATGTTCAGGGAGTTGATGGGAGTTGATGTCCAACAACATCTAGATATGTGTTTCCCATTCATATTCTAATGATTTGATACATTCTGGACCTTTTTGATCAATTGGGCCATATAGTAATTTTTCGCTAACTTAATAAACTAAAACAAAAAAAATTCCTTCCAGTAGCACCTTAAAGACCAACTAAGTTAGTTCTTGGTATGAGCTTTCGTGTGTATCTGAAGAAGTGTGCATGCACACGAAAGCTCATACCAAGAACTAACTTAGTTGGTCTTTAAGGTGCTACTGGAAGGAATTTTTTTTGTTTTGACTATGGCAGACCAACACGGCTACCCATCTGTAACTGTTAATAAACTAAGCATTTGGGAGCGTTCATGGCCAGTATCTTTCTTTAATTCCTGCTTTGCATGGAAAGTGTTAACTCTGTCAAGTTAAGGTTTGTTTCCACTAATTCGTATCTTGGAATAATTGACAGGGGCATTCATTCTGGTGGCTGTAGAACTTGTCTGGTTTTCTGTGTGCTTGCTCTGAATTCCATTGGTAGGCTATTAAACTAAATGAGCGTAGTCAGAATGAGATCCTACATCTCTAAGAGCAACTATAAACTACCATCATTAGCATCTAAACTACTGTGTTAGCATCTAATATCCCAAAGCTTTCCATTTAAAATGAAGATGTGCAGGCAGCCACCCTAATAGAAATAGCAAGCATAATCATTACGGTGCATTGTGATGGGATTGAAAGGGAACAGTTTCCATGTGATTATTTCCAAAATTGATTCAGTATGGTAATTGTAACATGTCCTGCTCTCTGCGTATAAACAATGAACAGGTTTAATATCTTTTGCAATGAGAATCCAACCTTGTCTATCACAGTGAATAATAGGACTCAGCCATTAATAGAAATTATGCTTGTGTTTCACATGTACGTTTTTAGTGGCTCATTTCTTGAAGGATGTGCGTCTTCAGTAAGAATTGTAGGCTCTCAACTTGGCTAAGAATCAGCTCTCTCTTTAAAACTTTAGCTTTCAAAGTTGTGCTGAAACCCCTGCTTGGGTTTATTTTAGTCAAAACTTACCAGAGCACAGCCTGAGTGTGTGATGCCGTCTTTCAGTCTGAAGACAACAGCAGAAGAGGGTACCTCAAGAGCAAAACACCATTGTTGAATTCAGTAACGGATGGACCTACTGCACTACTAAACTTCAGAGACAATCATTTTGTTTATCTTGATTGTGATGGGCACAATGGTAGATTGGCAAGCCTTAACTTTCAAATGTTTTAACAATCAGTAGCAACAGCAAAATGCTTTCTCTAAAAATTAGGCTTTTTTTCTTTTTCTTTTTCCTTTTGCTAATGTAGCTGAGTCCATAGACTTGCAAAACACCCCAGCAAATAATGTATGTGGTAGAGGAAAAGTGTCTCTTCCTAAATTTACATTTTGTACCTTGCTGTGGCCGGTGGGTCTTAATGCCACAGCTACCTACCAATTCCTGGTTTAAAATATTGGTGTGTGATAGCTACAAGTAGTTATTCACCATAACTAGGTGTTGCCATGATAATTCACCTCATGCATTAGCAAAATGAATTTTTCTTCCCTTTGTGTCTGGTTAAAATTAACAAAAGCAAGTCCCATCTTGCAGGAATCCTGGGTTGAGAAATGATGAAGACTGCTGGTTTACAAAATTTGTGAAGGTCAATTTTACCATAACCAGTCTAATGTTATAGTGGATATGGGAGACCAGCCATTAAAAAAAGTGGAGTCTCCTGCTCAAGAAGAAAGACTTAGTATTCCTACACATTAAGTTCAATGGCTGTGAAGCACGATACAGTACCTTAAAACAGAGGTGGGCATGCTTGAGGCTTGTGGAATCTACTGGATGTCTCTTGTTTACTAGATCCCCAAGATCCATCAGCTAGGTTTGAGCCATAGTGATGCAGGTGGGACACAAAGAGGCTATTTAAACAGGCTCTGTGAATTGAAACTCAAGAGAGGTTGTTTCCTGCCCTACCCCATCCCCAATGCATTTCATTACTATTATATGTTGCTGTTTGCACCAGAGAGGAGCCAGAAATGTCTTCATCTGATGTGTATTACCTGTTTTGTTTCCCCATACTAAACTCTAATTCACTGAAGCTATCTGCACATGTGCCTGGCGTGCTCTGGTCCATGGGGTCACGAAGAGTCGGACATGACTAAACGACTAAACAATAACATCTGCACATGTACTACAGCTGCCTGAAATGTATACATCTCAGCTTAAGCATGGCTTCCTTTTTTCTTTCTTTTTTATAAATTGGATAGAAGCTGGTTTGAAGGGAAATGAATCAAATAGGAGTTTTTCTCCAGCAGCTATGGGATACTTATAGGTTGTGGCTAATGTCACTTAAATTCAGTTGGCTTCAGACACCAGGGGTAGGATGAGCTAGATCTGGAGTAAGTGGTAATGTGTACACAGCCTAGGTGTTAGGCCCAGGAACTTGTATTCATTACCAGAACTGAACACTCAGCATTTTCACACAAATATCCCTCCTATTTGGCTTCCACCCCCACCCACATTTTCTTAATTTCAACAGAGAGAAAGAAAGGGTTATTGCTATTGTTAAACAGAAGTCAGAAACCTTTGCCAATCTGCCCAGACTCGCCAGGGGATCTACCAGTAGATTCGGATCTACTTTTTGCCCATCCCTGCCTTGGAGTACCACTGATGTAAGAAGCAGCCCAATCACCATTGCCCAAATTAGGCTAGACTTCATCACATGATAGTACAGAGTCCTTTGTGGGTTCACATAATTTCTAATAGTTTAGTCTTCCTCAGGCATGTGGTTTGAAGAAAGGCTACAGAGCAGAGAAGGGGACTGAATTACAGAAATGGGCCACAGGCTATACCAGAGCCTATTGGAAAATGAAATAGACCTGCCACACACAGATGAGAATGTATTGGAGGGTTAGCATTAGTAACTGTGTTCCAGCTGCAAAAGCAGCGACCAGGTTTTGTTTTGTTTTAATCCCTGTAACAGTTTTTACTTCTCTGACACCATTTTGATTTCCTGTCAGAACTCTCAGCTTCAACTCTGGAGAAAATGGGCTGCCAACAAGAGGAGGAGGGCAGTTCCTGGAAAAAACAAACCAGCAACATCAGAAAAACATTCATTTTCATGGAAGCACTTGGATCGTAAGTGTTCATTATTCTTTTTATTTATCTTTAAAAGCACTTATGCACAGTCCTCTCAAGGTGCAAGTCAGCACCCAACTGGAGGTAGACCACTGTTAGGTCATGGCCTGATCCAAGATGGGTTGCAACAGGAGCACTACCGCTATGCAAATACAGGGTAAAATATTAAGAAATGGGTCCCTAAATGCATGTTTGGGTTAAAAGTGAGTACTGGGTCCGAGAAGGTTGAAGGTACCTGGGGTAAACAACAACAGTAACAATGAAACCAGTTAAAAACAAATCAGTTGGCACGATATAATTAATAATAATGCTCACCCCACTGTGAAAGAATTTTCAGAAAAGATAACTTCACACAGTACAGCAGGGGTGGGAAATGCTTTTCAGCCCCCATTCTCTTATGGGTAATCTTCTGAGGACCACATCCAGAACCAGAGGCAAAACTTAGTAGAGCAATTATTGTAAATAATAAAATAGTACATTGTGGCGCTGTGGGTTACACCACAGAGCCTAGGACTTGCCGATCAGAAGGTCGGCGGTTCGAATCCCCGCGATGGGATGAGCTCTCGTTGCTCGGTCCCTGCTCCTGCCCACCTAGCAGTTCGAAAGCACGTCAAAGTGCAAGTAGGTAATTAGGTACCGCTCCGGCGGGAAGATAAACAGCGTTTCCGTGCGCTGCTATGGTTCACCAGAAGCGGCTTAGTCATGCTGGCCACATGACCCGGAAGCTGTATGCCGGCTCCCTCGGCCAATAAAGCGAGATGAGTGCTGCAACCCCAGAGTCGGCCACGACTGGACCTAATGGTCAGGGGTCCCTTTACCCTTTACCTATAGTAGGCAAGTTTCTGCAAATTAACATGCCCCACTCTAGCCTCATTCCACACAAGCAAGAGTCATTGTCAGAGCTCATAGACACATTTCAAAGAGGAAAAAACACTCAAGGAGAATGCCAAGCTGTTGGAGACAGAGGGGTTTGGAAGAGATCTTTCTTTTAGCAGAGTTAGTACAATTGCAATTGCTCCAAGCACATTAAAACTTGGTTAGATTTACATCTGCTCTCATCCACCTTCAAGCAAATGTTCCCCATAAATAACTTTAAAAAGGTAAAGAACCCCTAACAGTTAAGTCCAGTTGTGAACAACTCTGGGGTTGCGGTGCTCATCTCACTTTACTGGCCGAGGGAGCCAATGTTTGTCCGCAGATAGTTTTTCCGGGTCATGTGGCCGGCATGGTTAAGCCACTTCTGGCGAAACCAGAGCAGCACACGGAAACGCCGTTTACCTTCCCGCCGGAGTGGTACCTATTTATCTACTTGCACTTTGACGTGCTTTTGAACTGCTAGGTTGGCAGGAGCTGGGACTGAACAACAGGAGCTCACCACGTCACAGGGATTCGAACCACCAACCTTCCGATTGGCAAGCCCAAGGCTCAGTGGTTTACAGCACAGCGCCACTTGCATCCCACAAAAAACTTAGGCTAGGATACATCAGACACCGAGCTTTGCAAATAAGTGAATGTTTTGCTCAACGAGTTTCCAGAAGTTGCAGCAAACAAGTCCCCATTGGTCAGCAGTAAAATGAAGGTGAAAAGGGTTCCAAATGACTTAAAAGAAAAGTGCATAGTTTACTTCCAAAAAGCATCATGCAATCTTAGAGCGCAGGCTGTTAAATCTCCTTTTGGAGAGATCAGTTCACCTCCAGG
The DNA here is from genome assembly GCF_964188315.1 of Podarcis muralis. NCBI lineage: Eukaryota > Metazoa > Chordata > Lepidosauria > Squamata > Lacertidae > Podarcis > Podarcis muralis. Next base: position 64,494,196 of record NC_135659.1, read on the forward strand.
GAGCCATGGCTGCATGGCTTCTTGCTTGTTCCAGGAACCATGAAAGGGAAAAAGAAAGGGGGGGCAGAGGCTGCTGATAATCTGCTAAGCCACACCCACTCTAATTTAAGATCAGGGTTCAGATTAACCCTTTCATGCACACAAGTCCAAGTCAGTAACTGTATATTACAAAAGAAGGAAGGCTGGTGTGGGGTGTGACCTGGGAGGAGAGAGTATGGTTGAGGAAAGGGGGTGTCCTATGGAGAGTTCCATGGAGAAACATAAGAGTGTATAATGGGTGTCATTATGGCCATTGGACTTCCCTCAATTTGAACACAACCCACTATTAGCGTGGAAAGGAAACCCCACTCTCACTCTCTGATAACAACAAACATGACCAAAGAGGCAGACAGTCAGCTACAAATTCCCTCTGAAAACCATGTGGATCAGACAGCAACTATACCAGTATAAATACAGCACAGCCCTAACTCCCAGCAGCCTCAGCCAGCATGGCCAATGGTCACAGATGAGAGCAGGAGGAGTCCGGAGGGCCACAGGTTCCCCCCTCCCCGTGTGATGTCTAGTTAAGTTATAAGATGCAGTAGAAATCTTTTGTACAGCTTGCAGTCGTCATTTCTTGCTGCCTGCTTCATTCCAGCTGAGTGTTTACGGAGTCATTTTACTTGCTTTCCCCCTTTCTTGCCCCCCCTTTTCCATTCTGTTTGACAAACACAATCAGTGAGTTTCATAAGGACCTGTGCCCCAATTGCAGCTGCCACAGCCTCTTGATTATGATTACATGGCTGAGTGGTCAAAAGATTTCTCCTTCACACATTACATCCTCTTTAATTCTGCCATGGCATTTAAGTGACTCCAATATTGTGCCACAAGTGTCATTTTTCTCCTCCCTCGAGCCCGTGAGGGGTCTGCTTGTCTTCGCAATTATCCCTGCCTACCAAGATTCATTTTGCTCATAATGGATTTTTAAAAACACTTTACTCACTGCCACTGTGTCGATTTACATTTTCCCAACAGGCTTCCTTTTTTTTTAAGGTGTCTCAAGAATGTCCCAAATTGCCTTTAGAAAGCCCCAGCCCTTATAAAAACCTTATAAAAACTCTTACTTGCATCTCGACCAGGACAAATTACTGAACTGCTGATGATTTTCCCCGTGAGCAAAATTTGCATTTGGATGTATCCTAAAATGAACAAGAGGCACTTTAATCTTAAAAGCTATCAACTGCTTGAAAAGTATTTGTTGTTTTGAAATACTTATGTAGAAACAGGGTCTAGGCAGGGTTGGGTATCCTGTATGTAGACTGGGCCCTCTGTGGCACTTACGAAAGAAGATGCAAGTTTGCATAAAAGTTGCATATGCTTTATGTCACATGCGATGTTGTAGCTTCTTTTGCTGGTGGGGGGAGCAACCTCAAATACATCAGGGTCACAAGAGAGGTAGTAAGATGTAGGAATAATGGAGACAACAGGAGGTTGGATGCAGGTGAGCTGTGCAGAAGCACGCTGGCAAGCATGCTCCAAGGAAGCTGCCAGCTAGCTCTGTAGAGGCTCCTTTTATTAGCAGAAGTCAACAATTGGAAACAGTAGTGGAACCACCCTGAACTTAACGTATTTCCATCTAAGCACATTTCCAGAATTAGCAAATACACGTGTCAGCAGGTGTTTCCCTAAAATGTTCCCCGATACTTGATTACGTCTGTGTCCCCGGTCATGCTCCAGCCAAGCGTTATGTCTAGTTAGTAAACAAATCTGTGAGAGGACAAACAGGCGAAAAACCCTGTTTTCTAGCCAAGAAGGTCAGGGAAAGCAGGTGCAATGCTCCTTGACATACTGTTGCATGTCAGGTGCGAGGTTTGCCTTCGCAAAGCGGAGCATTACCTCCACATCAAGATGTCCAACAGAGAGAATATGAACAGCATACCTTCCAACACAATGTGGCCCAAATCTGGGACACCATCTTCCAGGTCCACACTCCTGTGTTAGTCACGTGACCTGTGCAAGATCACAGTCCCCAAAAGGCACTTTTGGGAGCAGCTCCATGCCCCAAAAAAGTGCAGCTTGAAATTGCAAAAGACTGTGGTGGCCATTTTGGCCACTGTTCTTTCGCAAGGAAAAAAAATTGATGTCCCTTTTTTCTGGGGCACTTGATGGGTATGCAACAGGTGAAGCTTGCCCCATATTTGTAGTTCCAAAAGGCTTATTCCGCTTAGTATATTTCTGTCCCCTAGCTGTTAAAGGCATAAAAGTCCTGCTCGCTTCTAATACCAACCCTTAACCATGCAAAGAAGTCAAGTTTCATGTGTTGTCAATGAGTTATGTTACTGCAGGTCAGGTATGGGAAAATTGTGGCCCTCCACACCCTGCTGAAACTACAACTCCCATCATCCCAAGCCATTTGCCATGCCTGCTGAGGGCTGTAGTTCAGCAACATCTGGAGGGCCAAATAGGTTGTTTTATATCTAAAAGCTGGTTGTTATTTCTGGCTAATCAGAAATCGGCTTGTAACTCTCTTGTTACGGAAGTCAATTGCGGCTTGTACATTGCTGCAACAGGCAACTGAAGTGCAAGAGGCGAAGGAAATGCCAAAATAAACAGCCCCTGTGCAAAGTACCAAGCCTCCCTTCCACTTTATAACAAAGCTATAAACAGCCAGTGGCAGTGTAGGTCTATAATGGAAAATGATACAAGAATTGTGAGCAAAACTGAAATATAATTGATACGGTTAAATGAAAGCTTCATTTGCTAGAGAGAGAAAAGCAAAACCCTATTTCAAGGATTTGAAACTGATAAATTCACCTGACTTTGAATAGTGATGGAACTGGAGCTTTGGTTTTAAAAGAATATACAGAGGTCTGTTCCTTTAAATGCTTTTAAAATATATTGGGAGTATAGCCTGCCTTTTTCACTTATGCTTTCATGAACACATGTTCTAGGCTGGTGATGCATCCACGGTTAGTCACCCCAGGGATGAGATCAGTTATCCAGAGCCAGTACCCTGCAGTGCAATACAGAAGGAAGGCGAGAGAAAGCTTTTGTTTCCTCTGCGCCAGCTTGTTGATTCAAGTAGTCTAAATGTGGGGCTGTAATTATCTTAAACTGTTTAGAAATGAAAGATAGAACAGATGCCGGAGCATCTGAGCTGTGGGCTGCTGATTTCCTACTGTCTTCAGTTACGAGGAAAGATGCTGCTAGAAATTCTGACTCCTTCCCCGATGCAGTGGGCGTTTCAGTGGGGAAGCGTTACTGGAAAGGGCAGGTAAGAGAATAAAATAAAGTACAAGATGGAGACAAGAGCACCCAGAATCTCATCAAAACGCCACCATTCCGAGCTGTTCACACGCCACATGCATGTAGGTGCGCTGTGAAACCGTTGAACCTGCTGGTTCTTCATTTGTGATCCTAAGTTAATAGGCTTCTGTTCTCTTTAAAAAAGCAGCACATTAGTTTTCCAGACCTCATAAAAAAAGAAAAAGAAACCAGGCATGGTGAGCTGAGCGCAGGCCATGCTGAGGATCAACATGGATTAGACAACGTTCTCAGAATTAGCCATTAAATACATATCATTAAAAAAAGTTGGTAGTGGGTGTGGTGGATCAGTCATCTGGCCTATGGGGCTGTTAAGGGGCCTTTGCCACAGATGCAGTCCTGATCTAGATCAGAGCCCCCATATCTACTGTTTGCATTGGGAGAAAACCTCCCTTGGTGTGACTATGAACTTTTGTTCCAACGCAAATATGAGACACAAGGTGGCCAGTTGGGATCACAGGGTTGTAGCCAATGAAATTTTACTCAGAGTAAACGCACTATGACCAATGGGTCCCAAGTTCATTGTGTTCTTTAATTTCAATGGTTCTGCTCTGTGTAGTTGGTTCTGCATTGGGTGCATCCCCTAGAAGGTGGCAAAAGATTAAAGGCCTGTACCCACTGCAACACAGTCTTGATTTAGATTGTGTGGGGTAGCATGCTTATGACTTGGTGCAATTGCTAATTGTGGGGATACCATCTTGTCTAGCCTTGCCTTCAAATACCCAAAGGAAACAGGAATGAATATGGCTTATTCTGCACAATTCTTAACAGTAGTATTGGTAACAGACAAACCCCCCGCCCAAAGTACTGTTTACATTTGAGGCAGGTTCAGCTGTGCTGTGCAAATTATGGGTTGTTGAGGGCAAGTATCATCTAGGAACTGGTATGTGTTGCATCCTGATATCCATGAAGAACAGTTTAGCCAAAGAAGTGAATCAATAATGAGTATACATCCTATCTTCTTTCCATATACCTTTTTTGTTGTTGTTGTTGTTGTTGTTATGCACAACATCCATATGCCAGTGCTAGTCACAGTTTCAGCCATCTACTGCCAACTGGGACAGCCGAGTTGGCAACAGAAATACCTGCAAGGAATACCAAATGCAAGTTGCCCCATGCAGATATTTCCCAGATAGACCCTCTGTCTCTACCAGCCCATCTGACTACAACCTGCTTGGAATAGGCTGTTTCCTGCTTGGCAGGGGGTTGGACTTGATGGCCCTTGTGGTCTATTCCAACTCTATGATTCTATGATTCTATGAACCCACAAGCCCAGCAGATTAAGCACTGCTGAAAGAAACTACAGGGTTTCTCTGAAGATCATATCCATGGAGATGGCTTAAAGAGAGCTCTTGTTGAGTCATGCAACAAGGGAGGAGCAAAAGAGAGTGGATAAGAATCTGCTGTGCTTTGCTGTGTTCCTGCACACCACCATCACTAACCAGTGTGATCACTAAAAAGGAAGTAAGAATAGGCTGCACATTCTAAAGACCTCCCAAGCCATTGGCTGAACTGCTGTGATGTCATGTAAGCCTAGAAATCAAAGAAATTAGCCTCTCTCCACCAGTGGTTGAGTTACTGTTGTGTCATGGGATGCTTACAAGATGAAGAAGACAACAAGGCATACATCGTCTTTAACTGCTGCTCCATCACTGGCTAAGACTCACAGATTCCACTGTTAGTGGAAGAACACTAAGAAGGAGACTGTCCCTATAACGACCTTTTTACATAACCTGGTTAATGATATTATTCTTATTGCTCTAATGTATCTCCTCCAGGGCCCTTTTGGCCAAAGAGCAGAATAAAAAAGTTTAGTACCTGAGGAGTTCAAGATGTCTCATAAAAGGGCCTATAGATAGGATCTGTTTGGCCGAAAAAGCAATGTTAAGTGTGTATGTATGAGAAAGTGTGTGTATTTGCTTGCAGGAAGAGACAGAGGGACTACAAAGAAGGTACTGCAAAGATACAAAAAAAATGTTCAGGGTGTTTTTTTAAAGTCTCTAGCTTATTTAAACTTCAATTTACTTTTGTATCGTTGCAGCATCAAGATGAGGTAAATAGGCAGGTGGGCGTACTGAATGGAAAATGAAGCTGAAGGATAAAGAATATGACATTTTTTATCCAGATGGCTTTTAATTATGTTTCTCTTTGAAAATGACACTAAGGTCTGTGAATGGGGGAAGAGAAACCACAAACATTGCAAAAAGTTAACCATCGATACAACGTTAAAAATGCTTTGGAGAAACCGCTGACTTTGTCTCCCAGAGAACATTAGGGATCCCTTCCCAATAAATGTACCATGCAGGTTGTAGAATGCATTTCCTCATGGCTGAAGGACAGCTCTGGGAGAATCTTGCTTCAGAAGTGTGAAGCTCCTGTGGAGATGTCAGTAGAGTAGCCATTACTAGCTGCAAGGGCTGCTCAGGTGGTGAGAATTAATCATGACTGACCTGTAAAATAGACAGCACTATCTCGGCTGCCCATGTGTTTAGCTGCCTGCAAAAAAGCCTTTAATAAGATTGCCAGCTTTAAAAAAGTTAAAAATACACTTCCTGCCATAGACCTGAGAGCTGCAGTGGGTGTTCATTTATCAGGTCTTAATTAAGCCTAGCTAGTAGGCTGATCAAGAACTGGACAACTAAGGTCAGAGGCCAAAAAAGAAAGTTTCTGCTGTGGCTGAAATAACTGGTCATTTCCCACCCATCGTTTGACTGAAGGATTTTGATGAACCTGCTGGTGCATGATCCATATAGGTGAGCAGCCTGGCATACACAATATAAAATAACACAAGCAGAAATGCAAACTGCATCATCCTAGAGCTACTCCAGCCATGACAAGGAGTTTTCAACCAAGGCTCTGTCCCGGGGTGCCAACTCTTGCATCTGACATGAGCTAATTTTATGCACATCTGTGGCCTCTCCTGACATATTTATTACTGTTGAATTCCCTGTGTTTATTCATGTATTAAGTGTAGATGTCGCCCTTCATCCAAAGATCATAGTTATTTTATTCTGAGCTTCTTTGCAGAGCTGGCCATGTCAGAAGACATGCAAGAGAGACTAGATGGGTATGATGCTTCTAGTGTTACAGGGGGCAGGAGGCAAGAGAGAGAGGACATCTCTTGAATTATGCCATCCCAGCCTCTGTGTAGTAAAGCTGCCCTTGAATTTGGGGAACCCTTGAATTTGGGGAACCCTTCTGGCAATGAGCATGCTCCTTCATGTATGAAGGCAAGCAGATTCTATTATCATTCCCTCAGCACAGCCTGACCACTAACGCAAGGATGTCCAGAGAAAAACAGTTCCTACCATTTCCCAAGCCTTTACCTACAACAATGGATGTGTGCTGTACTGAAATGCCTGACCAAAAGTGTGATGTGCTGGAATCAACCTGAAGGTTGTTTACAAATGTCCATCCCATATAGTCACTTTCTGAATCAATGGAGTAGAAAATAGCAGGGGAAATCAAAGAGCCAAGACACCAGAGGTTGGATGTGTATTAGATTTGCCTTGGTAGTTCAGTCAGTAGAGCATAAGACTCTTAATCTCTGGGTGGTGGGTTTGAGCCCCACGCTGGGCAAAAGATTCCTTCATTGCAGGGAGCTGGACTAGATGACTCTCACCGTCCCTTCCAATTCTACAATTCTGTGATCATAGATATGCATCCAACCCCTCCTTCCCCCTCATTGAAAGCTGCCATGTTGATGCCATCTTCAAACATATCAATCCAAGTCTTCATTCTAGGTTTATACATTGCAATGATACATTATCAAGAAGTTTTTTGGTTTTTTTAAATCTTTGCAGCTGTTGTATTTCAGCCATCACTCTACACTGCTGTTTTCTCTCTACATTTCCTATGCAATCACTCGATAGAGAACTTCAAATCCCACTGTGTATTTATGCAATTAATATACTTGAGTTTGCAGCCAACCCCCCAGGTCTAATGACTAATGCCACCTGCATATGAAAGGAGTGTTGATTTATTACCATTTTCCTTGCTGGCTATTGATGTGACAGTGTTTTCTGCATGTGTTCTGTGCTAGAAGTTAAACCATGCCTCTGAAATCGATTTGCCTACATTTCGATCTTTGCTTTCCTCACAGAGGTGCTTTTTCAGAAGTTTTCCTGGTGAAGCACCGAACGACTGGCAAGCTTTATGCCTTGAAATGCATTAAAAAGTCACCTGTCATCCGGGACAGCAGCCTAGATAATGAAATAGCTGTGCTGAAGAAGTAAGTATAGTTGGGACACCAAAACAAAGCCAGGTGCTGTTTCCAGAGCCTCGCAAAAAGGCTACTAGATATGTATATATGAAGCACTAAAGGGCATCACCAAAAAACATGTCCCATGAGGGACAGAAGAAGTCATAGCTGAAACAGCGAAGTTTCATATTTGATTAAAGCACTAAAGAAAGAAATGCTTTAAATATGTTTTCTGATCTGTTCTTGCCATGTTGCAATCCAGGAACCAACAGCATATAACAGCTAAAATTTAAATCGGCCTTTAGATGGCACATGTTAGCTTATTGGGATGGTTTTCAAAGTGGGTGACAAGCTTTTGTGAGGGCTTAGCAACACCATAGACTTGTTGCGATACATAAATGGAATAATTTAACATCTCAGAGTGATTTTGCAATGCAATTCAAACCACACACAAAACAATATCATGTATGAAAACCCAGCCCTACAGGCAGGGTATAAGATAGTAAATTTTGCATGCATGCATGCAGATACCAACTGGAGTAGAGGGTAGGATCCACTTTGAAGGCTTTTTGAAAGAGAAAAATTTTCAACATCCAGCTATAAGGCAAGAAAGACAGCACCAGATATGTTCCAAAGAGCATGTGCCACCACACTAAAGACCTGGTTTTAGCATTATGCAGAATGGACTTCCTGATGATCTTTTGCAAATGAGAGTGATGGACCATGATAGCTAAATAAAAACTCTATGTTCAGAGGCAGTGTTCCTTGAATTATTATATAGCATAGTCAATCAATGGGAGATAGTTATTTCTTTCATGCCACTCATTCCAATTGTTCATCCAATGATTGCAACAAAAAGGTGGGTTATCTCAACCTTCATTCTGATCCCTCAAATAAATATTTACACTATTAAGAAGGCATGGTAAAACTTAGAGAGGAAGGGAGGGAAATATAAGAGCTGTTTCTAGGGAATTCAACCTTTAGTTGCATCATTAATGAGATAAGTGCAAGGAGGTTTTTATTTGAATGATTATTTTTATTGGGTGGAATCTAGTGTTTGCAAGTGGAATTTCTCCATCCTCTCCTTCCTCAGCATTCCTCCTTTATTCTGGTGGTTCCTCCAACCTTCCAAAGTCAATTTTGAGGGCATGTGGAAGGGTTATGGGGCACAGGAGAGGGTAGTGAAGGCCAGTTATGCAATCATTTGATGCAACCCATTATTTTCTGTGATGGTGATTATTGTATTGTATACTTGAAAGAGCAATTCTGCCCTAAGAAGCAGTATATACATTAGGTAATAAATAAGAATGGTGGTATGCTTCCCAAAGACTGAGTGTACATAGCAAAACAGGTTTCAGAAAGAGTATGGTTTCTAAACAGATAAACTCTTTTCCTTACGAATGTGCTGCGGGGGTTTTGGTTATAGCTGGGAAGAAAATCGCTCTTGCTCTTAGAATTTCAAACAATTTTTTTGTTGTTGTTCCTTGAACAGAAGAGACTCACAGTGCTTAGAAAAAAAGGATGCTTCCCACTTTCCTGTGTAGATCGAAATAAGTACATTGAAGTAATGGTGCTTCATTCTGAATAGAATAAGTGTTGCACAAGAGAGGAATTGCTTTTAGTTTGACATTTTCTGACACTTGCTATGTTGTGAAGCATTTCTATCTTTGGTTGCAGAATAAAGCATGACAACATAGTGACTCTGGAGGACATTTATGAGAGTACGACCCACTATTATCTGGTCATGCAGCTGTAAGTAGAGAAATGTCAGTGAGTTGTTGTGCTATAAGAGCTGCATCTTACCACATTTTGTTTAAGGCTTTCTCTGAAGTCTGACAGTCAATTTATGGAATATTAATTGGGCCACTGTAGAAATGGTTTTACGGTTTTTCTATTTTGAGTCTTGTGTTTTCTCTTATTGCACACTGCTTCAGTAGCTTCTGGCTATGAAGGACAACATGAATGAGATCTTTGCCATGAAATCCACACAATATCCCAGAATTGCAGATGGTACAATTGTGAGCCTCATTTTCATAAACCCACCCATAAGTCCACTTCTTCCCCCTCCATTAATAACAGCTTGATAAGGAGATAATCAGAGCAGGAAAAGGAAAATTGTAGGTGGGATTGAGGGAGGGATCTGGAACAGAAGGGAGAAGAGCACTTTTTAAAAACTATTCAGCTTTAAAGAGATCCCAGTGACATTAATATCCATGTGCAGGCCACTTTTCACATTTATTCCACTTGAAGTGTTTTGGTCAATGGGCTGTGGGGAGTGTCTTCTTCAATACAAGTGACCCATCCATAGTGGGCAGTTGAATTCTAAAGAAAATCTTCAGACTCTACCTCACCTCACCCCCATTTTTTTTAAAAGGCAACTAAAGATTGTAGCCAATGAAGTCATCCGATTAACAAAAGCACTTCCATTTGCACAATGGAATTTCCCCTCCCACTCCTTCCCCTGCAGTTCCCCCAAATTTGTTCTGGAGTAGATTTTGTGGGGCAGGGGGAGAGCAGAGGGAGAGCAACTTTTGTTGTGCAAGCAGAAGTCTTCGTGCGAACGGAATGATTTGCTTGGATGCAACCCTGAGGGATTAAGAGAGAGATTTCTGATTTGATTTCATACTGTGACCATTAAAAAAAGAAAATAGGTTAGTGTGTCAGCAATCAGGTTCCGAAAGCCTTGCTGGATTAATGGTTGATTCTTCTAATGAAGGTACTTTGTGACAATTAAGTACTAGTAAATCAGATTGCTCCACAGAAGACTCGAAAGAGATTTGTGAGCAAAGTTGGTGGTTGTTGTTACTATTTTCTTATAATCTGCCTGTATGACTGGGTTGCACCAGCCAGTCTGTGCAGCTTCCAACAAAACTACAGAGGAAAGGGTTGGCGACGGGGGATTTCAAGCACTGAAAGGATTAAATGAAAACTGATCCTTGTTCTTCAAAGAAAATATGGCAGAAAAATGCATGGTTTAGGTTCAGTATGTTGGTACATCCAGTTTTGATTACTACTGACTGGGTTTTTATTTACAAACCCTATCAAGACCCAGGAAATGGGAGGCAGAACTTCCATTATCTAGCTGCATTTTCAAGTTTCTTCATCATAGGCTTATCAGTGAAAAATGCAACAAAAATGGGAACTCTGAGAAGGAAGCGGAAGCGGAAGCAATTGCATAGTAGAAATAGATATTTAGTGACTCAAAACATTTTAGGCATGCCCCCCCAAAGAATCATGGGAACTGTAGTTTACCCTCACAGAGCTACAATTCCCAGCACCATTACAGTCTGTTCTTTGTGGGTGGAGAGATGTGCTTTAAAAATACAGTGTGGATGTGACCAAATGTTCACCATTTAGTTATGTTGCTTCTCCTTTTCTTATGCAGCACATCTAAATGTTGAATCTTGCTTCTCTGAATTTTCCTGAAGAAGTGCCAGTCAGGTCCAAAACTCCTTTGCTACCCCACTGATTTTGCTTCCAAGCTATTCAGTGGCACAGTGTGCTGAACTTGAAAGTAGAATTTAAACGGAACAGCCTGAATATGGGATCAGACCGAATGTGCATGCAGTTCAGTAAGAGCAGTTTTATGATTTGTCTAATTATCTTCCTCCACAGTGTGTCTGGAGGAGAATTATTTGACCGTATTTTAGAACGAGGTGTTTACACTGAAAAGGATGCAAGCATTGTAATTCAGCAAGTCCTGGGAGCTGTGCATTATCTTCATGAGAATGGTATAGTCCACCGAGATCTGAAGGTAAACTCCTTGAGATACTTTTTGTCTACATTGACTAGCAGTGTCATTCATATATATTCCTTACTACAGTATTTTTGCTTCAACATCACCAAATGATGCTCAAGGCAGCTAACAAATTAAAACACAAAAGCAGATAGGGTGGTTTTTAAAAATAAAATAACAGTCCCAAGCCCCAAATTGCATATTTACAGTCATTTGCCATACTGTCATCTAACAAGGCTAAACGTCTTTTTGAATAATAATGTCTTTGCCTGCAGAAGATAAGCAGAGACTAGACAGGTTTCCATTAACAGGGAGTTCCAGAACTTGGGAGCAACCACGGAAGAAACCCTTTCTTTAGACATCTTACTTTACTTTATACTCTCAACCTTTATCCCTAGCCTGAAAATCTGCTCTACCTAACTCCCGAGGAGGACTCCAAAATCATGATCACAGACTTTGGTTTGTCTAAAATGGAGCAGAATGGCATCATGTCGACAGCGTGTGGGACTCCAGGATATGTCGGTAAGCAAGTATGTTTGCTCTCTATCACTGAAGTCATCATGCATGACAACAGTGTATTCACTTCCTGCCAGAAAATTTATCTATTTGAGTGTGGTGAACATAAATATGATATTGAGTGCCTAACCACTTTTATATTACTTCCTTCTCCTTTGTGTGTGGCAGTTATTTAAAATGAAAATTGCTATCTCAACCTGCAGGTTGGTGACTGGATCTTGGAATTAGAATGTATTGATGCATACGCAACATCTTGATCTCCAACCCATTGCTCCTGTGTGTATGTTATCTGAATGCATAGAGTGGTCCCATGTGTCTGGCCCCCACAGCCCTATACATATAACAGCATGTTTGAAGCCTTGAGGGCATTCTCTGTGTGACTGGGAACCCTTTGGAAGATCAGTCACATTGCGTCTTCTTTTCTACAGTTTTATATACTAGAGTCGCTTCAAAATTGAATGTTCTGATTATTGAACATTCGTCCTGATCTGTTTGCACAAAGTTTGTGGGCGGTTCTACAACATCAGCTGCTTATTGGACATTAATTCTGGTTTGCTGGTAGAGAGGTTATTTAATGTTGCATCAATGGAATTTCATTCCATACTTTCCACTACATTATCCTGTTGCTTTTCTTACTGTAAAAAGTCAATTTAAAATAAAAGAAATGAAAAGAGAAAAGAAAGAAAGAAAGAAAGAAAGAAAGAAAGAAAGAAAGAAAGAAAGAAAGAAAGAAAGAAATGGAACTGCACAGGAGCTCCAATTACAGTCTTAAATTTGCCAGTATACCAGTGAATCCCACCCACAAAATAGTAACAGTCTTGAAGACTCTCTTTCAGACATACCCAGTGCCTAGATGCTGAGCATAGGTAACCCAGCTCCATGTGTTTAGTTCATGAATGAAGAGGATTATTGATTTCAGCGGAATTTTGTTTAGACTTAACATGCATAGAACTGCAGCCTTATTCCGTAGGCAGCTTGGAGATACACTGCTTAAAGTTACTGTCTCACTCCTGAGCCAAATGTAATTTCAGGGGATTCAAGGCTGCCCTATATTCTACACATAATTTAAGATGTGTTACAGATGAACTATAATTTCCTCCTCAGACTTTCCAACTTGCATCATCACCTGCTTCAGGTGTTGGATTTTTCCATTCTACTCTGCATCATTGAAAGGGATTTTTGTGCTGATTAGAGGAATGTTTGCTTTCAAATTGCTCATTTTATTGCTAACCCGGCTTTCCTTTTCATTTTCTGCAGCTCCAGAGGTGCTAGAACAAAAGCCATATAGCAAAGCTGTGGATTGCTGGTCCATCGGAGTCATTACCTACATCCTGTAAGTGTCATTCCCCAATAGTCTTGACCCCAATAAGTTTGCAAATGTCCACCACAGTTTTTAGCCCACAAGATGTTTTCTTGCCTGCATGCTTGGCTGACAGAGACAGAGAAAAAAGCAGAAGGAAGCATCTGTGATTCATTGATGACCTGAATGAAAAGAAGAAACAACCCACTTCCCATTTTAAAATACTCTGTTCAGTAGCCTAGTGTGCTCTAATACTCACCATAAACAGATATACAACCAACATTACAAACCAACATTTACAAGCCAACATTATAAACACAGGTTTTCCATCCTTATTATGGGTTTTTAAAAATCTGCTTTCTTTCTTACTGTGTGCATTCAATGCAGTTTTATAATTTAAAACACTAAAACAATAAAATGGCACCATCATCTTTGGCTATTGGTCTCTTTAAAAACTGAGGAAATAAATAATTTTATTTTATTTTTTAATTTATACCCCACCCTTCCTGGTTTAAAAACCGGGCTCAGGGCTGCTAACAGCATATATAAAACATTGATTAAAATACGACTTTAAAACAGCATAAAATAGCATAAAATACAATATAAAATGCAGCATCAATATAATAAAATTCAAAAATTCATTGGTCTTTTTTTTGGGGGGGGGGACCCCAGTCAGTAAACATCAAATGATCGCCAGGGCTAACTGGCCAAGTTGGTCCTACTAGGGCCAGCAAGGAGACCAGGGAAGGATTTAAATGTGGAGTCCCAGAAAGGGTTTCTTCATAAAAGAGGAAAGGGAAAAGGGAATAGAGGATCAGACTAATTCAAACTGAAGGCCAGGTGGAATAGCTCTGTCTTACAGGCCCTGCAGAAGGAGATCAAGTCCTGCAGGTCTGAAGTCTCGTGGGACAGAGCATTCCACCAGGTCGGAGCCATCACTGAAAAAGCCCTGGCCTGGAATTCTTCTGTTCTGCCTTTACTTTTCCTCTGCTCTCTTCCATCATGACTGTGCTTGACCTTGGCTGAGAAGCTTACAAGCTAAAATGCTGTAAACCAGGGACCCCCAACCTTTTGGGTCCAGGAGGGCCCAAAGAAATGGTGATGTGCACCACAAAATATACATTTCACAGAAGAAAAATGGGCAATGCTCAGAACTCCCCAACAACACCCGCCCCAAAAAAGGCAAGATGCTCATACCCTAAATAAAGCACAGACAAAAAACAGCAGGCAACCACCTTCCACAACCAAAGAAAAAGAAGGCTAAACCCCTAGCCATAATTGCTATGCTCTTCCTCCATGGCTGGAGGCATACCTGCCATACGTAATGGAAGGAAAGCTTCCACTGGTGCCACATGACTATGTTCCCTTCTAATCTTTTCAATGATTGTTTATATTTTTTCATAAAAATCTGACTTTGACTCTTCTCTGGAGCCTCCCCCCTCCAGTAAAAACACACCTGCTATAAAGGGGCCACAGGTAAGGGCTCCTGACAATCAGTTCACAAAATGAAGCTTTTGTGTCGCTAGCACAGGCCTCTGTTCTTCTTCTTCATCACCCATCCCTCCTTGAATATACATTAAAGGTCAGCCATGTGTACAGTAGCAGCATCTAATCCAGGTGGCCTTTCTCCTTTTTCCAATCCCCTTTAGCCTGTGTGGATACCCTCCTTTCTATGAAGAGACAGAGTCCAAACTGTTTGAGAAGATCAGAGAAGGATACTATGAATTTGAGTCTCCATTTTGGGATGATATCTCTGAATCAGGTACATTCCACCCTTAGGAATCTTATGACCGATACTCGTATATTTCATAATATAAACAAAAACTTGCATGCTATAAGGATTCTGTAAATCTCTTGTAGTTATTGTTTGACTTTTATAAACCTTCAGCAGAAGGTACCGGGGTGGGTTACAGCAATGTAAAATACAGCATTAAAAACAGCTTTAAACAAATTACACACACACACACACACACACACACACTGCTGTCCTGGAATCTAATGCTGTAGACCCTGGAGTTCTTATCGCTTAGTAAAGTGGGTAAATCTCCATTTCTAAAATCTAACACAGTTTGGAATGCATCAGCTGCTACTAATGTTCTGCTACATTTATTAGGTGAAACTGATCTATTGTCTAGAATTCAGACTGAGAATTCCAAATATTATTGGATAAATGAGATGATCCTTTTTCATTCTCTGACCTGTTTACCAATGGGTTTTCAGTGTTACTGTGGCCAGAAAACATAGAGATACTTAATGAAATACTGGGCAATTTTGCAGAGACATTTCGGTCTCAAAGCTTCACTGACTTCAGCTGGCCAAGAGTTCAGCCTATGATATTCTGGGATGGACCTGTTGCCCTCCAGGTGTTAAATTCCAACTCCTATCAGCCAACATGGCCAATAGTTGGGGTGGGGATGAGAATTGTAGTTCAACATTTTCAGGGCTCTTGTTCTAGATCAGGGATGGGAACATCTAGCTCATGGGCAAATTTAGGCTCTCCAGGCTAGCCAGCTTGGCCTGTGCAGCCATTTTTGGACAGCCCCCTCCACTTGTCACTCACTTGGCATCATGCGACAACAGGTGCAGAACAGATAAAGTCATAGCCACCAACAAATTATTGGGACAACACCTGTGCAACAGAGCTTGCATTTGATGCCATCTAAATTTGTGGCTGAATGCAAGCCCCACTGGGAGTCAAGAAACAGGGCTTGGCTTGTAGCCAAACAACGTCAAAAACAAGACCTACTGCTGAGGAACAATTGGGAGCACATGGTTTAGGTTGTGCTTCCAGTTGTTCCTTTGCAATGGGGTATGCACTTGATGCTTTTTAAATTCAGTACCAAATGCAAGGCCTGTCATCTTCTGGCGGGCTCCAATCCACCTGACATTAGTATATGATGCCACATTGGAGAAGTGGCCAGATTTTGATCTGGCACACCAGATCAAATACACTCCTATGTTAATCAAATTCAAAAATAGTAGGCTAGGAAGAAGACTTTAATAAAAATATTTCCTCAGGATACAGCTGGTCACAATTCCAGGATACAGTGGTGCCTCGCAAGACGAAATTAATTCGTTCCGCAAGTCTCTTTGTCTTGCGGTTTTTTCGTCTTGCGATGCACGGTTTCCCATAGGAATGCATTGAAAATCAATTAATGCGTTCCTAGGGAAACCGCCTTCAGACCAGGTCCGGGGACAGTCTGTCCCCGGACCTCTTCTGAAGGCTGGGGGGGGGGGGACAAGGGCTTTTCTTCCCACCCCCAGCATTTTAAAAAACCCTGGGACAGCGGAGGACTTCTCCGCTGTCCAGGGCAATCTTAAAATGCTGGCAGGCGGCATTTTAAAATCGCCCCGACAGCGGAGGACTTCTCCGCTGTCCGGGGCGATTTAAAAGCCCCTGGGAAGGCAGGCAGGGGGGACAAAGACTTTCGCCCCCTGCCCGCCTTCAGAAGGTCTTCCCGCCCCCCCGCCCCGCTTCGGAACAGCGTTCCGAAGTGGGGCGGCTGGGGCAGGTGATCCCGCCCCCCCTCCCCGCTTCGGAACAGCGTTCCGAAGTGGGGCGGCTGGGGCAGGTGATCCCGCCCCCCCTCCCCGCTTCGGAACAGCGTTCCGAAGTGGAGCGGCTGGGGCAGGTGATCCCGCCCCCCCTCCCCGCTTCGGAACAGCGTTCCGAAGTGGGGCGGCTGGGGCAGGTGATCCCGCCCCCCCTCCCCGCTTCGGAACAGCGTTCCGAAGTGGGGCGGCTGGGGCAGGTCTTCCCGCCCCCCCCCTCCCCGCTTCGGAACAGCGTTCCGAAGTGGGGCGGCTGGGGCAGGTGATCCCGCCCCCCCTCCCCGCTTCGGAACAGCGTTCCGAAGTGGGGCGGCTGGGGCAGGTCTTCCCGCCCCCCCCCTCCCCGCTTCGGAACAGCGTTCCGAAGTGGGGCGGCTGGGGCAGGTGATCCCCCCCCCCTTCGGAACAGCGTTTTAAAATGCTGGGGGTCGGGAGCGAAGCGTTCGCGGCCGACCCCAGCATTTTAAAATCTCCAAGGGACAGCAGAGAAGTCTCTGTCCCGAGGAGATTTTAAAATGCTGGGGGTCGGGAGCGAAGCGTTCGCTGCCGACCCCAGCATTTTAAAATCTCCCCGTGTCCCGGGGAGATTTAAAAATGCTGGGGGTCGGCAGCGCTTCGCTCCCGACCCCCAGCATTTTAAAACCTCCCCTGGACACGGGGAGATTTAAAAATGCTGGGGGTCGGCAGCGCTTCCCTCCCGACCCCCAGCATTTTAAAACCTTCCCTGGACACGGGGAGATTTAAAAATGCTGGGGGTCGGCAGCGCTTCCCTCCCGACCCCCAGCATTTTAAAACCTTCCCGGGACACGGGGAGATTTAAAAATGCTGGGGGTCGGCAGCGCTTCGCTCCCGACCCCCAGCATTTTAAAACCTCCCCTGGACACGGGGAGATTTAAAAATGCTGGGGGTCGGCAGCTCTTCCCTCCCGACCCCCAGCATTTTAAAACCTTCCCGGGACACGGGGAGATTTTAAAATGCTGGGGGTCGGCAGCGCTTCCCTCCCGACCCCCAGCATTTTAAAATCTCCTCGGGACAGAGACTTCTCTGCTGTCCCTTGGAGATTTTAAAATGCTGGGGGTCGGCAGCGAACGCTTCGCTCCCGCCCGCCAGCATTTTAAGATCGCCCGGGGCAGGCGGGGGGGAAGGCAGGCGGGGGGAGCAAAGACTTTTGCCCCCCGCCGGCCTTCAGAAGAGGTCCTCTTCTGAAGGCCGGCTGTGGGCGAAAGTCTTTGCTCCCGACCGCCAGCATTTCCCTATGGGCTTTCGTCTTGCGATGCAAGCCCATAGGGAAATTCGTCTTGCAAAGCGCCTCCAAAACAGAAAACCCTTTCGTCTTGCGGGTTTTCCGTCTTGCGAGGCATTCGTCTTGCGGGGTACCACTGTATGGAGTTCAGCAGTTCCTCAGGAGGCCTGCCTATAGAATAGTTCCCCAAGAATATATGCATTTTGGCTGCTATAACCTGTAATTTAGTGGAAGGACCATAGTTCAGTGTTTCATAAGTCAAATGTCCCACATTCAACCCCTGCCATCTCCAGTTAGAAGGACCTCCGGAAACAGGGCTCAGAAATGGCCTGGAAAGGTTCTGACAACCAAAGCAAACCAGCATTGTACTGTGGTTTGATCGATATAAGCAGTGCTATTTTTCTGGGAGGACTCAGGGGGATGCATACCCCTAAACGCTCTGTGAATCTTTCTACTTTTGTCCATTTAATGTATTTATTTTTCCCGATTTGAACTATAAAATGGTGATTTTCTTGAGTCAAAATGAGAGTACCCCTAAACATTTTTTTAGAAAAAAAGCACTGGATATAAGGGAGCTTCACAGACATTCCCAGAAAATATTTTACACGTGTAAGGAATTTGTCAACTAAATTAGCATTCCATCCAGCACAGGCCATGTATTTGGTTACAAACCAAATGAACCATGAAACATGTGGTGAACCCTGAAACAAGGAGCTCTGTGGTGCATTCTTTTGCTTTCCTGCCTTTGTGCTGAACCCTGCCTCTCCTCATTCCTTCCAAACAGCCAAGGATTTCATCTGTCACTTACTGGAGAAGGATCCGAATGAGAGGTTTACCTGCGAGAAAGCCCTCAGGCACCCCTGGTAAGATCACTGCTGCTAGTAGAATAAAAGCATGCAACTCCATACCATAGACAAATTGTAGTGGTCATGGCTCATAAGACAAAATTACCTTCTATGAGATCTCTGTTTGCCGGAACCTGCAGGCAGGAAAATATGAATAGGGAATTGTTTTTCTTTGTTAAGAATGTACATGCTGTACCTTGGGAATTGTAGTACAGTATGTGCTGTAAAGTGAGAACTGGAGAGGATTCTTACCGCCTTACTAAACTTCAGTTCTGAGGATTCTGGCAATTAAAATAGTATAAAACTGGTGTTAGCTTTTAGTGTAGATTTGAGGTTGTTATGGTGAGCCTTCTCAAGCAAGGGAGCAATTGAGCTGAGCCTCACAGGGGCAGACAGGCTTGCGATGTGTTCTAAGTTCTCCCCAGGATGACCATTAAAGCAAGTAGACCCTTCAAAAAGCTAAGAATTACTCCATCAGCCCTGTGTACCGAACAATATAAAGAGCAGTTTTGTTTGTTTAAAAACATTTACAAACAGCTTAATATTTCAAAAACCTCTAAGCAGTATACAACGTTTAAAATGGCCAATATAATTTACACAAGAATGCAACCTAAAACCAATAAAACAGGAATATAAACGCATGAAAAAACAAATGAAACAATAATTCAAGGGAATATAATGATCATTTGAGTGGCTTCCTGCTCAGACCAAGTCTTTTGAGAGGGACATGTTCACACAAAATAAGGTATGTTGGTTGCACCTCCCCGAGTAACTGCTTGTAACCTCCAAAAATATTGTTCAATGTTTGTTTGTCAAAAACTGAAAAAGAATTAGGTATATGATTTTATGATTCTATAGTTCAGAAGATCCACAGATTGCACAGTTTCATTGAAGCAGCCCCAGTCATTCTCTGCTCTAGTTTCTATAAGTTAGATCCGGGTAGTCCAGTGCGTGACTCAAGGGTCACTTGTGGCCCTCAGGGCCTTTCCTCAGCAACATTTGATGCCCCCAGCCCAGCCCTCATGCTCCCTTCCCAAAGCCTGGTAAGGGGGGTCCTGGGCTTTGGGAAGAAGGTGTGAGGGCTCTGACAGGGTTATAGAGTCCTTCTTCCCAAAGCCTAATTAGTGGTTTTCCAGTTTTGGGGAAAAGATAGGAGGGCTCTTGGACCCTGCCTGAGATTCGTGCCTCCTTCCCAAAGCCCAGCGCCTCACTTAGCCGGCTTCAGGAAGGCAGTTCAAGGGCTGGGGTGAGGGCATGTCAAATTTTGGGCTCGCTTCCCCCCACCCCCCAGTGCAACAAGGCCCGTGGGTTCCATGACAAAGTACTATTGTGGCCCATTTGGTATGAAAAGGTGGGTCACCTTGAATTAGATCTACCATTTGGCATGGATCTTCACTGTGAGGACAGCCAGGGAGGGGACATCCTCCTCTGACCATGCTCAAACATTGAAGAATTTGTTTATATTGTGCTCTATTGCCTTTTCCCTTTTGGGTTTAATTACTACTGATTGAACATACAAAGGCATTAGCTAACTGTTGCAAGAATGCAAAATGCCTCACAAACACCATCTGCCTTTCTGCCTGTTATTCCTCTCCCTCTGTCTGCAGGATTAATGGAAACACAGCTCTCCACCGTGACATATATCCATCTGTCAGTGCACAGATCCAGAAAAATTTTGCTAAGAGCAAGTGGAAGGTAAGTTGCTTGGTGCTGCTATCCAAGCATATCACGATACCCAAGGACATTCAGCTCAGTGTCTAGCAATGAATAAATACCCCAAAGAAAGATTTCCCAGCTAAGACACTCCTCCTGGAACTCCCCTAAGAATTAGTATTGGCATACCAGAAGACTTAATATGAATTTGGCCCTGCCATGTTGTACAATGTCCCTCCTTAATGGCAGAATTGTCATACCAGAGAAATAAAGGACTGACATTCATTTTAGGAGTTTAACTTTCCCCTGTGTTAGGCCTTTATGGCAGCTGCTCTATATACCAATTTTAGATTGGTATCCAAAATGCACTTTTCACTTCTGAGCATGTCTGCATAGGATTGCATTGCCCTTGTGCAAAGTGGTTTGCAACCTTTGCCTTCTATTTATTTGTTCTATTTAACACAGTTGATAAAACATTTAGTCATTACAAACCTTTGAGCACTTTTGCAATGAACATGAGAGGCAGACCCCATATCCAGTTTTTGTTGACTGGAGCTGATGGCAATTTTAGCCCAGACATCTGGAGGGCACTGGTTTGGCAAAGGTGCCATATTCATATAAACATGGGATCTCCTGGTTTTCCTGTTATTTCTGCCTGTACTTGAGGGAATGGGGCAGGGAGAGCAGGAACCTGATTCTGCTTCCAATGTCACTCCAGAAGGAATTCCAAGAGCAAAGTAGCATCTGAATAGACTTAATGTTCAGTAGTCCGATAGGCACTCATTCAAAACTTGCTATCTTCTTCTTTGCTAGCAAGCCTTCAATGCTGCAGCTGTCGTACACCACATGAAGAAGCTCCATATGAACTGCCACCACCCAGATACCAAAACCAAAAGCAATCTCCCGCTCATAGAAGTGCAAAATGCATCAAGACCCAATACTCCATCAGTCGCCAGCCACGAAGAACCAAATCGAGAGGCCAAGATGCTGGTGCCTGTGCTATCATGCCAGAACACTTTGGAGCTTTCTAATCAGCAAAGCAAGATGGCAGACAGCAAGTGTTTGGATCACCCGGCTACCACACCCCTCCCTGTCACTTCCAGCACAGCCACAGAAGACCACCAGAGCTCTCCAAACGGACCTTCATTTAGCTGCAACACAGCATGTGGAACACATGAGAAAGTGAAGACGGCTTTTTGCTCAGAGTCAGTGCTCCTCAAAAGAGGTGCCAAACCCCAGTAAGTGTCCATTCCACTACATGGAATTGTTGAACAGGAGGCCCTAATTGTCAGTGAGGGCGCAATCTTATGGTTCCTGGGAGGGCATGCCAGGGGTCATGGAATAGATCAGGTCTAACTTACTCAGTGTTGGAGACCTCAAACACAGAAGGAGATCTGATGTTAGATCCTCCCCTTTTTCACTACTGGCTCCTCCAAACACCAGAGCTCCAATCTCAGCATGGCCACAAAGGACATGCCAAGAAGGGGCTTGGACCCAAAGGCTCCTGAACTGCTTTAGTTCTCTGATGTATCCTCTGTCTGGGGAATAATTTAGTTATGCTCCTGAATGTGACTACATCTCTCCCTCCACTTCCTGCCCTCCATTGTTTCCAATGGGAGGGAAAATGTTAAGCCAAAAAAGGGGGGAGCGATATGGGAATGTAGAGCTTTCCTCCACTCTTATGTCTACTGTGGGCAAGCTGTGTGGGAGATGCTTCATTTATTCATTTTTCAAAGGCTTAGCTCTTGCATTACAAGGGCACCGAATGCAGCTTACAATGCAAATATAAAAATGAACACTATATTAAAGCCAACTGTACAAAAAGAAGCATAAAAACAGTTCCAAAAGTCAGGAACAATTTTTACAAAGCAGCAAAGTAATATAATATTAATTAGGAGAGTAGTAGTAACAGGGGTACCATGAAGTACCTAATAAAATTCACCATCACACTCCTGACCCATCCCCTTTACGCAGGCTATAAAGGGATTCTCCTAAAACTTGAAGGAAGATAGCTGGATGAGATTTTGGAAAGAAGTGTCACAGAAAGACCATTGCAACAGTTTTCCCCCTATTCTTTCTAATGGCCAGCTTTGCTGGTGGCACCATCTAAACCATGATGGTAGGATTGAAAAACATGTGGACCTTGGAGAGACTTTTTGAGAGCTTTAATAAAGTCAAAAGCCTGCACATTGTGGGTAATTCTGCCCAGTAGGGTTTTAGGGGGGTGGGGTCAGGTTTTGAACATCCAGTGTGCATTCAGTATGCATTATACCTCTGTGCTAAATGTGCTCAACCATTTCGGCCTTCCCTGATACATTGTGTGAACCTTTCCATTATGCTGTAGATGGGTTGTGATTGCCAAACCAGTTCAGGGCAGCTGGATACAGTAGGGGAGAGACTTGCTTTGTCCATTGCATTTTTGCCACCAGGTCTCAAATGAGATGCTGGCATGTGCTCCCACAGAGCAACAATTGTACCTCTAACCATTTTTGCTTTATCTTCTTTGGCGTATCTTGAGATTTATTGCAAAACTCACGGATTCTGATTCAAAGGAAAATATGAAAAGGCAATTTCCCTTGCCTTGAAAATTTCCTGAGGGTGTAATATCAGGCTTGAAGTAATTTGCTTTCACACACAGAACCCCACAAAAATATTCGCTTTTGTTAGGAGACCATGCTGGAAATGATTCCCTTTGCTATGCGTTGACAAAACCAGAATGCACTGATGGCTTTAAAAAGTAGAGTGCTGTGATTTGGTGTCATCAAATCATGAAAACCCTTCAGATTCACAGTAACTCCTAAAAGTATGACAGCTTTAAGAAGCTTAAATTAGTTTGTTCTCAGGTTACTCTATAAGGTGGATATAAAGCCTATAATGACAGGAATGTTCACATTAAAGTTATCCATATTTTATCCCAGATTAACAACACTCCCACATAGAACAAGCAGTGCATGAGATGTTCAAATATACTTTATGGTCTTGCATGCAAACCCAGCCTTATAAGTACCGGTACTTCATTTTTCAAATTAGGCTTTTTTAAATCCATTTACTTTTGAAATGTTAAGGCAAAGGTTTTATCCAACTAAGTTTTCCTTGAAGTAGACCCACTGAAATGAGTTGACCTAAATTAGCCTTGTCTATTAATTTCAGTGGGACGCGGGTGGCGCTGTGGGTAAAAGCCTCAGCGCCTAGGGCTTGCCGATCAAAAGGTCGGCGGTTTGAATCCCCGCAGCGGGGTGCACTCCCGTTGCTCGGTCCCAGCGCCTGCCAACCTAGCAGTTCGAAAGCACCTCCGGGTGCAAGTAGATAAATAGGGACTGCTTACTGGCGGGAAGGTAAACGGCGTTTCCGTGTGCTGCGCTGGCTCGTCAGATGCGGCTTTGTCACGCTGGCCACGTGACCTGGAAGTGTCTCCAGACAGCGCTGGCCCCCGGCCTCTTGAGTGAGATGGGCGCACAACCCCAGAGTCTGGCAAGACTGGCCCGTACGGGCAGGGGTACCTTTACCTTTTACTTATTAATTTCAGTAGGTCTACTCTGAGTATGATTAACATTGGATACAACCCAAAAATATCCAAATCTAGCAAGGGAAGTTAATTAGCAGAGGTAGGCTTCTGCACCTGTGACTTATGTGTATGCAGTGAAGCATATGGGTGTGTAACTTCATCTGAACTGCAGCACTCATCAAAAAAACCCTTGTACAGGCTGGATACATCTGTAATTTGGATGTCAGTGTGTTATTACACTCTGCAGGGCCTCAGTTTTGTATGAAATGTGTCTGATAGGATTCCCAAATTGTTGAAAGTTAAGCAGTAGACTATTTCCCCAACTGGCTGTCAGCTTGATTCTTAACCATTTAATCTGCTGTAAGGATTTTATGCTGATGTGAGTTTCAAAATCATGCAGGGGGAAAGCAGTAGTTTACTTCTTGCACACTTTATTGGTGAATAGATCCTTGAGCCATAAAGCTGCTGACCTATAGATGAGCTGATTCATATGTAAGTATTTTTAAACAATGCTGCTGCTGTTTTCCACACATATAATTCACTCTTGTTTTGTTTTCAATGTTCTCTTCCAAATCTCAGTCATTTCAACTCAGAAGTCCTTGTTCCAGTGAAAGCCAGTAACCACTCCTATTTTGGCACTGGGCAAACTGGAGTTTGTTTGGTGATGTGATTGGAAAATCAGTCATTTGAGTCTTTCTCATACATTTACCAGGTAAGTGTGTCTAGATCCAGACGTATTGCAGGGCCGTTTCTAGAGGTGAAACCTTGATGATCCGGTTCCAGTTCCATTCTCTCCTGTCCTTGCTTAAGTGAAAAACGTCTTTGTTTAGCTAGAGAAGTTGGCTTAAATGTGCATGTATACCAAAGCGCTGGAGACGGGAGTGCAGGTAGGCTCCCTCCCCCCCCCCCAAAAAAAAAATTGTGGCCCACTCTATTCTTTCATGCCTAGTTTGATTACATTGGACAGCCTTTGGAGGGCAGGAGGGTGCACTGCACTAGAAAATGCACTTATATGAGCAGTAGAAAGTTTTTTGGGCACATACTATAAACTCTTTGATTTAATTTGCATTATAGTCCACTGAAGCCCTAGGGTGCTTGTTGTAGCATTTATTTGGCTTACAAATATACAAGTAGGGAGTAAATGAAAGGAAACAGCCTGCACCTTCTCAGCAAGCCATCAGGTCCACTATCCCACATCAGATCCCCAGAAAAAAGGCTCTGCTCCCTTGCGCTCTACCTGCTCCAAATTGCTGGCATGTGCACACACACCCAGTTGCTTCTCATTCTCCTTAGCTGGAGGGTGTAAACTTCCACTATGCTGATGTGTCTCATAAGAAATTGTCAGGTGCCAAGAGACCCTATGGTTAGAGATTTCTAGGATATGAATATTCAGCCAGTCGCCGTAACACCATATATGTCCCCTGAATGAAAATATCCCCAATCTCACTCTGATAAATAAGTCTTTAAGTCAAGCTCCCCTATGAGAGCCTGTCCAACTCATAGCTAGGGGTGTGTAAACCCACTGGTGTCAAAAAGCTTAAACCAGGGAACCTCAGACCCAGGGGCTGAGTATGGCCTTCTAGGCCTTTCTAATTCACCATTGACTCATGATGGTCAATGCCTCTTGAGTGCTTTTTCCTGACTGGAATGTGTCCTTGAAGTGTGATCATACCTGTGGGTTGCCTGGATGGTGGTTAGAGAGATGGGTGTAGAGAAATTTCTGACTTCTAATGAATGAAGGTGCCTGCCCCATGCAGCTCCCAGAGGTTCCCCATGAGGAAATGTGCCCTTTGGGATGGAAAAGATTCCCACACCTTAAAGCATGCTTAACTCTATATTGGATTATGGCCAGTGTGCCACCTTCTGAGAGATCCTTAATGTTTAATAAGTATATAATCTCTGCCAAGTGGAAAAGCAGTTTGAGATCCAGCAGCGGTTTTGGTTCTTGGGGACAAACACTTAGTTTTATCACTGGTGTAGCTTTTGCTGAGCCATTATCCTCCATTTCAGCACCCTGTTTCAGTGGGCAGAGCTTTTAAAAACACCAACCACAATATAAACAACTGTAGCACTTCTGAATTTTGGGGAACTATGTTACACATGAATAATGAATTTCATCTCTTTCAGAAGGGCTGTTGGATTCATCTCTTCAAAGCCACAAAATCAAACATCAATTGTGCAAGAAGAGAGAAGAGGAGCCTGGTCTGAGCTCTGCCAGGCCGAAGTGAGTTCTCAGTTGCCTGTGGCCATTTATTTAAGTGCTACACATTCATAGGCCTGAGCAGTGCTTTTTTTCAGGGGGTACTCCAGTACCGGCACCTCTTTTTTTGTTGTTAAAAAGTATGGCACTTACTGTAACAACTTCATGGTGAGTACCGGCACCTATTTTTCTAGGGGGGGAAAGCACTGGGCCTGAGGACTTCTGTGATGCAATTGACTTGAAATGTTAGAGGGGTCATTAATACCAACAAGAAAACATTTTATGAAAGGAAGGCGGGTTTTTGCTAGCCATTTCAGTGTACTTATCTACATCCTTGCAAAAAGCTATCTTTTATGCGGGGGCGGGAAGTAGGGGGCATGTTTGCTTTGTATCTATAGCCTGTAGCTGTTCAGTGGAATAACAGAACACTTGCCAGGAGTTCTTCTTTTGTGCTGAGCCCATGTGGAAAAGGTGATCAAGTCTGAATGCATTCTATGCTGGCTCGCTTGTGTAGCTTTCATTACAGCTGTGGTAGCCAATGAGATGCCCTCCAGATGTAGGTGGACAAAAACTTCCATATTCCTTGTACATCTTCCAATGGATGCAGAGGGGACATACATAGCATTCCTATTCTCTTGATGAAGCCAAGTTCTGCTTCCAAGCCAGTGATTCTACAATATGTACCATGCTTAATAAAGCTGATTGGTTTTTAAGTGTTTGCTGGTTATTGATGGCAAAGGAAGCGGTCTGTTATTTCATTCTGGAGGGCGCTCACCTGAACTCCAAGGGCAGATTTTCTTCCTGCCGTCTGCAGAGTGTTATGCTGTCAATAAAGCAGGTGGTGGCTAATAAGACAAGATGTCCTTGTAATATAAAGTCCAAGATACAGCAGTGTCATTATTATTGCTGCTCACAATCACTATTCATGACTGTGTTTCTTCCCTAATCCAAATCCAGCTTCAGTCCCCCTTGTTTCTGTAGTGCAAAAGTTGCAAAATAAGTACACATTCTACATAAAAAGGAACCATCTGCAAGTTTTAATTCAAAACAGTAATTGTAATTCAAAACAGTAATTGTAAAGTATAAAAAACACCTTGAAAGGCAAATAAATTAACCCACTGACTTCTTTAAAAGCTAGGGCTCTTTTGGTTCACAGCTAGCTTCTCCTCCTGATAAAGTTGTTTTATTTGTAAAGAGGGGGAAAGGCATCTGAAAGGAGACAGGAAGGGCTGTGCTAGTCCGTGCATGTGGCGTAATATTCAACTCGACGACTGATATGATCGTGAATGGCTTCCACCTTTTTTTCCAGGCCTGCCAGCTTGGCTGATTCAAGGAGAAATGCGCTGTTGCTATCTTGAAGCTCTGTTTCTATAGCTGTGGGTTGAAAAAGAAATCAGGTACATGCACGGAAAAGAAAGGTTTTTGTTTCATCTCCAGTTCTTTAACATTATATATGTGTGTGTAGGCTGTTGCTCAGCAGCAGCCATGGGTTTCTCATTCATCTGATCAGAGTGAAACTAAGCTGTTATATAATATGCCCCCTGTTGCAGAGTGTGTGTTAATCTCTCAAGGTCACACTTTATCTCTGGAGATCACTGGCTGATTCCTTGCATCCTACCCTCCCCCTTGCTTGCATTACCAAGCATGCACAGCTCTTTGTGCACAAATTCAGCATTACTTTTAAACTTCCTAATCCAAGAACAAGCTTCAGTCCCAAGAGGAGGAAAGGCATATGCATGCAGAAAGCAGAAGACAGGTTCCAAGGATGGAAAAAGGACCTTGAGCACAACAAATCAATTAAGTGCTGCCACAGTTTGATGCAAGCATCCCTGCAAGTTCTGGATAGTAGTACATCTATTTTAGTAGACAAATTCAGCAGCTGACTTTTGCTTGAGTCTACACCCTTGAGCCTTGCAGACCACATTTTCTGCCTATCCTTAATACCCCCCACTGAGCCTGCCTAAAACAGTGGCAGGATCTGAACCACAATTTTTTTAAAAAAATTGCTGCTCTATCACATAGCATCCTGAATCAGTTCCTTCCGATTAGGGGCAAACAAGTTTTGGCATTGACGTCAGCAGACACTGGTAAAATATGCTCTTCGTGTTCTGCATAGGAAATTGCCTGCTGCTCTATTTAGTAATATCAACACTCCTTGCTGCATTTAGCAAACTCTGAGCAGGAGTAACTGCCTGGCAGCAGCCAGCTGCCAAGTCTCTGGCACAGAGAGGCACCTTCAATGAAAGCCATTCATTAGAGGCACAGCTTTATCAATGGAAGCAACGCCGACTCCCCTTTCCAGCAACATCCCTGGCTCTGAGCCAGCCAGTTACTCATGCTCCACCTGCTACAGGGGCCAAGGCATTTAGTCTACGCACTGGCTGCTTCCCAAAGCGTGTCGAGCAAAGTCATTAGGTTTGAAAGCTTCAAACTGAAGTGTTCAAATGAAGCATCGAAAAAATCTGGCACTTGCCTTGGCAACCAGTTGTTAAGATGCGAGCCTGTGAGTGGCTCTATAGGACACTGTGTTTACATGACACCCCCACACCACCCTTCAGTGGACATAGCATCAAAAGAAAGAGCGGAGATACACGGGGGTTATTGCAGTCGCCGTTCATTTCACCTTTCCACAAAACCCTGAAACTGGACTGGCAGAGATTTTGCTACTCCAGAAATGCACACAGCCTCCATTTTGGAGAACATGCTCACAAGGCCTTATAGTCTTCAGCAGACTCCCATCACCCCGATTACTGGCCACACCAGCTAGGACTAATGCAAGTTGGATGTCATCAACATCCAAAGGGCCAAAGGTTCCCCATTCCAGATTTGTACCCAAAATGAAACACCTTCAATACTGCTTTTGACTTTAGTAGGATTCTACTTATTCTAGAGATAAAATTAATCCAAAGAGAACCTTTAGTTCTTTACAAATCCATAATCCTGTGTGGTCAGGCAAGGCAGAGAAAATTACTGTGAGGTCAGCTATAAGTCATGCTCTCCTTACCTCCCATTTTGGCCATCATACTCAAGGCTTCTGTGAACAATGTGCTGGCCTCCTTGTGGGCATTTTGGATCCGAGCCCCTTGGTCTCCCAGGTTTGATCCTTGTCCCATCCTCCTCTTAAGTTCTGCATATTTTTGTCTCACCTGTTCAAATCTCTGTGAAGAAATTGAGGGAACAGGCTAAAGTCACACATTTGACGGCTCTATCATGTGGATGCCATAGAATTTCCAATATCCCAACCTCCACTACAATATCCCCCAATGTTCTGGAGCAGATCTGTGGAAGGTGCAGAGGGTGCAAAGAGGAGGAAGGGGGAAATTCCATTGCTCAAGCACAAATCCTTGCACTAATAGAACAAGTGCATTGAATATACCCCTGTATAACTAGATCAAAGGATTATGAAAAAAGATGAGCTGAGGCTGACAACTGCATGTGATATGTAAAATGCTCTTTAAACAACCCAATTCTATGAATTCCATCAGTTCCTCAGTGGTCTGTTGTTTAGGGCTATAATTGAACCAAGCATGGAAAGCTGGACAAGCAAAAGAGAGAAGGTATGTATGATAGAGACACTATATTATAGAGAGGCACCATGCCATCATCATGAATAACCACCAAACTGGGAGCAGAATTCAAAGCAGCTCCCAAAAGGTATTGGCCAGGGCTGCTTGACTAATATTGCACCCCAGAGCATACAGGAAACACAGTGATATGTTTTCCTTGAATCACAATGTGACAGCTTTAAAATGAAGGGGGGAAGAAACATTGTAGTGTCTGGAAGCTCCCATTTCCCATACCTGCTGAGTGCTCCTTGCTTGCTCACTGGCTTCTCCTGCTTTTTGCTGAGCATCAGCAGCCAACAACAGGTTCTGCTTTGCATTAAGCTGTAGCTGGGCAAGTCTCCCAGTGAAACCATCCAGCTGACCAGTGATGTCCTGCACACGCTTCTCAGCTGGATTAAGGACAGCCTGGATCTGAGCATCCCAAAAGAGGAAACATTTAGCAATGAAAATTCTTGTCCCTGAAAAAATATATTCATTGCAAAAACTTTGTTCTACTCAAGAATCTATGGAAATCACCAACTTTTTTTGGACCAGCAGGCACACTTCAAATATTTAGACTGCTATGGGTGCTAGTTCTAAAATGGTGGTTGTTAGGACGTGGCAGAATACAAAATGGCTGGCAGAACACAAAACTGAAGCGCGTCCAGTCATTACTGATTTCTGCCTCCTGCTCCCCCAAGAACCTCCTGCTTGCCATAGGAAGTCACCCATGCCCTGCTAATCTCAATGGTGGAGATTGCACAATATTGATTACGTACACACACACACGATGCTGTTGTTGTTGTCTAATAAAAACAGCATTCCCCAGAACCAGGAAAAATATGTGTGTACAAAAATATATTCTCTTGCACGAAAAAATGCAAGACGGCCAACAACTGCCCATGTTCTCCCAGTTGGCAATCCATGTCGCAGGAAATAATGAAGACACTTAGCTTATCCAGACTTGAAATGGGACTGAATATTTTTATGTTAACTGTTTAGGGTTAGAATAGTTGACATTACCTGGACTGTGCAAGGGAAGGGAAGTTATGATGCTTTGAGTCTGAAATCAATCTTTATAATGTTATGCCTTTAAATAGGTAATGTGCTTTATTGTTTCTGTCGGGGAGTGTGTAGGTGTTCCACCTTCACAGAACTTCTTTTTTTAACATGAGTCATCGACAGAACAATAAAGATGTATTTGGGCCTGGAGGATCACAAGTCCTGCCGGCTTGCTTTAGAGTAAGCCATTCATTTGTGGGCTTCAGAGCCAGACACTCAAGTATCACTCGCCTCATTAAGGCGGTCTTGGATGAGCCGGAGGGAATAGCCAGAGCCACTGATGGTGTCCTCGGCCTCCTGAAGTGCTGTGTTTGCTTGCTTCAAATTCTCCACCACATCTTCCACATTGGCCCCAATAGCATTGGCCCGATTCCTAGGAAAATGTTAAATATATATTTATTAAAAAGAACCCCTCTGAATTCCCATCACATATTGCTACATGAAAAACAGGCAGACTGGGCCAGTAAGAAGTGGGAAGTGACAGAGAGGATGGACTACAACAAGCATCTATAAATAAAGGTTGCATCCACACCATACATCTAAAGCACATTTTACTCTCAAAGGATCCTGGGAACTGTAGTTTGTTTAGAGTGCTGGGAAGTGTGGCTCTGTGAGAGGTAAACTACAGTTCCCATGATGCTTGGAGGTGCTTTGGACGTATTGTGTGTGTGTGTGTGTGTGTGTGTGTGTGTGTGTGTGTATATATATATATATATATATATATATATATATATATATATATGCATGCAGCAGGGACAAAACCTTGAGCTGCATTCAAGCAAGATAAGCCAGCAAACTTTAATTCAGAATCTTAGGTGGTTACTGAAGTGAGTGCTAGTGAAAAATGTTGCCTGCGTAAAAGATCCCATCACTTTATGCTAGCGTGGTGAGAGCTAATAACGTAATGTACAGCAGCTACAATATATTATCTGTCATCCAGGAAATCCTTGGCTCCCATCTCCATTCCAAGGACAAGTTTCTGCAAGATGCTAACCTTCCACACTTGCAGGGATACTCTCAGCATAGCCTCCCTGCTCCCAAGAGACATCAAAAAGGACGAGGAAGTGGGGGACTGACCACCTTTAACTCACTGGATCTGGCTGGGGATAAGTTTCACTGATGCAAGTCACTGTGCCTCACTCAGCTGCCTCTGACCCCACCCAAGTAATTGAAAGGTTTGGGGGGGAATCCTATACAAATAATTCAATGCAAATACAAAAATTGTGCACATAGTAACAGCAGCAGCAATTAAGTGAAGAATACGAACTCGGAGCTACCTCCCCATGCTGCTACAGCAAGCACTAAACCCAAGTACACTAGTTGCCAAAATTGTGGAAACCTTTTGGGGAAGTGTAATTTCAAGGTCTGGTGGCTCATAACACCACCTTTTTTTGGTTATTTGGCTATATAACCTTTGATAGAATACAGAAAATTGAACAAACTTTGTTGCATTACATTCTTCATTAAATTATCTTTCCATCGATATATAATTTTATGGTGTTACTCTAAAAGAAAGTGGTGTTATGAGAGCCACCAAACCTCGGAAATACACTTTTTCCAACAGGTTTCCACAATTTTGGCCACTAGTGTAGGTGGATTGGATGCAAGGTTAATGTCTGTCCAGAAAGGAGAGCAATGTTCCTGTATTCAACCAATAGAGTGGGGTGATGCTTCAATGATGTGGCTGGCATGCTTCTATCAACAGATCTCAGCGGGTGCTAAATGAAACCACATCACATATATAGTGTCTTATTTGCATTGGTTTAAAAACTTGAGGTTTTGTGCACACGTCCCCGGGAAGCCTCAAGAAGGCAAAGAATCTTGTACTAGCTATAGGGCAGGACCTTTCTTCTGAATAATATCTACAAACAGGTTCCATCACTCTCCTTACATGATCCAACAGTACTAAAGGCCTCTTTACCTGGCTTCTTCTGCCTGCTGCTGAAGCTGTCTGGCCTTAGCAACATCCCCAGCCGTT
The DNA here is from genome assembly GCF_964188315.1 of Podarcis muralis. Classification (NCBI taxonomy): domain Eukaryota; kingdom Metazoa; phylum Chordata; class Lepidosauria; order Squamata; family Lacertidae; genus Podarcis; species Podarcis muralis. The sequence continues at coordinate 64,526,835 of NC_135659.1, forward strand.
TGGGAAATGAATGTCTCAGGGCACTGCAGCTTAGCCGCCAGGCTCTGAATCTCATTCATTTTCCTGAGGACTGTGGCAGTGTCAGCGGGAAGGCGAAGGGAGAGGACGTAATCGCTGACCTGCTGGATGGTAGCAGCATCAGTATCTGGATCTGCAAAGAAATGAGTGGGGAAAAGTCAAGTCGAGGCCAAGTGAGAGTATATATCTTATTCAACAAACCAGAAGCTTCCTTGAAGCAAATCAAACACTGGGTCGCTAGGGAAAGCCAGATCTGCTGCTCTTCCAAATAAAATTACAGGACAAATATTGGTGCAAAGACACACACATCTCATCTTCACCTATGTTCACTCCAAACTCTTGTCCTTACTGTTATTTTTTCCTTGGAGATGGAAGGAAACACTGTTGTCCAATCGTGGCTATGGTAAAATCCAGGATTCGCCCAGGATTTCAGAAAACAATCTGAAGAAACTGAACTCAGGCAGGCCACAGCCCTATTCAGGTGTTGTGCCTCCATCATATGAAGAGGAAGGGGTCTGGAGAAGGGAGCCTCCACAACATGTCGCCTCCACAACATGTGACACAGGCTAAAGCTCTGTGTGATCAGGGTTTGAAATCATACAAGGAGCCCAAAGGCATAAAGCAGACTCTGAGATTCAGACCTTCTAGTTGTGACACCTGGAGAGCAGTGGGGACACAATGCAAGGAGCATGGCTAATGAGCATGGCTCCATTCTCCTGTGATTATTAGAACCACACAAAGGCTTTTTCTCCTGAACAGCGCTTGTGTGAGTCTAGGAATTAAAGGCATAACTGAGGCCAGTTAAGCCATGGGATGTTGATGGGCTGGGAAATGGAGGGAGAGAATGAGAATTGGCCTGTGTGGGTGTGTCAAACTGTTAATAGTATCCTTGCGCTCAGCATTAGGAAATGACCCTCGCCATCCTATTTTATACTCCTCCAAGCTCTTTATCAATCCTGACTCCTTTGCAACTGTATAGCACAGTGAGAGGAGGGTGGAAAGAAAAAGTAGGTCCTTTGCCACCTCCAACCAACACTCAAAGGGTTCCTGTTCTAGACTGTACAAAGCACTGACAAGGAGCATTCCTGTTAGGATGTGGGTGATACACTAGGGGGGAAATGTGTTGTAGGTTCCCACTGGTTCCTTATATTAGCAAAGCCAGAAATGTTCAAAAAAAACAAGCAAGCAGATTGAAGAGAGAACATAAGGGTGCTAAGAAGAAATTCAGGAAGCGTCAGAAGCTAACAGTTAAGGGGGAAACTAGGCATGGACATCAAACTGTCACCATTTTGCGGGAGCGTTTCAAGCGCATACTGTACATTTAAGTTCACACAATCCAATTGGATTAACACACTCTGTCACCCTAGTGCAACAAATCGACTTTATAAAAGAATCAGCCTCTTTGCAGTTTGGAAAGTGAAGGAAATGCAATGAAAAGGGTGGGATGAATGAACGATTAACAGGAGGATATAAAAACACCCCACAAGCAAATCAGGATAAACACAGGACAAATTCTCAATGTTGTATAACCATCTCACACGCAAATCAGAACAAATGCTCAGTAAAGACTGCATAGAGTCTAACCTCTTTGTGCAAGAAAATCCAGGTGAATTCTAAATAAACAGGTTGTCTGGAGGAGCTCTTAGTTAACATTCCAGTTGTGGAGACATTCCCCTTTTGAATCTGGCCACCCTAGCTGTCAGCAGCACTTCTTATTCTCTCTACATGTAGACATTTTTCAAAGCAGCAGGAGTTAACTGGTCCATCACTCTCTGCATCTGCCACATCTGAGATGTCTCAACATTTCATGATTTATTCTCACAACCAAAGTATCCCACCCTCTCGGTATTCTCCCCTAGATACTTGTCAAATCGCAGCCTTCATGCTTGTCAGTATGCACTGCTCAGGGAGAAGTCTCAAGCAAGAGATGGGGATTTAGAGAGAGCGCTATTCAAATAGGCAAGTTGTTATATATAGGCTTCTAACAAAATAATATTAACTAATGATAATGCATGACTTTAAAAAAAAGGATTAAGGAGCACCTTTTCATGCTAAATAATGCCTGCAATTTAAAAACAAATGTGTTAAAATGCATAAGGAAGAAATCACCCAAGAAAATGATTGGACGATTAAATACTCAGAAATATAGTCCACTGTATTCAGCAGAGCTTACTCTAAAGTAAGAGTCCCAAGGGCTAAAGCCTAACAGTGAAATCCCATATGTATCCACTCAGGAATAAGTCCTATTGAAGTTAGCTGGCATAGATTTGTAGCCTGAGGAATTCAACTAAGGCCTAATCAGATTAGACCCAATTAAATTAATGAACTCAAGTTAGTCATGCCTATTAACTTCAGTGAACCTAGTCTGAGTAGGACTAGTGGTTAATATCTTCTTCTTCTTTACACATTGGTCTCCCCTGAAGAAGATGCTGGGCAGATACCCATGTCTGAATTTATTTTTTTCAGGGGTGGGCAACTGAAGAACCACTAAGTCAATTAGAGATGACAGGAGAGGAACTTCTAGCAAAACAATACAAATTAGCAGGGCACAAATTCCAGATACTGTCATACACCCAGGAGCTCAAATGTGAAAATGTTCACCTCCAAACAAAAAAATAAGCCATGGCACCAAATCAGCTTCCTTATCATGGGATTGGTTAGTAGCACCTATGTGTTGCTGGGGAACAGGGGTGGGTGGGAAGCAAGAGCCAGGGATAGACTCTTCTCTGTGATGGTCCCAGATCCCTGGAACAGCTTCCCTAGGAAAATATGCATGGCTCCCTTCTTTGTCTACAGTTACCTCACTGAATTACTGTCAGCATTTGCATCCTAGAATTGGTAGGAACCTCAAAGCGCATCAAGTCAAACCCTCCTGCTTTGCCCGAAGTTGTTTGAAACTGTAATGTCAGAATGCCACCGATATCTTTGAAGGTAAGCGCCACCCCCCCATTGATCAAACTTTTGCAACTAGATCCTGGGCTGGCATATCCTTTCTCTTAAATGCACTCCTGCACTGCCAGTACAACTTTTCTACCACATGCCCTTTACTCAAAAGTAAACTCCCACATGTTTTAAGCATAACTTGGGAAGTAGTCCAGCTCATAACCATTTGGATAAAGCTTTTGTGCGTAGCCACTATGATGCACAATGGATTCTATTTCCGTACCAGCGGGCAGGAGACACAGACAATCGACAAAAGATATTGAGCAAGGAAAATACAAGCAGGAAGAATGGTTTTGTAACAGCCATCCTCGAATAGCGGCAAATTTGCTGTATGCTTTTCATCTGCTGTATTTGTCTCTGAAGGGCTTGGAGAAAGTCTTGCCTGCTATCTAATGTTTTTTCCTTTCCCCAGCAACAGCTAGCTGCTATCTATCTGGCCTTAGCATACATTTTAGAACTATTCATATTCCTGTAAGCATGAAACTTTTTAATCAATGAATTGATCCAATGAATAGCACTTGATCATTTGCTTCATGTAGGTGTGTTTTATGAGAAAGCTGACCATTTTAAAGATAATGTAATGGCAAGTAATCAAAGACAGAAGTTTCATGCATAGACTTACCTGACAGGAAGTTGCGAACCTGGTAGATGAACTGTTGGGTGCGATGGATGTCTCCTTCTATCTGGGCCCTAGTTGAAGTCATTTGGTCTCCCAGGCTCTGGGCATTAGTCTGAATTTGGCCAACAGCTATTTCTGCAGCTCTGATCTATGTCAAACAACATGCAAGGCAGAGTCAGTTTCTAAGATCCTAAACTGGTTCCAGAGTGTCATTCATCCATACTTTCAATCTCCCTGTTTCTTAATTACCCAGTGCTTCCTAGTATTTCAGAAACAAAAAAATGTGTTTTTATAGTGAAAAATGTAGACATTGAGGAAGAAAATGAATGGTGCCATTGCCTTCTCTGCAACAACCAACAGGCACTCAGAACACAGATATTTGTTTCTGCACAATCCCACTATGGTATCACAACAACATGCATTATGCACATTCACAAGCAGGTTCTCATTTGCTCCACACGCCATATTTTTGTTCAGGAAGAGGACACACCCAAGATGCTTCTTGGATGTTTCACTTTCAGCTGTTGTGCTGGTGCAGAGACAGCCAACCTGGTGCCTTCCAGGTGCTTATCAGTGACAACTCCAATTATCCCTGAATGTTAACGAGGCTGGCTAGGGCTGATGAAAGTCTGAGTCCAACAACTTCTGGAAGACACCCTGCCTTGTGCAGTGTCCCTGTCAGACAAGGCACCCTCACAAAGCAATATCCGCCAGGTGGATCTCCCAAACTGAAAAGTTACCTGGGCAGAGTTTAAAATTGAAGGAATGCTGTTTGATGTTGGGTGTCGTGACAAACATGTTCACATGTTCACAAAAAGCCACACAGCACAAGTCATGCATTTTCCTTGGCAATTGCAAAAGAGCTTTCACTCTTTGTCTCCCAAGAAAGCAACGGTAGGAGCTCTCCTTTTCCTTTCTACACACACACACACACACACACACACACACACACACACACACACCATCTGTGTAGTCTCCTGAAGTCGGATATTTAAGTTGTGGATATCTTGGGAGGTTTTTGTGGCAGTTTGGATGGAACTTCCAGAAAGTGAGAACACTCCAGTACAGCTCCGACCAGGGCCACATCCAGTTGTGTTTTGCTGTGGACATACTTCTCCAGGACATTCTCCAGGGCTGCAAATCTCTGACCTGATGCCACTGCAAATCTAAACATAGAAGCCATACAATCAGTTAAGTTATGCCATCAATAATACAAAACCCAAAAATGATTCAGGGAGTTACTATCTTCATGCACTTATGGTACAGCACATCCACTGATGCACAGCACCCAGCTTTAGATGCCCAAATGGAGACAACATAAAAGGCAATCAAAGAAGAAGGTTCTATGGGATGGCCAAGGCCTTGACATGTAGAGAGCTCACTGCTGGTTGGAGATGACCCAGAAGACATTTCCCACTGGGAGGGGCACACAGATAGCTCAAAGGACTGCTTGGGAGTCAGTGGGGGTGGGATGGGGAAGGGGAAAAGGAGTCACAATGATACATGAAGGGAGGAGGGCGGGTCACTTTTTTCCAGTCTGTGTCCATTTTGCACCTGCTCATTCTTAAGTCCATTCCATCCAATTTCCTGCAGCTAATTGACAGCCAGTGCAATTCTTCCAGCAGCGGGGTAACATGATAGCAAAAGGTGACCAGAGCAGCCTCCACATCTTACACTAGCTGCAGTTTCCAGGTCAACCTCAAGGGCAGCCCCAAAGAGAGAGCTGAACATTGCTGTTCTGCTTTAATACTTCATACACAAATAATGATTTGGATTCTCATAAATATTAAGTAAAATTTCCCAGAAAGGGATTAAAAGCACTGCCACAGCAGCAAGCTAAAAGAAACCATTTGCAGCCCCACAGAGCCACAAATGGACAGGGCAACTGTTGTAAGCCCTACCTTTTCTTACTACATTCCAGTCACACAAAATCCAGAGATTTCTACACACACACTATATCTACATATTCCTCCATCCTGGCAAGCAAAAGGCAGGCCAGGCCAAAGCACTCAAGGGGCGTAGTTCTTGGCTGGTGAAGGAACATGGCCTGGAAAGTGTCTCAAGGGACAGAGAGTCAATGGGTGCTGCCTTGGGTATTTGGGTTGGAGGTCCTTCACCCTTACTCCAGGAGGAAAGCAGACATCCTCTCCCCACCCCAAATAGGAACAACTGTAGGGTTCACAGGAGAGAAATAGATCCAGAGGCAGTTGAGATTCCTGATATCCCCAACTCCTCCACACCCATAAATTTCATTTGAGAGCACTTGCGCTGAAATGCAGCAAGATTAGATGGGTGATTTTTCATTTAAACTGGAGATGCTGGCATCAGTCTCCATGGCAATAGTAGAACTGCAGAAAAGAGGAATAAAAAACCCCAATAACAATAACAGACTTTGGCCCCAAACAACCTTCCGCCTCATTAGTCTGCAGCCATTATTGGGCTGCAGTCAGAACAATAGGAAGCAGTGTTCACTGGGTAACAATTTATGAGGCAAATTGAGCAATGATGCTATGCAGTGGCACCTTTGGCAGAGGTTAACTGCTGGCTTCACCTTATTAATGGCAGGAGTCAAGTTTGGAGAGAAGGCCATTTCAGCCTGCAGAGCCTCCAGTCCCGACCCATGGCTTGCAAGATCACTCTCTAGCTCCTCAGCACTCTGCCTGTTTTCCACAGACTGGGCCAGCAGCCTGGAAGAGCCAGCTATGCGCAAGCTGGCATTGGAAGATGTCTGATGCGCAGAGCTGAGTGTCTTGAATGCTCCTAGGGAAACAAAGGAAAAAATGATGTTTAGATGGCTTAGTGACTCACAATGCAGCTTTCCTTTCCAAGGCCTCCTGGTATGGAGTTCTACCTTGAAAAAAGGAGGAAGGAGGATCTGCCAGAGCAGTGAATCACAAGGACGCCAGCTGAAAAGCACTTGCCAATCGCCATTCACATGAAACTGCTTAATGGCTGTTTTTCTCTTGCATTGGTGTTTTGTTTTGAAAATGTATTATACAAAGCTAAGCTGTACTGTACATGGTATAGTAGAGATGTGCCTCTGCCACCTGCAGCTCCAAGATTCACATCAGAACTCAGCAAGCTGAGGTATGTGGTCCGACACACCTCCTTCCTTCCATCAGGGTTCAGAAAAGGTTCAGAAAAGGAGGCAAAACTGAAGCTACTGCAGTAAGTGAACATGTAGGTTTGAGAAAGTGCTGGAGGATCAGTGCTGCATCCTCCTTAGCCTTCCAGAGTAAATATATTACAGTGGTACCTTGGGTTACATACGCTTCAGATTACATATGCTTCAGGTTACAGACTCTGCCAACCCAGAAATAGTGCTTCGGGTTAAGAACTTTGCTTCAGGATGAGAACAGAAATCATGTTCCGGCGGCGCGGCAGCAGCAGGAGGCCCCATTAGCTAAAGTGATGCTTCAGGTTAAGAACAGTTTCAGGTTAAGAACGGACCTCCAGAACGAATTAAGTACTTAACCCGAGGTACCACTGTACATCCAGAGTTGACATCACACTTCACCTACAGCAAAATCCGGAAGCTAATTTGGAGCTTCCTAATCAAGGGAAACATCCAGTTGATTTTCAAGGGAAGCAAAAAAAAGTTTCAATCAGACTGGTGATAATTCCCTGGAGGGGAGGATGTTCTGCACACTTCTAATTAGATCACCAAGCAGGAACAGAAACAAAACATACATTTCTTGAAATGGCCTACTAATACCACTGGGGTGTGTCTGGAAAGCCTCAGAGCAGCACTTTGCTGGGAAGAACTATAGGCTGTGTGATGTGAGTGAGAAGAATAATTAGAAACGCCTTGCAGATCTTCCTGAGACTGGAGTCACTGGGTCAATTGAAAGTCATTCTTTTTGATGTAGAGTTATTAAGTTACTTTGAAGCACTGCAAAATCTGTTTACTAGATATGCTAGTGGGATGAGGCTACACACCCTGAGCGGTGGGGCCGGTTTCATAACACCTTTAACACAGGGGGGAAGAAGAAGAAATATATTCCATCCACAGTAGGTTGCCATTTTTAAGCAGCTGAAAACAAAAGCGCTGTGTGCAAATGACCAAAGCTTCCTCTGAGGGTCACTAGGAAATGTGCTTTTGTGAGAGTGCAATGTTGTCTCTGATATAAGCTCCTGTGCTTGGATCCACTCTTACATGCAAAGGGGGGAGGGTTGGAAGAGGAAAAGTGAGAAGTGGGAAAGATTGCGAAAGTCTGACTTAAGTTGAAGATCTCTCTTCTCCAGTTTCTTTCAGGCAGGACACAAAATCCACAATATGGCAAAGCCGCCCATTAATCAGATAATTGTCCATATTTACAGTAGGAGATACAGCCGCTTATGTATGAACTGATGAATGTAGTGGTTGAAACACAGGTGTTATACCTGAGACATCTGTGCTTCGGCTGGCTTCAAACTGAGCCTTCTTGTTTTGGTACTCAGTGATGATCAGAATCAGGCTTCTATCAAGATTATCCATATCTATGGATAAAGAGGATGCTTCATCCCTGATTGGTGTTTCATGTCTTAAACCTTCAATGGTGTGCCTGGAATTAACAAAACAAAACAAAACAGGATAGTTGGTTTTGGTTTCCGCCTACATCTTGTAATTATTCTCTTTCTTTCATCCAGCAATTACTGCCCTTAAAACCTTCATGCCAACATACGCCCATGAAATCAGTGGCACTTCTTTGAAATAAAGCTTGAAGATTCTGACTCATATATCAGCAGCCGAGTACCCACTGGTATCAAATGTAGGACAACAAATGTAACGGAAGGGACAGAACAGAATTTTAATTGAATACTATTATTTGTTTGCTAATTTTCTATACAACCCTCCATCTGAGGATCACAGGGCAGTTTATAATAATTAACAGACAAGGACTGAAGTGGATGAAGTAATTAAAACAATTGATTCAAACATATAATCATTGAATGGGCAGCTGGCTACCACCTTGAATGTGCACAGTGTTTCACAGATTTTATACTGTGAAACAAATGAAAGCATGTCATGAGTATTCTGTGCCCCTATGAGAGACTAAAAGACTGACTTCTTCATGGACTGCCTGTGAATCAAGGGGCTCCTGCAGATGATCTGCTTATTGAACATTCATTCCACTTTGTTTGCACAAAGTTTACACAGAGGTTAGACTATGTGAGGTCTTTCTTGAGTATTCATTCCTATCTTGTTTGCAGGGCAGTAATGTAACAATGCGGGACGCGGGTGGCGCTGTGGGTAAAAGCCTCAGCGCCTAGGGCTTGCCAATCGAAAGGTCGGCGGTTCGAATCCCCGCAGCGGGGTGCGCTCCCGTTGCTCGGTCCCAGCGCCTGCCAACCTAGCAGTTCGAAAGCACCCTCGGGTGCAAGTAGATAAATAGGGACCGCTTACTGGCAGGAAGGTAAACAGCGTTTCCGTGTGCTGCGCTGGCTCGCCAGATGCAGCTTTGTCATGCTGGCCACGTAGAATCATACAATCATAGAGTTGGAATAGACCACAAGGGCCATCGAGTCCAACCCCCTGCCAAGCACTTCCGTGACCCGGAAGTGTCTCCGGACAGCGCTGGCCCTCGGCCTCTTAAGTGAGATGGGTGCACAACCCTAGAGTCTGTCAAGACTGGCCCATACGGGTAGGGGTACCTTTACCTTTACCTTTTAATGTAACAATGAGCCTTCATCCTGATTGGTTGGCTGGCATTCATATGTCTTACCCACATTTTTAAGTACATTTCCTTGTCATTTTCCTAGCCACTCTTTTTCAAGTTGGATTTGTCTCACTAGAACAACAGAGCACTTTAATCCAACTTCACAAACCTCCATTTACAATATGCCCTTGAATCCCTCTCACAAAACAGTGGCAGTCTGGAGGCACCCAAGGAAGGATTGGCAAGGAACTAGGGCCCCTCTTTAGCCCAAGGTGGGGCTTGAAACTGCAACCCTGAGATTAAGCATCTCATGCTCTACCCATTAAGTAGAAGAGAGACTGCTTAAAAGCAAAGCATCAGAGATTGTTATCTGCATGCTTTGGACAATGCTTGCTTGCTGCCAGTAAGTAGAATGCAATTCCTGTTCACCTGATCGTAGCAATGGCATTGGCCACCTGATCCAGCCCTTGCTCCGTCAAGAGGGGGTTTCCCAGGATCCCTTGGATGAGCTGCACTTCACCTTCTGCTTCTAAGAGGCGGGTGCTGAAGCCGGAGCTCATTGTCCCCACCTGAAGCCGCTGGGTGGAATTTTTCAAGGTGGCCTGGCGCAAGCCAAACCTATGGAGCTCATCATCATAGGCCTGGAAGCAAGGGTTGCATGCCTCACAGTGGTCATAGTTGCCACAGTAGCCCCGCTGGCACTGGTCACAGCGGTCTCCAGTAAAGCCGGGACGGCAAAGACATCTGCCTGTCAGCTTGTCACAGCCCATTTCCTCTGTGCCCTGGAAGTTGCAGTTGCAAGCTGTTGAAAGAGAACAAGAAGGGTCTGGATCCCTCAAAAATAGTCACAGGCTTTACTTGCTGGTTACAGGCTGACATTTCCACAGTGCATCCCTCTGGCTGCTCACTCTTCTCCCCAACAGCCAGCTGTTAGAGAAGGTGGGAGATGAACTACAACCACATTGGGAGGGCCACAGGCTCCTCCAGACCTGAGTTAGATGGAACAGCAAGGTGGCAAGAACCATTTAAATACCCAGTGGTTTACAGGTGGGTGCAACCTGCATTCCTTACCTCTACATCCTGTCCTGACATCTCCATAAGACTGGTCCGGACAAACCCGTACTTCAGGAGCAGAGCATGTCAGGCCCCCATAGCCTTCTCTGCATGGACACTGCCCTGTAAACTGCAGAACAAGAGAGAAGGATGCCAGGGAGGAAATCATAGAACTGCATAGAATTTGACATAGAACTGCAGAGTTAGGCCTGTTGGTCTGGAGAATAATTGACTTCCAGAAGGGGTTTACAAAGAAAAGCTCCAACTTCGGCCTCAGCTGCTTGTTTTTCATGAGAAAGCATTCGTGGTAGGACAGTTTACAGGTCAGTTTCACATGTATTTGAGCATTATGTTCAGTTTTAGGTCTGTTACATTCTAAGTTTTACAGTGTTGGGGGTTTTTTAATGCAAAAGAAAAATTACATTTAAATGGTACACATGTTGTACTCCTCCTTCCCCTTAAATACATGGGATTGCAACCAATGCTATTCCTACTCAGAGGAGGCCCATTGAAATTGATGGACATGACCAACTCAGGCTTATTCATCTCAATGGATCTACTCTGAGTAAAAGTCAATTGGTTACCAGCCACAGTCCTATATGCTTTTTAATGCTCCCCCACAAATATGCATTGTTGTGTGCATTTTTCCATAAAACATAAATTTCGTGTGCATTTTTAAAAACTGCCTCGCAAAATCCAGAGAAATGTGTGATCTGATGGACAGCTGCATTTTAATCCACATAGCCATCAGGGACCAGCAAATGAGGCCACTTTGCTTTAAAATGAATTTTTCCTCCATCCCTAATTCAAACAGGCAACAGCAACCCCCATGCCCAGATATACAGCCTCAGTTAGTAAAATCTGCAGAAAGCATTACCACCCAATACCACCGAATGTACTAAGTACTCTCAACGGTAGCCTAGATACTGAGCAAAACAGCTTCCCCCTCTCTCTGCAGGACTAAGAAGACAATGCCCTGATCGCGGTGCTACAAAGTGCAATGGCTCAGAATTTCCCTCTTCCCGCCCACTTCTAGAGCTGTAAGCTGCTGCACTGCTGCTTCCTGGGCAGTACCTGGTTACACTGAGGGCTGCGTGAATGCTGAGGGTCACAGTTGCAAGCCTGGCAGCCCTGCCCACTTGCAATTTTCCAGTGATTGGCAGCGCATTCATCACACTTGTCTCCCACCACATTGGGGAGACAAGAACAGCGGCCCGTCTCGTCGTCGCATGGCACGTTGCGGCGGCTGCCTAAAACACTGCAGGCACAATCTGGAAAACAAAGGAGCCAGCATTTGTGTCGGAACTACTGGGGGATGCTCCTGGGGTGTGCGCAGGAGGTATCAGGTCTCCTGTGAACCTGTGGGTACAGGGTGATATAGAATTAAATAGATAAAATCAAAGCTGATGAAACCCTTCAGTCCGCCAGTAGCAAAGTCTTGTTCTAAAATTCTTTCCCTTCAGCGCTGGCTCCAGGTTTTGAAAGTCATGCCAATGGCAGGTGGAGCCAGGGGCAAAAGAAGGTGGGCCAATGAATGTAAATGTGACCTTTCTGCAGTAGGCTATTTTCTATATACCCCTCTCTGTCTTCCATCCAGCCAAGCAAGGGGAACGTCCAAAGGGCCAGATAGGGAGGGGTGTTGGGGGCAGATTCGCCTCCAGTCCCCAGCTCTGCTATAGACTTCCTGCAACACATTGATCTGGAAGAAGGAAAGGATCTCCCTGGAAGTGTCGGTGATCCCCACCCATCTGGCTGCAGACCAGATCCTGGTGCTGTTGGAGGAAACTGATTTTCTAGACCATTTCAGTCAATGTTTAGGGCTGGTTTTAGCACAGAAACTGCTTTGGCCACCCTTCGTGACCACCTCTGTTGGGGGAGAGACAGGGGAAATGTATCCTCATGTCCTCAACCTCTCATCAATGTGTCCTTGATGTCTCACGGGCTTTCAATACCATTGTCCACTGTATCTGGGGCAGATGTCTGAGTTGAGGGCAGCACCACTTGCGATGGTTCCAGTCCTACTTGGATGGACATTTCCAGAGAGTGGTGCTCAGGGAGTGCTCTTCCACACTATGAAGCCTTCAATGTGGGGTTCCTCATGGTTCAATTTTATCCCCCATGCTGTTTAACATCTACATGAAACTGCTGGGTGGGGTCACCCAGAGCTTTGGAGTACATTGTCAGCAATATGCTGACAACACACAGCTCTACTTCTCCTTTACATCTGCAGTGGGCGGGTGCTGGCTCCCCACTTGAGGAACGCTCTCCCCAGGGAGGCTCACCTGGTGCCGTCATTACACATCTTTAGGCACCGGGGGGAAAACATTCCTCTTCTCCCAGGCCTTTGGCTAATTAAACAATCTATGGCTTTTAAAACTGTGTGACGGATGGGGTATTGTTTTCATTTGTTATCCATTTTTGTGCTATTATATTGTAAACCCCCCTGTGAGCCTTAGATGAAGGGTGGTATAGAAATTTACTAAATCAGTTCAGCATCAAATTAAGAATGAAGGCTGGTTGCTCTTCATGCTTGATGTCACCACAGACATTGCAATTATCAAAGCATGCATCTCAGACTGGAGCTGAGCATCATGAGACACCAAGGTCTGCATTTCAAATTAAGGAGATGCACTCTTTAGCAACGTCACTAATCAATTACAGTTTTGAACTGAGGCTGTGACAGACAGTGCCCATTACCACTCCAGATACTAGTCATATCCAAGCAGATATTGTTCCATGAATTTAGATTTGTTTCCTCAGCACAGACCCTTCCCCCCCCCTCAGCTGACCACAGGAGGTCAGGCTTCTAATGAATAATGGCAGGAACGTACAAAACTGCCTTCTATTGAGCCAGCAAACTAGTCCACCTCACACACTGACTGGCAGTAGCTCTCCAAGGTTCCATGAAGAGAACGTTCCCAGCTGGAGATGCCGGGGACTGAACCTGGAACCTTCTGCATGGAAGGCATTTGCTGTGCCACTAGGCTACGGTCCTTCCCCAAGGTGATTCTGTCCAGCTATTGCTGTCATGTTCTGCAGCTGTTCTCCAAGATCAAGCTTAGCAAAGCAGCTACTGCCACCTGCTGGGAGGCAGCTGAAACCCATCAGTATAGCCACTTGCAGAGGCTACATTTCATTTTAATCTAAAGCAAGGCAAGGTCTGCCCAAGAGATTGCGACGGATAAATGAAGGTGGATCTAGAGACGTGAGATTGGTTATGTAAGCCAAGCCTCAGTTGAAACCATATGCCGCAAGGGACCTGCCTGGAGGATAAGCGTTAAGATCTTCAGATCTGTGTGAAATTGAAAGAAAAACTCTTTCCCTCTTCTTCCATCTTCCTAGGGCTATGTTTTGAATGTTTCAACCTGCTCTGTTTAAAAAAACATTTTTTTTTAAGCTAGATTGCCCTTACATAGTATGCTGTTGTGGACTGGTTGAATGCAGAGAAATGATGGGAGAAATCAGCTGGGGAACCCCCAGGGGAAGGCGGCTTAGAGCCAGGGGACTAGTGGTGGGACAACAATGAGTGGTTAGAGGGAGAAGAGGGAGAAGACTGGGAGGAGGAGGTGTTGGAAGGTGAAGAGGTAGCAGGGTTTAGTGAGCAGGAAGAGTCTGTGGCAGAGAGAAGTTCTTTATCAGGGGAAGAGGAGGAGGAGGAGGAGGAGGAGGAGGAGGAGGAGTTTGGATTTGATATCCCGCTTTATCACTACCCTAAGGAGTCTCAAAGCGGCTAACATTCTACTTTCCCTTCCTCCCCCACAACAAACACTCTGTGAGGTGAGTGGGGCTGAGAGACTTCAAAGAAGTGTGACTGGCCCAAGGTAACCCAGCAGCTGCATGTGAAGGAGCGGGGACGCAAACCCGGTTCCCCAGATTACGAGTCCACCGCTCTTAACCACTACACCACACTGGCTCTAAAGCAGGAAAGCAGGGAGGCCAAGAGAGAGAGACAACTCCAGCTGGTGAAGAGGCATGAGTGTCTCCCCCTCCTGCTGCAACAAGCTCCACCCCACCCCCCACCCCTGGTCTCCCAGAACCAGGAGATAGCTTCACACAGGTGCAGTCTCAGATTGCTTAGGGAAAACCCCAGAAAGGAGGGGACTTGGGCAGCAGTTTCAGCAACTGCTTCAAGGTGGCAAGACCTACCAGAGATGAGTTTCTATGCTCATTAGACCTGACAGCCCTGTGCAGATCCTGTTTTTTTGCTAATAAAGAGTTAACTCAACTTGCCCAGTGTGATTGACTGCTGGCTTGCTGGTGGTGGCTGTGTGAAAATGGTCCAGGTTTTGCTCACATTGAATTGATCTTCCCACAGCTTATGTGCTGCATTCATACTAGTGCAACAGCACAAGCAGAGCTTCACCAATATTATGGTCTCTTGAGTTACAGAGAAAGGATTACCAAAGAGGGTGGATCCCCCATGAAGACACGTGTTTGACTGATTTGGGGCCTTTGAGGTAACTAAATAGGGGTCATGTGAGAGCTTTATAAAATTATGAACAGTGGAGAAAGAAATGCTTGTCTCTCAAAACATGAGAATGGCTATAGGTTCCAAACAAACACAAGGGAAGAATTTCTTCACCCACTGTACAGTTTTCATGTATGGAATGAATTGTAATGGGATGTAGTGATCGCTACTAGTTTAGATAGCTTTAATCTACATATTTATCTATCTCTATCACAGTGTATAAAGGGCTCTCCCAAAGAAATAAACGTTTGATTGTTAATAAACAGCAGGAGGTGGCTATCTTCACCATGCCCACATCTAGCTTGGCATGGTTGAAATGTGACTAACCTCTGCAACCTTGGGGGTTAGAGTTGGTTAACTGGGTGAATCCAGGCTTGCACAAATGACAACGGCCTCCTTGCACGTTGTCCTTACAGACACAGCGGCCCGTCTGGGGATCACAACTGGAGTTAGGAACAGTGCCATCTGGGTCACATTCACAAGCTAAAAAGAGAAGACATGGAATCAACAAATTTTAAAGGTACAGGCCAAAGCAAAAAGGTGTCATCAAAACCTGAGCTTTGTATAGGGGTTTAGCACTGCCTTGTTCCTCATCATTTCTTTCTCCCACTCTTCATTTGCAGACAGGGTTGCCCATTCAGGATTCCTCTCTCTCACACTTGAAATTGGCACAAAAAATTTCGGAAAACAAGCCCGTTCATTTTTCTCTGGTCAGCTGCAAGGCAGCTTTACTGCTCCTCCCTTTTAAATGCATAGGAAAATGCACTTGGAACTTGAGGATTCTAGTTCAGGGGGGAGTAAGAGGAAAGCCTCATCATCTCCTCCAGTTACCAAAATAGAGACTCAGAAAAAGAATTTTGAGTTCCAAAGATGGGACACAAGGAAGGACGTGAAGAATCTGGAGGCGTAGCTACACTTCAGATTCAACTTAAAATACAGAAAATGTTTCTTTTGAGCACCAATCTTACAGGGGAATTCTCTCTACCATTGGAATAAGGCAGACTACATATTCAAATATTATCTTTTAAAAAAGATTATGCAAAAACTCATGAAGAAAATGCTTAAGCACCCACTTACGGAGACAAGCTTCTGGGTGATCAAGTTCAAAACGCTTATTACGGAAAAACTTGGTCTTGCAATGTTCACAGTTCCTCCCTGCCGTGTTGTGCTGGCAGTCTTCACAAACGCCCCCACTCACACCCCCACTGGCTTGGTACACGGCTGGGTCAAAATGACATTTGTTAGAATGACCGTTACAGTTGCACCCTAGGAGAAAAGAGACAAAGCCATTTCTGAAACGAAGTTCAAGGAAAACAATAGTGCCTATACTTTTCAACTTCACCACTGGGTGGCGCTTGGGCCTCCCTCTTCAGTTAGTTCTACAGCAAGTGTATAAATCCATAAGGTTTATCACATTGTGGGTCCACACAGAACATGCAAAACAGCCAGGGTGCAAGGTTTAGGACTTTAGGGAACATCAATTCACCAGCACTGTTCTATACACACACTGCAATTTCCCCAAACTTGCCTGTTTTCTCCAAACTGATGGAGGAAGTTTGACAAGAAACAGCTTCTTTGCAAATGGAAATCACAGCTCTCCTCTCATCTGCCTCAGCCTTTTTAAAAATGTTTGCTAGTAGATTCTTTTAAACACTCCTTCCTGTACTTCTTACCTCAGCTTCCCCTTTCCCTGATCACCTCCACCCTTTTAGGAATCTGCAGATCCCATAACTGATGAGAAACCCAGTACTTTTTTTTTCTTTCTCATTTTGACTCAAGAAAATCACCATTTTACAGTTCAAATCGGGAAAACTAAATACAGTTAATGGACAAAAGTACAAAGATTCGCAAAATGTTTAGGGGTATGTCTACCCCTGCATCCCCCTCCCATAAAAAAAGCATTGGAGAAACCACAATATTTCCAGTGGCTACAATGAACAAAGTATGTACAGTCAAACCTCAGTTTTCGAACGTCTCAGCTGCCAAACATTTCAGAAGCCGAACATCGAAAACCCGGAAGTGAATGCTTCTGTTTTCAAACGTGCCTTGGAAGTTGAACGGCTTCCGAGGAGTGTTTCTCAATTTTCCCCGTTGAACTTGCTGACAGCCCTTTGATCCTCGGTTTTCAGATGTTTCATAAGTCAAACGGACTTCCGGAACAGATTACGTTTGAAAACCAAGGTTCCACTGTATTTTATAAACTCCAGTTATCTTTCCAAGACAGCTTTGCTCAGTTAAAGTGTGGTCTGTTTCCCTAGGAAGTTAGATAGAGGCATACGTACTGTGACATTCGTTGGGGTTGCCATCTTCAGCGGCTCTCCATGGATGGTCATTGTAGAAAGCCGCACACTGTTCGCAGTTTGTTCCAGCAGTGTTGTGCTGGCACACACACTGTCCATTCACCTAGAAGATGCAAAGAAAGCTTTGCTTTGCGGGTATCATAGATCAGCCTGCTCTTCTACGGTATGCTATGAATTCTCACATTGTGTCTCTTCTGATTGCGGGGAGGGACATATTCTTCTGCATTCGTGCCAAATCAGAGCACTTTATATCAGAAGCAAAAGAAAAGAAAAGACCATACTGATGATCCCTGCAACTCCCAGGGCTGAAAAGCTTAGCAGAGTGAATACGGCTGCCATTTTAAAAAACCATACTGTGTAATCCCTCTTCTTTGTGTGTGCTGCCTCTCACAGTTCAGGCTTAACTCTGAAGTTCCTGTCTGGAAACTCCTGTTCAGTCCAAGCTGCTCCAGGCCAGACAATAAAGGAAGCCATGTTGCTTTTATATCTAGATGCAAACCACCTATAAATCGAGGTGTGGGGGTGTGCTGAGGCACCCTCTCCCCCCTGCAAGAAGCCTGTCACTTTGTTTGGCTAATATTATTTGCACTCTCCTGTGCACAAAAGCAAGAGAAAACTCCCTCTCATCTGCCCTTTGCACACATTCCTCTGTGCCCCAATGGAGCCATATCCCATCTGAAGGGACCACAGAGACAGAGCATTATTTTCTTTCTCAAGTCCTTTTTGCTAGGCAGGGGTGATTCTGTCTCAGTTGCTCTTTCTTTTTCCCAGTCTTAGGTTCAGTTTGCCTCATTTCTGCAACAATGCATTTTCCTTTCAAGTCCACACAAAAATTAAAGCACATATTTGTGTGCATTTCTCCTCATTTTGTCCAATAATGCACATGCTTGCATATTCTCTAATATAATAATGCACTTTGGTACATTATTTTCACTAATATGTTCAAGTCTGAGGCACACTTTCTGCTCGCATGTGCCTTTTTGCAGGTGGTTTTTGATTGGAAAACAGCTTTGCGACATTCAGAGAAGTGCACGTTTCAAACAGTTGCTGCGTTCTGCTGTGATTTGGTGTGAAGCGTGAAATGGTGGATAGGTTCGCCTCAAGATGTGAACAAAATGGTTTTCTCCACCATCCCCATTCTCTGCTTCTGCCCATTCTCCTCTCCAAGAGCTATGATGAGGAGCTATGATGTCTACAATGAGGAGGGAAAATGAGCTACAGAATGAAGGATGTACAAAGGAGAACATGTACACCACTCTCTGTTCTGCCCTCCCTTTCAGCCCTCTGGGCAGCCCCAGAAGCCCAGTTAGAAAGAAGCTAGTAGCTGCCTTACAGAGCCCAAGGGCAGCTGGTCATTGACCTTTTAAAGATAGTCAGAAATGCAATTTGAAGCAGGCTGGTTGGCCTTTGTGCTATGCCAAATACCTTCTTTTTGTGGTTAAGGCAGAGAAGATGGCAAGACCTTTATCATCTCGGCCACTTGCACTCTGCATAATACAAGGAAACACTATCTGCTTTCCAAAAGCACAGAGGGCTTCTGGTGTATCGCTACAAACCTCTAAGGACAAATTTAACCGTCGAGAGAGGTCAGGTTGCAGAGCAGGCCTGTGAGAATCTAAGAATAGAACTGGGAAGAATAGAACTGATATACATAGATCTGTAGCAACCTTTCCCCGTCCTCACCCTCACCATAACATTGTGTCCTGCAGAAGCAGCGTCCAGGGCAGCACAGCGGTCTGCATGTCCGTGGCAGAAGCAGCTCCCTTTCACTTGCATCTCGTTCAAGGCATAGAAGGCACTGGGGGTGCGGTACCCCTGGTGCACAGGACGCGACAGCTGGGTGAAGTTGATTCTCAAGTTGGTGAATTGGCCCAGATCTTTTGGAGACAAGAGAAAGAGCAATGAAGGGAAACACAAACACAGTGAGATGGGACCTAAAGGCTTTAGCTCCTGGAACAAGGACCAAGTGAGAAAGGGAGATGCGAACTCCGTTGGATGTGGTTTTCCTCTTAATACATGGAAGTACAAACAACGTAACTGTTAGGTCCCAATAACCACATTTAACAAACTGAGCCCAGCATCAGCAACTGTGATCCTTGGGCAAGTGCCTGGGCCTCCCAGGACAAAACATCACTGGCACCTGCCAGGCCAGGTGGGCCTTAAAAAAGCACACACCACTTGCCACCTGGCACTGAGGAGCACACCAAAAGTCTGAGTGAGGCTGTCAGGGCTGGAGTCAGATGAAGGTCAGCACAAAAGACACAGGAACCTTAAATCACTGACCCCATTGGTATATGAAGGAGTCAAATTTATTTAAATAATTTTCACCCTGCTCTTTAGCTTAAAAGGCTCCCAGAGCAGCTTACAAAGCTCATTTCTAAGACCTGCCCTCAGGCTGATGATCTAAAAAATAGGACAAACAAGGGAAAGGGGATGCGGAAGGAGGAGCAAGAAAGTGAGCTCAGGCACCGGATTTTATAAACCATCCACTTGGGTGCCTAAACAAGTTCTGCTCCCTGAAATCCCCCAAAAGCTTCCCCATCCCAGCAGACACAAATAATATGTACATACTGTTGATTTTTTGGCTTTGAGGTGTCCTCATCCCAGATGCAAGACCAATGGGGTTGAACTCAACCTTAGAAGAACAGAGGAGGGGGGAAAAGATGGCAGTCAAAGCATGAGATTTTCTATCCTGTCATTCTAAAAACTATCAACGGCACTTCCCAGTTAGGCAAATGCTTATTTACATTAGCACTAAAATGGCGATTTTGCACTGAATTACTGCTACAAGGAAGACTATAGTCTCTTCACCCACCAAAAGAGGGTTGTGTGATATTTTCTCCCTCCCTCCCTCCCTCTCTTTGCCAAAAAATGGCAGCAACAATTAAAATCCCATGAAACAGATTTAAACCACAATACTTTTTTTCCTTTTAAAGAAAGCCATAACACAAGCCCTCTTCATGCATTACTCACATGGAAAAGCAGCACTGAAACAAAGCACTTGTGGGACTGCACATTAAACAAAGTTGTACAGCTCCTCCAGGCTGAATTATGTGATAACCTCTGGAGTGATAAGCCTTGTCTGGGTAGATTCCCTGCATGATTTAGAGCAGGGGTGGGGAACCTCCCCACCCGCCCCCCAGGGTAGGCAGATCTGTCCCCTGCCTTGATAAGTACATGGGAAGACCTACCTGACAATCACCTGATGTTGTTATGATGTCAGATGATTGACAAGTGGGTTGTCACACCCACCCGCCAACGTTTTCATTGAAACCGCTGTTGGAGGGAAAGCATCTCTAACACAGAATATCACCTCATTAATGTTACTCAACAGCTTCCCCACACACACCAGAGGGCAGTTTTTCCAAGTCAGGGGGTGGATTGCTGAGCTCCAGAATGTCTCTTAATAAATTGTCCCCAGAGACCTGAAGCCTTCTGTTCCCTAAAGCAGCTACATTGGAAGGAGCTACCAATTCTCCACAAAAAGGGCTTGCTGGGCCCTCTGACATTGGTTGATCTGCACCTGGAAGAGTGGAAGGCAGGTGCCTTCACAGTGCAGCAAAGTCACTCTGGGGATGGCTGTTGTCAAACTAGTTAGGTCCTAGAAGTCTTAAGTCTGGTGAAATCCATTAAGCATCACATTTGCTATACCTTCCCCCCGTTCTGCGCTTGAGTCTGGATGTCCTGGCAACGCACATCCTTCCAGGTCTGAGGGAGACCTCTAGAGATCCGTGGAAACGAAGTGGCACAATCTGTGGACAAGTACTGATAAATCTTCCAGGATTTGCCAAAGTCTGTAGAGTGCTCAATCACCATGCCAGTGGGCAGAGGACTCTGGAGGGACAGAGGAAAAGAGGTATCAAAGCAGACTGGACAGGACATGCCAAAACAGAGGAAGATATACTTCGAAGGAACAGGCCATTTCTTCAAGGCAGAGCATGCAAACCATCCCAGTGAAATCCCTAGTTCACAACTCTGGTTAAAAAGGCTCACATAAAAAGACTGGGAAGATCTCTGCCAAAGAAATAGATGACATGGGCTCAATGGACAAATAGTCAGACCTGACATAAGGGTCTTTCCAGTGCCCCTCAGTGTTATTGTGCCTCCTCCCCCATAAAATTAAAATTAACACATCACAATATACTTGGTACAATTGTACATGGAACAAAAATGCTTAATGTTGTGCTTGATTCTGAACTTAACAATTGATTTTCTTCTTGAAAATCTGCAGTTTCTTTAATGTAGGTTTTTCCTCCTTTCCTTGTATCTTTTTGAAAACGTTAACAAACAATGAGTTGGAATTGGATGCAGCCTAAGCCAACAGATCAATAATAGTGTATGCCAGAGGTTTTCAACCATCCACAGCTCCTTGGTCAACTACATCCTTTCTGTGGCGTCCGTATGGGGCTCAGGAACCCAGTTATGTCACCCCCTTACCTGCAGAGCTGGCAGCCTCTCACCCTTTTTTGAACACCGTCCCCTTGTGAGGTGTTCCCCCAACCTCTTCTTGGGAGTCCTCTGGGCACCTCTGCTGCCGCCCCTGGTCTCTGAGTTGCATCCCTCCCTGCCCCAAAGAGATGCGCCTCCTCACACTGCCCCACAGGGGCATAGGACTTGTCTGTCCATTCCCAAAAGCAAGGGCTGGTGGACTGGCTGGCTGGGCTCCCTTGCCCAACTTGCTTGCTTACTCTGATGCCGCCTCAGCTCCTGGCAACCAGCACCCCCTGACCAGCCCCAGAGGCACCATTCGCCTCCAGAGCTTGTAGCCAGGGCTGCTGCAACAAACAGCTACACAAGCCTTTGGGAGGCAGAGACGCGAGAGGGCATCAGAAGAGAGAGGGAAGGAAAGAAGGAATGAGGGCAGTGTTGCCCGCGGCACCCCTGACCACCATTCAAGGCACTCCAGAGTGCCATGGCACACTGGTTGAAAACCACTGGTGCATGTAACGTATCTGAAGTCCTGATAATATTCAGCTAAGCTTCCCAAGGCCATCTGAATTCACATTTATACCCCCAGTAAATACAGTGGTACCTCTGATTACGTACTTAATTCATTCCAGAGGTCCGTTCTTAACCTGAAACCGTTCTTAACCTGAAGCACCACTTTAGCTAGTGGGGCCTCCCACTGCTGCTGTGCCACCGCCACGCGATTTCTGTTCTCATTCTGAAGCAAAGTTCTTAACCGGAAGCACTATTTCTGGGTTGGCAGAGTCTGTAACCTGAAGCGTATGTAACCTGAAGCGTATGTAACCTGAGGTACCACTGTAGTGTAAGAGTTATTATTCACATACCCTGAAATCCATCAGGATGCTATCAAGTTGGAACTTTTTATCCAAATCTAGTTGGAGAAAGACAGGATTCTCATCTAAAGAGACAGAAAAGAGCAGTTTTTAGAATAGCAGGTTGTGAAAACAAAATTGCAGACGGATTTTCCCATTAGTCAGGTCATCCATTTCCCCTTTGCATTTAATCCACTGAAACCCAAGCCCTGTTTGCTGAATCTACACAACCCTTGCCCCACTCAACTTATCATTACTATTCTGTGCTATCCAACCAAGACATTATTCAGAGCACGTCCACACTGTTTGTTTGGTTTTCTTGAAGGCCCACTAAGCAAGGCAGAGGCTTACCATTCTTGGATTGCCACCAGCGCGTATTTCCTGCAGAAGAGAGGACATTTTCTACCCGGTGACTGTTGAATACATGAGGCTTTCTGGAATCACATCGGCAACATTTCATTTGCCACTAAAAAAGAACAAAAGGTGACTATCAGATTAGGATGCCTAGGAAAAGGGATTTCCATGAGGCCAACACCTTGCTAAAGCTAAGCAGGTCAGTGTCTGGCCAATGCTGGGGGCGAGGTGTGATGGGCTTCTATGATATATGTGGGATATAAACATAAAAACCTTTATTTCAATTTAAGTAAATTCAGAAGTCAGGTGCACGGCTATACAGTGCACCTTGGATAATCCAGAAAGGAAGAAACTGTTCACTTTGAATTAATAATTAAAAAAATTAAATAGAACTTTATTGAACAATCAACATCAACCTACACATCAATACACAATAATATAAAACATACAACCTACATACACATACTTTACAAAAAAGAAGAAGAGAAAGGAGAAAACAAGAAGACAAAAGATGGAATAAATAAAATATACTTCCGATTATTCTCATTGTACTGTTTATTATTTTGTTATTTTACCCACAGTGCCTTGTTATTATTTTATTTTTCCAATTCTTTACAAAACGTTCTATTATTTGTCACCAATATATTACAAGAATCACTCAAGGTCTGCCCGGAGATTTTTGTTATCACAACAATTTTTCAAGTACTCTTTAAATACTATCCATTCTTTATTCAACTTCTGCATCGAATATCCTCTAACTCTCCCTGTCATTTTTGCCAATTGCATGTATTCTATCATTTTTACCTGCCATTTGTTTTTTGTGGGGAATTTGAATTAATAAACTTAGTGGTGGTGGTGTCTCCTGTTGCTGCTGAGGACTCTCAAGGGTGCAAAGCAGGGGTGTTTTTTCCTAGCCCTGATACCCCATATTGTTTTGATGTGGGAACGTCAGTGATTGAACCTAGAACTTCATGCAGGCAAAGCATGGAATCTGCTATTGCACTGTGGAAGCTTTTCCTTTTCATGTCCATTTTTTTTAACGTATTTTTATTAAAGATTTTCTTGATTTACAAAGGTGTGTGCAATGTCTCTCTCTCATATTTTTTCCCCATTATAAAAATCAAAATTTCACCAAACTTTGGAGACAGAAGGTTGAGGACCACATACACACACACAGAGAGAAGTGCACACAACCATATAAAAAAGCTTAAAACTGAACATAACAAAGGTGTCCCAAAAGTCCAAGTAAGGATGCCACTCAAACCTCAAGAAAAGCAGAGCGTAGTTTAATAGATCTTAGCGCTTGGTGTATTTTTACTGTATTTTAACCAGCCGAGTTTCCTGGAACTGTTTTGCCTTGTTGCGTAGCATCCTTGCCTGACTGATAAAGGGCAGTATAGTTATGTTTTAAATAAAATAAAAATCAATACCAATTAGGCAGTATGTCCTTCTTCTTGGGTTGTTCAATATCTCTGAGATTACGTTACTGGAACTCTAGATTCAGGAGACCAATGCTAAGTAGATCTAAGAGCTGAAGCTATGCCAGATAGATTTGACATCCTTCATCATGGGATGCTTTGGGGTTTAAGGTTTGTAACTTATTGGCCAAAAATATACTATAGCCCACTGTACAGTAGAGATAAAGGAAACTCTAGAGCAGCCGTTCTCAACCTGTGGGTCCCCAGATGTTGTTGGACTACAACTCCCATCATCCCTGAGCTCTGGCCTTGCTAGCAAGGGGTGATGGGAGTTGTAGTTCAACAACATCTGGGGACCCACAGGTTGAGAAAGGCTGATCTAGAGTGTAAAGCGGGGATGGGGAGCCTGCAACTCTCTCGGTGTTAGTAGACTTCAACTCCCATCAGCCCCAGGTGGCATGGCCAATAGTCAGGGATGTGGGAATTGGAGTCTAGCAACATCAGGAGTCACATGCTCCCTATCCCTGATGTGGAGAATGAGGTCCAAGGGCATGAGCAAAAGGGTAGAAAGACATGGTTGTAACCACTGCTACACTCTGAAATTTGGACAGCTTGTCAAGAAATGTCAAGCTTGTCAAGAAACAGATTTTTAAAAACAAAAAAGCAGAACATGCCTTGAAGTTATAGAGCCACTTTACTAGTTGCCTAGTTTAAAGGATGACAGAGTAGAAAAAGAATGGGCTTCAGATCAAGGGGTGAACACCCACTGTTCAACTATGGTGAAAATGGACTTATTTCCCCCAGTTTCACATGTGGCCACTTAGTATTTGCTCAACTTCAGATCCCCTTAAACACAAAGGAGAACAGTACATTCTGGCTCACCAGTTTATATCCTTGTGTTTGGTACACAAGATTAAATTTGCACCTTCAATTTAATCAGAGAAGTCTTCAGACCAACAAAAATGTCCCTGTGACAATATTTGCCATGCAGCAGAAGGTTAGCCACAAGTGCCCAACTTTGCAGCGGTTGGTCAGGCTCTTGTGGTGGGATGTTTCATTTGGGCAAACAAAGGAACCTTTATCTAAATCTCAAGATAGCTTGAACCTAGACCCTTTAACACCCTCTCCCCCAAAAAAGAGTCAAGCAGAGGTTAGGCAGCTTCAGTGGGTGAAAGGTTACTGGGTGGAAAGTCAAGCCGAGCAAATGTCATCCCTCAGCTGGAGTGAGTAATTCAAGAAGCAGGCCAGGCCTGGATATCCCCTAATGGTTTTGTGCACAAATGGCTTAGAGAGACTTCAGTCCCAACTTGGCAAACAAATACTAAAAGATGACAGATCCGGTTAAGTCCTGACTCTTTAAAGAATTTTTTTAAAAAACAACAACAACCAGGCTATCTAGTGACTTAGCAGATGCCTATTTATTGATTATTCCATTTTTGTATCCTACCTTTCATCCATGGAGCTCAAAGTTCTCCACCCATTTCATCTGCACAGCAACCCTGTGAGGTAGGGACTGAAACTGGCCCAAGGTCACACAGTGGGCCCTGCCTCCCCTCTAAAAAGAACTTTTTAGAGGGGAGGCAGAGGCAAACACCTGGAGGGTGCAGTTATAGAAGTCTATGGCCTTTACACAGGTGCAGAGGTTCAATATAATGGACCCTCGGCTCATTCATCATTGCTCAGCAATACCTGTTACAAGGTTCATATTTAGGACAGGAACCTTTCATCTAGCATACTCTTATCTAACCCAATCCATTTTAATTTACTATCAAAGCTGCCCCAGTTCCCTCTGAACTCCATACCCATGACATGTCCCGCAATACTATGGAGTTTCCTGTAAGGAAAGACGGACATCTGCTATAAACATATTTTTTTGCCACATTCTATGCACTGGAGCAGCGGTTCTCAACCTGTGGGTCCCCAGATGTTGTTGGACTACAACTCCCATCATCCCTGAGCTCTGGCCTTGCTAGCTAGGGGTGATATACCCCAGCATCCCCTACAACATGGATAGCCAACATAGTACTGTCCAAATGCTGCCACACTACAAATCCCACCATCCCTGACCATGCTCACTGTAGCTGATGGGAGTTGGACTCTACAGTGTGTGGAGGGCACCATGTTGTCTACTCCGGTCCTATAATGTCACAGAGGATTATTGGATGCAACTCTTAGCTTGCCCATGGTCTTGGTGATCCAGGGTTTTGTATGCTGTTTCCAGCATTCCAGCGTGATGTGCAATGAGCTCAGAAATGTGCAGGTACCATCCAGCACAGCCTCCAATGCTTCATCTCTTCCTCTGGCGCCAGCAGCTTTCACCTGGCCACAGGTGAAACACAAAGTGGCTGGAGGAAATGGAGCAGGACAATAGATGAAGATTGCTCCCATCAGTGGTTTCTCCTCACAGTTTTAAATCCCTGCTCCTGCTATTGTTGTATGAGTTTCCCTCAAGGAAACATGAATAAGGTGTATATTGAAACACCAAGGGAGATTGTCCTTCTCCCAGGCTCGCTCAGAAAGATGGAACCCTTCAAAATCTTGCCCGTTTTTGCTTAGCACAATATACTGTGCAAAAAGTTTGCTAGAATTCCAGCAGGACCTTGCGTTCCCTCAAATCAAGATCATGCTAATGCCAGATGTCCTGCCTACCAAGTTTGGATGCCTCCATGCCGAGACACTGAAACACTTGGAGCCTGAAATAATCATTTCATGTAGCAACCCACCAGTGTGTCGAAATTGTGCTCTTTTTCAATATTTGGGGAGGCTAAAATTAACACTGGGGGCAGACGCATGGAACGTTTGCTTTCTTGAGCAAGCTGTGTAACCTTTCCACTGCTTTGGAGGATATTTTCTGCTCATTGTTGAAACTGCAGCTTTCATGAGGAGGTGTGTGTCTCAAAGTTCCTCTGGGAAGATAGGGTCCCTGCCCTGGAAACTAAAACTATGGATTTCATTTTGGCTGAACTGAAGGTCACCCTGCTTTGGGAGATGTCTATCAAGTGCTTTGGCTGCCAGATATAATGGACACATCACAATTGGGAAGGCTGACATTTGACAGAAATGCACAAATCCTTTACTTGCCACTTATTCGGGGTCAAGTGTGGTTGTGGCTAAATGAACAGGGCACAATCTCTATGACCATATGAAGGGTAGGCTCAGTAAACAGTATTCCCACTGTACTGAGGCTATGGGACACAGGAATTGAGCCCACATTAGGGCAAGAGGATCAAGGAGGTGAAACAACTCAAACCATGGAGGGCTCAGTAGCCTAACCACAGAGGCCACAGGAAGTTGTGTTTTTCTTGCAGCTGACCCAGGAAGGAGAGGACATGAAGCTGCTGGCTAGTCCCCTTCCCAGGAACAGAGAAGCAAGGGCCTACTCACGAGAAAAGTGGTGGAGATCTCCTGAACCAATGTCCTCTACTCTTCCCTATCACCAGGAGATAAGGAAGAGTGGGGAACATTTGTCAACTTCTTTCATTCTGTTGCCTTTGGTAACCAGTTCGAACCAAGAGATCCCGCGGGAAGGGTGCAATATAATATCTCACTCATTGCCTATTCAGTCCTTTAAAGTAAAGGTAAAGGGACCCCTGACCATTAGGTCCAGTTGTGACTGACTCTGGGGTTGTGGCGCTCATTTCGCTTTATTGGCCAAGGGAGCCGGCGTACAGCTTCCGGGTCATGTGGCCAGCATGACTAAGCCACTTCTGGCGAACCAGAGCAGCGCACAGAAATGCCGTTTACCTTCCCGCCGGAGTGGTACCTATTTATCTACTTGCACTTTGACGTGCTTTCTAACTGCTAGGTGGCCAGGAGCTGGGACTAGGCAACGGGAGCTCACCCCATCGCGGGGTTTCGAACCGCCAACCTTCTGGTCGGCAAGTCCTAGGCTCTGTGGTTTAACCCACAGCGCCACCCGCGTCCCTATTCAGTCCTTTACATTGCCTATTTTCTCTCCAAGTATTTGCCTAACCCAGAGATGGGGCACCTGGCACCCTCCAGATGTTACTGGGCTCCTAGCAGCCAGTGGCCATGGATGACAGGAGCTGTGGTTCACAAGTTCTCCATCCCAGGTCCAACCTATGATTAGAAGAACTGCACAGTGCACTTGAGCCTCATGCCAGGCTATTTGTTTCTCCTATGCAAATTTATAGACCTAGCAGTAACAAAGGCTTGGAGAAGAACTCCCTCCTACCAGCCTACTTTGAGGAGTGAGGAACCTTTCGTCCTTCAGATGCTGCTGACCTACAACTCCCATCAGCCCTAGCAAACATGGCCAGGGTGAAAACGTATTCATGCTCATGCAGGTAACTTGACCCTAGGTTGTATGTCCAGTTGAGTTGTAGTTCAGCAGCACCCAGAGGGTAAGGTTCCCCACACCCACTCTAGATCCATGTTTTCAGGGCAAGCTTGAGTGTTGAACCTAAATTCAAGGGAAAGCAATCAGGGGAAGGGAGATATGGGAGACGGAAATGGCATGGAGAAGGAGGGCTTCCCCCAAGCCCCAAACCTCCCCAGTTGCAAATCACAGCTCTAATTTGCACTTGGGGGGGGGGGCAACAGCCAGGCTTAAAGATCTGAAAGTGATGTAGAAGGCTTGGTTTTCAAAGGTTATAAATTCCACGCATAGAGCCCACTTCTGAATAGGGGGGAGACTGTGAAAAAGTATTCTTGTTCATGCAGGTACCTTAATTCTAGGTTGTATGTCCAGCTGAGCAGATAAATGTCTGTGAGGTGATGAGTCAGAACCATCAAGACAGTTAGATCATCATGCTTGCAGCAAGGAGTGGATTACCATGGACAGATCCATGGAATTCATCCAGCTCCACCCTCATAATTCACTACTTTGTCTTCCAGCTGAATGTTGGGCCCCTAATTTTTTCTTTTGCATTGAGATAACACTGCATCATAAGATACGTAGTCTTAGAGCAAGTTCAACACAGAGCAAGTTGCATGGCTGCATATTTTGCCCCATTCACCCCCAGCACTTTGGTCTGACCAGGATTCAGGTTCTTTTTCTATAAAGGTGGACATGGATTGGACAGCCCTTCAAATAGAGGAACTTTCAAAAGGAGGGCTCTGCAGGGCATATAGTAGTGCCCCCCAGCAGCTGAGATGTAAACAAATTGGGCAGGGGGTGAAAGAGAGCTCTGTGGGGTTTCACCAGTTTTTACACTATCCCTTTAAGAGCAATTTGAGCTGCAGCAATTTAGCCTGTGATAATATTTAGCTCCATGCTATGAAGAGACTCCAGGGCTGATTTTCTACATATCAGATGCCAGCAAAAAGCCCAGGAGGGACAGGCTAGGCCAGGGTTGCTGTTGTTGTTCTTTTCTGGCTAGCTGGCAAGTCAATTGCTGTGGTACTGCAAAATAGGCAGCCAAGAGGAAAGCATATTTTAAAGAACAAACAAACGTCCTGTGTAAAAATGTGGCAAAGGAATACCCAGTAAGGTAAGAACATTTCAGGAAAGCTGAAATTCCTGAAAGCCGGACGTGAAGCAGCAGAACTATACTCAGGATAAAATAGCAGGGCTGTACCCCCAATTTGGCTGAATCCCAAACCAAACTGGGGCTCTTCCCAATTAAACTCTAATTAAACATGCAGTCGAGCAGTGAGGAGAGATGCAGGAGGAGGAATGAATGGAAGCAGCTTTAGTCCAAGTACAAAGTTCGTACAAGCTCCTTATAGCAGTTTTATGTGTGACTGTTTGGGTGCTTTTTGCATTATGTGGCTCTCTTCAGCAGATCACTTGCATTATAATGCAAGGCAAATAGCTGAGCTGCTGCAAAAAAACACTCACCCCCACCCACATTTTGCACTTCCACAGAGGCCTGTTTCCTCAGATGAACTTGCACATTGTTTATCCCAGTGACCTTGGAACTGAAGGAAGGTCATTCGCCTCAAGGAGAGAATATTAAGCTGACTTAGTGAGTAAATATATGTATAGCCTCTCCAGTTAATGGAACATGTGAGTGCATATTAAACCAAAGGCAGAATTGCAACATCTCAGCAAAGCTACCCTTCCATCCTGCTTCCTCTAGCACGAGAAAGCCCATGTGTAAACCTTTGGTGCTTGGTTGGGGCACTTCATGGTCACGTATTTGGCCTTATCTCTCAATCCCAGCCTGTCAATAACCAGCTTCTCAAATTGAATATTTCTATGGCCTTACATTTGTGCTATTAATGGAACTGTTCACTGTTGGCTTCAATGTGTCAGGGAGGAGCTGGGATGCTACTTAAGACTTTCAGAAGAAAAGAGAGTGAAAAGATCTATCAAGAATTGGCAGGATCTGGACTGTGAGGAATTATATTTCAGCTCAGAGCAATGTCATCCATTAAAGGTGGGTTACACAATGCTCTTTTTATATGCCTAAGTCTGGTGAAAATATAGCATCAAGTCGCATCATACAAGACAGCTCCAAAAATAGAGCTCACAGACACTTTGCATCTCTGCGAGCAAAGGGGAGTGTTGGCCAAGAACGCCATCCAGGGTCTCAAAGATGATGTTAATTCCTTTAATTAACATCATTAATTCCTTCCCCATAGCTACCATTGCTTTTAAAAAAAAAGTCAATGTACTAACTAGTTTCCCAGCATGCATGTTTATTATAAAACGTGTGTACTGTCATGCACACATACTTTTTGCTGCACAGAAAATTATATCCCTGTAGGAAATATGTCATGTGGCAACAAAAGCAGTTCTCACTGTATGAAATGGACAGAGACAAGAGAGAAAATTACACACAAGATTTCCAGGAAATTGATACTAGCCCCAGGAATTTAAAATATCTGTTCAACCCTGAATATAGCTGGGTGCTTATAAAGTGATACTGAGTAATTTGAAATATTCCTTCAGTGATAAGCATGCATTCCTAAAAGTTCACCTTAACAAATGGCAGAAGCCTCTCCCCCCCCCCCCAAATATCATGAGTTGCTGGAGTGCTTAGGTTGGAGCATGAGAGAAACAGTTATTGCTGTGCAAAATGTATAGCCATGTTTCTTTGTTCACCTGCTGTCAGCCAAAACTGCGAAACCAAGTAGTGAGTGAACAGGAACCATTCTAACAGGAACCTCTTAAACACTCCACCACTGCTGCATTCTATCAATGACATGTTGCAGAATACTCCTGCAAATAAACAACAGTCCAGAGGGACCCCCTGATCCAACCTTGGAGAACCTATGGCCTTCCAGATGTTGTGGGACTCCAGCTCCCCTTAGCCCCAGCAGGCACGGCCAATGGCCAGGGGTGGTAGGGGGTCTACAAATGTAGTCCAGCTACAACTGGAGGACTACAAGCTCCCTATTGCCCTCTAGTTCTAGATCTAGTTCCATGTTGTCACTATCAGAGCAGCCATGCCTCTGAATATGAGCAGCTGGGAATCACAGGTGGGCAGGGCGCTGTTGTCCTGCTTGCAGGCGCCCCATTGGCATCTGTTTGGCCCCCGTGGGAACAAGATGCTGGACCAGATGGGTCACTGGCCTGATCCAACAGGCTATTCTTCTGTTCACCAACTATACACCATGCATTCTTGGTTATTCCACTACCGTCAAAAAGATTAAACTCCCTGACACATACCTGTAGCCACACAGTCTTGTCTCAGCCCCACCCTGAAACATATCGCTCATGCACAGTGCCTGTGGAAAGCTTATTTTGCAGCCTTGGCATGCCCATTTAGAGATACTGCCTCTAACACAGTGATGTTGACAAGGCCTCACTTAAATTAAAAGAATGAGCTTGGCCCGTTCCCAGTATGTTGCACTGAGAATGGGGAAACAGCCTGTAATCTTAACTCAAGTACCTTTAAAAATGCTGGAATTGATCTTAACTCTGCATGCCGTAATGATTTCAGCTCCGTCTGGAACCAATCCCATGAGGGCCCTGTTATGTGATTTATAGGCTGACATTTTTAAGAGATGCCATGCAAGGACACAAGCACCGTCCTTTCAAGAGCAATGGACTGTGTAAATCAAGCTGTTTAAATCAACATTATACCATTTAGTTTGCTGCTTTCCCCTGATTAAAAGTCAGATTTACCAGCTGATCTAATAATCAAGTTAACAGCATATGCCTTAAACAAACATATACGAGGCAGGAGCATTTGAGGGCAGCAGGAAATTAGTAACAGTGCACACTTTGTGTATGTAAACCGCTAATCGATGTGCCAGAGTGGAATGACTCACACAGTACATACTGTAACAGTGCATGCATATAGAATCACCGTATGAACTTTGAAAGGTAAATTTGCTTGGTATCAGGCTTAAAAACAGCCATATCTTAGCCCAAAGACTTTGCTAGGTGTGTGAGGCACCTCAGACAGGCTTCGCCCTGAAAGGTAGCATAGCATTATCTGAAATAAAATAAGTCATACAGCTGCAAAGCATGGGACTTAAATAAGGAGAAAGGTAGCAGTCCTGATTCCCTGCAAAGTACGGTATCAACTTAGGTTCAGTCACACTGCATGATGTGAGGCATCACCGCTGCCCCATCCTCCAGCTGCAGTGGTGCTGCCACTCTCTGGCACCACTCTCTGGCACACTTGCACCTGCCACTGCTGCCAACTTGGTGCCCCCCCCCACAACCTATGTGCTCTATCACAGTTCTGGTGAACAGCAGTGCCGCCACAGCCAGGAGGGGCACCAGGACAGCTTAACAACTTAGTCAATTATAGACTGTAATTGTTTTACTGATGATTTGTTGATTGTTCTATGAGATTTATGCTGTATTTGTGATGTTCTATTATGTTCTGTCATGTTATCGTAAGCTGCTTTGGCATTCATTTGAATAAAAAGCAGCATAGATATATAATCAATCACTCAATGAATCCCTCATCATCCACATCCAACCACAGTAAGTCCAATCAGCAAATTCTACCCAATGCCAAAAGCAGCTTTTGGTGTGTACCCTAGTATTTTCCCTGACTGGACAGAATCTGAAGAATTAGTAGCAAGTTGCAATCAAAATCTAGAGAGTGGTGCTGCTTGAATCTGATGAAGCAATCACCCTAACTCCTATTTCATTTGGCAAACGTGCAAGCGCTCGCCTCAGAGACTTGTTCACTCAGCCCTTTCTCCCCCTTCTTCATAAGAAACTTTTTTTTGGGGGGGGGGGACTGCTCAAGCAACAGACTGGAGAAACCACAACACACCAGCCAGCCATTCTTATGTGAATGCTGGGCTGAACAGTGCTGTCTCTTTACCACTGCAAAGAAACACACATGAAGATTATGGGCTTCTGCAGAAGACCAACAGCCTTAACAGATGACATAAACGGAAAGGCCAGGATATGCCGGCAAGGATTTGAACTGTACAGGTTAGAGCACATCCCTGTAAAAAGGTGATGCAAGCAAGGAATGCCCTTTTGGAAAGGTTTGTTGCTGTTACTGGAAGCTCCCAATTCTGTGATCTGGAGTATGCCAGTTGAAGCCATGTTTTTCCACAAAACAAGTGAAAAGGCCTTCAGAAAAGGCCTATCTGCATGCCTCAGTTCAATAGTCATGAAATGGAAATATTAATAACTTATATGAGGTTTCATGAGACACAGGTTTGTTTGTTTTTGTTTGTTTGTTTGTTTGTTTGTTTATAAAAGTGGGTGTTTCAAATGTTTCAAATGTTTGTTATCTCTGGATAATATCCAGCAAAATTGACACCCACAAATTTGTGGCGTCTGGAGAGGCTGGAGAAATTGAGGTCGCTTTCACCCAGCTCTGACATCACACTTTTTTTAGATTCTGCCCTTACTTCAAGCATCTTAGGGCAGTGCACATGCTCCCCCCCCCCCCCGCCGCTGCCCTTCTCGTGTTTTTTCACAATAACCCAGCAAAGAGGGTCAGGCTGAGAAAGAGTGACTGACCTAGGGTCACCCACTGAGCTTCATGGCTGTGTGGGGATCAAAACCCAGCTCTTCCCAGTCTTAGACCAACAATCTAACCACTATACCATTCTGACTTATGATAAAAACCAAGGAAGAAGAACAAGTATGAATAGTTGCTTAATAGCTACGTATAGTACCACCTCTACCAGTCTTGAAAAGTTGCTGTAACTCTTTTGCCGTAACTCACCTGTTTGTTTTTTTATGATTTATAATCTTGTCCTCAGCCTGTTTACTCAGAAGTAGGTTCCACTGAGTTCCATAGGACTTGTTTCTGAGTAAGCAGGCTTAGGGCAGTAACCAGGGGTCAGCAACCTAAGGTCCATGGGCTGAGAGCTGCCCACGGAGGTCGTTTGACCAGCCCACAAGCTGCTCCCAAACCGAGCCACCCGCTCATGTGCTGCGCTAAACCAGCGCAAGGCGGAATGGGGGCTCGCTTCCGCGGCGCCAGAAGTCACATCTGTGCAGATGCCGGAAATCGTGGGCGCACATACACACAATCCAGCCCACAGAGGGATCTCCGCAGGACCGATCCAGGCCAGGCAAGATAAACCTTGCCGATCCCTGGGCAGTAACTGAAGTATGTTAGGCCCCACAGACAGTACCTGACACTTTCCTTGGCTTACCGTGTGTGTGTGTGTGTGTGTGTGTGTGTGTGTGTGTACACACACGGACATAGTTCTCTTATCCTGCCATATCTCAGATGATAAAAGCATCTTCTCACTCTTTGTGATTATCGTGTATTAATAGCCCCCTCACTGCCAGGCAAGATAATGGTGAGAGAGTCTGATGTCCTTGACCTAATGCAAACAGCAGTCTTAATAACCAAGGCCTCTCATATAATAAACACTGAGGAAAGTTAGACTGGCGAGTTCATGTATAAGCCTCCAAGATTATCTGCCTCACCATAAAAAACTGGAACTGTGGAAGGCACTTCACATAAAGATTGAAAATGGAATATTTCAACCAGCCTCTCAGATGTTTTCCCTCCCTGCCACTGAAACTATCCAAAATGCTATCATACTGTAATATTTTAACGCTCCCACCACTATTTGGAAGACAATCAGAGGTACCATGCCTATTACGGAGGCACCATTACAGCAGGTACCAGAAAGAGGTTAATTATATGATTTCAGTCAGCTCAATAATCTGCCCCCAGAGCTGCCACTTTTTTCTGTGATGGCTCTCGTCCCTTTAACCCTAACCCTACGTAGTTAGAGTGCTGAGTGGAGACCTGTGTTCCAATCCATTTTTATTGGCCCAGAATGAGAAAGAGATGGAAAATAATGTAGGATTCTAATAGGACCCAAGATTTATCTCTTGGCAAGCCAGAGTCTGAGGTCAAGCACCTCCAAATCACTGATCAGGATTAATGCCCCCTTTTGCATAATTTGCAATTGTGGAAGTGGAGGCTGCACTTTGCCTAGTCCTGGGCGAGAGGCTGCCTCTGTGGGGGTACAAAGTATAAAGGTTAGAGGGAATGACAGCCAAAGCAAAGGCAGCAGACGAGAGGCTCGGGATTGGAGTGC
Source organism: Podarcis muralis (assembly GCF_964188315.1). NCBI lineage: Eukaryota > Metazoa > Chordata > Lepidosauria > Squamata > Lacertidae > Podarcis > Podarcis muralis. The sequence continues at coordinate 64,562,326 of NC_135659.1, forward strand.
TTCCATCAGCACGGAACTTACCAGGATTGCAAAAGACTCTGGGACACAAAACACACACTTTGGGACACTTCTCTGATTGGCACCAGACTCAGACAGTGCACATTGGCCAGCAGGGCAGAGTGTGAGGAAAGCAAGCAAGCGAATGCAGCCCCTCCTCCCATACCCTGTGCAGAGGTTGCAAAAAAAAAAAAGGACTTTAAAACTTTTCCACCGTTTGGCACAAAAGTGAGGAACGTGATACACAGCCTCATTAACGGTACACCAGGAAGCTTGGGGCCCAAAACAAGGAGGAAGGGCAGATGGATGATGAAACTGTTGCCACTTTTCTTCACAGCACTGACCTATTAAGCTGCAGAGCTGATACAGAGCAAGTGGCTGGTGCATGCCAAGTCGGAAGACGGTTGCCATGTCCCAGTCCTCTCAAATCCAGGGGGCATCATTTTGCATGCAAAGTGGAAATGTACCTGGTGGAATTCTTCATTTCATGGAAAAAGTGGCTTCTCTCCTATTGATCTACAGTCGTACCTTGGAGTTAAGTACTTAATTCATTCCAGAGGTCCGTTCTTAACCTGTAACTGTTCTTAACCTCAAGCACCACTTTAGCTAATGATTTCTGTTCTCATCCTGAAGCAAAGTTCTTAACCCAAGGTACTATTTCTGGGTTAGCGGAGTCTGTAACCTGAAGCGTATGTAAACCGAGGTACCACTGTACTTTTCTTCACTGAGAGCACAGAAAAGTGTGTGTGTTTGGGAGACCAAATTTGAAGGTAACATCCAGACAGTTCCTATTATGAGTCATCTTTAGTGCTGAATGTGAGCACAATCAGTACCAGATTTACGTATAAACTAAACAAGCTATAGCTTAGGGCCCCACTCTCTTGGGGGCCCCAAAAAATTTTAAAGGGGGAAAAACTGGATGCACATTTCCAAAATCAAAGATAAAAGCCAAATAAAATAAAACCTACATACAGCAACAGTGTTTTGTGTTGTATAGGCCCCTATGATGTAAGTAATGGGTTCCACCTGCTAGCCTGCTCCCTAAAATATCACTGGTTTGCTCATTTCTATATATAGGGTACCATATAGCATATATTCAACACAAAAGCAGCAACAATTTGTTGTTGACAAAGGACAGCTGGACATATAAAGGGCCCCATTATCTTCAGTAGCTTAGGACCTCATCAAACCTACATCCAGCCCTGAGCGCAATACTGACCTGCTAAAATGCAGGTCAGCTGCGCCGTGGTGATCAAATTCCTTGTAAACTACCTGGGTAAAAAGGTAAAGGTACCCCTGCCCGTACGGGCCAGTCTTGACAGACTCTAGGGTTGTGCGCTCATCTCACTCTATAGGCCAGGAGCCAGCGCTGTCCGCAGACACTTCCGGGTCACGTGGCCAGCGTGACAAGCTGCATCTGGCAAGCCAGCACAGCACACGGAACGCCGTTTACCTTCCCGCTGGTAAGCGGTCCCTATTTATCTACTTGCACTTAAGGGTGCTTTTGAACTGCTAGGTTGGCAGGCGCTGGGACCGAACGACGGGAGCGCACCCCGCCGCGGGGATTCGAACCGCCGACCATGTGATCGGCAAGTCCTAGGCGCTGAGGTTTTACCCACAGCGCCACCCGCATCCCTTGAAAACTACCTGGGTATTACTGCACAAAAAGTCTTCTCATGCACAAAGGTAAAACAAGTTTGCCTTCTCAGCCACAGAGGGGCCATGACCACAACATTTGATTCAGGCCTCCTTAGAAACACCTCATAACTCTGCCTTCCTGTTGTATCCATTTTTAACCATATATCCCTGTGAGCCAATACATGCTCAGAGAAAAAACTAGAGTTGCTATCAACACAGTTTCATTTTCCACCAATAACATTTTGTCAACTTGTTTGGCACTTAATCAAAATAAAAAGTAAGAGAATTATTGAGTTAGCAGTGGTGACATGGAATAACAGTGGTGGCAGAGGAATATAATGGACAGCCCCTAAACACAGGTAAAGATTTTATAGCCTTGGTGAGATCATCTGATTTTCTCAAGGTGCAAGACTCCACAAATGCATGGCCTTGTTTACACAGGGCCCTAGTACATAATTTATCCATGCCGTGGGGCACAGGAGCAAGCTTTAGACTTACAAGTTTTACCCTACCATACTCTAGTATTTGATGAAAACTGGGGCTTTTTTCTAGAAACAACAATGTTTTTTATGAAGCCCACCCACCATAAAAATGGTAGGGAGTAGATTATGCATGTAGCCCCTGCACATGTAGAGACTTACAGAGGCTTGGGTTCTCATTAATTGTGAGCCATTGTATGATTTCAAGGTGCCTTCCAATGTCCCACTGCATAACTGTCACATGTGAACCAGCCCCATGTGATCCACCCATGATGATCTGTTGGACTCTTAAGAATGCACACACAGACTTATTCAGTGGCAGATTAATAGAAAATCAACAGAAACTGGCTGCTTAGAAAGTGAGACACCAAGACTCCTATAGCTCCAGCTCCACCCACCTCAGGAAAAGGGAAGAGATAGATGATAGATAGATAGATAGATAGATAGATAGATAGATAGATTAGATAGATGATGATAGATAGATAGATAGATAGATAGATAGATAGATAGATAGATAGATAGACAGATAGATGATAGATATAGATGTAAATTGACCAATGTTTAATGGATTAGCTCTTTTAACTGCTAAAATTGACACAGCAACGCATCAATAAAGACACTGATGGGTTGCCATTTTGTTTTCCTAGCAGAAATCCTATGTCTTGATGAGACCATCACCTACCATCTGAATTTTTGTTTGTGGAGACCAGAGAGAGTGCTATTATAACACCCTTTTCAAAGAAGGCCCACCTAAAGACCTCACTGCTATCATTCAAGTGCCATGGGAAACATTTCTAATTTCCCAGGCTTTCCAGAACTGCTAATGTAAGCATTCTTTAACTCAGACCTGCTTGATACTATCTCCTTGAATGAGCCATTTTAGTTTCCATTTGTTAAATCTGTTTGCACACTTTATTTATTTATTTATTTATTTATTTATTTATTTATTTAAACTCTGTTGGGTACCCTGAGAACATAAATTTATTTGGAATGTACAGGATATAAATTATGTAATTTAAAAAAAAAAAAAACCCACCTCTGTGCTCATAGGCAAGAAATCAAGAAACTCCTACAGGTAAAAACTGAATGTCTCTGACATTCAATGAGCAAGGGCAAAACAAACAAACAAAAAGATATGAATACAGTTAACATGAGGAGCCTAAATTTCCCCTGATGCTGAGGCACATAGGGACTGACCAAATAAGGGCACCAATCAAAGCAGAAAAGGCATACAGAACATTATTGCTTGTTGCAACATGTAACTTGGCCCCTGTCGGATGTGTTATGGAGGAGAACTGAAGTCTATGGGAAATATCTAACGTTTTTACTCCTTGCCTTTAAGCCTGATTAAAATTCTGATACTTCTCTGCAACCAGGCATTGCATATTCTGGGAAGTTGAGGAGGCCCCTTAGTGTTTAAATACTGCCATTCAGTGTTCAGTGGCGAACACAAAACGACAGCCAGTGCTGCCAGACAATGTACCTTTCCTGTGTGAATAAAAGATACTTATGCCATACGTACTTCCCCATATGGAGTGCAGTAAGTTTCAGGTTGGACAAGTCCACAGGTAGAAGAGGCTTTCAAGTGATGGATTCTTCCTACCAGAAGGTCTCGCACAGCTGGATAACAAGCTCCATGTGAGCAGGTAGACTGGGCAGCCAGGAGGTGTGGTGAAGCTAGAATGAAACAAGAACCAAATTTCAGTTAATAAAGACAAAAGGAGATTTTAAAAATCATCATAGCAATGTAAAACCTGCTGGTTTCCCAGAAGCCGTCAGAGATAACGTAACAGCTGGTGTAGTATGGTTGTGAATTAACTAGAAATTAGAAGCGGTTCTGTGAAATCTCACTTCCTGCTGTGGACTCAATGGCATCAAGGTGGTCACTCAGACACCCATCCTGGGAGTAAGCCCCAGTTGACTAAACAGGGCTTACTTCTGATTAGACATGTACAGGACTGGGCACATTTGCCCCTCATCTGCAATATGTACAGGTCTCTTCAATACTGACCCACCTTAAAGGGTTGTTGTAAGGATTACTGAGATAATTTATCTACCTTAAATACTCAAAAGCACTATTTATGCTATTATGTCAAACAGCCACCGATCTTTTTAACTGATACGAGTAATATGCTGATCATTCATAGATTCATAGAACTGTAGCACTGGAAGGGACTCTCAGGTTCATCTAGTCCAACTCCTGCAATGCAGGAATATTTCACTTGAATCCATGGCCCTGAGATTAATAGTCTCATGCTCTACCAACTGAGCTATCCCTCCACTAAAACTGCATGTTCTCTTGCATGTTTTCACCACAGTAACCTCACAGCCCCTTTCCCCCTCCTGGTAAAAAAAGGTAAAAAGGGTAAAGGACCCCTGGACAGTTAAATCCAGTCAAAGGCAACTATGGGGTTGCGGCGCTCATCTAGCTTTCTGGCCAAGGGAGCTGGTGTTTGTCCACAGACAGCTTCCCAGGTCATGTGGCCAGCATGCTTCTGGAACAACGGAACACTGTGGTGGAAACCAGAGCGCACAGAAACACCGTCTACCTTCCCGCTGCAGCAGTACCTATTTATCTACTTGCACTGGCGTGCTTTCAAACTGCTAGGTTGGCAGGAGCTGGGACAGAGCAATAGGAGCTCACCTCGCTGCGGGGAATCAAACCTCTGACCTTCTGATCGGCAAGCCCAAGAGGCTCAGTGGTTTAGACCACAGCACCACCCACACACCCCTCCTGGTAAGCAGCAGCGACTCACCTGCCAGGAGGTCAGGTAAGCGCCTCTGCCCTGCTACACAGTCTGCTACCGCAGTACATCTATAAATTCTGCCCCAGCCTACTACTCAGTAGCATATTTTGATTTTGGTAGATATCTAAGATGAGGTTGTCCCTATCTTAACACCAGGTACTTATTGTGAGTGGTCTTTAGTAGAATGCATACAATTTTTAACCAATTTCAGATAGAGATTATATCCAACCATCTTGGACAACTGATTTCACCTCTGTGCTGTTCACGAAAAACAAATCTCAAAGACTTCATTTTCTTTTCGGTAGATGCATGCTTAGAATGCCAACACTTACCCAGGAAAAAAAGAAATATCCACATGATGCTGAGATTTCGTAACGCTCAAAATTCACCTGAAATGAATGTAAAGCATAAATTCAGTGGCACAGAGGAAGACACAGAAAAGGACAATCCCTCAACCCATTAACTTATCTCTGATTACCAGCTTTGCACCACTGGTTTGCAATTATGCCATTTCACTGTGGTTGCTTCTGCAATGTAAAGAAGTGCAAACCAAATGCAGAAGGAAGCAGATGGAAGGGATAAAATGCACATTGTCACACAGGCCTCCTCTAGCCAAGACCGCTATCTAGTCCCTTCAGTGGTGGAGACAGCTTTGTGCAAGATAGAGATAGATAGATGATAGATAGATTAGATAGATAGATAGATGACAGATAGATGATAGATAGATAGATAGATAGATAGATAGATAGATAGATAGATAGATGATAGATAGATAGATAGATAGATAGATAGATAGATAGATAGATAGATAGATGATAGATAGATAGATGATAGATAGATAGATAGATAGATGATAGATAGATAGATAGATATAGATAGATAGATAGATAGATAGATAGATAGATAGATAGATAGATAGATGATAGATAGAGTGCTTTTTTCGGGGGGGCGGATACCCCTAAACATCTTGTGGGTCTAAGTTTGGCCTCATTGAGGGGCAGTATTTCAATATGAGTAGGAAAATGAGAGTACCCCTAAACTTTTTTTCAGAAAAAAGCACTTGATAGACAGATAGACAGACAGACACATATATATAACACAAATGCCTTCTTCATGGCAGTGACTGGGGAAATGCAGTGTCATGGAAAAACTGTCAGCTGCCTGGGAACGTATCAGCATTAACCCCCTTTAAATTCAGAAACAATGATTTATGGGACACAGCTCATTCCTAACGCTGAAGATGCAAATGGAACAATAGGATCAGTAATAAAAGTTTTCTGTAGTGCTGACTGTGCATTCAGTTGCACTTTGACATACATCTAATATAAGACTGACAGTGCAATTCATATGGCTCACATCTGCATTTCTGTGCACCCTATGCAAAACTAGGCCAAAGTTATGCATAGCCTAATATTCACTGCCCAGCTTGCTTGTGTAAGAGACTGATTCTAAAATGTGGCTATTTCAAAGGTGCCCTCTTTAGCTTAGGGACATAATAGCTTCTTCTCAGTTCACCTTTTGCCTATTTGCATTTGCATAAAACCTCTTTGAATGCATAAAAGATAAGACTCTCTCCGAAGCACTAATCAACCACAGCTGAGTTCTTTCATTCTAGTCTTTCTGGGGAACAAAAAAACCCTAAATTTCCACATGGACTTTGGAGAACCTTATTTTTCAGAGACTAATTTGCTGCCTCTGAAGCTCTCTTTTACAAATCAGTCTACAAACACATGGCAAACAGATACGGTAACTCTTAAATGTCAATCGACACAGCAAGCAAGCTACTTTCTCAACTTTTACCTGTGCTATTGTTCCCAGTGTTTATCTTTATTTTATTTTATTTTTATTTTTGTCTGCTTCATTCTGGATAGCAAAATCCCCCTTAACCTTTCTGGAAATGTTGCAAGCATCCTAGAATAACTGATTCAAAACTTGACTAAACAATGCAACCTTTGTAACTAAATCCCCACAATCACGAATCGGCAGCCTGCTAGAAGCACAATAGCAGTTTCTCAACTAAAATACAGAATTCCGTTGTGCCACAGAAGCTGTGCCAAGTGGGATAATGTACAGCTCCCAATCCCACACTCTGTAGAACCTACCTGCTTCTTCCCTGGGATTTTTCCTCCTCTTGCTTGCCAGGGTCAACATGAATCCCACACCTGGCCTCTTGTGCTTTCAATCTCCGATTTTAAACACGCCTCACCTGGGGAAGTAAGCTGTTGTGGGTGTAGTAATAATGATACAAGGAGTGATTCAATGATCTCTTCAGACAGACACACCCATTTACAATATAACTCATTATACCTCCTAGACAATGAGCACATGTTTATTCACCGATGTGTACTATGGATTTTTTCATCCACTAAGAAAAGGACATAAATTCAAGAAAATATGTCACAGTAACTTTTAAAACAGCAGGAAGAGAGCAGTTTGGTTTTGCTTTGTTGTACCCATAAGTAAGGGAATCCATAACTCCAAAGTAAATCTTTTCAAAAGAATATTGGTTTTCTAAAACCACCCCAGAGATGGAGGAATTTGGTGCAGTTAGGATTAATTCACACTTTCCAGAATGCAGACAAAGGCACAGCTTTCCTTCTAAAGTCACACTTCTCAAAATGCAGTCCTGCATTATACAAAAATGTGTCTGTTAGGGGAATAGGTACAATAAATTGCACATATTAGTGAAAAACCACATATAACATGCATTATATTAGGGGGAACTGCTTGTATAAACAGGAGAAATTTGAACAAAAAGGCTGGTGAATTTTCAGGATGGGGGACGTTTTCAATAAAATAAAATAAAATCACAAGCTGAGGCAGAAATGTGGAAAACTGAATCTAAGACTGGAAAGATGAGAAAGTGAAAGAAAATAAAACTGACAGATTTGTGAATCCCTATCCAAGGCTCTTCCTTTGAGTGAAAGGTCCAAAATGAAATAAATGAAAAGGAATTATGTCCTCAGGAGTTTGGTCTCAACAAGGTTACTCTGAGTCAAGTAACTCTTGATCCAAAATGAGAGATGGGTCACATTTCACTTATTTAGGAGTAATATTTCATGTGAACAGCGCTCATAAAATATATAGCCACATTTTTTCTGGCGATCTCATTCAAATGTCCAGTTCATTCAAGGAAAAGAGCAAAGGATATGGTGAAAATAAAAAGGTGCATTTCTTTAGGTGACTTACTCAGTATTCATTAGACTGAATTTCATTTCTTATTCATTTGAATTACACAGGTCATTTGAATAACCCTAACCCTAACCATAATGGCACACAACTCTTTGAAAAAGAAGCTCTGCCTCTTACTGCATATTCAGTTGGTCAGATAGCACTATTGCGTCCAGCGTGCATTTATTTCTCCTGTGGAGAAATATGGTGAATTATGGCATCTCTTTTTCTAGAAAAATAGCACTGTATAACCCAAAAGCATTTTTGGGTGGATGGAGGGCAGTTGTGCTTTCTAGAGCAAAAAGGGGGTCAGCTGCAGGGGCGGTCCGCCCTGGGTGTCACCACTGAGGGGGGTGACAAAATGCTGGGCGGTACTCACCGTGGGTCTGCAGCACACCCAAGCCTCCTGGGAGTGAGGCAGTGGCTTGGGCGCCCACAGGCTCCACGCTGCCCCAAACGGTCCGCCCGCCACCTCCCCCTCAGCTGTAAGGCTGCTGAGTGGGAGGAGACAGGCAGACTCCTTGGAGGCTCCACGGAGCATCCTGCCCCGGCTCACTCCATGGGTGGCTGACCCTGCCCCCACGGACACAGGGCACACAGGGCACCGCCCCAGGCGCCCGATCGGCTTGCTCCACCACTGGTCAGCTGTTTTGTAACAATTACATTTACATTTTGTGGAACCTAGGAAGGTACCTATACCCAGTCAGAGCATTTGTACATGCAGCGAGGTGTCAGGTATTAAACCAGGGCCTTCTCCATATAAAACATTGCGCTCTGCCACCCTGTGGTCCGATTGCTGGGATATTCTGATTTCCTCATAACAGCTGCACCTATTAGGTCATCAGGCAGGATAACTGAGGGATTACTGGTGACTATGTGGCCTTTCCCCACTCCACCCTCTGAAAAGCCAGCGTCTGGAAAAGCCCAGCATTTCAGTTCATTTTTCTGCTTTCAAATAGGGTTGATGACTTCTTACTGCTGCTGCTCCTTTGCCTTTAAGCATCTGCTGGATATGCAAAAACTAAGCATAGGAAGCTAACCTTTCCCACTGCTCCATCTTGTGCTGGAAACAGCTGTACTTGCTTAGATTTCTGAGTGTCGCACCAGAACAGAAAAAGACACAAGAGGACAACCAGCAGACAACAACAACAACCTCTACTCTAAAAAAAATTCAGGGCCTTCCATATATGTGCAGTTGGAATAGAACATGGATAGGAACAGAACTTCAAAAAGCTTATCAAACGGCCTTCTAGTTCTCTGGGGATATATAAAGAAGTAGTATGTTCAATTCAGACTGTGAGTTCAATTCAGGTCTGGCACTGAAAACAAATTTCTAGGCTCAGAATGTGCTCAGAGGCACCCTGTTAATTCTAAGTGGATGTCTTTTGCATATAGCTTTAGCTTGTGCATCTTGGTGTTCTAATAAAAGAAATAAAGTAAATATTCCCACCTCTGAGGCAGATCGTGTCCTCCCTAAAAGACGGCACGTGTTGTGGTGAGACCTGGAGACGGACCTCCTGTGTTGTGGGTGGGTTGGATGGGTTAGCCACAACACCCGATTGGAAGGTCCCTTGATGTTGGGTTCAATCTGGCCAATGGGGCGCAGTC